>NW_027472584.1:4800000-6012500 GCF_030347505.1 Rhynchophorus ferrugineus | reverse complement strand
CATTGACGTCGCGTTTTACGCTGACGACATAGCTTTCTTTACGGCCGCTAGGTTCGAAGTTACAATTCATGAACGTCTACAGAAGCAGCTCGATCATGCGGTCAAGTGGTTCAAATTCTGGAGGTTGCAAATCAACCCCCTGAAAACCCAGGCCATCCTTTTCCATAAGAAGTGTTACGCACTGCGCGTCTTGCAACTTAAGATCGACACCGCAATAATTCCATGGCTGGCAGTAATTCCATGGTACGTCACGTACCTAGGTCTTCACTTCGACCGGCGGTTCGGTTGACATTCCCAAATCTAGAAAGCAATCCAAAAAGGTTCGGGGATAGCAAACCTGATTCGGTTTAGTGTATTGGTAAGCCCAGAGGCAGTCCCACATAACCCGGTCCGACTTGTCACTCCAGGGCAAGTCTCCGCGGCCAGGTATGTGTCATGCATTCGTCCGCCTGGTTTTTAGGTTAGAACAAAAAAAGGTATGTATGAATGGACGCATGTATGAATGTAAGTATAAGTATGTGTGTATGTTCGTATGAATGTATGTGCATTTAAAAGTAAGTACGTATGTAAGATGTATGAATGCATGTATGAATGTATGTATGAATATAGGTATGAATGCAGGTATTAATGTATATATGAACGAATGTATCTATGAATGTATGAATGTATATATGAATGTCAATGAATGTATGTATGAATATGTGATTGCATATATGTATTATTGCAATGAATGAAGAATGTATGAACGTATGAATATTATGCATATATATGCATGTATGAATAAATGTATCTATGAATATATGTATGAATATGTGAATGTATGTATGTATGTATGGATGTTTATATGAATGTATGTATGCATGCATGTGTGAATATATTAATGATGTACGTTTGAATGTATGTATGAAAGTATGAATGTACGTGTGAATATATGTATGTAAGAATGTAGGTAATTTTTTGGCAAATAAAGGATTTTTATAAATGAATATGGCCTTTTTATTTCAAACATCATTCATTTCAAACATCAGAAGTGGGATTCTTATCCAATTAAGTGTGTGTGTGTGGTAAAAATAAAAGTGAACATTTGAAAGACCAGAACATCTGCGCTGACATTGTAGAAATGAAGAACAATAGTGAATTAAATAAGAATTGACCTAAAAGGTGACTGTGACAAAGCAGTCGATAGACCATCGTTTCCAAAAATAATGAAATCCAACTGTGTAGAAATATTGCTTGTCATCTTGTCAGAAAGAATAGAAATAACTGAATCAGTGTACACATTCTATATAACGCATGGCGTATGCATTCTATATAACCTTTCTCATCTAAAGCTTTCAGTGCAGAAGCTGTGACGTCAATCATGCTATCAAAATTTGATTCCTATAATAGCAGCAATTTTATTAGGAATGGTTTGGATATGCAATTAATCCAAATAACAAATTAGGGGTAAGTGATAGCATTATAATTGTTAAGGCTCGTCAATCCCTCAAAGGCCGTCCCCACATTGTAACTATATTTGAATGGCAACCTATCATAGTACATGGAAAGAGTGTTGTAGACCTTATTGTTCAGTTTGTTAACAAATATAACACCCAGTTTTATTTGTTTATATTTTCTCGATACATTTTTTGTAAAATACAACAGAGACATGTAGCATTCAAGGAAATCATAAATCGTTCCGAATGTCTATGGTACTTAGAATTCCATCTCGTAGTTAGATATTACAGACCTTTTAGTTTTTCGGGTCGTTCAAGTGTTTTTATTTAAGTTTGAAAGTTTAATGTAAAGGAATTAGGGGGGATTGCCGCTTGTCTTTAATTGTATGATTTCCCGCCCTTGCGAATACTTATTAACATAAATAATTACCATGAATGGTAACATTGTTGATCTTTTTTTTTGGGTGGGGGTTGTTCGATCAGGTCCTAGGGATGTTAGAACTTCATAAATGTCTTCATTTCTAAAGACGCTGCGGCCAGAGTCACTACGTTCTTATCGTCCAGTTTATTTTATTGTGTCTTGTGCCGTCCAAGCTGAGTTTCATCAAATGGTGAGTTTCTTACAGTGTATTCCAGTTTTCTCTTTTTATTTATCATTTATTATTTATTAAAACTAGATTTATTATGTTCTAATTATTATTTAATATTTATTAAAGTTTATTTCTCATATTTTATTTATTATTTAATACTTATTATTCTCTAATCATTATGATCTACTTATATATTTATTTGTCCATCCATCGTTATATATTTTATTCTACTCTATTTTATTATTTCTTCCACTCGTCGTATGTTCTCTATAAGTCTTATATTATGGCAAATCAAAAATAATAGTTTTATGGTTGCAACTGTAAATATAAATTATAACTATTTTATAATCCAGAAAATAACGTCAAAGTGGCTAAGGTTACTGATGCGTCGTTATAAACTATGGATAAATTGAAGCATACATAAACGGCACCGAAAGTGGTTTCTGCTGGCTCTTGGTGGCAGTGTATTTAGCGCGTGGCCTTTAACTTTCTCCCTTGTACGAATTGCACGTCCATCATAGCTGGAGCAGGAGAAGTGAGTGCACTAGTACTGTACATTTATTTAGTTATTTTGAGAATTTAACCATAGTGGCAGCAGATCTCGCGCGTTACTTTCCTATTATATATGCTATTAAATACGCTATTATTGTTAGTGTTAGGACATAAGCTGGTACGTCGTGCGTTACTTTCCCGTCGTACCGTGTGAACTTGTCATACTTTATCGTAGCATAGTTTATCATTACTATCAGTTACCGTTAATGTATACTACCGTCAATTATTGACTATTATGGACTAAGATAATTACCTAAGATAATACCTAAGACTAAGATTAATTACCTCGACCAACTCGGACATCAGGATCTCACACGCTTATTTGCATTATTTATTTTCCCATTTATTGAGTAAGTGGTTGCTACATCATTTATTTTGATCTTAATTTTTATATATTTAAGATGTTTGATTATCTTATATTATTTTATTAAATATAATTTTATTTTACGCCTTGGGTTTATAAACAACCCTACACAAATAATCAGAGTTTGCCTATAAGTCGACTTGCCTATAAAACAACAGTTGTACTAAATGGAGACCATGTCTATCTCTTAGTGATTATGGAAAATTCCACTTTATTCTTTTTTCACAACGACCCACTTTGACGCACTGTATTAAGTATCATTGAATACGGACTACCGACATTTTATATATGAATATACGAGAAGTTAATTTTAATCAAGAAAGGAATTTTAAGCAAGTTCGGTGCACGCGAACCTAATAAGGGGACCAACCCGTCCTCATCCCGTTTTGTCATCATTGTAAAGTCATCCGCTTGTACTCATTGCAACAAGCCTCATGCTGAAAATTATGGACGGTTGAACAATCCTAAACCAAATAATATTAATTCTTCTACTACACAATAAAGGAAATCTTCATAAATTCCCATTGCTACTCTGGCGTGTGATAACAAGACATAGCATTTCACTATAATGATGACTGTGGTGCAGACATAATCTAACTACAATGTCCGAAAACTCGACGGACAAATAAAGCCGATCATGCAGATATTATCAGGTCTAGGAACAGAGACGGTATTCAATGTCGACACCTGTGAACTCATAGCGGTCATAGGGGCGGCCTCAATTATTATTTTTATTTATTAGTGGTAAATGTTAACGCTTTGCTCCAGGAATTAGATGTCGTCATAGACTGGGACGTAATCAATAAAAGTCAAATTTAAAATAAATAAATCTGCTGATGGATTGGAAATAAGGTATGTTCTATTTATATTGCGAAAGTTATGATAAGTCGCAAAATAAGTTAATATAGACAGGCACATAGGCAGATAGAGCAGCACTATTTACATCTATAACTATTCACAATTTTCTGGAACATGGAAAAGTCAAATCACATCTCATCGCTACTGGAATGCGACAAATATATCAGTTGGACGTTTAATTCATACTGTTTTAGGGTAAATGATGTGGCTCGGTGAATGGAGGTAAATCGAAATGAAACAGTGGTGTTTACATGATGTGACCGTTATTTATTGACAATATAAAAAATGAGAAAAATACAAAGATAAAAAGGATGGCAGCGGAGTTACCTGTTGACGAGGCTTGGGCAGTCGATGGTGGCACGTCTTAACCGAACGAGGGTTGAGCACTGAATGACCGAAATACCCTTCAATAATATCCCAGATAAACGTCTCGGGGTTGCCGCCAGCTATTCGGAGTCGGGTTCCAATTGGCACCCCGCCCGTGTTCAACATCTGGGATTATATTTCTGGGCATTTTGTAGACCGTTATTCCACGATGTAAAATTCGACATGCCTCAATTCGCTACAATACTCCCCTGCCAGAATTTTACATAAAATTACTTCAACAAAAATACAACAATGTTTGCAAAAAATATCAAATACAAAAAAAAAACATATACCAAACAAAATGTGCTGTGTAAAATGGGCTTTGAAAAAATATGATAGTTCGAAACGGTTGTGGTTGGTACGGTTGCGATCTGGTACGGCTGTTGATATCTTCCGGTCCTACAGATACCGTTGCATCATCGTCGCTTTGGCACTTGAATGTGGTCCATCGACGACGTTGAAAACAAGCTATTCTTCAGACAGGGCTCCCGTAATCGACGCTGTGGGAGGATCGACTGTTCGACGACGTGGTAGCTTATTTTCTTCGACGACGAGACGTTAGCAATTCTGGTACTTCGGCGAAGACATAACGAGTCTACGGTGACTGCAATCGGTACCTAGCTTCTGGAGCTGCTCTGTGACTAATCCGTAGTCACATACGTTAGGTTAATTCATAAAAAACAAATAACGACGGTATCCGACCGAAGCTGCCCAAAGCCTTTTAAATCAAAATATCTGCCATTATGACGGAGACGGCGAGCGAAGGAAGACATTATGATTTAAACATAGCGCCGAAAGAAATGTTTAGCCGAGACGCTGATGATTAAGCAGTGACGTAAAAATATTCCAAAAGATTGTGAAATAAAATTTTGACAAAAAAAAATTTTAAAAAATGAATTGGAAATAATGAAATTAATCGGAATAAAATGAAAATGAATCTAGAAGGTAAAATTGAAAAGGAATCGAATTAAAAAATATTTAAAATTTTGAAACAAAAAAAAATATAACGGCCACGTAAAATACATACCAAACACCATGTTCCACGTACCCTCCATTCACGAGTCCAAACCCAATTTTCCGAAAGATCACGTCGGGGTCACCACTTTAGGGTAAATGATGTGGCTCGGTGAATGGAGGTAAATCGAAATGAAACAGTGGTGTTTACATAATGTGACCGTTATTTATTGGCAATATAAAAAAGATGTGAAAATACAAATAATAAAACGGATGGCAGCGGAGTTACCTGAAGACGAGGCTTGGGCAGTCGATGGTGGCACGTCTTAACCGAACGAGGGTTGAGCACTGAATGACCGAAATACCCTTCAATAATATCCCAGATAAACGTCTCGGGGTTGCCGCCAGCTATTCGGAGTCGGGTTCCAATTGGCACCCCGCCCGTGTTCAACATCTGGGATTATATTTCTGGGTATTTTGTAGACCGTTATTCCACGATGTAAAATTCGACATGCCTCAATTCGCTACACTGTTTTCAATTTACTGCATATTACCTTAATAAATAATGATGCTTTATTTTAACTCGGATTAAATTGGAGCTATGCTGCGGTTGCTGAATGATTCCTTGATCATTGGCAACATTGCAAACCTCGCAAGGGCGGTCAAGGTCGCCTGCATTCGAACGTAGGAGTCTGGTGAGGCCGCAAAGAGATTTAACTTGATACGTAAGCTCTCAATTAACATTACCATTGGCTTAAACGTTTACATTAAAAACGAATAAAGCTTATTAAAACTTGCTTTAACTTTATTTCCGACTCGTTTTGATTTAATAATTAACATTTATTATGATATTTTAACGAATTTTATTTTGATATATTAGATGTCTCAATAGTCTTATAACTTATATTTCCATATATTAGCAAAATGGCCGAACCGAACTAAGTAGTTTAGCTAATTAATTTCATAAAAATGAATTATAATGCAAAGTTAAAAATTGATAACTTAAATACATACCCCATATAGAATACAGTGGCGCCAAACATTTTCTGCACCGTCGTGCTAAAAACAGTTATATTTTCCGTTAATATTTTAATCTCATTAGTTCACTGACGTTTTACTTGATTAAGAATTATTGTGATTTAATAATTTTATCGCAAAAATTTAACGTAGATAACCGTTAAAGAAGTACAGAACACTTCAGACTTCTTTTATTGAGAAAAACAGTAAGCACACAAGAATATTAAAATTTGAATTACACAGTAACACAAGAACTCTGTCAAATTTATAAAACATGTACTTCGAATTATTCAAAACCAAAGGGAGCAATAAAACATGTAGATTACCAGATTTCAAAATAGACATTTTGACAAAAACTTAGTTAATATAAAACTATACGTAATACAATAGTAACCTTTGAGAATTAATTAGTTATGTAGCGACCTTAAGGCATGTCGAATTTGACATCGTAGAATAACGGTCACCAAAGTACCCAGAAATATAATCCCAGATGTTGAACATGGCCGGGGTGCCAGCAGTGACAACTGGAACACGATAACGAATAGCTGGCAACCCCGAGATGTTTATCTGGGATGTTATAGCAGGGTATTTCGACCAATCAGTAACCGACCATCGTTTGGTTTAGACGTGCCACCATCGACTGCCCAGCCTCGTTTCATTTCATTTACCTCCATTCACCGAGCCATATCATTTACTCTAAAGTTAATTATGTAATATAACATAATTTAGAGTTCTTACTGTAGCAGGTATCACATATGTATTGCAATTCATGTAAATGTTCTGATCTGTCCATATTTTTTTCATTTCGATCTTGACCGGTCAGTATTAGTAGAAAATGGCTTTATGTAAAATTTCAAAAAAAATGTAAGTTTAACTGGAACGCGTATATCACTATACAATCAATATTATCAATTAAATTGTTTAACAAATTTAATTCTAAATAAATTTTGAGTATCATAAAATATTTTTTTTAATAATTGCATCTAATATTGGATGTGGTTAATATAATCTTAATTCGCATATTGGTTATTGCTACTGTTCTGCTGTGCTTGCTAACGCACAAACTGGGCGATTATCGCGGGATTTATACATCAGTATGTATTTCCCAAATAAAAAAATTGTATGAGAGGCAGTACCTGTAGTGGAAGTTTCAGAGCGGCAGTACCGTTGCTAAAATAATATATGGCAGTATCTCAGATGAAACTTCCAGGGCGGCAAGACCACTAGTTAAATTATGTGAGAGACAGTACCTCCGATTTAGAAAAATGAGTAAATAGTGTTAGCGACCCATCATTAGTCTTAACAGTTTGGCCGAACCAGCTACCCTTTCCACTTTTGATGTCGAAGGACGCGTTTGGAATATCGAGCACATTCCTCGGTACCATCTCGTACAGTTCAGAATTCTCTTCTAATAAACATATCTCTCTTAATATCTACGTGTTTATTGTATCGCCCTTATTGTGTTGTATATTAGTCACATTTACTTTGTTGTAATTATTTAAAGAAGAGTTTTAATATACGTGCTAAATCCGCTCGAATATTTTCTTTTATTCTTCATTTCTTATATCAGAAGTGGGATACGTGTTCACAACCACTGGCGCAGGAGGAAGATGGATGTCTTTTATATTCTCTTAGTGGTGCTTTAAAAAAATGTTTAATCATTGAGTTAAAAATCTTATTCATTGTTAAAGTTCATTCATTATGGTTTTAATTAACTTACTTCTTATGCATTTGTTAGTTTAACTATATACCTCCTTGATAAATGAATTAGAGCAATTAATCAACTGTAGCAATTTATCTTTGTTCTAATTATTTTACATAAATTTTGTTAATTGTACTATTTTTCATTCCGCAGATAATTTTAATACAACCAAAACATTCAAAACTATGTTATTGCAACTCACTTATAACATAACATATCTCGTTGATACTGTTAGCCTTATCTTAGACTACTTGGACGTAGACACATTAACTATAAAATACACAGCCCATTAAAATTTCCTTTATCCAATTATATGCCAATAAATATTACAAAAAGTAATTCATGTGACAGGTGTTTATACTATTCCAAAACCCCATTAGTACTACATTTATGTTACTTGCCGTTTATAATACAATCCTAAGGGTATATACTCTGAAGTACCTGAAGGGTCTAAAGTACTTTACACTAAAGGAAGGTCTCAGGGGCATTATCACTTCACGCCTTGACGAGAGCCGTATTGCAGTTTCTAATGAAAAATCTAATAAATACCTTGAATATTTTTGTGTCTTGTATTATCTTATTTTTGTGTCAAAATATTTTCTTTATGGTTTAATTTTATATATATATGTTTAGTTTTATTATTCGATCAGTAAATAATAGAGATTATGTTATGTGCATTGATTAAATAATGAATCTTTGGAAATCGAAAAAACATTAATTTTATAATTTCATAATGATTCAATATATTGAAGGAAAATTATAAATTCATAATTTCGTAAATTTAGTTTTAATATACAATGGAGAAATCGATATTTTGATTGTTTGGTACTTGTTAATAAATTATAATTTTGAAAGTTCCAATTCGAGAATTCCATTCCTTGAGAATTTGATCACAACATTGCAAATTAAATCATATCAGATGTTTTTTAGATTTCTTACGCTTTGATTTCCTTTATTAATAAATTTCCCCAAATAAGTTAAATGACAATAACAATTTACAATACAAGTTAGCTATTTGGTCAGTATTCAGTAAAATTGGTTTTAATTCATTATTTGTGTCAGAACAGATGAACGAGTTTAATACATTTAAATTTATTAATAAAAACAATGATTTATTTATTCACTTCATTTAACAAAATTTCTTTAGGATATAATTTGGACGTTAATAAGCAGGCGGGATTAAACAATTCATTTCTGTGCCTTGATTTGTTTATTTTACCTCACCCATTATGTTCTTATCGCTTTAATATGTAGCGACCTTGAGCATGTCGAATTTTACATCGTGGAATAGCGGTCTACAAAATACCCAGAAATATAATCCCAGATGTTGAACACGGGCGGGGTGCCAACTGGAACCCGACAACGAATAGCTGGCGGCAACCCCGAGACGTTTATCTGGGATATTATTGAAGGGTATTTCGGTCATTCAGTGCTCAACCCTCGTTTGGTTAAGACGTGCCACCATCGACTGCCCAAGCCTAGTCTTCAGGTAACTCCGCTGCCATCCGTTTTATTATTTGTATTTTCACATTTTTTTATATTGCCAATAAATAACGGTCACATTATGTAAACACCACTGTTTCATTTCGATTTACCTCCATTCACCGAGCCACATCATTTTACCCTAAAAATAAATCACGTACGCATCTAAAATCGTGGAATTTTAAAATTTTAAAGCGTACTCTATTTTCTTGGAATGATGTTGTCGATAACACAACATGGGGTGTAAGAAATACTTTTATTTCTTGGTAAATAAAATACAAATATTCAGCAAACATTACAATGGTCACTATCTTCATAATATACAAGGTGTTACAACGGTGATTACAATAAGAATCGTTTATCAACTACGTTAGCAAGATACTCTTCGACAGACTCTAAGAAAATATATGATTCCCAGTCAAGGCGCCGTCCTTAGTATCCAAAAAGTGTAGATCTTAGAATTCCCATCGCCCTGTCCCAGGGCACGTCCGCCTTGATTAGCGAATGAGTTATCAGGTGCCCTTTATGTAATTTCTCAACAATGCCGTTCTATATTATCTTACATTCGGTTATCCTGAAGTCGGTTCTGCCTTCAGAACTTTAAAAGCATAACATATATCAGTTTTCGACATAACAACTTAATTACGTATATTTCGTCAAAACATATAAACAAAACTGCATAAATCAAATTCTCAGGAGTCAACCATTGGAAACTGTTTCAAAATTCCAATAGAATTCTAGACAACTACTAATACCATACTGCCGTAACTTTAAAACTATCGTCAGACTTCAATATCAAAAGTAACCTAATAAAAAAGCAGAATACTTAATTGTCTCATGTAAAACATTTAACATTTATTTAAAAATCATTAATTTACAACATTTTCTTAACAAATATTCCATCTGTAGTGACCACAAATGTCTCATTGACAGCTAAGCCTGTCCATGCTGATTCCGTATAGCTACTGCACTCGCATGACCTCCTTCGGTCCTACCCAATCCGTCTTGACTTCTTGCCCATCAATTACTACTGCTTTCATAATGGCATGACACCGATCTGGTCTTCCAGGTCCCGTACATTTATTAATCTTCATATACCATTCATAATTCTTGAATGTCGCTAATCTCGCTGAACAAACGCCAGCTTCACAAATTATCATCTCCAAATTCACCTCTTCTTCACGAAGATCATTCATAATTGATCTATACCAGTTTTTATCAATTTCACATATTTTGAAATTCGTCAATCAATTCGTCGAATGCAATATTTGCTTATTAAAATGTGATAAGCATGTAGACATTGCATTTCGTCGTAAACTTGGAATAGCATCGTAATCACAACCGTATAACTCAATTCAACATACTGCAGATAAAACTAACATTGCCTTTTACATTTCAAAACCATCTTATAGTTCTCTTTCTCAAAGTGATCTCGAATCATTGTTCATCAATTTGGTTAACGTTTACAAACTATTCAAATAATTGTTCATTAATTTTCAAAAATTTCTCGACCACATCAAAGTTCTACAAATTTCTTTCACTGTTCAGTTTATTCACAATTTCAATTACGTCGATTTACTGTTCTTATACGACCATCGTTAATATCACATGATTGACATCCTCATCAACGTCAACGTAAATTAATTCATACAATGGACTTAATGTCACAAAATTTCGGATAATATTTACCAAGTTTCCCCATCCCATGTCATCACTAAGTCTCGCCACCTCGTTAATAAATCTCAGCTGTCCGTGCTCCTAAATATCACTTCACAGTATTCAAGTTCTCGTTCGCTCCTTAATCGACCTATTTCCTATTTCAATGTATTCTTCGCACCTTAATCATATAACTTTAATCAAACACGTCAGCCAAAACACTTGCTGATATTCTATTCGATTACAAAACTCTCGAACACTACGTAGTCATCGCAAATCGGCTAAATCACATAAAATACTACATGAATTTAAAACAGGTGGCCATTCAAATCGTTGAACCACCAGAGATGATTTTACATAATGGATAATATTGTTTTTAAAATGTCACAGTATAACTCGTGTGGAATTAAAGTAGTGTTCCTCGTTCCCAAATACCTAACCAATTTTAGAAGATAAATCAATTAAAGTAATAATATACATTTATTTCACTTTTTACTTCGAACAGATCCAAGTCGACAGCAATCTATTAATTCTCTCTTTCAACAAGATAGCATTTTTCCGTAATGGCATTATTTAAATATATAAAACCCACGAGGTTATAAGTCATCAGTTTTCTATTCGGCAAGTAACACGGCGATCATATATACAAATTCTTAGAACAGCTTATCAGTTATTCCAATATATATTATTTCTCGGTCACGAGTAATCGGTATCGATCCTATAAACAATCGGTCCTTTTGTAATTAGGCTGATTTTCATTTTCGTAGCGTCAGGTTAACCTTGGTCTACAGTGCACGTTGGTATCTTGAAACACACAAAGAAGTCCTTCACAGCGGCACTTGCCTTCACCGTAAATATTTCCAATGTCTGCTTCAATCTTGACTTCTCGAACCATGTCCATTCTACATTGTAGCACCATAATTCTTTCTTTATATTTCAATAACATCACATTTTAAAGACCTTTAAAGCCTCAATCGATAACCAGATCATCTGACACGTCGTTACCATGCACTACGACAACGTTATATATCGCACTGAGTTGATCTAGTTTATAATCCAAACAGAACCAACACTGTTTTCCGTAAAATTTCGTATAGCAACAAGGAATTTAATAATCCACTTAATACATATTTTTTCCAGATTGTTAAGCACACGGTCGAATAATAACATAAATTATCATTGTCTATCAAATAGTTAGATTTTCATTTAATCCAATTTCCATAATGTAGGGAGTAACTAAATTTACTGCAGAACCTACATAATCGTAACGATATCTTCAACACTACCGCCGTTAATAAATCACTGCGTTTCTCTGCATGAATATTTATCGTGTCTATTATCAAAACGTTTACTGAATCACTTCAATCTAGGTACAAACCTGTTTCGGAACACACATGACAGGTACTGTCAATTAAAGCACCGAACTTGTACTTTATCGTTTTTTCCAGCTTAATAACTTGTAACAACGAATCACTAAACATTCTCTTTCTATTGAAAGTTCTCAAAGTTACCGTTAAACACTTTAAAGTACTCTTTTACACGTTCAACTGATTCATCTTCATCAAAAAAAACCGTCTCGCAGTGCACTTTGTCAAGAATTCGACCTATTCGATCGCAAACAATCGATCTTCTTTAACATAACTCTCCCTTAGATTGGCACGTAGATCAACCGCGACGTAACAAGTCTAAGTCTCATTACATTTCTCTCAGGAAACATCAACTCGAACAATGATCACAAACTCCACAAATAGAAAGTATCGCTCCTTCTCCGGCTTTTCGTATAACATCAAATTGGAGGGTTAGCGCAGGGTTAGAATAACAGATATCTCAACATTTTTCTTTAGAAACTCAATCCGAGTCACAAATTAAACGAACAAGAATATCACAAGTTATTCCATTTTCTAATTGTCATTCTTCTTAAATCTTTCATTCTTGAACCTCAATAATCAACATCACTACGTCTCGGCTCCAATAACAAGCAGTCTCGATTGTTATTCTCCACACCCCAGCGTCTTGGGGCTTTCCAACAGGCATTATGGGGATTCAACTTGTGCAACAACTAGACAGTATCGGTCTCAATCATTGCCCTCTCAAGTCTTCATATGCAAAACCTCAGTAACCAAAGTCACACGTCTCGGCTCAAATAACAAGCAGACAGTATCGGTCTCGGTTGTAATTTATCCTAGACTAAACGCCTTGCGACCCTTGCCAACATCTCCAGTACCTCAAGACTTCAACATCTTCAAACTTCGTGGTAATCCAATTTTTAACTTCGTTCACTAATGCGTTCACGTCAACTATAACATCTTTCTTGCCCTGACCTTCCAGTTCATCTAAAAATCCGTCTGTCACTAAACTTTATTCTCATTCACTGATCTGATTTGTCCTTCAAATTTCTGCATCAATTTTCACTTGCCTTTGTAGCTTCAATACTCGTAATCTGAATACACAACAAATTTCACTTTCCCGCTCTTATCGTAATGTCATTTCTGTTTCACTAATATGTAATATATTCTCATACTACGATCTTGAAATTCCAGTCCATTGAAGTGGTCTATCGTCTGAGTATACCATATTCAGTATTTTCTCATTATAATCGTCGATTCTGTCTATTATGTCTTCGGACACAAACATAATTCGGTAACTCAGGTTTCACTGCTTGCCAAATTCACTGTATTCGCCGTATCTTCGTAAAGTCTTTGCGGTAAATGCACTTTCATAATCGCCAATTATTAACTAACACTATCAGCGTCATCTTCCTTGAACAGCTTCTTCCTTCAGGGCTCAATGTATAATTGCATAAAGATCCTGAGCGTATTTTAAGTATAATGCCACTTCTGATTTGTAAGAAATACTTTTATTTCTTGGTAAATAAAATACAAATAGTCAACAAAGCGTTGTTCGCAGCGTGTAAATTGTAAGTAATATTTGTATTTCTTGATAAATAAAATACAAATAGTCAACAAAGCGTTATAATGGTCACTATATTGATAACATACAAGGTATTACAACGCTGATTGCAATAACATTCGGCTATCAATAACGCCAACAAGATACTCTTCGAAAGACTCTTAGAAACTATATCATTTCTAGTCAAGGCGTCGGCCTTTATATCCTAAAGTGTACATCACAGCATTCCCATCGCCCGGTTCCGATACTACGTCCGCCTCGATTAGAGAATGAGCTGATCCTATGACCCTAACTGATTCTTCTTACTGTTAGTAACACCGTTAAGAGGCACAAGGGCCAGGGAAGGCCGTGGCGTCGTTATCACACCACGCAGCTTGCGGTACATGAGTTAATCGCTTGCCGGAGATGGTCGAGACAATTTGGAGTTAGAGCACGACGGGGTAGTGTCGGCTGTGATAGAATAAGGCTACGAAGAGCCGAATGAGTTATTGGCCTAAATACATCTATTGTCCGAGAGACGAAGTGTGGAGAAATATCTCGAGTAAACCTCGGATATAAAATCGTGAACTTGAGGGACGTCTGTTTCTCTATGAATTTGATTGTTCCTGACGAACCAGGGGGCATTGATTATTCTCCTGAGAATTTTGTTTTGAAAGACTTGAAGATGTTCCACCTGACTAGGTGAGATGTATTTTAGATAGACACTGGAGCCGTATAGAACGACTGATCGAACCAGCATCTTGTACAGGAGAGATCTGATAAATAAGGAAGCCTGCTGGCCCGGTTGATAAGCGGGAACAGCAAATTAACAATACCTTTGCCTTTAAGGAGAGACTTTTGAATGTGGAAATTCCACCTAAATTTGCGACCTAAGACAAGACCGAGATAGGTGGCTTCTTCTGACCATGGGATTTCGGCGTTCTCGATTTTAAGACTTCTTGTGGAAGAAGATGGCCTGGGTTTTCTCTGGGTTGACCTGCAACCTCCAGAAATGTAACCACTGGACCGTCTCATCGAGTTGTTTTTGGAGTTTGCTTCGGATGTGCGGTGCTATTCTTGAAGAAGCAAAGTGAACAGTGTCGTCTGCGTAAAAAGCAGCCTGAACTTGTGGTCTCCTAGGGATATCTGAAAGAAAAATATTAAATAGAGCGGGTGTCAGGAGGGAGCCTTGAGGAACTCCTGCGTCGATGGTTTTCCGGCTAGAGAGAATATCTTTAATCTTCACCTGGAACGATCGTCCTGACAGAAATGATTTGATAAGAGTCGTTAGGTCATCGGGTAGACCTAATCGGATGCATTTCGCCACTAAGCCTTCGTGCCAAACCTTGTCAAAGGCTTTGGTTAGGTCCAAGAAGACCGCTCCAAGTCTTTCACGTCGGTTAAAAGCACAGTTGATTTTTGCGGCCAGCCGATGGGCTTGATGAACGGCTGAGTGTTTGGCGCGGAACCCGAATTGCTCATCTGGCATGATATTGTTTGTCTTCGTAAAATCATTAAGAGCGTAAAGAATTGCTCTTTCAGCAAGTTTGGAAATGGAACTTAGTAGGCTGATATGTCTGTAGTCAGAAGGTGATAACTTAGCTCCTTTTTTGGGGATAACTGCGATGAATGCATGTTTCCATGTGGATGGAAAGTGTTGCAGCCTCAGAATGGCGTTGATGATATTACTTAGTTCGGCGAGCTGCTTGTAGGGAAGAGTGACTAGATGGTTTAAAAGATAACTCGGAGGCACTTGAGAATGAAGAGAACGAACGGAGTTGGTACTCCAAATGATTTCGTCGTTCTCAGCAGCGTTTATATTTGTAGCAGGAGGGAGGCGTTCCATTTGGGCCTCATAGGTTTTAGCGAGGAGCTCGGCCTTTTCGTGGTCGGTGACTGCGAAAGTTTCTGTCTCCGCTGAGTTTAGGAGGGGTATGACGTTTTGCGCCTTCCCCACGAGGCTTTTAGAGAGTCGCCAGAAAGTTGCGGGGCCATCCAGCCTTTGGTCCTCTAGAAATTACTTCCATTTCTCGAATCGCCAGGCTTTAATGGTTTCCTTCAGTTCTCGTTTTACCCTGTTGACCTCCCTTTTGTCTGCTGAGTTGAGGGTGGCACGAGCTCTACGATACAGACGATTTTTTAGTCGGATCTGTCATTTCATGCCTTCAGGAACTGGCTCACTTTGCGAGTTTGAAGAATGGATCTTCGAATGATAAATTCTGATAGGTGGACTGGATGTCTCGAGTTAGCTTTGACACGTTGTTGGCATTGTTGAGTAAATGTACACTTTTTCGATACCGGCGCCTTGACTGGGAATAACATAGTTTCTAAGAGTCTCACGAAGAGTATGTTGTCGACGTAATTGATAACCGAATGTTATTGTAATCACCGTTGTAATACCTTGTATAGTATATTATCAAGATAGTGACCATTATAACGCTTTGTTGGATATTTGTATTTTATTTATCAAGAAATACAAGTATTACTTACAATTTACACGCTGCGAACAAAAACATGTGTTTTCAGTATTTTGGTCCCATAAATAAACCTGATATTCCAAAGTGATCGATCAGCGTTAGAAATATACATTGGATCTTAAAAGCTACGGGGTAACTTTCCACATTTTGAGATGCTGAAAGATTATTTTATCCCAAAAATGTATTTTAATTAACTATTATCTGCTAAATTTTGCTAGTTAAAACTTCATAATATGTTGATAGCTTAAGAATACAATATGAACACATTTATAAATCTATTAAAGGGTGAATTTTGAATTTAAACTTAAACAACCCTACTTTAAAATACGCTCACTTGATTAAAAAGAATGCATCAAATAATAAGTAACGACCTGTTAAAAGTGCATTAGAGAGAACTTGAGGGTAGTTGTTTTCGTTTATTTCTTATGAAATACATTGATGTGAAAGTTGTCCATATCAATTCTTTTACAATTTATCGAACTGTTTTGTTCTTAAACTAGTATTTAACCTTATATCATTTGTTATTATATGAATTTGCTAGAATCGTACGAATATTTGAAGATTCATTTGCAATTTATCGAACACTTGTTTGTTAAGCTGGTATTTGAAGTTATTATTACTGAATTGAATGGTTCGAATATCTGAAGATTCTGTAGTTTGAAACCGACATATTTTAGTTTTTTCTCTAATACTAGGTCAGAGATCGGTAGCCATTTATCTGTCATTTTGCCATGGAGTTTAAAGTGAAGATATCGCAAAATAAATAGATCAAAAGATAAGAAAGACGATGTTGCATTAACAGGAAGGACATTAATAAGATAAATGTCATTAATATAATTATTTTTTTGCTGAGATTGATTATTGATTTATATATCTGATTAGCTCTAGTGTTGGATTAGCTTCAATTGTTCAAAACCAACAATTAACTGTTTCGCCGTTTATTGACCACAGTAGTTGGGATAGTATTCATTAAAAACCATCGTGGTCCGGAGATTCGGCTACTTTCGGAATTATTCGTATATTCGTCGGCGCAATCTAATCGCCGCAAGCCGAAATGCTTAAAGTCGATGTTACCAAATTTACAGCTAGGCTATTTGCTATATGGATGTATTTTATTTAAAACAAATAATATATTTAACAAGACTTTCCGACATTAACTTTTAAATTTTTTTATGAAAAAAAAAAGAGTAGATACGTTACTTTAGTATTAAATACAATATATAGTCGTGCCCTTAGATTTGGCAACATTGCATGGTATTGTAAGCCAAGCGCTTCTCAAAAGAAATGGCGATGTACCGTATGGCTTTTATTAAGCGTTGGACATTTATTTGTCTAACCAGTAAAGCGTTTGATATGGTATTTTTAAAGTTATATTGTGATGTTCCTTTTTACTTAAAATTAAGGCCTTTTAGTTTAACATTTCAGCGTTTTAACGGGATTAAAAGTATTGAGAGTGAAAGGTGGGTTTAGTTTCAGTTGTTACAAATAGGATAGTAAATTAATATATCAAGTTTATAATACGACATACTTAGTAGCAAGAGAAAGAAAGATTTCACCATGAGCTTGCTTCTCCTTATCTGCGTCTCCAATTTAATGTTTTTAGTATCCATACATACTGAATTTCGGCAGCATCTTTGGCGGATCCATAATATAGATGTTAAACAATCTAATCTCTATTTTAACAATTTGTAAGGTTTTGAAAATTGGAAGCCACAGGACAAGGAAAAAAAATTGCTTAAAGAATTTCTTAGAAAACAAAAAGTCAATAATCTTATATACCACTGTACAAGAAGTTACTATCAAGGTAGTGTTTTCCATAAAACTGTTGACATGATTAATATCATACGAATGAATTTTAGGTAGGGTATGATAAGTCAAGGGTTACAGGCAAAAAACTAATTTTAGTCTGCCTATATAAGTTTTTATTAAGAATGTTATAAGACTCAATATTGAAGCAAATACAAGTAGCCAATATGAATCCCAGAATAATATTCGACAATTGAATTTTGACAAGGTAATAGGGAATTATATATTTAAATAATTTCAATTAATCGTCCAGTTTATAGGCTTTGCAGAAGTGCAGGAAAATATTGCATTTCATTAATCCTAAGAAGGTAGCTATTTAGAAAAGGATTGTACTTGCTACAGCTGTATGATTTGTATGAAAAGTAATCTGCCAAAATATCAAAAAAGGAAAAAGTAGATCTAAGCAGAACTAAAAGAAAATAGTTGAAAGGTATATATACTAAAATAAAACACAAAATATTAACAACATTGAGTTTTTAGGTACTTGAGTCATCTTTGATTTCATTAATTATGGTGGTGTTTTTTTTTAGACGGTAAGCCCTTTTTCCTTGAAATATATTAACCTTGCCTTTATTTGGAAATTTGGAAATTTTCTATTGCAACTTTTATTGTATTGTAATTAATTAGTAATTAGTGTGAGAAATATAAAGGACTGTATCTACAAGAAAGTTGTTATAAAATTTTATTTATATATAATACATTTGTAGTATTGTATATTCAAATATGTGGTAATTTAGTAAATAGTTTATGGCATAGTTAAGGTTCATTGTTTTATATCCTCTAATTTATAATTTAAAATTAATATTAAATTTTAAAATATATAAATGAATATAATATAAAAATTTAGTATTATGCTGTATTTTTTCTTTTTACCTCCTCTAAAATGTTTATATATATATACATATGTATGGTATATATAGCTTAATATAAAACTTATGAACGTTACCCTTTATTTTAATAATACAGAGTATATTTTACGCCCTTTGAAGACTAACACTATGCCAATATCAGAAATTTGGTTATAGATAAGACAGCTCTACTCATGACGTCCCAAGAAATACTGAGAATATTCAAATATTTTTAACACTGGGGACGCGCGAGTATAGCCAATCTACCGGACCACGATGACTATTAATGTATCCTAGTTGGGATGCGGCTTCCTTTGAAAATTCCAAGAAATATGGAGCTCCCCTCCCCACACATAATAATGTCGAGCGGCCGCCAAATCAGGGCAGTCTTGGCCATAGAGAAATAGAGATTTAATTTCATAGGAAATTTTGGCGAAATGTTTCGCGACGTCCAATATGTAGACCATTTTCAATGTGTCCTATATTGAGAACAGTGTGGTTAGCTTTTTATAACGTTTATATATTAAAATATTATTTTATTTTATTACTATATACAACTCGGTAGTTGAAATGTATTCCCGTTCTAGGAAGTGTTGTGTGCCCGGATGCCCAGATAGTGAGGAAATGCATCATCGTTTTCCGTTAAAAAAGCGATCATTAAGAAATTAGTAGAAAACATTAAAAATTCTAAACTGGTTGGGTTAAACATGAAACAGATTTATGATCGTTACCATGGGAGACATTTTTGTGATACATTTAAACTTTCCTTTAAGTACTTATGAACAATTTAGTGATGGTGAAAATAATACCACAAGCCCAGAATATGTACAAGTGGAAGTGGATCAAAATCAAAATTATATAGTAGAAGGTAAATTGAAGGAGTCAGTCACATTTCTGTTCATAATTGTTACCATTAATTTTTAAACTGTCTTACTATATATGTAGTGCCTATTTCCGTCGTTCCATGCCCACACCCAGGGTGTTTAAAGCAAATTATTCATCAACATTTGAACTGAACAAACTCCAGAAGTTAATGGTAAAGTTTGTATTCATTCAGATAGCCATTCTTTCTGCTCATTATTACTGTTAATTACTTGACTCTATAACTTCAGTCTAGATGTTTCTATAAGAACAAACGAAGTTTTAAGTTGTACCGTAATGTAAATCTCAGGTTATTTAGTGAAACTTTTTAAAAAAGAAATTAAGGGTGATTTTTGTTTACATATAATTATGAATAAATCAGTAGGCCCAGAAATTGAGACTGATTTTATAGAGGCAAGACAATATCTCGTGCCCCAGACTCTAACAAAATTGTTTTATTATACTGTCAGTAGGTCTTTGAGCTATGTCTTATTTTATTCAGCGATTTTGCCACGTCGATAATATAACAACATTTTTGTCAAACGTTTAAAAAAAAGTAAATTTTAAACCCTTCAGTTGTACATTCCATAATGATCTTTCGGATAAAATATTAAAAGTACTAACGGAGAGATGGAAGAGATAATTTTGATTCGCAATGCACCAAAGTTTTTTGCTTATGATTTTATATATATGTATATAATATTTATATTTTATACATATATTTATTTTTATATTATATTTATATTTATTTGTTTTTAAATATCACTTCTGTTCAAACCACCGCGGAGTGCAGACGTACTTTTTAGAACGCTTTGCTGTAAAAAAAAACATCTGTGTTACTGTTAGTGTCATAAAAGTGCCGGGCAAAAAATATAAACCTAGTCTCAACGATTGTAGGGTGAGAACGTGATTTAAAACGTGCACTATTGAACGTGAAATTTAAAATGTATTTTTTATAAGCAAGACTCTACCTTCTGGGAATTTTCTTTGCTATTTTCGGAACCGTAAATCGAGCGAGCAAAATGTGACATGCGTATTTTTTTTTCTTTTTTATTTCAATTAAACATTTAATAATTATTAGGTGATCTGTATTGTTAATTTCAATACGTAATGGCTAATCCGCAACATCTTTCAGTCAATTCATCAATTGATCATCACTTTCATCAATCATCAATGATCAATTCACAATGATCATTGATTCATCACCCGTTATTCGAAATAACATTCAACTGCCAATAACTGAAACCACTCAAATGCACGAATGGAACACGGTTACAAACAAAAAACGCTTACGAAGTCCCGAAAAACAATTAGTCCGAAAACAGACGAAAATCAGCGACTATTGGCTTCAAAAACCCCTCCTAACATACAAGAGTTTCAGTGCCCTAACAGAAGAGACAGAAGAAAACCAGAAAACAAAGGAAACCAACCAAAAGCAATTACCAGACCACCCCCAATAATAGTATATAAGGCAAGTGTTGTTAAACATCTGTATGACTTGCTCAATACAATATCCAGTCATTATAAAATAAAAACAATCGGATCTGAAGCAATAAAGGTTCAAATATTTGACCCTGAGCATTTCAAAATTCTAATAAAAGAGTTAGACAATAGAAACACGCAATATCATACTTTTCGACCAAAATCCGAAAAAACTTTTAAATTTGTCATAAAAAGACTACATCACGCAACGGATAAAAACACAATTAAAACAACCCTAGCTGAACAAGGCCACGAAGTTGTAAATATACATAACATAAAACGTCGTGCAACAAAGGAGCCACTGCCAATGTTTTATATTGATTTGAAGAAAATAATAAACATGTTTACGAGATTAAGTATTTCGACCACAATGTCATTAAATGTGAGTCACTTAATACAAAAAGAATCATCCCACAATGCGTCATATGCTAAGCATATGCGCATACCAAAACATACTGTCGCAAGTTGAATAGATGCGTGAAATGGGCAGGAGAACATTCCACCAATAATTGCACACGCAAAACACGTGACGACAAAGTAAAATGCGTGAACTGTGACGGTGACCATCCTGCAAATTATAGGGGATGCTTAGTCCATAAAGCGTTGCAACAAAAACTGTATCCAGCACTGAGAGGAAAAAGAAAGTTACAGCCACCAAAACAGCCCATACCATCTAACTCGTCTAAAGCACCAATACAACATCCTCATGTCTCATACGCACACCAATCACCACTGAACCTATAAGTACTATTAGTAAATTAGAGGAAATGATGGGAAAACTTATGGAACAAATGAGTACAATGATGAATTTCTCACCGTCATCGTTACCAAGCTAGCCTAATGACTCATAGCCACTACAACAAATACAAAATAGCAGTCTGGAATGCTAATGGACTCCAGCAACATGCCAGGGAGTTTAAAATGTTTTTATATGAACAAAATATTGATTACATGATGGTATCCGAAACACATTTCAGGGATAGAAATTATTTACCGATTCCGAAATACAAGCTGTATCACATAAAACACTCAGATGATAAAGCACATGGAGGAACATCTATAATTATCCGTGAAAACATAAGACACTCAGGAAGAGAGAAATTCAACGAGGAATATTTACAAGCCACCAGTGTAACTATTGAAGAAGTGCATGGGCCATTAACAATTAGTGCTATATATTGTCCACCTAAAAATAACAACAAGGCAGAACAATACCAAGGTCTCTTTAACACGCTGGGTAACGGATTCATTGCCGGAGGAGACTACAATGCAAAACATGTTATGTGTGGTTCTAGACTAGTAACACCAACAGGCAGAGAATTGGTCAAAGCAGTGAAGGCACATAATTTACAGCATATTTCTACTGGTGAGCTAACATATTGGCCGTCAGATAGAAATAAAATTGCCGATACCATAGACTTTTGTGTTACAAAAAATATTGATACCAAAACATGCAAAGCTGAATCATGCTTCGATCTATCATCTGATCACTCACCAGTTATTATAACAGTGAACTCAAATATTCTCAACAAAACAAAATCACCTTCTTTGCATATTATGTTATCACTAAATTTACTTCTCAAAACAGAAAGCAGCGTAAAATATAACAAAAACTATACAAAAGGCCGCATGGTATGCAACACCTAATAGAGCGACATATCAAAAGTTTAATTATACTTATATTTCATCTACAATTAAACAAAAAATTGCTGAAAAGAGAAAACTGCTAAAAACCTGGCAACAAATCAGAACAGAAGAAAACAAGAGAAAATTCAACAAGGCCACAAAAGAGCTGAAAGAGCTAATAAATATGGAACAAAATCAAGGAATTCAAAACTATTTAGAAAATTAACGCCAACTGATGCAACGGAATATTCTCTGTGAAAATTAAGAAAAAAATTAAAAAACCTCAACAATATAATCCACCCATTAAAATTGACAATACCGGGCTAGGAACGATGAAGATAAAGCGGAAGATTTCTCTAAACATTTAAAAACCGTATTTAATCCGTATCCATCTGAAATACCCTCAACAGAAGAAAATTACATAATTGACTTTCTTACCACTCCGTTTCAAATCGATCTGCCACATAAGAAATTTACTGTTAAGGAAGTAAAAGAAACAATACTTAAAGGAATCAATGATAAAAAGCTCCCGGTTTTGACCTAATTACTGGAAGAATATTGAAACAGCTCTCAGGAAAGTGCATCAAATTTGTAACATTCATATTATTCTTAAACCTGGGAAAAAATCAGAAGACTTATCTTATCGCCCTATAAGCCTAAGTTACCTATCATCTCAAAACTTTTCGAAAAACTATACATTAAGAGATTAAAATTAATCGCAGAGGAGATAAATATTATTCCAGACCATCAAAATAGTCAACCAAATTAACAAAAATTTAAACGATAAAAAATATTGCTCCACTGCATTTCTCAATATTTCTCAGACCTTCAACAAAGTGAGGCATACTGGACTGCACTTTAAATTGAAAACGCTTTTGCCCCATACGCACTTTCGAGTTGCTGAAATCGTACCTCTCAGACCGACATTTTATTGTCAAACAGGGTGACGAATACACTGACCTATAGCCCATATATTCGGGTGTTCCGCAGGGCAGTGTTCTCAGCCCATTGTTATATCTTATGTACACAGCTGACCTAATCACCTCACGAAACACTACTGTTGCAACATATGCTGACGATACAGCGATTTTATCATCACACGAGGATCCAATATCAGCCACAAAAAACCTCCAACTTCATTTTAACAAAGTCGAATTGTGGTTGAAAACGTGGCGTATTAAATGCAAATGAGACAAAATCTACCCCTCAGTAAAACTGAATAATCATGAACTTCCGCAAGCAGACAGCGTTAAATATCTGGGAATGCATTTAACGACGTCTGGCTTGGAAAAAACATATAGTGACAAAATGCAAACAGCTTGGGCTTAAACTAGACCAAATATATTGGCTAATAGGGCGTAAATCTCAATTATCATTAGATAACAAGGTATTGCTGTATAAGTCAATAGTTAGGCCCATCTGGAACTATGGTATTGAACTATGGGGTATTACTAGCAAATCTAACATAGATATCCTCCAGAGGTTCCAGAATAAATTAGAATAGTCATTTGAATAAGTTAGGATAGACTTTAAAATAAGTTACAATAGTATCTAGAATAACATTTATATTATAAATTGTACAGCAGACCACTTACTGAAGTGATCTTCTAACGTTAGGATGTATATATTATATAACAGAAATCAAACAATTATACTTATTGCCCACGGGCAGATTATTGACGTTCGAAGAGATTAATAAAAAAATGTAATATTATATTTATATGTATATTTAATTAAATTTAATTTAATACATTTATTTCAGAAAAAAAATGTTTTTATTTAAATTTGATTGGTCAATTAAACATGACGTCAAAGCTGTCACGTGTCAAACTTTACTATTCACACACACAGTCTTCACAGTAAAATATTTTTCTTACAGGTGCCTATAATAGAGATTTAAATTGACCAATCAACTTACTTGAATGGCCCATTAAGGCTCTCTCAAGGATGTTGGGCAAAGCAAAACATTGCTACAGAGTACCTTATTGAATCGCATCTCTATTACTCTATGGTCTTGGCACGAGTGTGGCCTGAGGCAGAAGGAAGAGTCCTAATTCAAGGGCAATTGAATAAGCTTCTGAGCTGGCTTCTCGAGTAAACCATAGTAGAATCCTGTAGTTTTATTATAAAAACCACGTGCCCACCCTCCATTCTCATATCAGAAGTGGGATTCGAGTGGTAATTTATAATAGTGTTAATAAGTGATTTTAGAACAAGTTGAAGAAATCAGGCCTTACTAATTTCACAAAAATTGTGATCTGTTGTCAGCATCCAATCCGAAAATTGATGAATGAACTTATGATCAATGTCTGTATCAATGAACATCGACGGGAAATGTGTGTTGACCGAGAAACGTTTAAGTACTATCTGTCCATAATGTTAAAATACCCCACAGTTCAAAATCTCGTAATCGTATAGTAATTTCTAAATTAGTAGAAAAATAGTAAGTTTTGACATTAATCCTTGTTACAATTAAAAAAAATACGATAATTTAGTTTTATTATACATAGACCTACTTCTGCTATTTCCAAAATTTGATTAAACAAAAATATAATATATTTTAAAATCAGGAAGCTAATACTTTCAATACTATATTATGCGTTTTACATGGGCTTGCAAATATTTCCAATTGTCAAACGGTGTAAATATTTCAGCTGCTTTTCTTTAATTAAAATATATCTTAAAATAAATTAATTCTGAGTCAAACTAACATTCCCAAATTAATCTAGAGCTAAAATGGAAAATAACTGAAGTTTATTAATGATTTTAAAAGTTATGAAAATATTTATTTTTAGACTTCTAAAATCAAAATGATTAATTGGAGGAAAGTGAAAAGCAAATATCTCATTATCCCACATTAAATATTAAGTAATTGGCCCTGAAGATAATACTTTACTGTAATAGTTTAAATCGTATTTTCCTTAAGTGTTAAGATTTTTCTGTAAAATATATGTGTAACTTAAACTTGATAATAATTGTAATAATAATAATTGACATAATTTAATTAATTATATTTTTATTAATCCTGGTTTGTCGTTACTAAATTGAATATGTTAGGCGATATTTATTTGTTTTCATTGTTTTGTATTATATTATTGAGTTTGCGGGGTATGGGAGATTATTTAAATAATAATAATTTTTATTGTTTCATTTTCGTAGAAATATAACGAAAATGATAAAACAAATGTTTATAAGAGTAATATCAATTCAATTCATTGATTTAAAACTCCCCAAACTCGTCAATAAATTGTATAAGGTCACGATGTTATTGTCGAAAATATTATGCCATACATTTATGGTTTGTAGAATATATGAGGTTATTTATTTATACTCCATCTATTATCGTTTTCCAATCTTGGTTAAATTATTTTGAATTCAACAATTAGTAATATTTTCTATAGCTTCTGTGCTTTACGTTTTGAAACATTGTAAATCGTTGATAACTTATTAGAGAATTAAGAAACAATAAAAAAAGCAGATCTAAGTATTATCCAGTTTTAATATCGAACTTTTTATTGCTCTGAAACATTCTAGCTATCTGATAATTTTCTCTTTTACCATATGATTTAAATAGTTTGAATGATTTTTGAGTAAATAGTTTTTAAAATTTGAATGATAAATAATATTCAAAATTTCCGAAAATGTGTCTGCTTGTCCTATAAAATCAAAAGCTGTTTGTTAAAAATTAAAAATATCCAAAATTCTATTACAATCGCTCTGTATTCTCTTTGTATTACGTAATTTTAAAACTGATAAGATTATCAAAGCAGCTAGCGACATACGAAAGGTATAATCCGAAGCCTTCTTAGCTTTCTTTACTTCAAACAAAGTATCGATTCAGTGGCCAATTTGCCTTACCAGATGAAATCACCGCCTAGACGCTTTTCTTAGTATTTTCAAATCTTATTAAAAAACTGCTACTATGCGTTCTTGAAATTTAGTAGTTTGTTTACTTTCAGGGTATTACTTCCATGCAAAAATTCTTGAAAACTAAATACCATACCGGATAAATAATTTGAAACAGATTTGTTGCTTAATAATCATTTTAGGTATACTGAGATAATTTTGTCGTAAATTATTTGATCATCAGAAAGGCAATAAAATCATAGATATTTAGTCTGTAATAGTTCATGGATTTCTCAGTTTAAAAATAAAATTTAATTCCATGCAAAATATAAAATTACACTTGCAGAGTTACTCCTATATAGTTATTAATTATTAAAGTAAATTGGATTTAAATAAAATTGAATTGTTTGGAAATCTGAGGTAATAAATTATTAAGATAATTGCAAAACTAAGCACGTTATTTAAATTTGTTTTCTTGGAGACAATAAAATTATTTTAAAGAAGGTTACTGAATATTTTTTTCAGTTTTATCTTTCTAATTTCATATTAGTCGAATCCTGTTGTGGTGAAAAGAAACTTTTAATAGTTCCCTCATAAATGAATCTCCCTATAGTAAATTAAAACGATATTTCCTTAATAATATATTCTAAATTTAATAGTCTTTATTGAATTTAAAGTTGTATGGAATTATCAAGTTTTACTAGAAGATTTCTTGTCATTTATAATTTTGTAAATTTTGTCTGATTATATGATTAAATTCAAACATGTAAAGATAGAACGTGTTACTGAAACTTCTAGAAAGGAACAAAATTGAAAAGTAACTTGGTTATTTGGAGACTTGGTCATGTCAAGAGAAGCATAATTAAATTAATAGATTTTAGACCTATTTACTAATATTAATTAGTTTCATTATTACAAGATTGACGAGCTCTAAACTTGTTGTCAGAATGACCGAGCGGTTTATAGTGAGTTTAATAATTAATTAATATTTCATTTCTAGTTTTCTTTAATGATTACCACTTGTCACATCGCTAATCCACAATGGACTTGTCAAATAACAAGAAAAAGGATGTCATTGTAATTATGGAATTGGAATCAAATTTAAATTCTAAGTTGATTTTATTCCTTGAGTTTAATTTTGTGGTATTTTCTATATTTGTAATCATAGTGATTATTATATGATTATATTTATGTATTTATTTTTAAACTTGAAAATTAATTAAATTGTAATTTGCAGAAGACATCTGACCAACTTCTTGTTAAATGAATGTCGTATGGAAAAAGGTCGAATATTTCATCGATTGCAATTATAGGAGAGTTGTTACAGTTACACCCAAACCTTGATCAGAAGAGTAAATATATCGTGTGAGTACACTTAATTATCTAGGCCTTGTGAGTATAAAAGGAAAGAAAAGAAATTCCGTTTAAAAAATTAAAAAAAAGAAAACCCCGTTAAAAAGAAAGAAATAAAATAAGTTGATAAAAAAGTAATTCAGTTAAAAAAAATATGATTGATAAAGCATTCCTTTAGCATGTGATTAATGATAAATAAAGTAAAAATAAAAAATATATATAAAGAAACTTGAAATATTGAGGGATTAATTTTTTAAGTTGAGTTTAGCATGTACGATTAAAATATAATAAAAAAATAAAAATTAAGAAAAGGGAAACAGAGAAAAAAACTTGACATATTGAGGGGCTAATGTTTGAAGTTGAGTTTAACATGCACGATTAAAATAATAAATAAATAAATAAAAAAACTAAAAAAAAATTTCAAAAAATGTTTTTGCGTGGTTAGAAACGTTTCTGCACTATAGCTGATGGCAGCTGCTTTGCCACTGATGATCTTGAACGTGGCCAATGGCAGTTTGCTCTGCCACTGATATTCTTGTACGTGGCCGATGACAGCTTCCTTTGCCACTGATGTTCTTGTAAGTAGCCGATGGTAGCTTGCTTTGCCACTGATGTTCTTGTAAGTAGCCGATGGCAGCTTGCTTTGCCACTGATGTTCTTGTAAGTAGCCGATGGCAGCTTGCTTTGCTACTCATGTTCTTGCAAGTAGCCGTTGGCAGCTTGCTTTGCCACTGATATTCATGAACGTGGCCGATGACGGCTTGCTTTGCCACTGATGTTCTTGTAAGTAGCCGATGACAGCTTGCTTTGCCACTGAACCACAAAAATAAATTTTGAAAGTTGATTTTTTTTTGCCACCACTCTATCCTGTCAAGATAAAAATAATTAAACCCTGCCTCAATATCTCGGAGTATTGAAATTGAATGATGTTGCTAAAATTACAATGTTAAAATTTATTGAATTCATTTCTGAATTATTGAAATGATGATTCTGATTAATATGAATTTGATGATATGTCTTTACTCGAAAAAGTATGTTTCGCCAAAGAATCTTTTAGTCCTTTTTGTTTCGTAGCCAAACTAGAAGATTGGATAATTCGAGAATTAATTAAATTGTCAGAATGGCCGTGTGAGCATACGCCGTTTACTGGTCGAAAGCAGTTGGGATGCGGCCATAGAGTAAATATAGAGGTTTAACTGAAATAGGCAAAATCGAGGAAATGTTTTGCGTGGTCCATTCAATGGCGGCTCCGAGACCACTTTTTTTATTGGTTCATTTGAATTGGCCTACAAAGGCATTTGATTGGCTCATTTCTATAACGCGATTGTTTGTTACTGTTTGTTTACGAGGACATTCTTGTGTGTCTGATATAAAATACGATTAGCATTCTTGTGTCTTAAATATAATCACTATTATTCAATTTTAATATATCTTTATTCTCAAAAGTGTTGTGTATCCAGTGTATGGGCGGAAATAAAAACCGGACGTAGCTTTTCTTGGAAGAAACACCCCAAGTTAGCAAGATTAAGTATTTGTGTAACTTAGCATTGCTTTTACCTGGTATGTATACAATTATTTATATAAAGCATTTGTATTCATATATATTATTATTTACAGCAATATAATAGAAGAAATTATGGACATAATACCTGTAATAATATACCAGTAATACCTAATCTAAATCCAAAATGTTTTCAAATGAGGCAATGGTAAAATTACATTAAAGGTAAATGTAATTATACTACATGAAAAGTTTTAGTTACCCTTGAAAAAGTTGTTTGTAAAGTGCCATTAATTTAAAACTTAATTATTTTGAAGGGGTTTATTTACTTAATGTAAAATGTATATTGGTCAAGATACTTATAATTAATACTTTGGCTTAAGGCTCCTTAACCGAGTTAACTTTTTCAACAAGGTGAGCTTGATTATATAAACAAGAGATTATCATGCTTGTTTTATTATATAGTTAATAAATGCCTAAGCTGTGTTTTTAACTCCCCGATTTTACCATAATAAGAGCACAGCAGTAGTTTTGAAATATATCATATGTTTAAATTTTTTGTTGCTGTTCTTTAAAGTATTAGTTTTTGATATGTGTTCTCCATTCTGACATATATTATACGATTTAACTGTTTTAATTATCCATTCCATAATTTAATAACATTGTAAATTACATTGTAATAACATTGTAAAAATAATAATAACTTGCCTCAATACATTTATGTGTTGAATAAGTAGGTAAAATATTAACAGACACATACTTTCATAATAAGATAGAAACTTTAATACATTTTATTTGGGTTGATAGCACTAAAAACTAAAAATGTACGTTTTTTTAAAGATATTTAGATTTTAGAGTATTTAATCCGTGGAACTACTTAATATAGAATGTAGACAAATATTGCATGTTGTCTCTATTTCAGAAGTTTTGTTAAATAGCCTGAAATAAGACTAAAATACAATATTAGACTCTTGTTTTCCTCAGAGTAAAATTCTCTGGAACTGAAGATATAGACTCAACTGGTGATTTAACAACCTCAAGTGGTACTAGATCTCCCGTTAAAAAAGAATATAAGTTATCTACCATATTCATCTTCTTCACAATTTTCTCCGGGGGAATGATGTGAAAAAATTGAAGTGATGAGCCCTTTTAAAGATTTCTCGAACATACTAGGTGAAAAATGCTGTTTCTACCTCCATGACCTCTAATAGATCCAACAAAATTTTTTAAGAAATCTTGGTTAAGATTTGTTAAACAGATGTAGTTATTTGCAAATTTAGACAAAATAGATTTCTTTAAGGTAATAAATCCCCTAAAAGTAGCAATTAAATTTTTAATTGATGGCACTGTAACAAATATTTTCTTAACAAGGCAATCAAATTTAAATATATAATTCCTCTACTATAAAATGATTGAGCACTGATTGTTCTAAAAAGTTAAAGTATTGCAAATATTTTAGGGATATTTTACAATTAAATGTAATATTTATTACTACTAATTATTCACTTATATTAATTATTACCTTCTTGTAAGACTTCTCTATGTAAAGACATCACACTGACAGCATAGGAACAACTTGGTAGATTAATTGAATTTTATTACTACTAACATCTTTGTAAGGTTCTGATTTTCTGTAAACAAACAATATATAAACAGACATGCAGTAGATAATTTTATATGTACCTGATGAAACCAATAATGGATATTTTTTTTTTTTTTTTTTGTTCTGGCCTAAAAACCAGGCGGTGGAATGCATGACGCATACCTGGTCGCGGAGACTTGCCCTGGAGTGACATGTTGGACCGGGTTATGTGGGACTGCCTCTGGGCTTACCAATACACTAAACCGAAACCGCCTCACAGTTGACCCCTGTGGATCACTACTGCTACTGCATTAAATTTGGGGATATGGCACCCGCTGATCGGGCAGCCGTTATTGGGCACGAGAGCCCGGCGATTCTATTGATTCGCGAACCTGAGCTAACACACAACTGGGTACTGTTGTATGGGGGCAAAAGTTATGACTGTAGCGACGGATGAGGTCGTTTCAGCCTGGAAAAGGGGGAGAGCTTAGCGGTGACGCGGTGCTAAGCTCCCAGCATGTCGACCAGCTCGCGAACAAGCGCGTTTTCAGAAGAACTTGAGCTGAGTTGTTGTTTGTGGAATGATTGAGATATGAAGTGCTTGATTTCTGGAGTGTCAGTTTCCCTATGGATTTGATTATTTCTGACAAACCATGGAGCGTTTAATATTCTCCTGAGGAGCTTATTTTGGAAAACTTGAAGCCGTTTGACCTGGTTGGGTGTAACAAACTTGAAGTAGACATTAGATCCGTAGAGGAGTACGGACCGAATTAACATCTTGTAAAATAAGCATTTGATGGAGATGGGAAGCCTGCTAGAAGGGCAGATCAGAGGAGATAGCAGGTTTGCTATCCCCGAACCTTTTTGGATTGCTTTCTGGATTTGGGAATGCCAACCGAACCGCCGGTCGAAGTGAAGACCTAGGTACGTGACGTTATCCAGCCATGGAATTATTGCGGTGTCGATCTTAAGTTGCGAGACGCGCAGTGCGTAACGCTTCTTGTGGAAAATGATGGCCTGGGTTTTCAGGGGGTTGATTTGCAACCTCCAGAATTTGAACCACTTGACCGCATGATCGAGCTGCTTCTGTAAACGCTCATGAATTGTAACTTCGAACCTGGCGGCCGTGAAGAAAGCAGTGTCGTCAGCGTAAAAGGCGACGTCAATATGCTCTTTTCTCGGCATATCTGAAATAAAGAGATTAAATAAGGCTGGGGCCAGCGGGGAACCTTGAGGTACGCCAGCATCGATTTGTTTACGACTGGAAAGTGACGCCCTGATCTTGACCTGGAAAGATCTGTCCGAGAGATAGGACTTGATGAGAGCGGTTAGGTCTTCTGGGAGGCCTAACCGCACGCACTTTGCGAACAATCCGTCGTGCCAGACCTTGTCGAAGGCTTTGGTTAGGTCCAGAAGAACTGCTCCAAGCTTTTTACGTTGGTCAAGAGCATGATGGATGTGTGCAGCCAGACGGGAAGCTTGATGGACGGATGAGTGGTGAGCGCGAAAGCCGAATTGTTCATCTGGAATGATGTTGTTTTCCTTTTTGAAAGAGTTGAGAGCGTAGAGTATTGCCCTCTCGGCAAGCTTCGAAATGGCGCTGAGAAGGCTGATAGGCCTGTAATCAGATGGAGATGATTTTGCTCCTTTCTTGGGTATAACCGCTATATGTGCGTGTTTCCAAGACGCCGGGAAGTGTTGCAGTCTCATGATGGAGTTAATAATGTTTGCCAGTTCTGCGAGTTGCTTATGCGGGAGCTTTTTTAACTGGGTAATCGATATTCCATCGAAACCTGGAGATTTTTTGGTTTGAAGTTTGCCGATCATAGTCTGTAGAGACTTTGGAGATACAAAATGGTTGAGAAGAAAGGCGGGGGTTACTGGTCTTTTGACGGAGTTGGATTCGTTGATGACAGTGTCAATGTCTTTAGTTTTAGTGTTCTGTGCGGGTGGGAGGCATTTCATTTGAGCTTCGTAGGTCTCTGCAAGGAGCTCGACTTTTTCTTGGTCAGTGACTGCAAAATTTCCTGTAACCGCTGACTTCAGGGGAGGGATGACATTGTGCGTCTTCCCCACGAGGCATTTGGAGACACGCCAGAAGGAAGGGGGGCCATCCAGCCTTTGGTCCGCGAGAAATGAGTTCCATTTCATTGCTCGCCAAGTCGAGACGGCCGCCCTTACCCTCTTGCATGCTCTGTTCGCCTCCCTTTTGTCTGCAGCATCAAGGGTGAATCGGGCTAATCTGCATAAACCGTTTTTGATGCGAATTTCACGTTTAAGAGAAGCGGGAAGATTGTTTTTCCACGGCTGGGGTTGTGATGAAATTTTGACTGTGGAAGATTCGTGAGCAGACTGAATATCACGAGTTAGCTTGAGTACGGCTTCCTCGAGGTGTTCTGGTGTGTTAATTTTCGGAATTGGATCGGATTTCAGGAGAAGAGATTGGTAGTTTTTCCAGTCGGTTTTTTTCCTGAATCTTGTTAGTGGGACTTGAGTGGTGGCGCAGTTTCCGAGTTTGAGAAGGATCGGACGATGATCAGAGTCTAGTTCGTCAAGGACTCGAACTTCGGAATCGCGATTTACGTCTTGAAGAATAAAGAAATCTAGGATTCTTGCTGCGCCTTGAGAGACTGTACTAGGGTGATGGGTGGGTTCATCTGGCAAGGCAAGACCGTAGCCCAGATCTGCACTTAGAGCTACGATGGCGTTACCTGCGGGATTCGCTCTGGAACACCCCCAGGTGGGGTGGTGGGCGTTGAAGTCGCCACCTATTATTTTCGGAAATTTTCCTTCGACGAGTGATCGGTATTCGGCATAGTTGAATGCAGAAGATTTCCTGTACAGGGATGTAATCACGAAGGGACGTTCTTGGATATCGATTTTAATGGAGGTTGTTTCGAAGTTGTTTACTGATAACGATGGAAGGAGCTCGTGTTTGACTCCTTTTCTGACGAGAATGGCGGTTCCACCGCCTCGACCCGGAGTTCTATCGTTTCTGTAGACAAAAAAGTGTTCGAAAGAGAGACGATGCGAAGGTTTCAGGAAAGTTTTCTGGATGAGCACGATGTCGACGTCATAGAATGTTATGACGTCCTCCAATTCCGCTTGCTTTCCGCGTAAGCTATTTGCATTCCATGTCATCAGTATAAGAGATTTCGGAACAGCCATTTCGAAGAGTTAAAGGCTGCTGAAAGTTATAGAGACAGGTAAGTGTTGCCGCTTAGGCGGCGACATTTGGAAAAAGACGAGCAAGTTGGTGAGCCAGGGCGATCACTTGTAGGAAAGCCTGCGGGTCAGTAAACGCCTGCATTGTGGAGTTAAGGTCCGGTGTATTGGTTGGAGCAGGAGTTTGAGTTGGAGCAGGCTGGGTAGCGCTGGCTAATTTTTGGGCTAGCTTTCTGCCACCTTGGTTACTCCATGCAGAACCTTGTGGAGGTCTGGTTTCGGTCGGAATTTTTGGTTTTCTTGGAGCAGGACGGCAGGTGCAACCGCTGAAGTTTGCGGTATGAGTTTCACCGCAGTTGCTGCACTTTGGAGGTGCTTCTGGGATTTTGGTACAGGATCTAGTGTCGTGATGCCCGGCACATTTGACGCACCGTGGAGGGGCTCGGCAATATGAGCTGGAGTGCCCGAAAAGCTGGCAGTTGAAGCACTGCACTGGCTGGCCGTTTCCTCTCTGGACCTCGACCTTCACTGTGATGACGCCGAGTTTGGTCATATATATGATCTGTCGCTCTTCGCGAGGGACAACTACCTGAACAATTGGTAGTTCTATCCCGGATTTTAATTTCCATCTTTGCACAAATTTGGGATGGAAGCCTTGATCAAAGAGAAGTTCACGTACTTCGTCAATGCAGAGTGATTCTGGGATGTTTTTTATTATTACCCGGAATGCTCTCTCCTCCGGATGACAGAAGGAATGGTAAGGGTAATTCCTTTCCTCGAGCAGGGTAGTAAGTTTACGGTAATTGTCGCTTGTGGCGACGAATAAGAAAATGCCGTCCTTTTTATTTCGGGTTATAATGTCTATTGATTGTGCCTTAGTAATTCTAATGAGCTCCATGAACCTCTTCTTATCACGGAGCACTATAGGCGGAATTTTTTCCTTTGGGGGACTTTGAGAAACAGTCGCCGAAACGATTGGCACTGTTTTTGCTGTGGAGGTTAAGGCTTGTTTAGTGACCTGGCTACTTACCTGCGTAGGCTGGTCTTGGGTTGGTCTTGTGGTAACTTGTTTCGGTACTGGCTGTGGGGCCGTCTTGGTGGTCGGCTTGTTTTGCACTGGTCTGGTGGCAAATTTTGTAATCGAAGGCTGTACGTTAGCCTTGGCTTTCGATTGGGTAGATTTAGTGGCTGGCTTGGCTACCGGATTGGGTTGTGATTTGGGAGCCTGTTTTCCCTTGTTGCCGGCCTTCGGCAGCTGGCTTTCCTGAGGTGGAGTGACGGGCCCTCTTTTCCTTTTTCCCACCAAGGTGAAACCGTCTTCTGAGTCTTCAGTTTGGTCTAAGTGTTGTGTCGGTTTAGCTGGTGTCTGGGACTGAATTTCTATGACAGCGGGAATCTTTACTTCCATGGCATCTCTTTGATGCTTCATGAATTGTGTTATCGTAGCTGTGAGAGTTTTTATTTCTTCCTTGAGCTCTTCGGAAGCCTTTTCGCTCTTTTCCAGCTTTTCCGTCTGTTTGTTCAGGGCGTCTGTTTGGGCTTTTGCGAACGTTTTAAGGTCAGCTATCTGCTTTCGCAGGTCTTCGTTCTGTTTTCTCAATTCCGTTATAAGCACTTCTCGGCTGTCTTCTGAAGATGGTCCATTTGAATTTGAAACACTGGGATTATGTTCAGGAGGCGACGTCGGCTCTGACGTACATGACGCCATTGCCTTGTCTGTAAAAACGCCTTTTCGGCGCTTACAGACGCTTTTTTTTTTTTTACGTAGGCACTGGTGAAACGTGATAACGGGTCGACCGTCTTAGGGAAAGTTTCGGGTAATTCTCGGAAGCGCAGGTAGGTTCGGCGGACCGGACACGACCGTTCTCTTCGAGAGCTAGCACGGAACTATGAATAATGGATATGCATTTACCCTAAAACCTGTTCCTGAAGGAAGGGTAATTCTAAATTTTTTAATCAAATGTCCATAACAGACACCATGACGTTGATATATTTGCATTGTGGTTTATCCAGGTAACTTACTACTATTTACTTGATCAACCAATTTTTGGAAAGGAGCGAGATCATTCTTTGGGAAACGATGTCTAATTTCCGTAGTAGATTTTTACCCCGGTACACTACATCTTTTACTACACTGACGCATTGTCATCAATTTTTATATTATTACTCCATAATAATTAATGTAAAACAGAAAATATGCACAACGTAAAACGAAAATTTCGTGATCTAAACAAAAACCAAAATCTACAAACAACAAACATAAAAATGGACGCCCATAGAAAATGCTGACTTCACACAATTTGATGGACCAATCACGTTTCATGTTAGTGGCAGTTCAGTTCCAACCTTCGTAGGGTGAAGACGTATTTTCAATACGCTCCAAGCTCTAGAAAGATACCTTTCTTTAAAAAAAAAAACAGTATTTTATTACGGTTATTTAATTGAGTGTTAAAAACGCATAACAGGTGCGGCTATCCGTCTCTCAGCAGACCTAAAGTGGAGTGAATACGTGTTTACGTGACCAGACAAAAGGATAGCATCTCATTTTTATTAGTGTTTTAAAATTATTTCTCCTTATTTTACAACAGTCTTTTTGAAATTCATTTATAGTAATTTTGGTCAAAAACTAGTGCTAAAATAACGTAAGGGATGATGATGAATGATAAAAATGAAGTGCGTGAAATAAACAATGTTTTTATTTTTTTATCCTCTGGAAGTAAATTAAATAAAATATTAAAAATCTAAAAATGGCAAACCATAGCGATTCAACCAAATCTCCTGCACACTTTGATATAAAATTAGAACATACAGCAATAACGCAAACTCCACCAAAACAAACCTCCACAAAAAACGATTCAGAAGTCCAGAAGAAGAAATCGCGAGGAAACAAACTAGAATCAGTGACTATTGGTTACAGAAACCGATAGAGAAATTGATTTTAATTAGGATCTTGGGTCCATCTTACACTTTACAGGAAAACACCAGATTTAGAATTTCAATTCTTTATTTTATATGGGTCAGTAGACCTATTTTATTATTGCAGCCAATACATTTTCGAAAAAAAAATTACAATCAATCAATACCCCTTGTATTGAAAATTTAATTAGTAAATGAGTCTTGAGTAATTTGTTTTATATCCCTTTATAAAAGATCGTCTTCGTATCTCCGTATTTGGGTAGCACCTGATGTTTCGAGAGCGCAATATCTGTCAGTATGGCCGTGTTAGCGACCCACGATTGGTCTTGTCAGTTTGGCCGAAGTAGCCACCCGTTCTACTTGAGGCATGTCGATTTACATCATGGAATAACGGTCTACAAAATACCCAGTAATTTTAATCCCCGATGTTGAACACGGACCAGCAGCTTGAACTAGAACACGGAACGAATATAAGGCAATTCCGACACGTTTAACTGGGAGATTGTTGAAGAGTACATTGAATAATTCAGTGTCTGACTGGCGTTCAGTTTAGACGTGCCACCATCGAATGCCCAAGCCTCGTCATCAGGTATACCCAGCGCCGATCCCATTTATTACTTGTATATTCCTTTTTATATATATCGTCAATAAATAACAGTCACATCACGAAAACTCCACTGTTTCATTTCATTTTACCTCCATTCACAGTACCATATAACATACCCTAAACCACCCTTGGCGCCGATTACAAAAGGACGCGTTTGGAATATCGAGGACACATTCCTCGGTACCATCTCGTACCCTTCACATTTCTTTTATATCGTCCTTATTGTTTTAATATATTATTCACATTTATATTTGCTATGTAGTAATTAATTGAAGAAAAGTTTTAATATACGTGTTAAACCCGCTCGAGTATTTTCTTTTATTCTCCATTTCTAATAGATTTAAAAGTGTGGGTGCACCCATTATACAAATTATTCTTCAATTACAATGAATTTTAAAAAGAAATTAATTTTAGAAAAATTCTGGTTATTCACTAAATCATTTTCTTGCAGATATGTCAGTTCTTTTGCCGCTGTAAATAACAATTGATGTTTAGGAAAATTTGTTTTCAGTAGTTGAACTATTTTGATAATATATTATTATTAGGAATATTCTATTAGACATTCCAGCTTTCGTACTGTTATTGACCATGTTTGACTGATATATAGACATTTCATTAGATTTCCTTTGCTATTGTAATGTTACTAAGAACAGTAGCTTTTTAGGCATTTTTATTTAGATTCTTCAGCTCTGGTACTATTCAACATTACAATATGACATTATAATATGAATATTATACATATTGCAATTAAAATATTTCAGCAGTGTTAATACAAACAATTGATTTTTAGGCAAATTTCTTTTCAGATTGCTCAGCCTATGTACTAATAATTGATAACATTTCATTTTTAGGATTATTTTATTTCAGATTTTACATCTCTTGCATAGATAATCTTTGATTTTTAGACATATTTCTTTTTTTTTTCAGCTCATGTACTGTTATAAAAACAACTGACATTTAAGCAAATTTCTTTTCAGATTGTCCAGCACATGAACAATTAATTATCTCAAAGATAACATTTGATTATTAGCAATCTGTTATTTAAGATTTTTCAACTTGTGTACTATTATTGTTAAAATGTGCTTTTTAGTTATTCATCTTTTCAGATTTTCCAGCATTTGTATTAATAATGATAAAATTTTATTAAATAAACATATTTTCTTTCAGACATTCCAACGCCTTTATTAATAATAATTGATATCTAAACAAAAGTTTTTTATTTTATGGTTCTTAGGTAGAGTGCGGACACCCCAGCTTGCAGGATGACCGTGTTAGATTATGAATCCAAGATACGGCCCTGAGCAATAACCAAATACCAAGTCAGAATAAATGAGCGAGGCCAGTACCTCGAAATGGTTCCAGAACAGTCTCCTTAGGTTCATGTATGTATGTACATATTTATGTAGGTATGTATGTAGATATACACATATGCAATACAAGATGAGCGGCATGTCATAACTATGACAACTCGAGATCCACTCGATCTGGTAAGTATAATTTTTTAAATTAGCTTTTTAACAATAAAAAGAGACAACTTTTAAGGGAAATATGTATATATATATATATATATATATATATATATATATATATATATATTTGGAGGCCCAACGTGTATATATTCTATTTTTCTGACACTCTATCGACAATCGAAATCCGGCATTGTTGCCGGGTTTAGGTAAAGATCTGTTTACGCTTCAAAGGGACAATGACATAATTACGGCATAAATGATATGTTTTAAATATACATCGGTTCGAGATTATCAGATTTGAATTAACGCCTAATGAGCGTTGACTGAATAAAATATTTTAATATATAAATATGTGTTACTGTAATTAATTATTAACTTAATATTTTAACAACAATTATTTTATATATAACGCAATCATTTTAAATTATGTTCCGCAATAGTTAACCTAAATAAGTTAATTTTGCGACCAGCTTAGCTTAATATTATATTAATAAAACTTTTATTATTGTATATTGTTAAAAATTGGCAATAATCTTATTTTCATAAACATGCTTATTTTGAAAATCATATTGTAGAATCCTATTTAATAATAATCCCGTTCTGAATCATTAATTTCATTCTGATATATGATTGTAAATAGTTGCCACTACATTTTTATAATACTTTTTATAAACCATTAAGAGGGTTTACAAGATATGTGTATAATTCATATTTCTGTTATAATTAAAAACAAATTATATGACATTGTAATTTTCACCATTTAGGAAAAAGGAGGGAAAAAATCAGGAAAAAAAACATAATAACTATGCATAAGGAATGTATCGACAAATATATTAGGGGTAAACAAAAGCGATTTAACAGGGATTCGGCAGAATTAATTCTTAGAACTTATACTAACATTAATATATAACATAAAATATGATATATTTAGTAATAAAATATTATAGTACAGTTGGTCGATAGTATAAGTAATATATTTTGTGGATTACATATGCCTAATACATTATGGCACTAATTAAAATTTGTATATAATTATGCAGGCTTAAAAAACATTACAATCTATTATTTTACAGTAATGTAAAGTAATAGTTGGTCGTTAATTAGTTGTAAATTTATCTAGTAAAAGAAAACAATTATTACTTGTGGAATAAAATTTAAGTGAGTTAAGCTATCTCGCCATTTAAAATTAATTGACAAATTTGAGGTTACTAACGTTTTTAACGTTCGGTGAATGGGTTTTTATATACAATACAAATAACAATTATAATATATACAAACTCCTAGGACAACAGTCTATCAGTTATTCCAGTATATATTAATTTTCGGTCACGAGTAATCGATATGACTTTTACAATCAGTCCGTTCATAATTAGGCTGGTTTTTTATTTCTATATCCTCAGGTTAACCTAGGTCCACAGGGTAAGTCGCTATCTCGGAACTCACAAACAAAGAAGTCTTTCGCAGCGGCAGTTCTCACAGTCAATTCCAATGTTTATCTCAACCTTATCGTCTTCTTAAATTTCAAAACATTCAAAATCGTAAACACGTGTAATGAGTATCTTAAATTCTAGCACATTAATAGCCGTTCATTAATTCTTAAGATCACCTTTTACATATTTTTAAAGCCTCAATTGATGACATAATCATCTGACACATAGCTACCATCAACTACAACGTAGAGCATTACACTAGCTTGACCTAGTTTATAATCCAAACAGGATCACTACAGTTTTAACCATCACTCAATATTAATTTTCCGAGATTTTCAAGCACACTGTAGGAGCACACGTAAACCTTCATTGTCAATCATATTTTTTGTTTTTCGTATAGTGCAATCTGCATCATGTAGTGATTCACTGAATTTACTGCAGAATCCACGTACTGTTGCGATTTCATCTACACTATTGCCGTTAATAACTCACTTCGTTTCTCTACATGAATATTTACATTGTCTATTATACAAACGTTTGCTGAGTCACTTCAATCAGGGTACGAAACTGTCTCTGATACACGACGGTTATTGTCAATTTAAGCACCGAACTTGTACTTTCAATTATTTTACTAACTTATTAAATTTACGAACAAGTATTGACAAGTTGTCCCTAGCCGTGGACCTCAAGAATTAGGAAGAGAAATATCGAAGATCAAAGGCCACCGGAAGAAGGAGTGACGAAGAAGACGAAGGAAAGACAAACTAAACTGACCGGACGAGGTTACAGTCGTTCTCACAGAGGAGAAGAGATGCAAGGTGAGTCTCACTGTAAGATCATTATTTCTTGTTTCTATTCTCATTTATTCCTTTATATTGCCAATATTTTTATTATATTTAATTTTTATAAAAAGTTTTACCACCGTGACTCACTTTAAAAGACATGGCAACTGAAAACTCAAGTACTCAAGCAACTTCTACTTATACTTTATTTACTTTAAATTCTGATAAGGCAACTCGATTAATTAATATTTATTATGGCATTTGTTCAAAATTACTCAATCTTAATGACTTGTGTTGATTTGGCTTTTTGACAAAATTTGAACAGAACGAACTAGATATTCTTCCTTTTCTTGTAAAACGACGACGGGAAGGTCTAGCTTTAAAATTTATTGGTTCAAAGCAACTCAATACGTGGGCTGACATAATTTAAATATATAAATTTAAAATTCTTATTAGATTCTGGAGCTGGAATTTCAATTTTAAAACCGCTTGATGTTTAGGAAAAATATAAACTTGCCCTTGAGAAATTAAAATTATTTAGAATAAATGAAACTTATGTTAATATCGAATGATATTAGATTTTGCATGTCCTCAAATTTTAAAAAATCTTAGGTAAGTGATATAAATCCACCTTAAGGTGGTATATTAGGACTAAATTTTCTTAAAAATAACAAATGTACTTTAGATTTTGAAACTCGACATATATTCGATCCGATTAAGTTTCGAGATTCGATTCCATCATAAACCTATTAATGTCGCCCTAATGATCTAATGACAAACAAGGAAAAGAGAACACACATATTATAAAAGAGTATAGGTAAATAAATTAATGTTTTGTAAAGATAATGATATATTGACTGGAGATATCTTTCAGATTAAAAGTACGATCATCCATTCGTTTTAGGCTAGTAAATGTACAATTTGTTAATCGAAAGCTCAAGGCAGTCAATTCATTAATGGGGTTTTGTATAGAATAGTAGCGATAATATTCAGAGATTTTTAGGAAAATTTTACTGCTCTCATATATCATGCTGGCTTGTTCGCTTGGTTTTAACTGTGGCGATCGCCACGACGCTTTAGGCCACCACGAATACATCAACAAGTACAAAGGTTGGCAACGCCGGTGAATTGGTACCATGCAGTTCCAGGATATAAAAGACCATCACGACGATGTCTCGCTCTATTCTCTTTTCTCCATCCCCCTGTAATAGTACCACTTCCACAGCGCTACTGTACTTCCTCTACCTAACCTAATATCCTGTCAATTCTCCCGTCGACCGACTGACCGACCCGACGAACATTCCTACATAACTATATGGGCTGTTTGATCTAAACGATTTTGGTATTTTCTATGGTAATGCTTATTTATATGGTTCTTGGAATTCTTGTTAATTGATCAAATATATACATTTATTTAAATATGGCGTTTTTATAAAAATAGAAAGGCATTTCAAAATTATTTTCTATTATTTCATTTTATTCAATATTTTTTTTCTAAATAAAATGGGTTATTTCAAAAAATATTCAATGCTTATTTCTTTCCTTATATATATAGTTTTAACATTAAATCAAATATATATGATATTTGTAAATTTTTATTTATAAAAAATAATGATAATTTGCAATATGATGTTTTTATAAAAATAGAATAGCTGGACATATATTAATTATATTCTTATTATTTCGTTTTATTCAATACTTTTTTAAATAAAATGTATTATTTCCAAAAGTTTACGATTATTATTTACCTCCTGAACCTATTTACATGCTTAATATGTTCAACATTAAATCTAATTATCACGATAAAAAATAAGTAAATAAAGCTGTATATACGCATGCGCTCGGATTATTCTGTTTTAAAATTAAATGGAGCCAATATGCGCATGCGCCAGATCCGGAGATGTTGCGGAGTAATGTATCCTAATTTCTAGTATTCAAATGAGCATACATTAGAAAACCTTAACAAACATATCGTTTATATTTATGATGAGCTAGAGAAAAATGCAACCCATTTAAAAATCATAGGGGACGCATTTCGTATAGTAACTGATTCAGACATAATGAGTTCTTAAATTAACAATATAATAAAAAAAACGTAATATAAACCTGGCAATGATTAAACCTAACTCCAATGGAAAAAATTGTGAATTATTGACATCTCCTAACGTGCAAGTATATAAAACATATTACATAACATATTTTCAAATATATATATATATATATATATATATATATATATATATATATATATATATATATATATATATATATATATTGAGTAACTTTCAGTAGACCTGATCTTTTTCGATAACGAAATAACACGAAACGAAACGAAACTCACTACCGTTACAATCAAACAACTTAGTCTTTACTTAAGCAATGATCCTTTTTAATTTGTGTTGTCAAGTATGGAGTCCACCTAGACGAGATGCTGGAGAAAGCCGCCCATGCCAACCCCATAGTCATCTTCAGAAAGGAGGTGTTACGTCATGCGACATATTAGCTCAAGTCCACGCACCGGCCAGCGTCCACCATCGGCAGAATATCACATCCTGTTGATATTACACTTTTAGCTGCGTGTGAATTTAGTAAGATAAATAGTTTAGAACTGATATTACCGTCTCGCAGTCAATGTATAGTTTTGTCTCTTATTTGATTTTCTGGATAATTGAAGTATTAAACTGTAAAAAGTCTGTTTTTAATTAAACCCAAAGCAGAACTTATATGTAAGTATGAATGTATGTATATAAGAATGTATGAATATCTGTACTTATGAATGTATTGTATTGTACTAATATTATATTTCAGTTTTGTCCCATGTTGGTGATACTGGATATTAGATCAGTTGATCAATTTTAAAATAAATCCACAGGATGCTAGCGTCATTTTAATAAATATATTGACAAGAAATAATATTTAGAATAACTAAATATAAGATAATAAATAAATTTATATTTGTATGACAGGTTTGTTGTGATGGTATGCAGAATTTGAAACTAGCCACTCAACAGTAAAATCAAATGTTAAGAAGCGATTCTTGAATGACTTCGGAAATTAAAGGTCGATTCTCAAAAATTGAATTTAGGAAAAAACACGATTCTCGAGTATAATCGGAATCAAGTTCCAATACCAGCGCAATTTCGGTGCATTTTGCGTTGAATCAGGAGTGAGGGATGATGCGCATTTATTAATTCGAGTGCAAACGCGAATTTACTTTGATATATTGTTAAATTTATTTGTTAATTGTAATATTTAATTATATACACTATTTTCTTTCTATATAGATTTGGTTTTATTGTAATATTGTAAATATTGAAAATTTTAGAAAAAAAAATTCTGGTGGACTTCAAACAGTTATCGTACTACAACCAGCGAATTATAAGTATTAACCAATATCCTGCTATCAGTGAAACCAAAAATACAAGCTTTAGGAAGAGGAGGAATGTGTGCAGATATATGAAATGAAAAGAAATAAATTATTGACATCTCCTAACCTGAGAACAGAAGCTAGATCGAAATCTGTTGGTATTTAGGTAGAAGCAACATAGTTTGGAAGAAACTACTGCTCCTAGGCTAAAATCACCCCTAGCCTGCAGATATACGAAATTAGAAATTTAGGAAAACATATCTAGGCTATATAACATCGGAATTTGAGCTAATGCATCGCAGTGCAAAAGCTCCCCAAAATAAACTAAAAACGGAAGCCGCGATCAATGCACACAAAGAGAGAGTTACTTGGAGATAATGCAAATAGCATATGAAACTCAATTATAATATACAGCTATTTGAATTAACTTGATTATGTTACCAAACTCTATTATTACATCAAAATAGAATAATAATAAATATAATTAATGAAGTAATATAAAATATTAAAAAAAACTCCAGCTCTTAAACTGGCTATATTTTATAATTTGATAGAGAAGTCCGTTAAAACTTAAATACCCTTAAAAAATTGAAATAGAACTAAAAAATCTTTACCCTCAAAGCTTTAAGGTAAACGAATAATCCTAGACAACATTACAATCTTCCATATAAGTAATCAATCGCTATAATATTTATCAACAGACTAAATATAAAATGACTTGTAGATCCGGGAGCTTCTATACTTTGAATTCTTCTTTAGTTTATCGTAAACTGACTCAAGAAAATATTATAATATTTGGCATAAATGGAACCTACATTACATTCTCTCACAGCATAAATCTTAAAATTTGTCCAAAAATCCTCTATTGATGGTATGTTTAGATTTTCCTAAAGTAACAAATTTAACAAAGATTTTGAATCTTCATCGCTTATAAACGGAGAAAGCTAGACACTATTTTCAATCAAAGACAACCCTCATCCAATTATTAAGGGCGCAAAGAAGCAAATTATGTGAAACAAATGTAATAAAATATTAAGTATAGAAAGTTTTGACAATTTTTTAAAGATAAACCTTTAACTCTCAGTTGCAAAATAAAATATCACCTAAGAACAAATTCAGAAAATCCCATATTTACAAAAACTAAACAAAAACTCCAAAACCAAGAAATAAAAAATCAAACTCAAAAGTTCCTTGATAAAGGGAATCATCATTACAATATGGCCATGGAATTCGCCAATTAAGGTATGTGCCGAAAAAAACTAGACTGAATAACAAAATGAAATCCATAATAGATATCGTATACTATGAAAAGAAAAAGAATTAAAATCATTTTTAGGTCTGATTGTACATTATAGAATATTTGCTTAAAATTTCGCTGAAATTGCTATTGAAAAAATATACAATTTGTAACATTACCAGAAATAAGAACATATTTTGAAAAATGTAAAGCAATTCTAACATCTGATAGTACTTTAACATATCGTGTAATTTTGAGAAACAATTCATACTAATAACAGATGCATAAAATTGGAGCTGCTCAGGTTCCCACCTGAGGGATAACGCTAAAACGAAACGACCAATAGCTTTTCGAACATTAACAAACACGTAAATAAAAGATAAATTGAGTATCTTTTTGGAGTAAAATTTCAATTAGTCACTGATCACAGACCAGAAACAATCAGTATCTCATATGTAAAAGCGAATTATTTGTTAACATATTTTTTTAAATACAGCTCAAAAAGAACGAACAAAAAAGAAACACTTGAGGTTCGAGGAGTTGGAAATCCCTGAATCGACCGTTCGAAAGTTGGCTTAAACGGTAAAACATCGAACATATTTTAAGGGTAATTTGATATTTTATAGGTGCGCTTATGTATTTGGGAAAATTAAGATAACGGTAAAGAAACTAAAAGAGCGAGGTTGTCACTTCTGCTCGATTGGGATCTGCTATCTATTCAGTTATCAATTTACATTTTTAACATTCTCCGCTATTTGTTTATTTAATTATTATAACTCATAATCCCTATAAATCAAAGATAATAGTTTTATGGTTGCAACTGTAAATATAAATAGTAGCTATCTTATAAACAAAAGGCTAATATCATAGTGGCCAAAGTTTCTAAAGTATAGTTATGATCTATGGATAATTTGAAGCCTGCATAAACGCCACCGAAAGTGGTTTCTATTGGCTCTTGATGCAACGTATCTAGCCTGTGGCTTTTAGTTTTCTCCCTTGTATGCATTGCACGTCCATCATAGCTGGATCTGGAAAAGTGAGTGCACTAGTAAGAGTACTGTTCATATTTTAATGATTGTTTACTTATTTTAAAAATCCAGCTTAATCCTAGCAAGGCCTATTAACATTAGTAACAGTACTGTTCATATGTTAATGTTTGTTTACTTATTTTTAAAATCCAGCTTAATCCTAGCGAGGCCTATTAACATTAGTAACAGTACTGTTCATATGTTAATGTTTATTTACTTATTTTTAAAATCCAGCTTAATCCTAGCGAGGCCTATTAACATTAGTGACAGTAGATTTCGCGCGTTATCCCTTGATCTCATTGCTCGTCATTATAGTTAGTGTTAAGATATAAGTTGGTACGTCGCGTGCTATCCCTTCGTACCGTGTGCACATGCCATACTTCATCCAAGCATAGTTTATAATTGCTATCAGATATCGCTATTGTCTTTCATCATTATGCTCTAATGACACGTTTAGGTATTGTTATCACTATCGGAACTGAAAACTCAACAGACCGACATGCAAATTTGATTACCAGCCAACAGGCCTTAATTTTTATCAGTATCATCACCGTTGCTAATCAACCTAGCCGATAATTCCTTTAATAATTATACCGCTGATTTAACGTTCTTCATATCTTACTCTTATTCTTGAAAATTGATTACTGGTACTTTTTTCATTTATTTCAGAATATATATATATATATATATATATATATATATATATATATATATATATATATATATATATATATATATATATATAATAAGAAAATAAACGAATATTCTTTAAAAATAATTTATTATATTGTATTTACGCCCACATAATAAAATTCATTCTACACATAAAGCCAAGGGTGTCCTTCATCAAATCCCATCATGGTTACATTAAGAAAGGCCAATACCAAATATCTAATTTCTTGTGCATCACAAGGGCATTGGATGTGTGATACCTCACACCAAGGTTAAGGGTAAGTGACAGACATATGATCCAATAATATGATTTAAACAAGATTTAATAGCCGTGTATGTGAGTTATGGAAAATTTTGAAGTCGGTGTGGAATAACCTATTAAATTTGATTTGTTCGTAATTTAATTTACGGTATGGTACAAAATTATATTATTTTAGTATTATATAGTATAATACAAAATCCGTGTAGAGATATCTTAAATAAGGTTCTGATGATTTTTAATTAGTTATTACAACAATGATTATGTACATATGTTGTTTTAAAACCTTTTAATGGTAAAAATCGATCGTTAAAGTTCGATTATTTTTAAATTTTTTGGTTATTTCTTTATTTACTTATTGAAGTCGCTTCAATTAATTTGTTAAAAATAATTTTAGAATTATTTAATTTTAATATTAAAATATTTGTTGAAGACTTACAGAATCTTCAATCGAAACACATTTAACATCACAGATAAAGTAAATTATTTTAGATGAATCCTATTTCGAATTTTACTCTATGATTTAAAAATCCCCAAGCTCGTCAGTAAATAGTATACCGTCACGACTTTATTTTTTTATATAATATTATAAAGTCTCCTTTCTAACAACGAGGGTTTATTGGGACAGGACCTACTGTTTAACGTGGGCTCCGAATCACGGTCCTCGGCTTAAGCCTACCGACTGGCGAGTGACCAATTTAGAAATCATCCAACATGACATCCGGTCATACCCAGTCTGGTTACTGACGTGACTGCAATTTTGCCTTTTCGGACGTTGAACTCTAGCCTAAGACAATCACAAATATAAATTTACAACCATGCCCTAGCAGGATTCGAACCCATGACTATCGCTAAAATAGATGGGCCGTCCTGTACCCATTACCACCGCACCAAGCTGACCATGAGTTTATTGACGACAACATATTAAGAGTTAATATAATTTTAGTTTATACATTAAATGAGGCAATATATACTTTAATTTAATTTTCGTTTCAGTCTTAATTAATTTGTTTTGAACTCAATAATTAGCAATAATCATTTCTACAGCTTCTGTAGAATTTGTTTGCGGAAGTAAAGTGTTCTCGTAAAGTAACTGATATTATTTGAAGTTTTTGCTTTGAAACATTGTAAATCGGTAAAATCAGTAGTCATAGTTGAGTATATTTATTACTTCAAACAATGCATCGATTGAGTGGCAAATTTGCCTCACCAGATGAAATCACCGCCTGGACGCTTTTCTTAGTATTTTCAAATCTTACTAAAATTGGCATTAAGCAAAATTGAAATTTAACACTGTGTTAATTTTTCGGTGTTTTTATTTCCATGAAAAGATAAATAGTTTCTTGATATTATTAGTTATAATGCCGTACCGATTGAATAATTTTAAAACTCTTTGTTGTTTAAAACTTTTTGTTGTTAAATAATCAATTTAGGAATATTGAAATAAGTTAGCTTAAATTGTCTGATCATCAGAAAAGTATTAATGCAATAAAATAATGTTTGGTTCATAACATTTCATGAATTTTTCTGGAAAAAACATTTAATTCCATGCCGAATATTAACTTACCCTTGCAGAGTTACTTGTATATTGTGCTTTATAATTCAAATAAAATTGTATTGTATGGAAGTCTAAGGTAATAAATAATTAATATAATTGCAAAATTTGAAACAAAAAATTGAATTTGAATTTTGCTAAGAAGTGGAATAATACCACACAAATATTTATCATATTTTATATGTTAATTGCTATTTATAAATCATCTACTATAATAAATATAGACAATACAATAGACCTAAAACTTAAAATAAACCGAAAACCCAAAGATGTACAATAACACTAAATACTAAATAAAAATTAAACATATACCTAATCATAGAAAAAAAAAACTAATAAAGTAAATGACCGGCTTGGTGGCGCAGTGGTAAAAGCGATAGGACGGTCCTCCTACTGTTGTGATAGCAGCGGGTTCGAATCCTGCTGGGACATGGTCGTAAATTTATGTTTGTGATTATTTAAAATTTGTGATTGTCCTAGGCAAGAGTGTAATATTCGGAAAGGCAAAATTCCAGTTATGCCAGTAACCAGGCTGGGTAAGACCGGATGTCTTGTGGGGATGATTTCTAAAGTTGGTCACTCGCCAATCGGTAGACTTAATGCTGAAGACCCTGTGGGTCCAGTCCAGATATAAACCTATAGGTTGGTAAAAGGAGACTTTAAAATATAAAAAAAATAAATAAATAAAGTAATGCTTCATTTATTACTGAAAGGAAATATTTTTTATCAAAAATCGAGAGATTAATCGAAATATTACCTATTATTGCCATAAAATTCAAAATAATTTCCTATTTATTATTCCCAATTTTAATCTTTTTACCCTACTATATTAACAATCTTCGTTCGTTTTAATTAAATTAAAAATATGGTACCAAAATGCTACTAAAAATATTAATATAAATCTAGGTGAGCATAAATTGGTTATATTTTAGTCAAGGTTGCGGCTAGGATGACAAAGCCAGAACTTTAAATATCAGTCGAGCGAAACAAGTAGAACTTTTTCTATGAGTAGAATCAAAAATAGTGTCTAAAAGTACGACTGAAACTGTCGATAGTAAATATTAACAAAATCAGTCGGACCGAACTACTGAACAGTCGATAGTTGCCAACACTAATTCTCACATATACAGTAGTTGCAAATTTAAATATGAATAACACTCCAAATTTTATTAGACATAATAATTCTGATACTGCATTATACAGAAAATTCTTTTCTATAATTTATATTATAATTAAAAAATTGATGTGTTGCAGTACATTTAATTTTCGTTACAAATAGTCCCAACCGTTACGAGAGCTTTTGAAATTAATTTAGTTGATAAATAGATCGACTGATGGCAATGACGTGGATTTGTAGTAAAACGAACATTTTGATATAAAATTAAGCAGTATTTCATTAAAGAAATATGTAGTCAATACCAGCCAAATAAATATATGATGACTTGGCGACCTAGCAAAGAAATAATGGCGAAGAGAAACTTAATTTAGATTAGAAGCCAATTAAATTCATATGATATTCATATCAGATTCCTTTAAACAAGATTTGCAGCCGTAAAAAAATCATGCGACTAAACACCACCTACAATATTTTAATTACATGTAAAACTAATGTAAATATTTTACAGGTAACTGCATGTAAATGGGTAAAATAGCCATGTGATAAAACCAATGTTGGAACAGTGTGGATATGCTTACTCAAAATATTCCAAAACTTTGATTGAAAATACTCGTAGAAATAACAAATCTGATAAATGTGTCAAATGAGAGTGAAAAAAGGCTTTATCGTTCAAATTATCACTTAAGCCTCTATTTCGCAGACAAAACTAAATATGCGGTAAGAATGACAATCCCAATCGACATTAAATATATCGATTTCGGAATAAACCATGGATAAGATTGGAATAATACTTATTAAATGTACAGACCGATAGAGTAACTAGCAAAACGGATTGTTTTAAAAATCTAGCCCAATCTCTAGATATGAATGTCGGTGTTATTTTAAATAAATGATAAGAAATAAAAAGATTGATAAAAATATGCAAAATACCAATTGATAAAATAATGTATTCTGAAGTAGCAATCATTATATTAGGCAGTTTTAAGGCAAATTTTGTTAAAAATCTAGTGTGATCGTATCATCAGTAGTAAAAATATAAATAACAAAAATAAATATATCGAGGTATGTCGTTACAATATTTTAAAGAGATATATATCAAATAGGACTAATTAGACAAATTTTTTACTGACATACAGCTGCCAGTGTGTGGTGTTCCAACTGCCACTGAATGGTAAGATCGGTAATGACGATACTCATTATATAGAAAAATTAAAAATACATCCACATAAAGGAATATAATAAGGTCGACAAAAATTGCTTTTAAAACATTGATAAATTTCACACAGCATTGCCTATCATTAGACCATTTGCAGAACTACCCAAAAACTACCTGCGTTGACATCATAAGTATCATTTAAGGGATATATAATATCCCTTATATATAGGATATATTAAACATTCCAAATAATTAGCACGTACAAATGATAATAAACTCCTTCAACACCTAATTATAGGTGTAATTGAAAGTTTAGTTCTGATGCTTTGAGTATCACCACCACGAATGGAACATGCTCGAGTGGCATACAATTTTCGTTAGCCTAGAATAAATCCTTAGGGCGAACTATTTGAGCATCAAGAACTTAACTTTAACATTTATACAGTAAATAAAATGTATCACAATATTCACTAAGTCGGCTTTTAATTAGCAAACCACTGATTTTAATTAAATAAACAGGCTAGACAGTACTTACATTTTGATTTCATCATATCAACCTCATTCTTTTACTTTATATATACACTTATTAAAACTCTATTTTATTATTTTGAATGTCAACAATTCGGTCTGTACATTTACATAGAAAGTCGGCAAAAACAAACCTGATATTTGAGATGGACGCTGGCAACCAATTTTCTTCAGGATGGCACGATGAAGGTCTGCTATTGCGCATACACAAACTTCACTACGCGATTCTATTGTTTATTAATATCCCTAACAAACAAAGAGAAAATGTCTAATCAATTTATATTAAATTAGAAATAAAAGCACGGGATCTTTATCCAACTGCATATGTTAGATTATTCGTTTGAAACCGGAGATGTGTTCTTGACACGGCGCGGAACGGTAATGATCCCGTATCCTTAGACCTTTTTTAACACTCAGGTCTTTCAGATCAACGAGGCACATTTGGTTCCATGGACTTATCGTAAATCTCCAATAACAGAAACACTAATTCAGCATTTGTGGCTTTGGGGCTTTGGGTTAATATAAACATCCAGTCACTGAGGTTTGAAATTTCATCTTCTAAGATGACGCAATCAATATAATTTCTTATAAGCGGCTTGGCGCAAACAATTTTTAACTTCAAATAAAATATTAAAAAATTGAAACGACTTCAAAAAATCAATAAGGAACTCACTAAATAGTAAAAAATAATCAAACTTAGATTTTTAACACAAAAATAAAACGTTTTAAAATAAAATATATACATAATAATCGTTGTAAGAATTAATTAATTAAATTAAATTAAACAAAGCTTATTTAATCTTCCCACTACACGTATATCTTTTATATATACAATTTAGTTTAATACCTACCTAAAGCTATTTATCTGTTTACAATATTATAAAATATCTAAACAAAATTTAGATTCGAAAGGTTCCAGAAATTGAATCGATTGGAAAAGATTTGAAAAAGTTTTTACAGTAACCGTAAAGAGATGATAAGCTATATTCAATATTTAGAGTAAACATTTATAATAAATACATATTCTGACAGGAAAACTCTTCTTTTTATTCAACAATTTATTTTCTTGGCTATTAAAAAGTTCAAGAATATAAGCAGGTAAAGCAGAAAAACCTTTTTACAATCTATTTTTATTATTTTATAACTATTCAGTAGACTGATGAATTCAGCTAAAAGTTCTATGGTTTGAGAATATTTTGAAAGAGAATCCTCAACTTCTGCTATCTGCAATCCCCAAGTTATAGTCAGTATTTGGTATTACAAATATTGTTGAGGCGATACAAGAAATTATCATTAAGAAAGGTATATTCCACTCTAACTTCAAAAAATACAAATAGAGTACTACAACTCGAAATTCAAGACACAAATACTTACAAAGCATGTATTTCATCTGAAGATATTTGGATAATGAAAGTGGCTAGAATGAAAGAAATAATTACACCAGGTGCTGCAGTATTTAAAAATGCCACTTATTGGGCGCTTGGAACACCCATTAGATTTTACCTGCCAGGACTTTATTGTGAAAAATTTGTATTTGATTTATGTTACTCTTTGCAGAACATCCCCATAATTGAACCCCGTATGTCCATATAGGTTTCAATATTTGCTTATATATTAGCAATTTATTATGTACTGATAATTGTGATTTTCTTCCAATTAGCCAGTACATTTTCCTATATTTCAATTCCAGTTCTTTTCTTTTCTTCTTTATATGTTCCTTCCAGCGAAATTTTGTATCAAGATTCATTCCAAGATATATAGCGCTGTTGCTGTTTGGAATGATAGTGTTATTTAATGTTATTGGTGCTTACACGGTTTGTTTATAGGTGAACTGCACGTATATAGATTTACTTTCATTAATTCTTATTTTCCAAGCTTGTGTCCAATTACTTATATTGTCACTTGTCTATTGTAATATTCGTGAGGCTTCTTCACTATTGTCTCCGACAGCTATAATCTCAGTATCATCAGCAAATGTAGCCATCGTAATATTTTCCATTTGTGGTATATCACATCTGTGAAGTAGATAAAGCATTGGTCCCAGTACACTTTCTTGTGGTACACCTGCTTTAACTTATTTTATTATAGAGTAAACTTCTTCTTGTTTGATTCTAAACATTCTGGTTGTAATGTATGATTTTAATAGTTCGGTATGTTGTTTTGGTAGCATTTTCTGTAGTTTATGAACAAGGCCTTCATGATAAACCTTATCGAAGGCTTGTGTTACATCTAAAAATATAGCAACTACACATCCTCTATAACTTGCCGGATGCGCTTCATTTCAGTTTGTACATTTCGGCTTAGCCTCTTTGGGTTTTCTACACTCTGTGGTGATATGTTTACATGAACATTCTACACATCTAAGTTCTCTTCTGCAGAATTTCTGTGTGTATCCATGCAATTGACATCTTTTGCATTACGGTATTAAGTTCGATTTTTATTTCAACCCCTAAAATTCTTTTAATACCAAAAATGATTTTTGTGTCCGCATCATTTTCAAAGGCTACATAAATAGAGGTAATGGGTCTTTGTGGTTCCTCCTTTGTTATTTTAAGTTTTTTTTTTATAAATATTTGTCACGTTTATGCATTTAAGCTCATTTTGGTTTAGTTCTGCGATATTTTTTTCACTTTTAGCTGTTGATGGAAGCCCTTTTGCCATAACTTTGATGTTTCTGGTTTGTTTGTCTTCATAAGAGTGCCATTGCAGTTTCAGCAACTTTAAATAATCTATTATTTTTGTGAATGTTGTACGACATTCGGCGTTGAGTTTTATATGTCCATTGTTTAGTACCGTTGCTTTAAATATTATATACTTGGACCCCAGTGTTTCGTAAAGCAAGTCAAAGTCGGTAACATTACTTACGATAATTGGGGGTGGCCTGGGCATTTTAATATCTCTATTTTGTTCATTGTTTTGTTTTATTTTTATTTGCTGTGGTGAAGATCCTGGGGAATTATTTGCTTTTCTTTTTTACTTTTAACCGTTATCGAGCCTACTTTTTTTGCAATTCTTCTTCATCAGTTTCGTATGTAACAATTGGATTGTTTTTGTTGGCTTGGTGGTTTTTCGTTGTTTTGTCCTTGTTCTCAAAGCTTTGTTTATTAAGTTATAGCTGGAGGGCATTTATTTGTGTTTGCATACTGGTTAATGCAATTTCAAGACTCTTCCGCGCCGACTTTTTGTTCATTCACGCATTGCAGAGAGCCTGTTCGTTCTGCGTTCTATTTGTGTTCTCTACATTCAAAACTGCAATATGTGATACGCCTGATGTCGATATTTATATTTTATCTGTTTTTTGTGCAGTGTTCTTCTCCATATTTTTTTACATATTGTTGAAATAATACTGTTATTTTTATGTTTCAAATTATCCTACGATGCATTTGTGGTCCAGATGTTGAGTTTTCGATCCTTAACGTTTTACGGCATTTTGCATTTATTTTCTACTGTACTGACCTTTTTTTCCGATCGCACTTTCACTTTTTCACCAGTCTTTATAATGTTATTGTTAGACTTTTTTTAACGCCTCATTTGTGGCGCAGATGTTGCACTTTTGTTTCGTTTCAGTGACCGTCTCTCCGAACACGTCTTTACTATGTAAAAGTCAAACGTCGACGGCCCGTAAAATTATATTAATTGATTTATATCCGTTACATTTAAAATATTTTGCTATACCTGCAACATCTATCCCCTCGGAGTCAGTTTTTAAAATCTAGCCAAATTATTAACGATCAAAGAAATTTCATCATGGGAGAAAAGCTGAGCATGTATATTATATTTTTGAATGTGATTAAATATATTTCCGTTCAATTATATATAAAAGCTCTAGTAGTTATTGTGCGATCATTTTTAATAATGTCATGGATTGGTTTTTTTCAATGATTAGGCATTTGTTTAACTTTGTTTAAGTTCTCTTCTATTTGTTATAGTATGTTATTTAAAAATAGCAATTAATATATTAAAGTACGATAAAACATTTATGGGGTTATTTTTTTTGCACTCCTTTTTGCAGATCCACAGAACATTCAAATATAAAAGTAATTCTACTTCCTTCAAAATGAAATTATTCACTGCGTATAAATAGTATTCAGTAATTATTTTCCTTCTCTTTCTTAGAATTAATATGTGAATGATATATACATCTCCGTCTCGCTTATACTACCATTGGAAAATATAAGCACGTTTAATATTAACTGCTCCAAACAACTATCTCCGTTCTTTCATCTCTCACAAGTTATACAGCAAAGAATTCGTACATTTTCGTCTGGCATCATGAATTGAATAAAAGAAGTCGAACCACGCTTTTGACTGAATACATTATTTACTATTTTCAGTTGCTAGTTTTTTGACTATCGACTGTGTCGACAGTTTTACTAATATCGACTGTTTTGACTGTCCTCAGTCGATAATTCTCAACGCTAGTTTTAACCGTTACACCTAGGAAACAGTTCTCCGTAATATGTCTACGACCTGTTATATGATATGGTTAGTGCTTAAAAGCAAACTTTGCTACTTCTTATTTTTCGTCACATCAGTTCAGCAATAACATATACAAAAATATCTGATTACTTTATGTAAAAAATACGTAAAAACCTTGTACATGCTTTTGAAATTTGAGGTTTTCCGTCGATTTCGTTTGATCTTACAATATTTATATTCAAAATATGTCAAAAACTTTTGAAAATGTGGATAATAGTCATGTAGGTATTAAATATTTCTTAAACCTTTTAACTGGATGGGTAATTTGAACTTGATGAAAATAGTTGTTTACCTATAACATTAGTAACACTAATGTATATTGTAGAAAGTACAAAATACATATTATATTTAGGTGGATAGGGTTTGATTTGATATGAGGCTCAGCCTGTCCCATCAGCTTCGTTTCAGGTTGGATGAAAAGATAATAGCTTTGTCCATATTGAAACTCAGTAGCAGAGGATATAAGCTGTTATCGAAGATATTCTGCTTGCCTTCTAGAAGAACATTATTGCAGATATTGAATAAGGTTCATTTTTGCTGTTGGAGTAGTAACCTCTAAGTTTGGTCGTTAGTTCAGAAACTTGACTGTATAGACCGAACTGCAGTTGTCATATATGATGAAATGTACCTCAATTTAGGTAGGTTGTTAATTTGGTTGATTCTACAATATAAAACAACAGAACCATTAATTGTTATATTATCTTATTTTAATGTTTGTTTTAAATATTAGAGAGGAGATAATATCAGTCGATTACGTGTTTTGCATAGTGGAGATATCTCTGTGAATACGTCAATGTCTTTATGGTCAAGGAAAATTAATGTAATTAAAATATTTTAATAAAATATGTTCAAATAGATTTATTGCTTTGATTTTCCAATAAAATTATAAAAAAAATTGAAATTCCAACTAAACATTTTTAAATATCCTGCCGTACCTAATTGTTATAGGTGTAAGAAATACTTTTATTTCTTGGTAAATTAAAAACTAATATTCAGCAAAATATTATATTGGTCACTATCTTGATAATATACTATACAAGGTATTACAACGGTGATTACAATAACACTCGGATATCAATTACGTCAACAACATACTCTTCGAGAGACTCTTAGAAGCTATATTCTTTCCAGTCAAGGCGTCGGCCCTTATATCCAAAAGTGTACATCACAGCATTTCCATCGCACGTTCCAGATACTACGCCCGCCATGATTAGCGGATGAGTCATCAGGTCCTCTACGTAATTCGTCAACAATGCCGTTCTGTATTTATGTATCATGCGTAAACGCCCTCACACGGGGATTCCGAGCTTAACTTTTAACCAATTTTTACATGGCACACGTGCTTCTAAGTCTCTATGCTATGGCTTCAACCGCCTCTAAAAGGCATATAGTTGGCCATTCAAATTGTGCATCAGCAGGCATCATTTTTAAGTTTGCTGATTTAAGTGGTTTCGTGTTAAGGTTAAGAAATCTTCGTTTAGCATTGTGCACATTTTCTGTGCTACATTAATGTTTATTAAGTGATGAATATAAAATTTAATTACAGTGCACCCGTGTAGAAAAATTAGTGTACCTGGGCGTATATCTATTACTCAAATTACACATCGTTTTTCAAAGAATTATGAAGAGAAATTATTGAGAAATAATAGTAAATTATTTTAATTAACCACAATGGGAATATCAAACATTGTTTTAACAAGTACATGTATCTATCTAGTATATACTTATTACATGTATATATTGCTTGTTTATAGAGAGTCAGGCTACGTTTTATCAAGATGCTAGTGGTAGTAGTGAAAATATTAATTTAAATAGTTACCAATTTGTTTCGAATGCTTTCGATGTAATGTCATCATATAAAGAAGTCTTCCAAAAAGGTAATAATTAATTAGGGTAACTGGATAATAAATGCTAATAAATATTATCTTTAATTGTAAAATATCTTAAGGATATTTGTAATATATATATATATATATATATATATATATATATATATATATATATATATATATATATATATCTTTTACTTTTTATAGTAAAAATCAGAGTGTTTGTTTAAAAAGACTCCGCGAAAAGTTAATATTTTTGAAACATAATGTGTATAGTTAATACTAAAAAAGCTTTTTTTGGAATGTAGAAGCTATAGCAGACTTATAAAGCAGTTTGGTTCCTCTCGTCTAGCATTTTTATCACAAGAAGCTAGGAATATTATCAATTTGTGCTAATTGTCCGATCCATAATGATTTTCATGACCAAATTTTAAAAGTTTTTGTCAGTTGTTCATTATATTTTTGGGTTAAACAATTAATGTAATATTAACACGGAAGGACTTTAAAGTTTACCTCCAGTATATAGCACAAGTAGAAGATATTATTATAATAGATCCCTTATATTGATGGCACTAAATAAATACGAAAAAACGAGAAGGCGTTATAGATGAATATTTTAATTATTTAGCTTTTTTTATTACTCTTCGTTAGTCCACAATCTGCCCTATTGGCAATAAGTATTTCTTCTGTCTATATTATATATACATGGCATGTAGAAAATCACTTCATTAAGCAATCTTCTGTATAAAATATTATCTTAATTAATTAGTCTTATTCTAATGCTTATTCTAAACTCTACATATGTCCAGTAATCAGATCAGGTGGTGTTAAACGTTTTAGTCTACGCACTTCACTATCACGTCGCATATTTAACTGATTAGCGAGTACATTGGGATGCACTGACACTCTTTCGAAGTACTTCACACAAACACGTTGGATTACACTCGTTATAGGTTCTAGAGGAATATCGCGTTGTATCACTTTATTTGAAATATAGTACGGAGCATCAACAATGGCACGCAACACCTTATTTTGGAACCGTTGAATGATGGATATGTTAGATTTGCTAGCGGTACCCCATAGTTGAATTCCATATGTCCAAATGGGCTTGAGTATAGACTCATACAGCAATACCTTGTTATCTAATGATAACTTGGATTTGCGCCCAATGAGCCAATACATTTGATATAATTTTAGTCCCAGTTGTGTCCGTTTAGAGAGTATGTGCTTCTTCCAGGTTAGGCGTCGATCTAAATGCATACCAAGATATTTAACATCTAACTAACTCTGCTTGGGGGAGTTGACGATGATTGATATTCACTGATGGACATGTTCTTCTACGCAGGGTAAACGTTATATGCGTGGATTTTGATTCATTGATTTAGTATTGAGGTCTTAAATTTTTTTCATTTACACTTATACAATTATATTTCTTTACTTTTGCTTTTTATTTATATATTTTATATATTTATATTATTTACATTTAAGTATATTTTCATTTATATTTGTATAGGATTTTATTTTAGTAAATTAATTTTAAATATTAAATCTGGTTTTAATTTGAGTACTATTAGTCAGTAAATGTGTCGTCATGAAGTAATCACGTGAAATGGAGGAGTTAATATAGGTACTTCTCCCATGCCCCTCCCACTTGGGATGGATGCAACTTAGGGATCGAAATATTTCTTACAGTACTGATTCGCAATTTCGATTTAATTTTTGTATTTTTCGACTCTAAAAATAGATTGTTTCAGTTTTAATCGATTCTAAATAAAAATATTAATATATTTTAAAGTTAATGAATTTATTTATTGAATCGCAATGATATGAACGAATAATAAATAGTAAAAACAATTATATTTTTTATTTATGAAGAACATATCAAGCATATTACAATTCATTTAAATTAAGTTTAAACAAATTTCATAAAATTAGTTTTAAATCAATAAATAATTTTAAAAAAATTGATTAGATACTGATGAGGCGAGAGTGTAAATACATGATGGTAGAAAAAATAACTTGTATAAAATTAAGTATTACATTATTTAATAAAATTACTGACATCCAAATATGAATAATATAAAAGACAAGGATAAAAGTATATATTTGAAGGTTATAAATATAAATTTATATATATATACTTGTTTAGGTTGTGACACTGTTATTATTTCATCGTCACTGTCTTTCTTACTTCTTGTTCTAGTGCGATTATGATTAGGCGCAGTGCTTTTAGTGTGCTTTCTTGACATATTTAATTAAAATGGTCGTATTATTACTATATTTCTATTGCTATCCACCTTGGTGACACTGGACATTAGATCCGTTGTTTACTTTTTTAAATAAGTTCACAAGGCACTTAGCGCAATATTAATAAATATATTGAGAAGAAATAATATTTAGTATAAATAAATATCAAACAATAAATATAAAAAATAAAATTTAATAAATAATGAAATTTATATATGGATGATTTTTTATCGCAGGATTTGTTGTGATCGTATGTAGAACTTGAAACTAGTAACTTAACTGTAAAATCGAATTTCAAGTATCGATTCTTGATCGACTTCACGAATTAAAGCTTGATTCAAAAAATCGATTAATTTAAGGAAATACTCGATTCTCGAGGAGAATCGGAATCGGGTTTACCATCCCTAATACAATTTCGGTGCGATTTTGCTTTGTTTCCGGAGTGAGGGAAGGTGCGCTTTTATTAATTTCAGTGCAAACTTACTAATTTACTAATTTACTTTTTTGTTATATAGTTAAATGTATTTGTTTTGTTATATAGTTAAATGTATATTTAATTATATACATTTTTTTCTATATATTTGTTTGTTTTGAATATAATATTAGTAGAACTAAATAATTAAATAGGTAAATTAAATTACTGTGGAGGGACAGAACATGGAGCGGAAAAATCCTTTCTATTGTGAAGACTGCAGATAAATTTCTCTACTGGATCTTATAATAAATCTACTAAACATTTTAGGAAATAATTTCTGGAGGACATCAAAAAGTTATCGAACTGCAACCTGCCAATTATACGTGTTAACCAATGCCTTTCTATTAGTGAAACCAAAAATACAAGTTTTAGACAGAGGAGGAATGTATGCCGATATATGAAATGAGAAGAATAAATTAACGCCTCAAAGAATTTACTTACTTAAAAGAAAATTCGTTTGTTGCCTGTAGAAATAGTTGAAAACTCTTTTACAAATATAATAATTGTTCAACTGATGAAAATCCTAATGATGTCCATATAACTTAGACGCATAGAAGATGAGTCAATGTAGAGGATGTAACATAACATAAAGGGAACACCATTTAAAAAAAAATGCGTCTAGAACTCTACTTCATATGTGGCATGGAAAAGTTCATTTAAATATAATTATATATAAGTATAAAGCATTTTACTATATTCCATTATTACATTGAAAAAAAAATTTCTATTGTCATATTGTTGTATTTATAGTTTCCCTAATTTATTAAGTGAAATATAGATAGATATTTTAAGTAAAATATATAATAGTTCACTGAGTTCATTTAAAAGTGATAATGATGGTTATTTCATTAATATAATATTAATTAATCATCGCACAACTGTAATTTAGATTTATGAAATCCTAAGTAATACATATCCGAAATAAGAATTTCAAATAATCTTTAATCATGTATAATGTAAGGTGTAGGAATGTTCGTCGGGTCGGTCGAAATGTGTGGCTGCCGCTGCGATTATTTATCAGAACACTCACTACTATTTTTGGAAGGAATTTGCACGGGAACTAAAAACACTGGTTGAATCAAAGTTGTTTATTTTAACTTACGATTGATACATGTGGTCGATGGGTTGACAGGATGTTAGGTTAAGGTGAAGGAAGTACGGTAGCGCTGTGGAAGTGGTACTGTTACAGGGGGACGGTGATAAAAAAAAGAGCGAGACGTCGTCGTGATGGCCTTTTATACTCCAGAACTGCATGGTACCAATCCACCGGCGTTGCCAACCTTTGTAGTTGTTGATGGTGAATTGGTGGTGGCCTAAAGGGTCGTGGCGGTCGCCACAAAGGTGATTACTGAAATAGTATTAGGTAAGAGCTACACCTTTGGCCATAACATAAACGATTTTGTCATTACTTCACCACTGAACCATGAAATTGATCTTACCATATTTATATTAAAAATAAACCAAAAAGCTTTTGAAAATGTAGATAATAGTCATGTAGGTACAAAATATTTCTGAAACGTTTCAAATGGATGGCTAATTTGAACTTCAGTGAAAATAATTTCCCTATAATATTAATAGCACTAATGCATATTGTAGGAATTACGAGAAACATAAAGACCAATAAATACACTTCAAAATTTGTTAAGATAATTAAAATTATATTTAGGTAGATAGGGCGCTTTTATTTATATATAGCAAATTGGATTGTTGTCGGAGGAGGTTTAAAGAGTGACCTGAAAGAACTACAACGGATATTCAAGTTAAAATTCTCTAAGATCCATTATCTGCAAGATATTTATTTATAATTATTTGATTAATCTTAATGTACTTAAAAATCAGTAATTTTAGTATTGTCCATTATAATTTAGATAATAGAAATATTTCGATTATGGTCAAAATACATCATAATATAGCAGTTATAAAGATTGAAATATATATAATATGTAGCATGAATATATATAAAACATAAAATCTTAATCAATCCCTATTGCTCCCGAGGCGGCAATACTTGAATTATCAAAACAAGTCCACAAATTAGGCTAGGTGCTGAATTCGCACAACCAATATTAGAAACAAGGAACTGTTCAGAGCGTAACCTTGAGAATCAGGCGTCGTTCCTTACATCTATAGGGATAATAACAAATTTCCGACAATTATATTTTATCTATTGTGGGTGAATTAAATCTTCTCACGTAATCGGTACCGGTAGGCCTTTGGTCAGATCTGATCATATTATTGACTATTTTGACTAAACATCTTTAGTAGATACGCTTAGTACAATTTTAATTATACATTAATTTATTACTACATTTCAATTGTACTGGGATTAATTCACAAGTAAGACGAGTGCGCGAAAATACATCAATATGTATTCCTCAATTATAAAATTATAATATTTTATAGCTATAGGTATACACTTTATATAAGTTCGTATCGTTTGGTTTGCTTCAATCTCCTAACATCCTGCGCGCTGTCCATCAGTTTTATTGCTTCCACGTTAGTATGATTTAGCTATCTTCTTTCGTGTTTCAAGGCGAAATCTTGGATAACTTCGCAAATCCATTTGATTTCCAGGTCATCGTGCAGTTCTTCGTTGGTTATGACTAGTTGATATGAATTTTTAGTGCAACCCCATATTTGCACCCCATAGGTCCAAATTGGGTTTATAATTGTCTTATAAATCAACCTCTTTGGTATTAGATCAAGTAGAGAGTATCTTCTGACTAACCAGTATAGATGTTTTATTTTGGTTCTAATGTGTTTTGCTTTTTGTCTAACATGATGTTAAAGCAATCAATCCCCCTCAATTCCAGTTATACTCGAACGTGATCATCGTGTGTTGTATAACACGACTACTCTCATTTTCTGTCTTTTGCTGGTCATCATTGCCGTTAATACGTAAGGTAACTCGTTACATATTTTAGTGGCTTCGACGACCAGAAGTCAGGTTGTCTCTTCCTTAGTAGTGCTAAAGACAAAAGTCAAGACAATTCCCGTGCACTAAATTTGTGGATAAATAATAAGAAATGTGAAATACATTTAAATAGGATGATTTATCATAAACAGTCACCACATGTTTAAAGTCGATTTGTGGTCAATCTTTACTCGATTTCAATTATAATATGATTCGAAGTTATCGTTAGCACATATTGTAGGGTTGTCCTTGAACTCAGGGCGTAAAATAAAGATTATATTTAATAAAACAATAATAAAATCATTTTATATAAATAAAACTAGAGGACAAAATAAATTATATAACAACTACTGACTCAATAAATGGCAAAATAAATAACGCAAATAAGCGTGCCAGATCTTGATGTCGAAATGGTTCGATAATTCTGCAAACATCATAAAAACGTACCTAAGCAACCAATTTTAATGACAAGGGTGGAATTAAAATTTTATTGAAATATTTCGTAGACAGATACTTCTAGTCAGTTAATTAAAATATAACGGTACTGACAGTCAAAATACTGGCAGCTATACATGCATATATCGACAAATAATGGTAATGGCTGGTATTTATAATCAGAACAGAAGACGATAGAAATGGTAGCCAATAAAATGATTGATTAACCAGGATTGACGGCCACTCATTATAAAATAAACAGTAACGGTAACTGACAGCAATGATAAACTATGCTTGAATGAAGTATGACATGTGTCCTAATGATACGATATATGCTTTTACTAAGGTTATTAGGCCTAGCTAGGATTAAGCTAAATTCTCAAAATAAATAAATAAATGAATAATACTATTAGTAGTGCACTCATTTCTCCAGCTTCAGCTATGATGGACGTGCAATGTGTACGAGGGAGAAAGGTGAAAGTCATACGCTAGATACGCTGCCACCAAGATCCCGCAGAAACCGCCTTCGGTGGCGTTTATGCAGGCTTCAAATTATCCATAGATCATAACTACGCATCAGTAATAAAAAATAGTTATAATTTATATTTACAACTGCAACCATAAAATTATTATCTTTGATTTATCATAATTTAAGAATTTTGGGAAATATACGATAAATACATATAAATACAATACGAAGAAATAATTAATTAGAGTAGAATAAAATATATAACGAGAGATGGGTAAATAAATAAACAAGCAGAGCATAATCATTAGAGAATAATTAGTATAAAATAATAAATAGAGAATTACAAATCAAGAATAATAGATGGAAAATAATAAATAGAATATGAGAAATGAATGCTAAAAAATATAAAATAATAATTAGAAAATAATAAATGGAGTTTTAATAAATAACAATTGATAATTAAAAAGAGAAAACTGGAATACTCTATGAACAAACTTACCATTTGATGAAACTCAGCTTGGGTGTTACAAAACACAGCAAAATAAACTGCGTACGAAGAACCTAATGATTTTGAGCGCCGCATATTTAGAAATGGACATTTATGAAGTTCTAACATCAACAGTGTGTGTGTGTGTGTGTGTGTGTGTGTGTGTGTGTGTGTGTGTGTGTGTGTGTGTGTGTGTGTGTGTGTGTGTGTGTGTGTGTGTGTGTGTGTGTGTGTGTGTGTGTGTGTGTGTGTGTGTGTGTGTGTGTGTGTGTGTGTGTGTGTGTGTGTGTGTGTGTGTGTGTGTGTGTGTGTGTGTGTGTGTGTGTGTGTGTGTGTGTGTGTGTGTGTGTGTGTGTGTGTGTGTGTGTGTGTGTGTGTGTGTGTGTGTGTGTGTGTGTGTGTGTGTGTGTGTGTGTGTGTGTGTGTGTGTGTGTGTGTGTGTGTGTGTGTGTGTGTGTGTGTGTGTGTGTGTGTGTGTGTGTGTGTGTGTGTGTGTGTGTGTGTGTGTGTGTGTGTGTGTGTGTGTGTGTGTGTGTGTGTGTGTGTGTGTGTGTGTGTGTGTGTGTGTGTGTGTGTGTGTGTGTGTGTGTGTGTGTGTGTGTGTGTGTGTGTGTGTGTGTGTGTGTGTGTGTGTGTGTGTGTGTGTGTGTGTGTGTGTGTGTGTGTGTGTGTGTGTGTGTGTGTGTGTGTGTGTGTGTGTGTGTGTGTAAAAATTAAAATTAAAAAAGTTAAACAAACAATAATGACTTGTATGTTTAACTTTTTCGACCGTTAATTTTTCATGCGGTAAGTCCATTTGAAATGGCGAATTTAGAAATCTAGTAATTTTATTTTATGCAGCTCAGACTAGAAAGGTTTAAAACCATTTGTGTGAAATGTTTGAATTGAAGTGTTTTGAGTAAATGTTCGCCTTCCCTTTATTGTTTCTAGGGCAATTATTTTCATTTGTTTTAATAGGTGGGTTTTACTGCTGGGGTCTCTTAAGCTTTTTTATTGGTTTCCACAACGAATAGTCTGTAGCCTCACTTGGTGTCAAATTTTCCAAATATTCCAAAACTTCTTCAGTTCTTAGCTGTTGCCAATTCTGTCGTAACTTTCTCTTTTCTGCTATCATTTTCTTAACTGTACTTGATATATGTGAGTTTTTTCTTGGAAATGTTTCACTGTTAGGAGTCGGGGAATATGCTGCCTCCTATTTATTTCCCATAATGTTTATTGCTGATATTTCTATATCAAATTCAGTTTGTAACGGCCAATTTATAGAGATGTTTCGGTCTAAGTTTTGTCTAAATAGTGGCCAGTTAGTTTTATTATTGCACAGAGAAGGGGCTTTAACTTTGATGGTAATTTTTAAATAAACTGTTACTATTATTGGCGAATGATCAGAAGACAAATCAAAACATGATACCGAACCACACTTTTTTGTATCAATATTTTTTGTAATACAGAAATCTATAGTATCGGGTTTTTTATTTCTGTCTGATGGCCAATATGTTGGTTCACTAGTAGGTTCATTAGTTTCAGTAGGTTGTAGTGTGGTTTCTCGATTTTGTGTTGAATTCTTATCAACCATTTGGGCATAAGTTATCTCTGGCTGACTTGGTCTGGTGGGTAGACTGGTAGGTATGGATTGTTTTTGTTGCTGTTGATGTCTTTTTTCTCTTAAGGCAAGATAGAGTTTCTGCTGTAGTTGCTTGTGAACTGCGAAACCCTTGAAGTTCGTTACATGCTTTCCGTTACAGTAAGCACATTTCACTTTATCATCGCGTACATTCGAGTACAATCGATCGTTTTATGTTCCCCTGCACATTTTACTCATCTAAATGATTTTCGACAGAAAGACTTTGTGTGCCCGTGCGCATGATACCTTGTGCATTGTGGTATTGTTCTTGTTGTATGTGGTGGTTTGCATTTAATAATATTGTTTTCTAATTTGCTAATTTCATACACCGTCTTATTGTTTCCATTTGGCTTGATGGTGTTAAAGCCCGTCGCGTGGTGTAATTCTTTTAGTACAAATTTGAATGCTCTCTTGAGTTTTGGCCTGTATGTAAGGTACTGGGTGTTTCGTCTAATTCATTCACTAGAATTTTAAAGTACTCCGTATCGAACAATTGGAGCCCTGTCTGGTTTTCACTAGATCGTGGATGTGATTTATTACTCCTATCTTATAAATTGTTATTGGTTGTGGTTTGGGAACGACTTTTCAGGGCTTGGTTGTATACTGGTTTTGATTTCTTCCGATAGGTCGCTAAAGCTGTTTTTTGTTTTTATTGGTTTCTGTAACCAATAGCCTGATTGTCTGAATAGACTGATTTTTTTTTTCGAGATTTCTTCATCTGGGTTTCTCAATAATTTTTTGTTTATTATTTTAATCCATTCCCGCATTTCATTTTTCACTCACGTATTATTTTCATTTTTAAGCTAGTTTAAAAAAAACTATTGTTAGAAAATGAGTTGTAAAAGGACTGTATAATATAAATGAGATGCAGTCTTTGTATCGGGTCACGTAAACGTCTATTAACTACACTTTACGTCCACTGAGAGACGGATAGCCGCATCTGTTATGCGTTTTTAACAGTCACTTAATTAACCGCAAAAAATACTGACTCTTTTAAGAAGGGTATATTTTTACAGACGACAATAACAGACCTCGCCATCCATGAGTATACAGGTTTCTATTGGCTAGGACTGCACATACGCACTTGTTCTAATCTAACCTGATAGTTTTCACAATTCGCGTCCTTTTCTACCACGCCTTCCGTTATTTTAGGTTAATGTTATAGACAAAAGTTTTATTGTCCATAGCAGCCTGATAATATTTAATACCATTGATAAAAATAACTAAAATAACGTAATGAATGAAGAAATGAAAACATCTGATAGGAATTTTGTTTTAAATGAAAAGCAGCTCGGACCGGATAATACAAGCAGACAAAATAATCGGTTCACAAGATTGAGCATTTTACTATCACGGTACAGTACCTAGTTAGCGCAAGACATTAAATATTATATTAGTAGATATAGAAAATCCAATGGCTCAATAATCAAGCGTATTGTAAATTAAAAAATTAGTCAATTATAAAAGCAATTGACAAAAATTTAATTGTCCATAATAGCCAGATAATATTTAACATTATTGATAAATGTAATTAAAATAATGTAATTACTGAAGAATTGCAAGCACCAGATATGATCATTATATTAAATGAAAAACAGTCCGGGCTGGAAGAATCTAGTCGATAAATCAATCATTTCCCAATATTCAGTTGACATTTTACTACGATGGTAAAGTACTTAATTACCACGAGACAATAAATACTATCATTTTAGATATAGAAGAAATAGTTGTCCAAAGATCAATTTAATGGTAAGATAACAAAGTAGGCGATTATAAAAGATATAGTCTTAAATCAAAATAATTCAATCATAGTGACCAGATAAAATTTTACAATATTGATAAATATAATTAAAATGATGAAATTACTAAGGGAATGCAAGCATTTACTAGGACAATTTGTTAAAGGATAAGTAAGTCGGACTGGATGAATATATGAAATAATTAAAAATATTAAAAGTAAGTTATAGTTGACATTATAATATCATGAGATAATGTTTAGTTAGCACAAGACAAAAACTATAGACAAATATGGTCAAAATTCTGCAGCAACACTTGTCACACCTAAATGCTTTTTTCACGGTCATATGCACATCAGGCACTACTATACTACCAGAAATAGCAGTAAGTATCATTAAACGACTATCGTTCCTGCAAAAACATTTGAATATGTATTCGTTTTTTTGTCTATATTAGCATCTGTTGCTGCTTTTCCCCAGTTACCATGGAATTATGGTGCTGCATATTAGGAATGTTAGACTTGGATGCGTTACTTGCCATATTAAAGTCGTCTTCATATATTGATCATATAATTAGAGGTGATTCAATACTACGTCAAAGAATTGAAGATAAAGTGTAACAAGAAATAAACAGATATTTCCAAATTCTCACCGAGCTCAGGTCGGCCATCCAAATTACCAGAGAAAGATCTAATGCCATTTTTGGAACAAATTGTCGGAAGGTATGTACCATAAAATCGAGCTGCCTTGTTAAACAAAATGTACTAGTAAAGGAGAATTTCACGAAAAAGAGTCGTTATATATCGAAACGGTTTGTTCCTTATAGAATATAAACATAAGTGTGAATATACTCAAGTATACAAAAGTTATAGGTAATACAAAATAAATTGTTAATGAAACTCAGATAATAATTACTATTATTGATAAAAGTAGTGAAATAGGTGTAATTACTAAAGGAATTCAAACATCTGTTAAGACTATATGTTAAATGTAAAGCAACTCGGGCTGGACGATTTTTCCAGATAAATTAATCGTTTCACAAGATTCGGTTGACATTTTACTACCACGGTATAGTATTTAATTAGCGCAAGACATTAAATATTACATTAGTAGATATAGAAGAACAGGTGGAGTAATAACCAAGGAAATTATAAAATAACAAATTAGGCGATCGTAAAAGCTATAGCCACAAAGCAAATTAATTGATTCATAGTGCCGAGATAAAATTTTACATATTGATAAATAAAATTAAAATTATATAATTATTGAAGGTATGCAAGCATCTACTAGGACATTTTGTTAAAGGAAAAGTAATTCGGACTGGATGAATTTGTGAAATAATTAAACATTTTACAAGATATATATTTTTTTATTAATCTCTTGGAACGTCAACAGTCTGCAAGCGTCTGCGAAACACTTTATTCTGGAACCTCTGGAGGATATCTATGTTAGATTTGCAAGTAGTACCCCACAGTTCAATACCACAGGTCCAGATGTGCCTAAGTGTTGACTTGTACAGCAAGACCTTGTTATCTGTTGATAATTTAGATTTACGCCCTATCAACCATTACATTTGGTTCAGTTTAAGCCCAAGCTGTTTGCGTTTTGTCACTATGTATGTTTTTCCAAGTCAGACGTTGATCAAAATGCATTCCCAGATATTTAACGTTGTCTGCTTGCGGCAGGCATCATGGTTATTCAATTTTACTGAAGGACATGTTATTCTGCAAAGGGTGAATGTCATATGGGTAGATTTTGTCTCATTTGCTTTGATACACCACGTTTTCAACCACAATTCGACTTGGTTAAGATGAAGTTAAAGGTTTTTGTGGCTGCTATTGGATCCTCGTGTGATGATAAAACCGCTGTATCGTCATCATATGTTGCAACAGTAGTATTTCGTGAGGTCGGTAGGTTAGCTGTATACATAAGATGTAACAATGGGCTAAGAAGTTTCCTGCGGAACACCAGAATATATGGGCTGTAGGTCAGTGTATTCGTCACTCTGCTTGACAATAAAATGTCTGTCTGAGAGGTATAACTGCAGCAATTGAAAGTATGTATGGGGCAAAAGCTTTTTTAATTTAACGTGCAGTACAGTATGCCACACCTTGCTGAAGGCCTGAGAAATATCGAGAAATGCAGCGGAGCATATTTTTTATCATTTAAGTTTTTGTTAATTTGGTTGACTACTCTATGTATTTATTTTGTAGTTCCGTGTTTATTACGGAGCCAAATCAATGGTCTGGAATAACAATTCTCTCCTCTGCGATTCATTTTAATCTCTTAATGTATAGTTTTTCGAAAAGCTTTGAGATGACAGGTAACAGGCTTATAGGACGATAAGTCTTCTGATTTTTTCCCAGGTTTAAGAATCATAATAATTTGAGCCACTTTCCAAGTGCTAGGAAAATAATTAAGTCTTAGCATGTCATTAAATATGAATGTTAATAATATGATGCACTTTCCTGAGAGCTCTTTCAGGATTCTTCCAGTAATTAGGTCAAAACCGGTAGCTTTTTTATCATTGATTTCTTTTAGTATTGTTTGTTTTACTTCCTTAACAGTAAATTTCTTATATGGCAGATCCATTTGAAACGGAGTGTTCTGTCTACTATGTTATTTTTGTTGTTTCGGATATTTTAGACTGTTGCAGGTTAAATACGGTTTTTAAGTGTTTAGAGAAAACTTCCGCTTTATCTTTATCATTCCTAGCCCAGGTATTTTTGTCAATTTTAATGGGTGGACTATGTTGATGAGGTTTTTAATCTTTTTTGTTACTTTCCACAGATAATATTCCGTTGCATCAGTTGGCGTTAAGTTTTCTAAATAGTTTTGAATTCCTCATTTTGTTCCTTATTTATTAGCTCTTTCAGCTCTTTTGTGAATTTTCTCTTGTTTTCTTCTATTCTGATTTGTTGCTAGTTTTTTCGCAGTTTTCTCTTTTCAGAAATTCTTTATTTAATTGTAGATGAAATATAAGTATAACTAAACTTTTGATATGTCGCTCTATTTAGTGTTGCATACCATGCGGCCTCTTGTATAGTTATTGTTATATTTTTTGCTGCCATTTCTGTTACAGATACAGATAGTTTCTGTTGAGAGGTAAATTCAGTGAAAACAAACTGTCAAATTTTTCTCTATATAATATCCAGTTGGTTTTACTGTTATGCAAAGAAGGTTGTTTATGCAAGGAAGTCTATGGTATCGGGAAATTTATGAATGATTGTTTTCAAGGTCATATGCACATAAGGCACTACATATACTGCCAGAAATAGCAATAAGTATTATTAAACGACTATCGTTCCTGTAGAAGCATCTGAATATGTATTCGTTTTTTACATCTACATTAGCATCTGTTGCTGCTTTTCCCCAGTTACCCATGGAATTATGATGCTGCATGTTACGTATGTTGGACTTGGATACGTTACTTGCCATATCAAACTCGTCTTCATATATTGATCATATAATTAGAGATGATTTAATACCACGCCAAAGAATTGAAGAGGCAGTGCAACAAGAGAAAAACAGATATCTCCAAAGTCACACCGAGACCAGGTCGACCATCCAAATTACCGGAGAAAGACCTAATGCCATTTATGGAACAAAGTGTCGGAAGGTATGTACGTGTAATCGAGCTTCTCTGTTAAGCAAGATACAAGAAATATACAAGAAAAAACAATTACAAGAAAAACATTCTTATATATCGAAACGGTTTGTTCCTTAAAGTATATAAACACAAGTGTGAATATGTTCTCAATAGTGGCTATATAAGAACAGGTTTAAGAAAAATAATTCATAGCTTAAAGAAAAGTTATAGTTAAAACAATATAAATTGTCCATGAAATCCAGATAATAATTACTATTATTGATAAAAGTAATGAAATAGGTGTAATTACTGAAGGACTTCAAACATTTGATAGTACCTACATGTTAATAGTAAAGCAGCTTGGGCTGGAGGATTCTAGCAGTTAAATTAATCATATCACAAGATTCGGTTGACATTTTACTACCACTGTATAGCACCTTGTTAACACAAGACAATAAATATTACATTAGTAGATATAGAACAACAGGTGGAATAATAATCAAGGGAATTATAAAATAACAAATTAGTCGACTATAAAAGCTATAGACAAAAACAAATTATATTGTCCATAACGGGAAGATAATAATTAAGATTATTGATAAATGTAATTAAAATTATGTAATAATTGAAAGAATACAAACATCTTATGACCTTAGCAGATAAATTAATCGTTTCACAAGATTCAGTTGATATTTTACTATCACGATAAAGTACTTAGTTATCACAAACAATAAATATTACATTAGTAGATATAGAAGATCAAGTGGATCAATAATCAAGCGTATTATATTTTAAAACATTAGTCAATTAAAAAAGTTATTGAAAAGAATGTGATTTTCCGTAACAGCCAGATACAGCCAGATAATATTTAACATTATTGATAAATGTAATTCAAATGTTGTAATTACCGAAAGATTACAAGCATCTGATAGGAACTTTATATTAAATGAAAAGCAGCTCGAACTGAATGAGCCTAGCAGATCAATTTGTCATTTCACAAGATTCAGTTGCCATTTTACTATCATGGTATAATACTTAGTTAACACAAGCCAATAAATATTATGTTTGTAGATATAGAAGAAGTAGTTGAGCAATGGTCAATTTGATGATAAGATAACAAATTAGGCATTTATAGGAGATGTAGCCATAAAGCAAATTAATTGATTCATAGTGACCAGATAAATTTTTTTCATTATTGATAAATACAATCAAAATGATATAATTATTGAAAGAATGCAAGCATCTACTGGGACAAATTGTTAAAAGAAAATTAGCTCGGACTGGATGAATTTAAGAAATAATTAAACATTTCACAATATATAGCTGACATTATAATACCATGACATAATGTTTAGTTTCCTTTTTTGTTCTGGCCTAAAACCAGGCGGTGGAATGCATGCCGCATACCTGGTCGCGGAGACTTGCCCTGCAGTGACAAGTTGGACCGGGTTATGTGGGACTGCCGTTGGGCTTACCAATACACTAAACCGAAACCGCCTCACAGTTGACCCCTGTGGATCGCTACTGCTACTGCATTAAATTTGGGGATATGGCACCCGCTGATCGGGCAGCCGTTATTGGGCACGAGGGCCCGGCGATTCTATTGATTCGCGAACCTAGTTGAACACACAAATGGATACTGTAATATGGGGGCAAAAGCTATGACTGTAGCGACGGATGAGGTCGTTTCAGCCTAGAAAAGGGGGAGAGCTTAGCGGTGACGCGGTGCTAAGCTTCCAGCATGTCGACCAGCTCGCGAACAAGCGCGTTTTCAGAAGAACTTGTGCTGAGTTGTTTGTGGCATGATTGAGATATGAAGTGCTTGATTTCTAGAGTGTCAGTTTCCCTATGAATTTGATTATTTCTGACAAACCATGCAGCGTTTAATATTCTCCTGAGGAGCTTATTTTGGAAAACTTGAAGCCGTTTGGCCTGGTTGGTTGTAACAAACTTGAAGTAGACATTAGACCCGTAGAGGAGTACGGGCCGAATTAACATCTTGTAAAATAAGCATTTGATGGAGATGGTTAGTCTGCTAGAAGGGCAGATCAGAGAAGATAGCAGGTTTGTTATCCTCGAACCTTTTTGGATTGCTTTCTGGATTTGGGAATGCCAACCGAAACGCCGGTCTAACTGGAGACCTAGGTACGTGACGTTATCCCGCCATGGAATTATTGCGGTGTCGATCTTAAGTTGCGAGACGTGCACTGCGTAACGCTTCTTATGGAAAATGCTGGCCTGGGTTTTCAGGGGGTTGATTTGCAACCTGACTGGGAAATATCTGTCCGAGAGATAAGACTTGATGAGAGCGGTTAGGCCTTCTGGGAGGCCTAACCGCACGCACCTTGCGATCAATCTATCATGCCAGACCTTGTCGAAGGCTTTGGTTAGGTACAGAAGAATTGCTCCAAGCTGTTTACGTTGGTCAAGAGCGTGATGGATGTGTGCGGCCAGACGGGTAGCCTGACTGACGGATGGGTGGTGAGCGCGAAAGTCGAATTGTTCATCAGAAATGATGTTGTTTTCCTTTGTGAAAGAGTTGAGAGCGTAGAGTATTGCCCTCTCGGCAAACTTCGAAATGGCACTGAGAAGGCTGATAGGCCTGTAATCAGATGGAGATGATTTTGCTCCTTTCTTAGGTATAATCGCTATATGTGCATGTTTCCAAGATCATTGCCTGTAGCTTTAGTGTTCTCTGCGGGTGGGAGGCATTTCATTTTAGCTTCGTTGATCTCCGCAAGGAGCTCAACTTTTTCTTTGTCAGTGACTGCGAAATTTCCTGTAACCGCTGACTTCAGGAGGGAATGACATTGTGCGTCTTCCCCACGAGGCATTTCGAGACACGCCAGAAGGAAGAGTCTCCTTTCCAGCCTTTGGTCCGCGAGAAATGAGTTTCATTTCATTGCTCGTCAAGTCGAGATGGGCGCCCTTACCCCCTTGCATGCTCTGTTCGCCTCCCTTTTGTCTGCAGCATCAAGGGTGAATCGAGCTAATCTGCATAAACTGTTTTTGATGCGAATTTCACGTTTAAAAGAGGCGGGAAGGTTATTTTTCCACGGTTGGGATTGTGATGAAATTTTGACAGTGGCAGATTCGTGTGCAGACTGAATATCACCAGTTAGCTTTAGTACGGCTTCCTCGAGCTGTTCTGAAGAGAGCTAGCACGGAACTGCATAATATTTAGTTAGTACAAGACAACAAAGTAATACAAGTTTTGTCAAATTTCTGCAGCAACGGTTGTTACACCTGAATGATTGTTTTCAAGGTCATATGCACATAAGGCACTATATATACTGCTAGAAATAGCAGTAAGAATTATTAAACGACTAACGTTCCTGTAAAAGCATCTAAATATGTATACGTTTAATAAATCTACATTATCATCTGTTGCTGCTTTTCCCCATTTACAAACGGAAATGCGGTGCTGCATATTACGAACGTTGGAATTAGAAACGTTACTTGCCATATCAAACTCGTCTTCATATATTGATTATATAATTAGAGGTTATTCAATACCACGTCAAAGAACTGAAGAGGCACTGTAACAAGAAACAAACAGATATCTCCAAAGTCTCACCGAGACCAGGTCGGCCATCCAAATTACCAGAGAAAGACCTAATGCCATTTTGAAACAAATTGTCGGAAGATATTTACCATGAAATCGAGCGGCTTTGTTAAACAAAATGTACCAGAAACAAGAATTAAACGAAAAAGAGTCATTATATATCGAAACGGTTTGTTCCTTATAGAATATAAACACAAGTGTGAATATGCTCTCAATAGTAGATATATAAGGACAAGTTTAAGAAAAATAAGACGTAGCTTAAACAAAAGTTATAATATTTAATTAAAAATATAAATTAATCATTTCATAAGATTCAGTTGACATTTTACTACTACGGTATAGCCCTGAGATGTTGAACAATGCTCAATTGAATGATAAGATAACAAGTTAGGCGATTATAAAAGATAGCCATAAAGCGAATTAATTGATTCATAGTGACCAGACAAAATTTTACATTATTGAAAAATATAATTAAAATGATATAATTATTGAAGGAATTCAAGTTTCCAACAATTTGTTGAAGGAAAAGTAGCTCGGTCTAAATGAATTTATGAAATAATTAAACGTTTTACAAGATATAGTTGACACTATAATACCATGACATAATGTTTAGTTAGTACAAGACAACAAATACAAGACAAGTATGGTAAAAATTCTGCAGCAACTATTGTTACATCTGAATGCTTTTTCCACGGTCATATGCACATCAGACACGACATATACTGCCGGAAATAGCAGTAGGCATTATTAAACGACTATCGTTCCTGTAAAGGTATCTGAATATGTGTTCGTTTTTTACATCTATATTGGCATCTGTTGCTGCTTTTCCCCATTTACCCATGGAATTATGGTGCTGCATATTACAAATGTTGGACTTAGATACGTGACTTGCCATATTAAACTAGTCATCATATATTGATCATATAATTGTAGGTGATTCAATACTACGTCAAAGAATTGAAGAAGCAGTACAGATTATAAAATGATATTTTATATCAATCTGTTAGCTTCTTTTGGAGTTTTTGAAATATTTTGAACATCACCTATTTACTTACCATTATGAAACCACTAACATCCTTCCTTGTTGTACGATTGCCTTCCAAATCTGCGTCGCTCATACCTTGTGATCCACTGTTGCCCTTAGTATATAACAATCCATGGTCCTTTGTATCACTGAGGTATCGTAGTACCCTTTTTGCAGCTTTCCATGCTCCTTTTGTTGGTCTATTTAAAAATCTTAAATACGAAGTACTGTATGCAACATCCGGTCTCGTAACCAAAGATAAATACATGAGGCTGCATCTTTAATAACTTCTCCACTTTCATCAACATGAAATTTTACTTCCATTGATATAGCTATTGTTTTACAGTCTTGCGTGTTGAATTCATTTAACAATCGTTGAATAAAGCCCTTTTGGTGTATCTTCAGTCCATGGGTGGTCCAGGTCCTTATCTACTGTACCATTTAAGAATGCTGTTGGAACGTTGATTTGTTGTATCTTCCAGTCCTTATTGTTTGTAGCCTGCACACTGGAGCATAACTGAATTCTTCACCACTACATGGTACTTGGAATCCTTTAGCTACTAACCTTGTCTTATATGTATCGTCGTCTTTTAGCTTGAATAGCCCCTTTGTCTCAGTGGCAAGGAAGTAACCTTCTGGCAACTCTGTCGGGCTCCAGGTTCTTAATCTTTCATGTGATTTTATTTCATTATTTATTGCTTCTCTTCATTCGTCTTTTTCATAATAGTCGTCTAGTTTCCTTGGTCTCCAGGTTTTTCTTTCAGAATGAGTTTCCTCCAATTTGGGCAAGATAGGTTCATTTTCATCAGGTTCACCATCACTGTTATCTGCTCTTGAATGTTTTTTTCATCATCACTCACATTCTTGTTTTCTTCTTCTTGCAAAACTGCCTGCGTCGGTTTACTCACAGATTCCTCTTTAGAATTTTCTATGCACGTCTTATATAATCTACTTTCATCAAACCTTACGTCTTGCGACTTTATGACCATTTGTTTTTTAGATAGCCACAATCTGTATCCTCCTCCTGTATAACCCACCATCACGGCCTTTCCTGCTTTTGGGTCTAGCTTGTTGCCTTTTGGTAAGATAGTGTACCATGCTCGGCATCCAAAGATTTTCTAGTAAAGTTTATTTAAATCATTTCGCCCATTTCATATTCCTGATGGTGTTTTTCCTCTTGGCAATTCTGCGGTTGGTCTCCTAATTAGTTCGTATACAGAACATTTAAGTACTTCTCCTCAGATATATTTTGGAATCCCTAACTAAAGTATTTTTATTCTAATCTTATTTAATAAGGTCCTATTTAATATTTCCGCCCTTCCATTACTTTGCGGTGAATGGGCTATTGTATATTCTAAACGAATCCCCGTTTTCTTACAAAATTGCTGAAATAATTTTGAGCTAAATTCGCCGCCATTATCTAATCTGAATGTTTTTATCTTTACCCCATGCTGTCTTTCTTATTCATTAGTGTATTGTTTCAAATTCTCTTCAGCTTCATTGTTTGTCTTCATGATTTTTACTCTGGTAAAATAGGAGAAATCATCTAGTATTGTCTGGAAATATCTTTCTCCATCTTCAGATATTGGCCCACAAATATCCGAATTAATTAACTCTCCGATTGCACTTGTTCTCTCCTTGCTGTTGAAAGGACTCCTAGTTGCTTTAGCTTCTATGCATATGGAACAAAGTATATCCATCTTCTTAAGTCCCAGTTGGTCAAGCGAGTCCTTGCCTGCATGTCCTAATCGTCTATGCCACAAATTTTCTATGATGTTGCATACTTCATTTCTGTTTTCCACTGTTCAATCTGTTTTCAGTGTGTATAAGCCATTTTCCTTTTCACATATTAGAGAGAACTTTCTTCCAATTATGGTTATTTTAGATGACCATAAATGTCAGAAGCTGATGATAAGTTGTATTTTATATTAGGCACTATTAACGCTTCTATTGATACGGTTTTGCCTTGGCATTTCACCATCAGCACTCAAAATTTCTTGGTTCTTAGGATTTACCAATTTACCAAGTGTATAAATACGACGTTTAGCAATGGCGTTACCTTAACCATGTGTTTTTCTAATGAACCTTGACTATGACCTCTAATAACCCTCTTCAAATATAGAGCTGTACTTCTGCACTATTTGCCCTGCCTGTTGTAGGGTTTTGGTGTTGTTGGTCTCTGCCTCTTCTTGAGTATCCTCTTCCACAAAAGTTGTATTCCTTTTGATATCTTTTCGAACAAATCGGTCGAATGTGATCTTCACTATAATATAAATAGCACTTTTTTGTACCTGCTTTTAATCCTGTTTCTTCAGTGTTTCTCTCGTTGTTTGCATTTATTTTGAGCTCTTCATCTAATAAGCGTGCCTTAGCGAATTCTAATTTTACATTTTCCAATGCTGTTACTACAGTATCGTACTTACTTGGTAGTGACAGGAGTAAGTGGGACACTTTGTCACTCTCGTTTAGCTCGGATCCACTATCTTTGAGGTCTCTAATAATTGTATCGAATGTTAAAGAGTGGTCCTCCGTTTTCTCATTTATATTTGTCTTTAGATTAATACATTTTCTCCATAGAGTAAGTTTAGTGAATGAACTTGTTCGAACAAATACCCCTCTCAATGCTCCCAGTTGATCCTTTGCATGTGTGCAGTCTTTTATTATATTTAAATGTTTGTCTGAAACCCCTTGCACGATTATGGACTTACCTTTATTTTGCCTCACAATCCTCCTTGTTCCACTTCTCTATCTCCTGCGTGGTAGCTGTTGCACTCGGTTTTCTTTTTAGTATGTTAGTTTAGTAAGTAAAGCAACTTGGCTGAATGATTCTAGTAGATAAATTAATCGTTGCACAGGATTCACTTGACATTTTACTATCACGGTATAGTACTTAGTTAACACAAGATAATAAATGTTACATTAGTAGATGTACAAGAACAAGTCGATGAATAATCAAGCGAATTATAAATTAACAAATTCGCCCATTATAAAGGCTATAGACATTTTTTTTGCTCTTTGTGATGCCTTATATACATGGCATGCAAAAAAATCACTTTATTAAGCGATCTCTTGTATAAAATATTATCTTAATTAATCAGTCTTATTCTAAGGTTTATATATGTCCAGTAATCAGATCAGGAGGTGTTAAATGTTTTAGTCTACGCACTTCACTATCACGTCGCATATTTAGCTGGTTAGCGAGTATGTTGGGATGCACTGACACTCTTTCGAAGTACTTCACAAAAACACGTTGAATTACACTCGTTATAGGTTCAAGAGGAATATCGCGATTTATCACTTTATTTGAAATATAGTACGGACCATCAACAATGGCATGCAAGATTTTTGATGTTGATTGATATTCACAGGTGGACATGTTCTTCTACGCAGGGTAAACGTTATATGGGTGGATTTTGTTTCATTGGCTTTAATGCACCATGTCTTCAACCATAAGTGTATTTGCTCCAGGTGGGTTTGTAGGTTTATTGATGCTGTGACTGGATCTTCATGGGATGCTAAGATTGCTGTGTCGTCTGCGCATGCATGTGTCTCAGTTGGTGTCAAATTCTCTAGTTATTCTTGAATGCCTTGGTCTTGTTTATTTTAGATGAGTTTTTCAGCTCTTTTATTGCCCTATTAAAGTTTTCTTTTATGGGTTATATCTTTGATGGTATTTTTTGAAGAAAGTGTTATGACCAGAAGACAGGTCGAAACATGATTCTGCATAAAACTTTTTTGTATCAATATTTTTTGTAATACAGGGATCTATAGTATCTGGTTTTTTATTTGTGTCTTTTTTTATTACTCTTCGTGAGTCCACAATCTGCCCTATTGGCAATAAGTATTTCTTCTGTCTATATTATATATACATGGCATGTAGAAAATCACTTCATTAAGCAATCTTCTGTATAAAATATTATCTTAATTAATTAGTCTTATTCTAATGCTTATTCTAAAGTCTACATATGTCCAGTAATCAGATCAGGTGGTGTTAAACGTTTTAGCCTACGCACTTCACACAAACACGTTGAATTATACTCGTTATAGGTTCTAGAGGAATATTGCGTTGTATCACTTTATTTGAAATATAGTACGGAGCACCAACAATGGCACGCAACACCTTATTTTGGAACCGTTGAATGATGGATATATTAGATTTGCTAGCGGTACCCCATAGTTGAATTCCATATGTCCAAATGGGCTTGAATATAGACTCATACAGCAATACCTTGTTATCTAATGATAACTTGGATTTGCCCCCAATGAGCAATTGAAGATATTAACATGCTCTGCTTGGGGGAGTTGACGATGATTGATATTCACTGGTGGACATGTTCTTCTACGCAGGGTAAACGTTATATGCGTGGATTTTGATTCATTGGCTTTAATGCGCCATGTCTTTAACCATATTTGCTCCAGGTGGGTTTGTAGGTTTATTGATGCTGTGACTGGATCTTCATGGGATGCTAAGATTGCTGTATCGTCTGCATATGTTGCCAGAGTAGTTATTTTTGTGGTGGGCAGATCGGCCGTATACAGAAGATACAGTACTGGACCCAGTACACTACCTTGCGGAACTCCTGAATATATGGGATTTAATTCGGTATGTTCATTGCCTTGATTTACAATAAAATGTCTGTCAGTGAGATACGATTTTAGTAGCTGATAGTCCGGATGAGGGAGAAGTTTCTTTAGTTTAACCTGCAAGCCCGTATGCCATACTTTGTCAAAAGCCTGAGATATGTCTAGGAAAGCAGCCGAACAATATCTTTTGGCATTTAGGTCAGCGTTTATTTTGTTTACAAGTCTATGCACTTGTTCTATAGTCCCATGCTTATTGCGAAAGCCAAACTGATGTTCTGGAATAATTTTTCTTTTTTCTATTATATAGTTTAGCTTTTTTATGTATAATTTCTCGAAAACTTTCGAGATTATTGGTAATAAACTTATAGGTCGGTAGGAGGTCACATCTTCTGGTATTTTTCCTGGTTTAAGTATCATTAATATTTTAGCTACTTTCCAGATACTAGGGAAGTAATTAATTCGTAGCATAGCATTAAATATAAATGTTAATAGTTTTATAGCCTTTTCTGATAGTTCTTCTAATATTTTGCCAGTAATTAAGTGATAACCAGGAGCTTTTTTAATATTAATCTCTCTCATTATTGTATGTTTAACTTTTTTGACCGTTAATTTCTCGTGCGGTAAATCCATTTGAAATGGCGAATCTAGAAAGCTAGTAATTTTATTTTCGTCATCTTTATGTAGCTGAGACTGGAGAGATTTAAAAACATTTTTTAAGTGTTTTGAGAAAATGTGGGCCTTCTCTTTATTGCTTCTCGCCCAATTATTTTCGCTTGTTTTAATAGGTGGGTTATGCTGCTGGGATCTCCTAAGCTTTTTTGTTGCTTTCCACAACGAATAGTCTGTAGCCTCAGTTGATGTCAAATTTTCTAGGTATTCTTGAATGCCTTGGTTTTGTTCAATTTGGATTAGATCTCTCAGCTCTTTTATGGCCCTATTAAATTTTCTTTTATTCTCTTCAATCCTTTGCTGTTGCCAATTTCGTCGTAACTTTCTTTTTCTGCTATCTTCTTCTGTATTGTACATGATATATGTGTATTTTTTCTTGGAAATGTTTCACTGTTGGGAGTCGCGGAATATGCTGCCTCCTGTATATTTTTTGTAAGACTTATTGCTGCTATTTCTATATCCATTTCAGTTTGTAACGGTAAGTTTAGAGATTTATTTTGGTCTAAGTTTTCTCTAAATGGGGGCTAGTTAGTTCTATTATTGCTCAGAGAAAGGGATTTATCTTTGATGGTAATTTTTGAAGAAATTGTTACTATTATTGGTGAATGATCAGAAGACAGGTCGAAACATGATTCTGCCTGACACTTTTTTGGATCAATATTTTTTGTAATACAGTAATCTATTGTATCTGGTTTTTTATTTCTGTCTGAAGGCCTATATGTTGGTTCACCAGTAGAGATATGTTGTAAGTTATCTATCCTTATGGCTTTGAGCAGTTCTCTACCTTTTGAGGTTATTATTCTTGAACACCACATTAAATGTTTTGCATTATAATCTCCTGCTATAAATCTATTACCTAGCGTACTGAATAATCCTTGAAATTGTTCTGCCTTGTTGTTATGTTTGGGTGGGCAATAAATCGCAGAAATTGTTAATGGTCCATGGACTTCCTCTATGGTTATACTGGTGGCTTGCAGGTAGTCTTTGCGGAATTTCTCTTTTTCGAAATGCTTTATATCATCTCGAATTATTATGGCTGTACCTCCATGTGCTTTATCATCAGGGTGATTTGTATGATAAAGCTTATATTTAGGAATTTTCAAAAAATGTTTGTCCGTAAAGTGTGTTTCGAAAACCATCATAACGTCAATATTTTGTTCAATTACGAACATTTTAAGTTCCCTGGCGTGTTGTTGGAGCTCACTGGCATTCTAGACGGCGATTTTGTAGCTATTGGTTTCAGGCATTAGGCAAGTTTGCTGACGACTTTTGTGAGTAGACCAAGCATCGTACTCATTTGATCCATTAGTTTGGCCATCATATTTTCTTATCTTGAGATGTTGCTAGTTTCAGTAGGTTGAGATGTCGTCTCTCGATTTTGTGCTGAACCATTTTCAACTATTTGGGTATAAGTTATGTCTGGTTGACTTCTTCTGGTTGGTATTGGTAGATTGGTAGTAGTGGATTGTTTTTGTTGATGCCTTTTTTCCCTTAAGGCAGGATAGAGTTTCTGCTGTAGTTGCTTGTGAACTGCGCAACCCTTGTAGTTCGCTGGATGATTTCCGTTACAGTTAACACATTTCACTTTTTCATCGCGAACTTTACGAGTACAATCTCCTGTCTTATGTTCTCCTGCACATTTTACGCATCTATATGATTTGCGACAGTAAGTCTTTGTGTGCCCGTGCGCTTGACATATTGTGCATTGTGGTATAATTCTTTTTATATGTGGTGGTTCGCATTTAATAATATTGTTTCCCAATTTGGTGATTTCATACACCGCCTTATTATTTCCATTAGGTTTTATATCTATATAAAACATAGGCAGTTTTTTTTGTCGTGTGATATCGTATATTGTGAATATTTACGACCTCGTGACCTTTTTCAGCTAGTGCTACCTTGATGGTGTTAAAGTCCGTCCCGTGATATAATCCTTTTAACACGAATTTAAATGTTCTCTCGGATTTTGGCCTGAATGTATGGTATTGGGTGTTTCTTTCATCTAATTCTTTTACAAGAACTTTAAGGTGATCCGCTTCGAACAATTGGATTTTAATTGTTTCATAGCTCACTCTTTTAATTTTGTAGTAATGGTTTTCAATAGGTCATGGATGTTTTTTATTATTCCTACCTTATAGACTGTTATTGGTGGTGGTTTGGGAACAACTTTTTCAGGGCTTGGTTGTATGTTCTCTTCAATTTCTTCCGACAGGTTGCTGAAACTGTTTTTTGTCTCTATCGGTTTCTGTAACCAATAGTTACTGATTCTTGTTTGTTTCCTCGCGATTTCTTCTTCTGGACTTCTCAGTCGTTTTTTGTTAATGACTGTAGTCCATTCTGATGGTGGTGTTTGCGTTATTGCGGTTTGTTCTAATCTTATATCAAAGTGTGCAGGTGATTTGGTTGAATCCCGTGCGCTTGACACCTCGTGCATTATGCTATTATTCTTTTTGTATGTGGTGATTCGCATTTAATAATATTATTTTCTAATTTAGTGATTTCATACACCGCCTTATTGTTTCCATTAGGTTTTAAATCAATACAGAACATAGGCAGAGGTTTCTTTGTCGTGCGATGTCATATATTGTGAACATTTACGACCTCGTGGCCTTGTTCAGCTAGGGCTATCTTGATGGTGTCAAAGTCCGTCCCGTGATGTAATCCTTTTACCACGAATTTAAATGTTCTCTCGGATTTTGGCCTGAATGTATAGTATTGGGTGTTTCATTCATCAAACTCTTTCACTAGAATGTTAAAGTGCTCCGCTTCGGGCAATTGGACTTTTATTGTTTCATAGCTTACTCTTTTAATTGTTTAGTTCGTAGTGATGGTAACGGTTTCAATACGTCATGGATGTGTTTTATTACTCCTACCTTATAAACTATTATTGGTGGTGGATTGGGAAGAACTTTTCCAAGGCTTGGTTGTACATTTTCTTCAATTTCTTCCGATAGCTCTCTAAAACTGTTTTTGTCTTTATTGGTCTGTAACCAATAGTCAATAATCCTTGTTTGTTTTTATATATATATATATATATATATATATATATATATATATATATATATATATATGTCACCCTTGAAAGGAATTAGGTTGAATAAAAAAAACAATTTTGCCAAAAAAAATGTGTTTTACAATGGTAGGCCGGGGACTTTTCAATTGACCTGTTATCTCCTGTCATTACATCATTTTAATTACATTTACTAAAATACTTTGGAAGTAAATAAAATAAAATATTAACAATCAAAAAATGGCAAACTATAGCGATTCAACCCAACTACCTGCACACTATCGTACTAGATTAGAATAATCAGCAATAACGCAAACCTCACAAACAGAATGGACTACAGTCATTAACAAAAAACGATTAAGAACCCAGAAGAAGAAATCGCGAGGAAATCGCAAGGAAGCAATTCAAAGCACAATTAATAGATTTTTGGCATCGTTTTCACTGACTTGTGACACATTGCATTTTCTTGGTGAAGCAGGACTTTTTTTTCTTGAAATGCGGGCGTTTTTCGGCTATTTCGTCCTTTAAACGGCCCAATAACCCTATATAATAGTCGCTGTTGATGAGCCTTCCTTTTGCAAGGTAGTTAATGAAAATTATTCCATGCGTATCCCAAAATACAGATGCCATAACCTTGCCAGCCGACTGTTGCGTTTTCCCATGCTTTGTAACGAGTTCATAGTGTGCAGTCCACTCGGATGAGTGTCGATTAGATTTCGGAATGAAATAATGGAGCCATGTTTCATTCATTGTCATATATCGACGCAAAAACTCGGGTTTATTACGCTTGATCATCTTCAAACACTGCTCCGAACATCAACTCGTTGTTGTTTTTGGTCAAAAGTGAGCTCGCGCTGCACCAATTTTGCCCAGAGCTTTCTCTTACCCAAATATTCATGAATTATATGAACTTAGCATACCAATCCTTTATAGTTGATTTCCCTGGAGCAGTGTCCGTAAACTCGGCATCAAGTCAAGTATTTACTTCTACCGTATTTTTTCCCTTCAAAAAGCAATATTTTATACGCGAAATTCGTTTTTATCCATTTTTTTTTCACAATAACAAAAGTTGCATCACTCAAAATGCTATAATTCACAAAATAATGGTCCGACAACTGTCAAATTAATACACACATCTTTTGAGGGTTAGGATTAACTAAAAAACATATGGATTTAATTCTAGTACTGCTATCTATATGTCAGGCCGGGGACTTTTCAATTGCCATTTTCAATGTTAATAGGACGTTTTGTTAAAGGAAAGTTAGCTCGGATTGGATGAACTTATGAAATATTTCATCATTATAAATGTTTCACAACATTCAGTTGGCATTACCATACCATGACAAAATGCTTAGTTAGTACAAAACAACAATGAAAATATTTGAATTTTTTACATTTATTTTGGCATCTATTGCTGTCTTTCCCCAGTTATCAGTACTATCAGTACTTTCCCCAGTTATCAGTGATTCAGTACTACGTTAAAAAATTGAAGAGACAATGCAACAAGAAACAAACAGATATTTACAAATTCTCACTGAGCCCAGGTCGGTCATCTAAATTACCACAGACCTAATGCCATTTTTGGAGCAAGCTGTCGGAAGGTATATCTATGAAATCGAGCTGCTTTATTAAACAAAATGCACCATAAAAAATTACACAAAAGAAAGTAACTATGTATCGAAACGGTTTGTTTGTTATAGAATATAAACGCAAATGTGAATATGCTCTCAATAGTAGATATATAAGTACAAGTTTAAGAAAAATGAGACATAGCTTAAACAAAAGTTATAGCTGAAGCAAAATAAATTTTCCATGAAATTTAGATAATAATCACTATTATTGATAAATGTTATGAAATTGGTGTAGTTACTGAAGCAATTCAAACACCTGATAGAACCTATATGTTAAATGTAAAGCAACTCGGGCTGGATGATTCTAGCAGATAAATTAATCGCTTCACAGGATTCGGTTGAGCTTTTACTACCACGGTATAGTACTTAATTAGTGCAAGATATTAAATATTACATTACTAGATATAGAAGAACAGGTAGATTAATAATCAAGGGAATTATGAAATAAAATAGTTGATTATAAAAGCTATTGACAAAAACAAATTATATCATCGATAACAGGAAGATAATAAATAGGATTATTTATAAATTTAATTAAAATGATATAATGTTTAAAAGAATATAAATATCTGACAGAAGCTATATTTTAAATGAAACGCAGTTCGAACTGGAAGATATTCGCAGGTAAATTAATAATTTCACAAGATTCAGTTGACATTTAACTATCACGGTGTAGTACTTAGTTAGCACAAACAATAAATAATACGTTAGTAGATATAGAAGAACAAGTGGATCAATAATCAAGCGTATTATAAAGTAAAAAATTAGTCATTTATAAAAGCTATTGACAAAAATTTAATTGTCCATAACAGACAGATAATATGTAACATTATCGATAAATATAATTAAAATGATATAATTACTGAAGAAATGCATATATCAACTGGGACAATTTTTTAAAGGGTGAGTAGCTCAGACTGGATGAATTTATAAAATAATTAAACCTTTCACAAGATTTAGTTGACATTATAATACCATAACATAATGATTGGTTAGTACAAGACAACAAATATAGACAAGTATAGTCAAAATTCTACAGCAACTCTTGTCAAACCTGAATAATTTTTTCACGGTACTATACACATCAGGCACTACTGTACTACCAGAAATAGCAGTAAGTATCATTAAACGACTAACGTTCCTGTAAAAGCATCTGAATATGTATAGGTTTTTTCCATCTACATTTGCATCTATTGGCAGTTACCCATGGAATTATGGTGCTGCATATTACGAATGTTGGACTTGGATACGTTACTTGCTATATCAAAGTAGTCTTTATATATTAATCATATAATTAGAGGTAATTCAAAACTACGTCAAAGAAATGAAGCTGTAGTGCAAAAAGAAACAAACAGATATTTCCAAAGTCTCACCGAGCCCAGGTCGGCCATCCAAATTGCCAGAGAAAGTTCTAATGCCATTTTTGGAACAAATTGTCGGAAGGTATGTACAAGGAAAGCGAGCTGTTTTGTTAAACAAAATGTAAAAGAAAAAAAGAATTACACGAAAAAGAGTCAGTACATGTAGAAACGATTGGTTCATTATAGAATATAAATACAAATGTGAATATTCTCTGATCAGTATATATATAATAACAAGTTTAAGAAAAATAAGACATAGCTTAAATAAAAGTTATAGATAAAACTTTTGTTTGTAAATTGTCCATGAAAACAACATAATAATTACCATTATTTATAAAAGTAATGAAACTGGTGTAATTAGTGAAGAAATTCAAACATCTGATAGGACATATATATATTAAATGAAAAGCAGCTCCACGGTATAGTACTTAGCGCAAGACATTAAATATTACATTAGTAGATATAGAAGAACAGGTGGATTAATAATCAAGGCAGTTATAAAATAACAAATTAGTCTCCGGCTAACCTACAATTTGTCTTTATGATAACTTAAATCTAGGTATATAACTAGGACGACCTATCGGCCCTATCTCAGTCTCTGGTGAAATAATGTTTATACATGTCACTGCTGTATATTTTATTATATGCACCTCACTACACAAGATCAAATGGTTTAATAATTTTGAGTCTGTGCCCTGCTCTGGTGGTATACAAAAGTTGCAATACTTCAATATTCTCATGAGAATAGAGTCTTTCCTCATTCCCCCTTACAATTCTCTTGATTTCCTAACCTTTGACTATGGGTATCTGAAGGTCTCGACGTAGGTAGTTAGTACTGTAGTTTTTGAGTGCGCCCACAACACCTCTCAGGACTTTGTTCTGAAAAATGTGTATTTCTTTATATTACGCTTTGCAGAACATCCCCATAATGCAACTCCGTATGTCCATATAGGTTTCACTACTTGCTTATATAATAGCAATTTATTATATATTGATAATTGTGATTTTCTTCCAATTAGCCAGTACATTTTGCTATATTTCAATTCCAGTTCTTTTCTTTTCTTCTTTATATGTTCCTTCCAGCGAAGTTATGCATCGAGATTCATTCCGAGATATTTAGCGTTGTTGCTGTATGGAATGACAGTATTATTTAATGTTATTGCTGCTTGTACGGGCTGATTGTAGGTGAACTGCACATGCACAGATTTACTTTCGTTAATTTTTATTTTCCAAGCCTGTGTTCAATAATTTATATTGTCACTTGCCTGTTGTAATTTTCACGTGGCTTCTGCACTATTGTCTCCGACCATTATAATCGTGGTATCATCGGTAAATGTAGCCATCGTAATATTCTCCGTTTGTGGTATATCACAAGTGTAGAGTAGATAAAGCATTAACCCCAGTACACTTATTACCGTAGCACAAACCTTATCGAAGGCTTGTGATACATCTAAGAATATGGTTGAGCATATTTTTTACTTTCTTAGGCTTTTTCAATAACATTTGTTATTCTGTGGACCTGGTCAAAAGTTGAATGCTTTTTATTAAACCTAAACTGGTGTGTTCGTATTAGGTTTTTTCTCTCTATCTCTCTATCTCTAAGAGTTTTTCGAAAACCTTAGATACTACTGGCAGCAGTGATGTAGGTCTATTGGTTTGAAATTTTTTTTCTAAATATTCAGCAAATGCTTCTGCTTTTTGGTGATTGTCACGTGCCCAATTCCCACATAGGTCTCTTATAGGTGGACTTGTGTAGACATGAACGCTTTAGATATTTCGTGGCTTTCCAGTGTGAGTAATCAGTTTCTTTGTCATCTGTTAAATTTGTCAGATAGTCATTTATGGATTTCTTTTTAATTTCAAGTAGTTCCCTTTTCAGTTGGGTTATATTGTTTAAAGAATTGTTATTTTCAGCTGTTGTGTTTTGTTTCCATTTCTTTCGTAATTTTCGTTTTTCACCTACCATTTCCTTCACTTCTTTTGGATAATTAATTCCTTTAGTTGTACTCTTAATTTCTGGAGTTTTATTCCAAGCAGCTTGTTGAATATCTACTATGAATTTTTCTGCTTCAAGATTTAATTGTTCAGTTGTCTTGAGGGGTACATTTAGTTGAATTCATTTGTTCAATTCTTCAGCAAATCCTTCTCAGTCTGTTCTCTTGTTTGTTAACGTTGGGTTTCTTTCTTTTCGTATCATATTTTCGCTCAACGTCAGAATCATTGGCGTATGATCTGAACTTAGCTGAAAATTTTCTTCGACTTTTATATAGTTGGATGTTATGTTTCTTACTATGAAGAAATCTAACAGGTCTGGGGTTTTCTCTTGATCAGTCGGCCAATAAGTTGGTTTTCCAGTTGACATGTAACTACATCTTAGTTCAGTGGCTGTTTTATGCAGTTAATTGCCTTTAGTTGTTGTCATTCGGGATCCCCATCTTGTATTTTTTGCACCAAAATCACCTCCAATTATAAATTTTTCTCCCAGGTTGCTTAGGACATTCAAATAATTTTCCTTTTTTTGATTGTATCTTGGAGGACAATAAATTGCGGCTATTGTAGCCTTGTATCTGCTTGATTTAATAGTTACTGCTGTTATCTGATTTTCTGCTGTACTGAGCCCGAGTTCCTGATAGTGGCAAATGTTTTATTATTACTGCAATTGCTTCTCTTGCGGTTTTAGCTGGATATATGTATGGCATGATATAATTTATGTCCTCTAAAGTTTATAAAGAATTCTTTTTCAAATGGGTTTCTGATATTAGGCAAAAATTTATTTTTGCATTTCTAGGAATATCTGTAGATTAGCGTAATGTTGCTGGAGTCCATTAGCATTCCAAATTGCTATTCGAATATATTTATTTGCCATTTCTGGTTCTTGGGACAACAGGCCTAGTGTTTTTCAATTCTTTCTTAAAATGTCCATTCTTGCTATTATAGCTGGTTCCCGACCTTCATAGAGTCAAGACGTGTTTTTTCCTCCTGTAAACGAGTCTCTGTAAATATCAAATAAAAATAGATCTATATTTTTTCTTACGATCAACTTCGGTTAACGGTTTCAAAGAACTCTCAGGTACGGGATACGGTGAAACGGCCAACTCAAGGTGAAGTAAATACGTGCTCTCAAACAAAAGACGTTCCTCGTTTTCCAAAAAGGGAAATTTAGTGAAAAAAAACATTTAATTATAACAATACAACAGAATGGATTTAAATATATTACTGAAAGAAAACGAAGAATTAAGAACGAATAATAAGCATCTGAACAAACAACTCTTGCAATTATCTAAGGAAATGGCTGCTATCCGTTTGCAACTGCAAGGTCACACGGAAGATACACCAAAAAGGCATACTAATTATGCAGAAGGCTACTACACTGATGAAGACGAACTAGCGTTAGAGGTAGGGGAACAGTCTGACTGGACCGAAGTAACAAACAAGAAGGATAAAAGGATGAAGAAGTCAGAGATAACGAATTCGCCAATCGCAAAAGGTGTTATAAACATTAAAAAAAAGAAGCAAGAAGACAAAATCCCTCTGCCCTCTCCGATCAAGGTAATCAATGTTGGCAATTTTAATTTATTTAGATCACAAATAAAAGGAGTAGCCACTGACCGAGTGCAGTTTAAAGCTTTGTCTAACGATGATATTAACGTAACCTTTAGTAATGAAACGGATTACAGGAATGAAAAAAAGCATCTCATTGAGGTGAAGAGAAGCAATTAATTCAATAAACTCGAATACCACAATTATCAGTTAAAAATTGATAAGTGGTATAGAGTAGTCATTAGAGGATTACCGTCCAAAACAAATCAAGACGATATTAAATCGGAATTACGGGCTCGTAGGCATGAAGTAGTGACCGTCACGCCTATAGCGAAAAATAAAACTAATGTAAATGGTGAAAAACAAATTAAAACTTTTCCGTTGTTCTACATAAACATGACACAAAACGAAAATAATAAAATTATATATGACATAAATTATTTACTAGACTGTAGGATAAAAGTGGAACCTCCGAAGAAAAATAATAATATACTACAATGTACAAACTCAAAATCTTGGACACACTAAAAATTTTGCAGAAGGGAACCAAGATGTGTGAAATGTGCCGGTAAACATCACACAACTCAGTGCCGAAAACAACGCAATAGTGTAGCGACGTGCGTGTTGTGCAATGAAAAAGGTCACCCTGCCAATTATAAAATATATGCAGTATATCAAAAAAAATAACCCCAGCCAAAGAAAATTACAACAGAACAACGCTTAAGACAAATTGACAAAGCCAAAACTCTGAAACAACATCTACCGTTGAAAATAAAAAAAACCCAAGGAACCGCAAGATCATCGGTCAAAAATATAAATGCCACCAAAATATCAAATGATAAACAACTATATACGCAACCGCAGAAAGCTGCGGCCAACGAGCGAACTATCGTCGACATGACGAAATTGCTCAAAGAATTCCAGACTGAAATGAGACAGAAATGAGAAATCCGGATTGAAGAAAACTACCCAAAATAAGCTAAAGAAAAAAAAATGAGTAATGCGTTTTTAAGAATTATAATTTGGAACGCAAACAAATCAGAGTCCGGGAACTAGAATTATTCTTAAAAACAAATAACATAGATATAGCTCTTATATCGGAAACACATTTTTCTAAAAAAAACTTACTGGACACTACATCCCAGCGAACGGTTTCGAGGCGGAATAGCTTTAATAATTAAACAAAATATACAACATTTCGAACAAGAAGAGATTAAAAATGAAGAAATATAAGCTATGATAATTAGTATCGAAAAAAACGGGGCTGAAATAAATATTGGCGCTATATATTGTCCACCAAGACGTAAAATGACACAACAACAATATAAAGATATCTTTTCAAAATTAGGCCCAAGGTTTATTATTGGTGGAGACTTTAGTGTTAAACATACAGCTTAGGGTTCACGAATAACAACACCTGGAAAAGGAAACGAATTACTCAAAGCCATTAACCTTACAAATTGTAATTATCATTCAGGGCGCGAACCCACTTACTGGCCTACACACAGTAATAAAGCCCCCGATCTGCTGGATTTCTACATTACAAAAGGCATATCATTTTTTTTTGCTTTTGCTGCAGACAAAACTAGTTTTAATAGAATTAGTAATCAGACAAATCAAAAGATCAAAGAATATAAACAGAATTGCTTTCAAAAGTATGTAAGTGAATTAAGCCCACAAGCAGACAAAAATTATTCGCTATGGAAAGCAACTCGAAGATTTAAAAGACCAATTATTCGAGTACCGGCAATTAAAAATGATCGAAATGAATGGGTTCGACGTGACAATGATAAAACTGAATTATTCGCACAATACTTAGCTAACATATTTCAACCTCATGATATAGAATCTACAATGGATACATCTCCTGTTTATCAACCCGATGTAGATCTAAATCTAATATCACCACTGGAAGTTGCCACTGAAATTTATAAGCTCAATCCTAAAAAGGGACCTGGTATAGATGACATTTCACCTGGATTATCGAAAGAACTACTACGGAAAGCAAACATCATGTTTTCATATATATTTAATGCCTGTTTAAGGCTGAAGCATATTCCGGAATGCTTTAAGGTGGCACAAATAATTATGTTCAAAAAACCTGACAAACCAAGTCGAATCTTACAGGCCTATTTCGCTACTACCTGCAATATCAAAGCTATTTGAGAAACTAATATTTAAACGTGTTAAACATTTGGTAATAATATCAGATTTCCAGTGGGGTTTTCGAAATCGCCATTCAAGAATCGATCAAGTGCACAGAGTAACTGCGGCTATTGAAAGAGAGTTTGAGGAAAAAAAATACCGCACTGCAATATTCCTGGATGTCTCTCAAACCATCGGGTTTGGCATTTGGGATTAATCTGTAAGATGAGCTAATTGTTACCGCTTAACTATTGTCAATTGCTGGAGTCATATTTATGCGGAAGAAAATTTTCGAGTATCGCACAAAATGGCGTTCTCAACATTTACAAATATCTCGACTGAAGTTCCACAAGGTAGGGTCTTAGGACCTCTCCTGTATCTGCTCTACACTGCTGACATTCCCACAACAAAAGAAACACTACCTGGAACCTTTGATGACGACACAATTATTATGGCAAAAAATATATCTCTGTCTAGGGCAATAGAAAAAGTACAAGTGGCAGTCAACAAAATCTAAAAATGGACGAAATATTGGAAAATTCAAGTTAATAGCTCCAAATCTTTTCAACGTTAATTTTACATTGCGGCAAAATAATAAAAACTTAATTATATCACTCAATGGATGCCCGATTCCTCAAGCAAAATCAGCTAAATACCTTGGAATCCATCTTGACGGTAGATTAAATTGGAAACATAGCGTAAGACAAACAGCAAAACACATTAGAACCAAAATAAAACAACTATACTGGTTAGTTGGAAGAGACTCCCAACTTGATCTAAAATCAAAGAGGTTGATCTATAATACAATTATAAAGCCAATATGGACCTATGGGGTTTAAATTAAACATTCAAATCAACTAGTCATACAACGCTGTCAAAACAATGTTCTTCGACTCACTATCAATGCCTATGTAACCAATGAAGAATTACACGATGACCTGGAAATCAAATGGATTTGCGAAGTTATCCAAGATTTCGCCTTGAAACACGAAAGAAGATTACTAAATCATACTAACGTGGAAGCAATACAAGTGCTGGGCAGCGCGCAGGATGTCACGAGATTGAAGGAACAAAACCATACGAACTTATATAAAGTGTATACATTTAGTGTAAACTATAGCTATAAGTCATTATAATTTTATAAGTGAGGAATACATATTGATGTATTTTCTCGCACTCGTCTTGCTTGTTAATTAATCCAAGTACACAGGAAAAGTATTAATAAATTAATTGTAAATTAAGATTATACTAAGCGTACCCAGTAAAAATGTTATAAAAAATCTTTGCTATTAGTCTAAATAGCAATTCGTTGGTGATTGCTTCATTTTCCTTTGTCTCTTTGGTTATTTTGATTGATACTTTGGGCATAAGTTATTTCATCATTAATATGGTTGTATCTTTTCGTTTGATTCTTTTCAACCATTGTTTCTTCTGGTTTACCTTGAGCCATTTTATTTCTCCTCATTGCAGTTTGCAGATTTGACCTTAGCTTCTTTGGGTTTTCTACACTCTGTGGTGATATGTCTGCCTGAAAATTTTACACATCTGGATTCTCTTCTGCAGAATTTCTGTGTGTGTCCATGCAATTGGCATCTTTTGCACTGCGGTATTAAGTTCGATTTTTAAGAGGTTCGAATTTTATTTCGGTCCCTAAAATCCTTTTAATGCCAAAAACTGTTTTTGCGTCCGTATTATGTTCAAAGGCTAACATTAATAGTGGCAATGGCTTTTTGTGCATTAAGGTTTCTCCTTGCTATTTTTGGGTCCTTTCTTTTTTTAAATATTTGTCGCATTTAACCCCATTTTGGTTTACTTCTGTAATAATTTTTCTGTTTTAACTGTTAATGGAAGCCTCCTTACCATAATTTTGACGTATCTGCTCTGTTTGTCTCCATAGGAGAGTCATTGCCGTTTCGGCAAATTTAGACACTCTGTTATTTTTAATAATGATATTTTAATGAATATTTTACCACATTCGGCGTTCAATTTGATTTGCCCATTGTTTTGCACCGTTGCTTCGAATACTATATAGTTGGCCATCAGTGTTTCGTAATGCAAGTTAAAGTCGGTATCATTACTTACGATAATTGGAGGTGGCCTAAATATTCTAATTTCTTTATTTTGTTCATTGTTTTGTTTTACTTTTAATTTCTGCGGTGAAGATCCTGGGGAATTACTATTTAGGGTACAGGTGCGGTTAGATAAAGACAATATATTCGGCGATTTATTTCGGTACAAATGGAATCTAATTATATGCAGAAGAAATATTTATTTTTTGACGAACAGATATTTAACAATAAACAAGATCACACTATAATAATTTAAAAAGAAAGAAATGCACATGGCAGGTTTACCTTCAGGTGTTACGAACAGTGGACACGTCTGATCACTCTCAGAGTCAGGAACGGAAAGAAGCTCGAGGCATCGTGTCATCCGCTAGCTTCACCACCCGAGGTTGCCACGTCATACCCTCTGTCAGTACCACTTGTTGCCACCTCACCGTCGGCGCTAACTTCAGGTATGTGCAACGCCTCGAGTAGATCTAGTATTATCTAGACAAAAGGACCCTACCCCCATTTACTGTACAATGCGCGGTTTATCGTTATTTCTACCTGGGTTGATTATGGAAATCCCGCCTGGTACCAATCGGGAAATCGAACCCGTCTTGCTGATCGTCTCAGTTGTGGGGGGAATGGGGGTCTGGATTTTGTTGCGTCACCACGACCACGATTCTGTCATCATCTAGATCGCTTTCTCGTGGTCTAAGGTTGTCGTTGATACGGTATGCTGGCTTCAATCTATCGATCGACACCGGGACTTGTTTTCCTCGCATTAAAAGTATGAAGACTTTTCCACTGAGAGAAATCACTTTGTACGGTCCATCGTAGGGCATCTGCAGTGGCGTTTTGGGGCTGTCGTGACGTACGAAGACGTGCGTAGCTCTGGCAAGGTCTTTGAAGACGAAAATCTTGCTGTCGCCGTGTCTTGTTCCTTCAACTGGTCGCAACAACTCGAATTGCCTTCGTAAATTGCGCACGAACTCGACGGAGTTGTCTATCTCCTTAGCGTTGGTGACCAGGAATTCGCCTGGCAGTCGTAATGGTTCGCCGTAAACCATCTCTGCTGTAGTCGATTCTAGCAAGGCGGTTGGGAGGGCTTCCGTCCAGTGGTCAGGTTGGAGGCACTTGATCGCGGATTTTAGTTAACTGTGTGACTGTTCGACCATACCGTTGGCAGCTAGGTGGTAGGCCGTTGTCCGCAAGTGCATGGCTCCCATAAGATGATTGAGGCAACGGAAGAGTTGAGATTCGAATTGTCCGCCCTGATCTGTAGTAATCCGAAGGGGGACGCCGAACCGCACGACCCAGTTGCTGTAGAAGGCCCGTGCTACGGTCTCTACTTCGAGAAGCGGTCGACGCACGTCAGGCAATACCTGTAACCTTGGGAATACGGCATTACAACTAAATCCACGTGGACATGTTCGAATCGCCGAGATGGCATTTGAAAGGTGCCGATCACAGAAGAGACGTGTCTGGTGATCTTAGCTTTCTGGCACTGAATACAAGAACGAGCCCAGGTGCGACAGTCATTATCGATGGATGGCCATACGTACCGTTCCTTCATTAGCCGTACTGATGCTCTGCCTCCAGGATGTCACAGCCCATGAATTGCGCTGAAGGCTGCCCTGCGGAAAGCTTTTGTGAGAAATGGTCTAGCGGTTGGTGTCTTGACATCGCTGTATGCCGCTGTCGTTGAGCCAGGGATGAGAATTCTTCGCATGTCCAAGCCCATGTTGCCGTTTTCCAAGTAACTCCGTAACTCCTCGTCTCGTTTCTGATGCCGCTAAGGTCTTGAAATTGACTGCTGGTGATGTAATCTCATCGATGCGGGAAAGTGAACTGACTAATGAAATCGATATGACGGAACTGGCGTAGAGAACATTTGTCGGTCTTCTGACGGAATGCGAATGTCAACGGTTTGTGGTCTGTTAGTATCGTGAAGTGGCGTTCCTCTATCATATGACGGAACCGCTGCACAGTACTGCAGATCGCTAGTAATTCACGATCATACGCACTGTATTTGCACTCCGCTTGGTTAAGTTTTCTTGAAAAGGAACCAAGCGGTTTCTAATGGTCTCCTGCGCGTTGTTGTAGGGCGGCTCCAATGCAGTAGTCTCAAGCGTCGCATATCAGTGTTATTTCTGCCCCTGGTTCTGGGTATGCCAGTAAGGTTGCTCGGGTAAGCTGATCTTTGCATTCTTCGAAGGCTTTTTCTGTTAAGTCATCCCACTTGATCTGCGTCTTCCCTTTTAAGTTGTTCTTCAGTAGTTCGTTGAGCGGTGCTTGGGTTCTGGCTGCTCTGGGTATAAATCTCCGATAAAAATTAATCATTCCCAGAAATTGTCTGGACCCTCTCGCCGTTTCTGGCCGTCCAAACTCCCGTATAGCAACCACCTTGTCTGGGAGCGGCTCAGTTCCTTTTTCTGAGACCCGATATCCGAGGAAATGAACTTCGGTTAGTCCAAAACAGCATTTACTAGGATTGACCACCATGCCATATTGCTGCAGACGCTCGAACATTGTTTGAAGATGTTGATGATGTTCCTCCTCTGTTGTTGATGCCACCAGAATGTCGTCGATGTAGGCATAGCAAGAATGAAGTCCCAAAAGTACCTCGTCGATGAACCGTTGAAAAGTCTGTGCTGCATTTCGCAGACCGAAACCCATGACGGTAAATTCATACAACCCGAAAGGAGTTGTAATGGTGGTTTTCGGGACGTCTTCGGGTGCCACGGATATTTGACGGTATGCTCTGACTAGGTCGATGGTTGAAAATACCTTCTTCCCGTGGAGTATCTATGTAAAGTCTTCAATGTGCTTTACAGGATATCGGTCTAGGATGGGGCGTGCGTTGAGCGCTCTGTAATCGTTGCAAGGATGCCATTCGTCGCCTTTTTTGGGGACCATGTGTAACGGAGAAGACCAGCTACTCTGTGACGGGCGGCATAATTCTAGTTTCACCATGGTCTCGAATTCCCTCTTGGCGTCTCTTAATCGGTCTGGAGCCAGGCGTCGTGGTTTCGCAGCTACTGAAGGTCCGGGTGTCGTGTCTATATGTTGTACCGTCGCGTGTTTTACGGGGGCCGTTTTACACGCTCCATCGGGTCGAGTGATTTCCAGGAACTTCTGCAGGATGTCGTGATATCGCGAACTGTTGTTTATGAGTTTTATACTAGCGATATTTTCGTATTGCGGTTGTCTCCCGTTGACACTCAGGCGCGTATTCCGGTCCACCAATTTCCTGTTTCGCAGATCAACTAAGAGGTCGTAATGAACAATTAAATCAACCCCGATAATAGGCCGCGACACATCCGCAATAACAAAATCCCATGGAAAATCGCGTCGTAAACTGAGGTTTAAAGTCATTGTCTTAAAGCCATACGTCGCTATGATACTGCCGTTCGCCGCAGTCAGATCGTAGTTATCGCACGAAAATTTCCTACGATCGTAGGAAACACGCACAAATCCGCTTCTGTATCCACCAGGAATTTCTGGTTGCTGTTCCGGTCTTTGACGAACAGGCGGCGCGTGATATGATGGCCGTAACTTGACGCCATTAGTCACCGCCCGGCTGGTTTCCCGCATTCGTGCTTGGGCTTCTATCGTAACGGCACCCCGGTCTGCACCTCCGTGCCCTTTCGGCGTAATTGTAATGATACCAGCACAAACCATCGTAGAGCTTGCAACCGCGAATACGAGACCGGTCGCGACTTGAAGAGCGCGATGACGATCGGCCACGACTTGACGAGCGCGATGACGACCGGTTACGGAACGACGCGTGTTGGTGCTTTGCTACCTCGTCAACTTTGGCTTGCAACCCGTGAATCTGCAGCCTCAATTGGCTCTCTGAATTATTCGTCGGTGCCGTACCGCTTGCTGGCCGCCACGGGCCTATGGAGTCTTTAATGTTGTCCGCGATTTTCGCCAGGTCTTCCAGCTTGGTGCTCCCTTGCTGCGCCACTATACTAGCTCTGGTAATGTGGTCTAATTGGTTCATCCGCATTACTTTAATGATATCGTGGCCCGCTGCGTCCACTATTAGTGATTGTAATCGACGGAGAAACTGCGACAGGGTGCGGTCACCGATTTTTTCCCGTTCGAGGAGTTGTCGTGTCCGGTTCTGGATTGACAGTCCTGAGCATTCCCGGACCGCCTCTTTTAATTTGCTGAATGGATCTTCAGCTTCCGGTGGGGGAATAAACAAGAGGTCGCGAACTTCCTGAGTATAAATGGGGGTCCAGCGCTGCCCTTACGATTTCAAACTTTTCTGCTCTTGTGGTTATCCCTGCGTGTTTCAAGGTCCACTCGACCTGCAGGAACCACATCTCTGGATTGTTCGGATTGAACGCAAGCAATCTGATATTTGAAGCCGACATGATACTTTACAACGAATAAATAAAAACAACAAAATGGCGTCGCAAACCAAAAATAACTAAACCTTCAAGAGTCCGGAAACGAAAATAAACCAGAAAAAAAAACAAAATGTGGAATATAACACGATGTCGCACGTCGGTGTCACCAATTTAGGGTACAGGTGCGGTTAGATAAAGACAATATATTAGGCGATTTATTTCGGTACAAATGGAATCTAATTATATGCAGAAGAAATATTTATTTTTAGACGAACATATATTAAACAATAAACAAGATATTAAACACTAAACAAGATCACACTATAAGAATTTAAAAAGAAAGAAATGCACGTGGCAAGGTTACCTTCAGGTGTTACGAATAGTGGACACGTCTGATCACTCTCAGAGTCAGGAACGGAAAGAAGCTCGAGGTGTCGCGTCATCCCCTAGCTTCACCACCCGAGGTTGCCATGTCGTACCTTCTGTCAGTACCACTTGTTGCCACCTCACCGTGGGTGCCAAGTTCAGGAATGCGCAACATCTCGAGTAGATCTGTGGGCTGCTGAGAATTGCGGGAATATTCGAAATATCTGAAGATCGCTACAACTTGCTTTCCTTTTTTATTATTAAACGTTATCTAGCCTAATTATTTTTGCAATTCATCCTCATCTGTATCATATGTTAGAATTGGACTGCTTTTGTTCGCTTGGTGATTTATCGTTGTTTTGCCCTTGCTCTCAGAGCTTTGTTTATTTAGTTACAACTGGACGGTGTTTATTTGTTTTTGCATATTGGCTAATGCAATTTCAAGGCTCTCCCGCGCAGACTTTCCGTTCATCCGCGCATTGTAGAGTACTTGTTCGTTCTGTTTCTAATTGTGTTCTGTTGAATTGATTCCAAACTACAATATGTGATACTTCGCCTGATGTTGATATATCCATTTTATCTGTTGTGTTCTTCTGCATATATTTTTATGTATTATTGAACTAATACTGTTATTGTCATTTTTATGATGCAATATATCCTACGTTGCATTTGTGGTCCAGATGTTGAGTTTTGACACTTAACGTTTTATGGCATTCTGCATTTATTTTCTACTGTTTCCGATCGCTCTATCACTTTTTATTTTAAATCTAGTCTTTAAACTGTTATTGTTAGAGCTTTTTTTTAACGCCGCATTTGTGACATAGATGTTGCACTCTTGATTCGTTTCACTGACCGTCTCTACGGAGACGTCTCTACTCTGTGAAAGTCAATCGTCGACTATAGGAAGATAATTAAGATTATTGATAAATGTATTTAAAATGATGTAATGATTGAAAGAATACAAATATATGACAGAAACTATATTCTAAATGAAAAGCAGTTCGGACTGGAAGTTCTTAGCAGATAAATTAATCGTTTCACAAGATTCAGTTGACATTTTACTATAACGGTATAGTACTTAGTTAGCACAAACAATAAGTAATATGTTATAGACTAGATATAGAATATCAAGTGGATCAATAATCAAGCGTATTATAATTTAAAAAATTAGTCAATTATAAAAGCTAATGAGAAAAATTTAATTATCCATAATAGTCAGTTAATTAGCTCACTAGTAACTAATACAGTAATTTAACTCTATTGATAAATGTAATTAAAATTATGTAATTACTGAAGGATTGCAAGCATCTGATAGGACTTTTATATTAAAGGAAAAGTAGCTCGGGTTGGATGAAACTAGCAGAAAAATTAATCATTTCACAAGATTCAGTTGACATTTTACTATCACGATATGGTACTTAATTAGCGCTAGACAACAAATATTACATTAGTGGATATAGAAGAACATGTTGATTAATAATCAAACGTATTATACAGTACAAAATTAGTTAATTATAAAAGCTATAGACAAAAACTTAATTGTCCATAACACCTAGATAGTAATTAAAATAATTGATAAATGTAATGAAGTTCGTGTTATTACTGAAGGAATTCAAACATCTGAGAGTATCTATATGTTAAATATAAAGCAGCTCGGGCCAGATGATTCTAGCAGATAAATTAACCATTTCAGGAGATTCAGTTGACATCTTACTACCATGGTATATTACTTAGCACAACCCAATAATTATAACATTAGCAGATATAGAAGAAAATGTGGATTAATAATCAAACGTATTATAAAGTACAAAATTAGTTAATTATAAAAGCTATGGACAAAAACTTAATTCCCATAACACCTAGATCGTAATTAACATTATTGATAAATGTAATGAAATTCGTGTTATTACTGAAGGAATTCAAACATCTGAGAGGACCTATATGTTAAATAAAAAGCAGCTCAGGCCAGATGATTCTAGCAGTTAAATTAACCATTTCAGAAAATTCAGTTGACATTCTACTACTATGGTATGTTACTTAGCACAAGACAATAATTATAATATTAGCAGATATAGAAGAACATGTGGATTAAAAATCAAGCGTATTATAAAGTACAAAATTGGTTAATTATAAAAGATATAGACGAAAACTTAATTACCTACAACACCTAGATAGTAATTAACATTATTGATAAATGTAATGAAATTGGTGTTATTACTGAAGGAATTCGAATATCTGAGAGGACCTATATATTAAATATAAAGCAGCTCGGGCTAGATGATTCTAGCAGATAAATTAACCATTTCAGAAGATTCAGTTGACATTTTACTACGATGATATAGTACTTAGTTAGCACAAGACAATAAATATTACGTTTGTAGACATACAAGAAGTTACTGATTAAGGATCTGACAGGACATGTATTTTAAATTAAAATCAGTTCGGGCTGGATGAACTTAGCAGATAAATTAAACGTTTCACAAGATTAGGTTGACATTTTACTAACACGGTATAGCAGTTAGTTAGCACAAGACAATAAATATTACATTTGTGGATATAGAAGTAGTTGAGCAATACTCAATTGAATGATAAGATAACAAATTAATCGATTATAAGAGTTATAGACAAAGAACAAATTACTTGGTACATAGTGACCGGATAAAAATTTATATTGTTGATAAATATAATTAAAATGATGTAATTACTGAAGGAATATAAGCATCTGATAGGGCCTTTATGTTAAATGATAATTAGCTCGTGCTGGATGAAAGTGAAACTGATGACTGATGCTAGTGAAAACACTGGTTGAATAAAAGCTTATTAATTTCGCTGTTGAATGATACATGTAATCCACGGGAGTATAGACGGGATATTAGGTTAGGTAAAGGATGTACGGTAGCGCTGTGAACCCACCGTCCAAGTATGAGTCTAATAGGCATATCAAGTCATTCGGTAGATCAAGCTGTTTCGCTTTGAATATTAGACCGTGGTGCCATACTTCGGAGACATCTAAAAAGATGTCTTCAGTTTATCGAGCTATTATTAGTGCCTGGTGAATTGTTGCTGCGACGCGGGCAGCTTGATGGAGGCATGAATGTTTGGCGCGGAAACCGAATTGTTCGTTCGGGATTATGTTATGTGGGTCTGTGAAATCGTTTCGAGCATTTAATATCACTTTTTCGGCATGTTTGTAGAGTGAATTAATCAGGCTGATGGGTCTGTAGTCAGACGGATTGGACTTGGCTTTTTTAGGAATGACAGCGACAAGCGCATATTTCCAGTTCTTTAGGAAATGCCTTAGCCTCAGGATGGAGTTAATAATATTAGGAAGTTCTCATAGGTGCTTGCTAGTGAGGCAATGGCATCATGTACGTCAGAGCCGACGTCGCCTACTGACTACTATCCAAGGTTCCCTAAGACCCATGGATCATCTTCCGACGACAGCCAAGAATTACACATCGAAGACTTAAAAAGACATAATGAAGACCTGCGATAGCAGAAGTAAAAATATTCAACCAAGCACAGACAGACGCCCTGAATAAAGCTGCAGTAGAGCTGGAAAAGAGCGAAAAGGCGCCCGAAGACTTCAAAGCAGAAACCAAAATTTCACCGTTACGATAATAGAACATCATTTATGAAACGTCAAAAAGACGCCATGGAAATAAGGCTGCCGCTGCCACAAATTAAAGACCCGGGTGAAAGTTTCACCTTGGTGGGAAAAAGGAAGAGAGGGATCACTTCATCCCAGGAAGGCTAGCTGCCCAAGGCCAGCAACAAGGCGATTCAATCCACCAAATCGAAACTCGAGACTGAACTAAGGCTTCGACAACTAAATTTGCTATCAGAGCAATGCAAACAAAGCCGGTCACCAGGACCGAAACAAACCGCCACAAGACGAACCCATCCTGCGCAGGTCAAATAAAATATCTCACCTATATTGTTCCGTGACAAGAGGTTCATGGAGCTCATTAGAATCTCAAAGGCACAATTAATTGATATTATCACCCGAAACAAAAAGGGGGACATTCTCTTATTCGTCGCCACAAGCGACGATTACCAAAAACTCACTAGCCTGCTCGAGGAAAGGAATTATTGTTACCATTCCTTCTGTCATCCAGAGGAGAGAGCATTCCGCGTAATCATAAGAAATATCCGAGAATCACTCTCCATTGGCGAGGTACTTAAACTTCTCTTCGATCAACAGTTCCATCTTCAATTTGTGCAAGGATGGAAATTAAAATCCGGAATAGAATTACCAATTGTTCAGGTAGTTGTCCCTCGCGAATAGCAACAAATCATCTATATGACCAAACTCGGCGTCAGCAGAGTGAATGTCGAGATCCAGAGAGGCAACGGCCAATCAGTGCATTGCTTCAACTGCGAGCTTTTCGGGCACTCCAGTTCGCATTGCCAAGATCCCCTCCCTCGACCAGGCGAGCGATGAAATGTATGAAATATCTAGCGGACCAAAGACTGGATGGTCCCCCTTCTTTCTGACATGTCTCAAAATGTCTCGTGGGGAAGACTTATAATATTATCCCCCCTGAAGTCAGCACTTACAAGAAATTTCGCAATCAGTGACCAAGAAAAAGTCTACGAGAAGCAGAAAAGAATTGCCTCCCTCCCGCAAGAACACTAAACCTAAAGACAATAATAATCTCATCCACGAACTCTATCAAAAGATCAGTCACAGACAAGTCTATGATCTGCAAACTTCAAATCAAAAAATCTCCAGGTTTCGACGAAATATCAATTAGCCAATTAAAGAAGCTCCCGCATAAACAGCCCGCTAAACTAGCAAACATCATTAACTCCATCATGAGGCTACAATATTTCCCGGTGTCTTGGAAACACGCACATATAGCGCTTATTTCCAAGAAAGGAGCAAAATCATCTCCATCTGACTACAGGCCCATCAGCTCTCTCAGTGGCATTTCGAAGCTTACCGAGAGGGCAAAAATACTATGCTCTCAACTCTTTCACCAAGGAAAACAGCATCAATCCTGATGAACAATTCGACTTTCGCGGTCATCACTCATCCGTCCATCAGGCTACCCGTCTAGCCGCACATATCCATCACGCTCTTGACCAACGTAAAAAGCTTGGAGCAGTCCTTCTGAACCTAACCAAAGCCTTCGATAAGGTCTGGCACGACGGTTTGATCGGAAAATGCGTGCGGTTAGGCCTCCTAGAAGACTTAACCGCTCTCATCAAGTCCAACCTATCGGACAGATCTTTTTCAAGGTCAAAATCAGGAAAACATTCTCCAATCCAAAACAAATCGATGTTGACGCACCACAACGCTAGCAGACTTCCCATCAAATCCATCAAATACTTATTTACAAGATGTTAATTCGGTTCGCACATCTCTGCGGACCTAATGTCTACTTCAAGTTTGTTACACTCAACCAGGCGAAACGACTGTTCCAAAATAAGCTCCAGAGAAGAATCTAAAACGCTCCATGGTATATCAGAAATAATCAAATTCATAGAGAAACTGACATTCCAGAAATCAAGCATTTCATAAACAACAACTAAGCTCAAGTTCATCTGAAAACGCGCTTGTTCGCGTGCTGGGGCTTAGCACCGCATCACCGCTAACCTCCCCCCTTTTCCAGGCTGAAACGACCTCATCCGTCGTTGCAGTCATAACTTTTTCCCCCATACGACAATATCTATTCCTGTGTTAATGCAAGTCGCTGCCCGATCAGCGGGTGCCATATACCCAAATTTAATGCAGTAGCAATAGCAATCCATAGGGGTTAACTATGAGGTGGTTTTGAGTTTAGTGTATTGGTAAGCCCAGTTTAGTGTATTGGCAGTCCCACATAAACCCGGCAAGTCTCCGTGACCAAGTATGCGTCATGCATTATACCGCCTGGTTTTAGGCCAGAATAAAAAAATTAAATCTTATTTATTGGCCTCATGAATGCCTTTACTTGAAGCTTTTTACTATAAGAATATATTTAATTAGTTTTTAACCTATATTAGTTTATATGTAGTAACACAGTTCAGTTCCAACCTTCATAGGGTGAAGACGTATTCTTCAAAAAAAAAACAGTATTTTATTACGGTAATAAGAGTGTTAAAAACGCATGACAGATGCGGCTATCCGTCTCTCAGTAGACCTAAAGTGTAGTGAATACGTCTTATGTGACCAGACAAAAAGACTGCATCTCATTTTTATTAGCGTTTTAAATTATTTTCCTTTATTTTACAATAGTATTTTTGAAATCCATTTATAGTATTTTTGGTCAAAAAAAAAAATACGTGAGTGAAAAATTAAATGCGTGAAATAAACGATGTATTTATTTTATTGTTTTATCCTTTAGAAGTAAAAAAAATAATATATTAACAATATAAAAATGGCAATCCATAGCGATACAACCAAATCACCTGCACATTATAATATAAGATTAGAACAATCAGCAATAACGCAAACCCCACAAACAGAATGGTCTACAGTCATTAACAAAAAACGATTGAGATGTCCAGAAAAAATCGCGAGGAAACAAACAAGGATCAGTGACTATTGGTTACAGAAACCAATAAAGACAAAAAAACAGGTTTAACGACCTATCGGAAGAAATTGAAGAGGATATAAAACCAAGCCCTGAAAAAGTTGTTCCCAAACCACCACCAATAACAGTCTATAAGGTAGCAGTAATAAAACACTTCCATAACTTATTGAAAACCATCACTACGAACTACACAATTAAAGCAGCGAGCTATGAAAGAATAAAAATTTAATTGTTCGAAGCGGAGCACTTTAAAGTTCTAGTAAAAGAATTAGACGAAAGAAAAACCCAGTACCATACATTCAGGCCAAAATCCGAGGGAACATTTACATTCGTGTTAAAAGTATTACATCACGGGACGGACTTTAACACCATCAAGGTAGCCCTAGCTGAACAAGGCCACGAGGTCGTAACTGTTCACAATATACGACATCGCACGACAAATAACATCTGCCTATTTTCTATATTGATTTGAAACCTAATGGAAGTAATAAGGCGGCGTATGAAATCACCAAATTAGAAAACAATATTATTAAATGCGAACCACCACTTACAAAAAGAATTATACCACAATGCAGGAGGTGTCAAACGCACGGCACACAAAAAATTACTGTCGTAAAACATTTGGATGAGTCACAAAACAGGAGATTGTACTCGTAAAGTTCGCGATGATAAAGTGAAATGTGCTTACTGTAACGGAAATCATCCAGCGAACTACAAGTGTTGCGCAGTTCACAAACAACTACAGCAGAAACTCTATCCTGCCTTAAAAAAAAGGCATCAACAGCAACAAAAACAATCCACACCTACCAGTCACTCACCAGACCAAGTCAACCAGACATAATTTATGCCCAAATGGTTGAAAATGGTTCGACACAAAAGCGAGAAAACACATCACTTACTGAAATTAGCAGTAACATCTCTAGATTAGAAAACATGATGGCCAAACTAATCGATCAAATGAGTACGATGCTTGGTCTACTCACAACTGTCGTCAGCAAACTTGCCTAATGTCTGAAACCAATAGCTATAAAATCGCCGTCTGGAATGCCAATGGGCTCCAACAACATGACAGGCAACTAAAAATGTTGAACAAAATGTTGACGTTATGATGATTTGTGAAACCCATTTTACGGACAAACATTATTTGAAAATTCCCAAATATAAACTATATCATATTAACCACCCTAATGATAAAGCACATAGAGATACAGCCATAATCATTCGAGATGATATAAAACATTCCGAAAAAAGAAATTACGCAAAGACTACCTGCAAGCCACCAGTATAACCATAGAAGAAGTCCATGGGCCATTAACAATATCTGCGATTTATTGCCCACCCGAACATAACAACAAGGTAGAACACTTTCAAAAATTCTTCAGTACGCTAGGTAACAGATTTATATCAGGAGGAGATTATAATGCAAAACATTTAATGTGGGGTTCAAGAATAATAACCTCAAAAGGTAGAAAACTGCTAAAAGCAATAAAGACGGATAATTTACAACATATCCCTACTAGTGAACCAACGTATTGACCTTCACACAGAAATAAAAAACCAGATACAATAGATTTCTGTATTACAAAAAATATTGATATAAAAAAGTGTTATGCAGAATCATGTTTCGTTCTGTCTTCTGATCATTCACCAATAATAGTAACACTTTCTTCAAAAATTACCATCAAATATAAACCCCCTTCTCTGTGCAATAATAGAACTAACTGGCCCTTATTTAGAGAAATCTTAGACCAAATTATCTCTCTAAACTTACCGTTACAAACTGAAATGGATATAGAAATAGCAGCAATAAATCTTACAAAAAATATACAGGAGGCAGCATATTCCGCGACTCCTAAAAGTGAAACATTTTCAAGAAAAATACACATATATCATGTACAATACAGAAAAATATAGCAGGAAAAAGAAAGTTACGACGGAATTGGCAACAGGAAAGGACTGAATAGAATAAAAGAAAATTTAATAGGGCAATAAAAGAGCTAAAGGAACTAATCCAAAATGAACAAAAACAAAACCACCGTGGTCGTTACCAAGCTAGCCTAATGACTGATAGCCACTACAGCAAATAGAAAGCAGCTGTCAGGGATGCTAATGGATTCCAGTAACATGCCAGTGAGCTTAAATTGTTTTTATATGAAGAAAATATTGATATCATGATGGTATCCGAAACACATTTCACGGATAGAAATTATTTACGGATTCCGAAATATAAACTGTATCACACAAAACACCCAAATGATAAAGCACATGGAGGAACATCAATAATTATCCGTGAAAATATAAGATACTGTGAAAGAGAGAAATTCCATCAGTGTAACTATTGAAGAAGTACATGGGCCATTAACAATTAGTGCTATATATTGTCCACCTAAACACAACAACAAGGCAGAACAATACCACGGTTTCCTTAACACGCTGGGTAATAGATTCATTGCCGGAGGAGACTACAGTGCAAAACATGTTATGTGGGGTTCTAGACTAATAACACCAAAAGGCAGTGAATTGGTCAAAGCAATGAAGGTACATAATTTACAGCATATCTCTACTGGTGAGTCAACATATTGGCTGTCAGATAGAAATAAAATTCCCGATACTATAGACTTTTGTGTTACAAAAAATATTCATACCAAAATGTGCAAAGCTGAATCATGCTTCGATCTATCATCTGATTACTCACAAGTTATTATAACAGCGAACTCAAATATTCTCAACAAAACAAAATCACCTTCTTTGCATAACACTCAAACCAACTGGCCATTATTTAGAGAAAAATTAGACAGTTTGTTATCACTAAATTTACCTCTCAAAACAGAAATAGATACAGAAATAGCAGCAAAAAATATAACAAAAACTATACAAGAGGCCTCATGGTAGGCAACACCTAATAGAGCGACATATCAAAATTTGAATTATACTTATATTTCATCTACAATTAAACAAAAAATTGCTGAAAAGAGAAAATTGCGAAAAACCTGTCAACAAATCAGAACAGAAGAAAACAAGAGAAAATTCAACAAGGCCACAAAAGAGCTGAAAGAGCTAATAAATATGGAACAAAACCAAGGAAAACGCCAACTGATGCAACGGAATTTTCTCTGTGGAAAGTAACAAAAAAGATTTAAAAACCTCAACAACATAATCCACCCATTAAAATTGACAACAATACCTCGGCTAGTATCGATAAAGATAAAGCGGAAGTTATCTCTAAACACTTAAAAAACGTATTTAATCCGTACCCATCTGAAATACCCGCAACAAAAAAAATAACATAATTGACTTTCTTAACACTCCGTTTCAAATGGATCTGCCACATAAGAAATTTACTGTTAAGAAAGTAAAAGAAACAATACTTAAGGAAATCAATGATAAAAAGCTTCCTGTTTCACCTGATTACTGGAAGAATCTTGAAAGGGCTCTCAGGAAAGTGCATCAAATTAATGACACTCATAACCAATGCCATGTTAAGACTTTATTTATTACAAGTATTTTTCTAGCAGCTGGAAAGTGGCTCAAATCATTATGATTCTTAAACTTCGGAAAAAATCAGAAGACGTCTCCTGTTATCGTCCTATCGTCCTTATCGTTAAAATTAATCTCAGAGGAGAGAAAGATTATTCCAAACCACCAATTTGGCTTCCGTAATAAACACAGAACAACAGAACAAAAACATAGAATAGTCAACCAAATTAACAAAAATTTAAACGATAAAAAATATTGCTCCGCTGCATTTCTCGATATTTCTCAGGCCTTCGACAAGGTGTGGCATACTGCACGTTAAACTGAAAAAGCTTTTGCCTAATACTGCACGTTCACTTGCTGAAATCGTACCCCTCAGACAGACATTTTATTGTCAAACAGGGTGACGAATACACTGACTTACAGCCCATATATTCGGGTGTTCCGTAGGGTAGGGTTCTCGGCCCATTGTTATATCTTATGTACACAGCTGACCTACCGACCTCACGAAACACTACTTTTGCAACATCTGCTGACGATACAGCGGTTTTATCATCACACGAGGATCCAATATCAGCCACAAAAAATCTCCAACTTCATCTTAACAAAGTCGAATTGTGGTTCAAAACGTGGCGTATCAAAGCAAATGAAACAAAATCTACCCATATGACATTCACCCTTTGCAGAAGAACATGTCCCTCAGTAAAATTGAATAATCATGAACTTCCGCAAGCAAACAACGTTAAATATCTGGGAATGCAATTTGATCCACGTCTGACTTGGAAAAAACATATAGTGACAAAAAGCAAACAGCTTGGGCTTAAACTAAACCAAATGTAATGGCTGATAGGGCGTAAAATGTAAATTATTAATGGATAACAAGGTTTTGACGTACAAGTCAGTACTTAGACACATCTGGACCTGTGGTATTGAACTGTGGTGTACTACTTGCAAATCTAACGTAGATATCCTCCACAGGTTCCAGAATAAAGTGTTTCGAGTCATCGCTGATGCCCCATATTAAGTGCCCAACAAACTAATTCAACGCGATATCCACATATAATCCATAACGAGTGTGATACGTAGTGCTAGTGTGAAGTACTCTGAAAGATTATTAGTGCGTCCTAATGCACTCGCCAAACAGTTCAATGTGCGCGATGACAGTGAAGTGCGTAGGCTCAAAAGCAAACTACCTTACGAACTAGTTAATAGACACATATAGTGAAATTTGGTACTTTCTAGAATTAGTTATAATAAGTTAGAATAGTCATTAGAATAAGTTATGATAGACTTTAAAATAAGTTAGAATAGTATCTAGAATAAGATTTAGAGTATAAGTTGCATAGCAGGTCATTTACTGAAGTGATCTCCTACATGTTAGGATGGTTATATAATATAACGGAAACCAAACAATAATAATTATTGCCCACGGGCATATTGTTGACGTTATAAGAGATTAATAAAAAAAATAAATGGACTTACCGCACGAGAAATTAACAGTCAAAAAAGTTAAACAAACAATAATGAGAGATATTAATATCAAAAAGCAAAGAATATGTGACCTCTTACCGGCCTATAAGTTTATTACCGATAATCTAGAAAGTTTCGAGAAACTTTACATCAAGAAGCTAAACTATATAATAGAAAAAATAAAAATTATTTCAGGACATCAGTTTGGTTTTCGCAATAAGCATGGGACTATAGAACAAGTGCATAGACTTGTAAACAAAATAAACAGTGACCTAAATGCCAAAGGATATTGTTCGACTGCTTTTCTAGATATATCTCATGCTTTTGACAAAGTGTGGCATACGGGCTTGCAGGTTAAATTAAATAAAATTCTCCCTCATCCGGACTATCAATTACTAAAATCGTATCTTACTGATAGATATTTTATTGTAAATCAAGGCGATGAACATACTGAATTAAATCCCATATATTCAGGAGTTCCGCAAGGTAGTGTACTGAGTCCAATACTGTATCTTCTGTATACGGCCGATCTGCCCACCACAAAAATAACTACTGTCTCAACATAGGCAGACGACACAGCAATCTTAGCATGCCATGAAGATCTACTCACAGCATCAATATACCTACAAACAAAATCCACCAATGTAACGTTTACCCTGCGTAGAACATGTCCACCATACACTTAGATATACACTTAGAAGCACATACTCTCTAAACGAAAACAACTTGGACTTAAATTATATCAAATGTATTGGCTCATCGGGGGCAAATCCAAATTATCATTAGATAACAAGGTATTGCTATATGAGTCTATACTCAAGCCTATTTGGTCATATGGAATCCAACTATGGGGTACCGCTAGCCAATCTAACATATCCATCATTCAACGGTTCCAAAATAAAGTGTTGCATGCCATTGTTGATGCTCCGTACTATATTTCAAATAAAGTGATACAACGCGATATTCCTCTTGAACCTATAACGAGTGTAATTCAACGTGTTTTAGTGAAGTACTTCGAAACAGTACTTCGTGTCAGTACATCCCGACATACTCGCTAACCTGCTAAATATGCGACGTGATAGTGAAGTGCGTAGACTAAAACGTTTAAGACCACCTGATCTGAATACTGGACATATATAGACTTTAGAATAAGACTAATTAATTAAGATAATATTTTATACAGGAGATCGCTTAAAGAAATGATTTTGTACATGCCATGTAGACATAATATAAACATAAGAAATACTTATTGCCGATAGGGCGGATTGTGGAATCACAAAGAGTAAAAAAATATACAGTAACACAGTAGGGCAATGTGATTAGTTGCTATATCTTTAATAAAATAACTAAATAATTCGCCAATCACGGTCTTAAACTCGACAGAAAAAGTAGGTGTGTGGTTACATTGCCGCAATGATCAGAAGTAGGAAACCAGGGAAGCGAGTCATGATATTGATAGATATGAACATGTTTACTAAAAGAATAACAAATTCTACTGCATCCGGGCTGCCGAACATGCCGAATCCGCGCAGATAATAGTATCTGGGAAAGAAGCATATATGAGAGAATTTGTCCCAAGTATCCTATTTGAAATACCACAAGATTTCAGGGGTCAGACTGTAACATGCTACATATGCTACTTTTTATACTTTACTCGTTGAAACCCTAGTTGTAATGTTACATGGAAGAGATGGCTTATTCACTAAACACTTCTTAAGGTTGGTTATAGAAGACATCTTTGGATATATCTGAGCTTGTTTGAGTCGGTGCCTACGCGAATAAAATGTACGGTTAAGCGACCTGATTTTGGCTAAAAAGCCGTCGTTTTGACGACTATGAAGCGGACGTGCTCTGACCGCTGGGTACCATCGGAATAAGGAAAAGTGAACACTTCATCGGTGATCCCTAAGTTAATGGAGATCTAGCCGTGTGTAGCATGGAGAAAACAGCGACTGCGATTTTACATTTTATCAATTTTATTAGTTTAATTTAATTATTTATTAATTTTATTATTAGTGATTATCTCCTGATGTCCAACATAGTGTTCGTAGATTCCGCTCAATGCGGGGAATCGCTTAGTTAATGGAGATCTAGCCGTGTGTAGCATGGAGAAAACAGCGACTGCGATTTTACATTTTATCAATTTTATTAGTTTAGTTTTATTATTTATTAATTTTATTATTAGTGATTATCTCCTACTATCCAACATAGTGTTCGTATATTCCTCTCAATGCGGGACCTTTTCCTCAACATGAGAAATTACGGTAATTTATTTTTTTGGAGTATTTGGCTAGAATTTAATTTCTCACCAGCACCCTAGTTCTGAAATTCTAGCGCATCAGTTGCCCTTGATGAAGACATGTTACGTTTTCCCTAATTCCCCAAAACTGGTGAAGTAATTTGTTTAAAATGCGTTGTTGAATTGAATAATACATTTAGTAACGCGGATAACAATTCTCAGGAGATTTTTGTTGAATTAAAGGAGTGTTATTGAGATTATATTTAAGACAAGAAATCAAGACAAAGTGATAGAAATTCAGCTACTGTACAATATGCATGAAATCTGAGGATTGAAGCGAATCAAACCACACGAACTTGTATAGTGTATTGTCTTATTTGTGTATTGAAACAGGGACAACAGAACAATAGTAATACATTAATTTGTAAATTAAGATTGTACTAGTGTAAAACGTAACTAAAAAATCAATAATTTATATTTATCAAACAAATTTCACAATGCAGTAATGGGTAATTAATTTTAGAGAATCGATTACTCCATGAAAGTCTTTTAAAAAAATGGAAAGTTTAACATGAAAAGTAATACAAAAATATTTCTCAAAGGATATTTGATGTAAACATAAAAATTCATTAATTCTTTGCAGTTGTGATATAAGTTGCATATTTGTGGTTGTTTTATTGGTCGATTCCGAAAAGATTTCTCACCTTTAAATACTAAGACAATAGAGGAGAGGGCGAGTTTTATACGAAATGGCCAACGATATCTGTATTGAATAATTTCGATACACTGGCTTTTGGGAATGCATGAGCCTCGACTGGATCGTTTTTATGGCCTACCCTTGTTTAATGCCGCAAGTTTTTTCCTAACTAAATTGATTCGCATTTGACAGATTCTCTATTTTATTTTTAAAGAAGATTTCTAAAATATTTTTGATATCTTGCTGGTAATTTTTTATTGTTGCCCTGTGTACAATTGGTGCATATTGTACTTATTTTATTATATCATTTATCACCTGTTAAATATAGGTATATAATATGAAATATATAATAGGTACTAGTATTCGCCCTGTAGTCGGTCGATAAATATATAAATATAAAATATAAATTCAACCACAATTTATAAAGTTAATTATATTTCTGTTATAATAGACTAAAGAGAATAACTCAAAAATGATATGTAAATATTACTAGAACTTATTTTGACAATATTTTCTATATAAGATCAGAAATATATATAATGTATAACATTAATTACACTAACAAATGTTTGAATATTAAAATACATGGAAACTATCTCAATAACTAACACTCGCTAACATTTTTTAAACACTCATTTGCCGGCTTCGTTGGCGCAATGGTCAAGGCGACAGGACAGTCCTACTACTGTTGCGATAGTTGTGACTTCGAATCATTCTGGACCATGGATGTACTGTGTGTTTGTGGTAGTACTTCTAAATGTCATTATAGACAACAGTGGAAAATACGCCAAGGAATAACCACCCCAGTTACGCCATTAACCAGGCTGGATAAGATCGTATGTCTTCTAGGATAGTCTCTAAACCGTGGTCCGGTGCTCATGTTAAATTGTAGGTGCTGTCCAGATAAACCCTCGTTGTTACAAAGGAATCTAAAATATTTTTAAAAAGTGCATTTAATTAAAATCATTTAAATAAACACTTAATATTCATTAAAGTATTAGTAAATTTAAAATAATACATCATTAAACATTATAACAAAATATTATGAGTAAGATTATTTTCAGGACTGCATCAATTTCAGAGCATCAAATATAACTATATATGCTTTTTATTTATTTTTATCTTATAAACATGGAATATTAAATGAAGTAATACATGTTTCTATATTAATTAAAACAGTAACCAACATAGTTAGGCATTTTATATTGTGCAATATAGAAATTATATTATAATCATTAAGTAATAATAATTATATAAATTAAATTTATAATTATTAAGTGTACAATTGACTTAACAAAAGTTATAAAGTAATGAACCAAAATAATTGATAAAAGCTTCAAATCAAATTCAAAAGAATAAATTGTTAAATAGTTACTTATTTTGTTGCATGTTTAATCGTTAAACATTTTAATATTTATCAGCGCTTTGAAATATTTATCTAATTACTGTTAATATTTCATAATTTCTTCTATTTTTTCCATGTATTCCATGCAGGCATATTATGTAGCTAGTTTTACTTTATCTACGTAATTTAATTACTTCATTTATGTATTAATATAGTTTTATCTTTTATACATAGTTCACCTAAAATGTGTATTGAAAAGCAATAAATTTAATAAAAAACCGCGCTTATTTGATAAAAGAATAATATCCTTACCTAAATTTTTAATTAGAATTGCATTGTTCTTTACTTATTTATTCCAATATTCAATAACAATAGCTGTCATATGTTTCCTACCAGCAGATTTTTAATTAATTTATACATTAAACCTTCATTTTATATAATATTCTGGTATCTCACCATTACAAATAGCTCATCTTTAATTTGTCGTGTATGGCTTTCATTAATCTACTGCCTTCTGGTTTTGCTTTGCATGGTATTCTACATGATGACTAAAATTCACCAATAAATGAGAAACTAAAACATTTATTTTAACTCTTAATGCACAAATTAATATATTTATTACTATCAATATTTGATTATTACTTTGTTACGAAATGTTTTTACTAATGAAGTCAAAAATGGATGGTTCAGTTCAATAAAGTATGCAGAAAAATCTTAACAAAGAGCCTTTAATACGATGATATGCCATTTTCCCGAACTTTTTCAATTACTACCAGTTCTTAAGCAAGAACAATTTTTCTTAGCTGTTCTGAGTTCATCAGATCTAAAATTAGTTGAAATTCTTAAAACTAAAAAAGGATTAATTCAAGTTTCTACTATGAATCTGAAAAACCTGCTTGCGAAAATCTAAATACCTTGTTAAGAAAGCATAGACCATTCTTGTTAATCTGGAGTTTTGTTAATCTAAATTAGGATAAAATTTTCACATATGCCATATTTCTCGTTCACATCTGATAACTCGGACAGATTAATTTGTTGTTCCTACAAATAATGTAAAATGTAACTTTATATGATCACATTTTTTATTGGTTAAATTTAAGTACTATAACCCTTTAATAGTTCCAACAGTACGGAAATTACTACAAGTAATACAAACTCCTCAACAACACTGCTTAAAATTAAATAAAATCATTCAATAACATCTTAACTCATCCACTTTCTGTGTTAATATCGTTTCAAATACAAAAGGTAAGGACTTGCCTTCCGATTTTTTTAAAATATATTTTAAAGCCTCCATTTACCAATTAAGGGTTTATCTGGAATGGACCTACAGTTTAACGTGAACTCCGAACAATGGTCCGCGGCATTAAGTCTACAGACTGGTGAGTGACCAACTTAGAAATCATCTCAGAAAACATCCGGTCTTACCCAGCCTGATTACTGGCGTGACTGGGATCATTTTCATTGTCGGATTTTACAGTCTTGCCTAGGACAATCACAAATATTAATCAATCACAAACATAAATTCGGGACCATGTCCCCGCAGGATTCGAACCCGCGACTATCGCGACACTAGCTAGACTGCCCTGTCACCTATACCATTACGCCAACCAAGCCGGCCCATTTAATATTGCTTTGCCGGAATTTTGCCGTACAGCTCTGCCAAATTTGCGTCACAACGTAAAATTACACGTTCGTAGTCGATTTACGTACAACAGAAAAAGGGAATACTCTAATGTAGTAGACATGTACCTGACAGCGGGTCAGACAGGTCCAATGAAAATAGTGCAAAAATTATTTGTTCATAAATTATGTGTCGCCGATCTGTACTGCGGCTATTCCTAGTTGATTGATTTGGGCGTATTTCGTTTTATATGAATATACTTATTTGTGGGGCATATAACCTAAACATTTTAGGGCTAAAATTTCGACCTCCGTATCAGCTTTAACTGTGCCAATTTCAAGCCCCTCGGTATTTACGTTTTCATCGAAAAGGGATGCAAACTTTTCGCCAAGATGATTAATATATAGATTTTACTTAAATTTATTTAATTAGTATAAGCCAGATTAATTGATGCATAGATGAATATGGAACATTTTAACTTTCTTATATTGGTACTCTCTTAAAAACTCAGAGGAATGGAACCTCTATCATTTTTGTTAATCAGTTCTCTGCAATATCTACTAGTACTGATTTGACAATGATATATTTTCTAATAAAATTGAAACACGATTTTTTAATAACTAATACCTAATAATAATAACTAATAACTTGGACTAATAGCTCCAATCGAACTAACTGACTACTCCCCTGACGCTACTAAACGACCAACAATTATAGACTTCTTCATTTCTCAAAATGCAAATCAAAATCCCGACTTGCAAGTTGTCCAAGACCTCGATTCCGACCACAGACCAATCCTCCTTACAATCAATACTTTCTCCTGAGTTCCGTCTCTCCCAAACTCAAGAAAATCACCGACCGGAAACAGTTTCAACTCGAGCTTCGACAAACAGGACCTATCCCAAGTATAAATTCTCCAGATGATCTAGAAGAAGCTGTCTCAAAGCTCACTCTAGATATCCAAACAGCCGCAGACAGAGCCACTAAAACATGCAACTCTGTGCCTTTTCAGTATCGTATCGATTAGTTAGAAGAGCTCGTGCCACTCCGGATCCTGAGGATAAATGCGTGGCACAGCGCGCAATTAGAGAAGTCAGGGACAGAGTTAAAGTCTGGAACGAGAGTAAATGGGAATCATTTCTTCAAAATCTAGGCAACCCCACTGCCACTTATGACCTCTGGTGTGCCGCCAAAGGCGTAATGGGGAATAATTCGAACGCAATCCCCCCTCTAAAGGCCGATTCCTAAACAGAAATCGCCTTAATAAACCCAGAAAAAGCCGAACTTCTCGCCAATTCATTTGAGAATCAAATGAAATGCAATACATCTCTTGGCCCACCTCAACAGACTTTGTCCATCATAAATGACACTATCCCCTCCCTGAAGAGAAACAACTTCCAATCAGTGCATATTTTGAAAAGCGTAGTCTCCCAGGGACCTTCAGGTCTCGATAAAACGTCTGTCTTTAAAAAAATCTCCAGGCCCAGATGGTATAACAGTAAACCATCTGAAAAATCTCACTAGCAAGCAACTATCAGAGCATGCCAACATCATCAAGTCCATGCTGAGCTTAAAGCATTTCCCGAAAATTTGGAAACACGCGCTCATCGCTGTGATTCCAAAAAAGAAATCCAAGTCCAATCCGTCTGACTACAGACCAATCAGCCTAATTAGTTCACTTTCTAAACTTGAAGAAAAAGCGATACTACACGCTTTAAACAATTTCACCGGTGCACATAACATAATGTTGAACGAACAATTCAGTTTCCGTGCCAAACACTCAAGCCTTCATCAAGCCGCTCGCGTCGCAGCAACAATCCACCAAGCATTAAGAAAAGGTCGAAAAACTAGAGCCATCTTTTTAGATGTTTTCAAAGGTTTCGACCAACTTTGACATGATGGTTTAATATTCAAAGCTGAACAGCTTGGTCTACCCAATGTCCTAATCTCCCTGATAGATTCATAATTGGACGGTAGGTCCTTTCAACTGAGGATCGGTAACGCAGTCTCCTCTCGAAATCAAATCTCCGCGGAAGTTTCGCAAGGTGCTCCACTAGTCCCTGTCCTGTTTAATCTGTACGTGGCTGATTTCCCACACCACAAACATTCCCACATAGCATTTTATGCAGATGACACAGCTTTCTTCACAACTGGCTACAATTCCGACGCTATTCGCGACAGACTTCAAGTCCAACTCAACCAGGCGATTGCGTGGTAGAAATTGTGGCGGCTGCAAAACTCAGGCTATTGTGTTCCACCGCAAAAAGGAGTTCCGCGCCTACCGCCTCCAAATCGATAATGTTCCTATCCCCTGGCTCCAGAAGGTATCATACCTCGGTCTCCAGTTCGAGTGCACGTTCCGATGGTCACCCCAAATCCTTCACGCTATCTGCAAAGGCAATGGCGGGTATAGTCTTCTCTTCCCACTCCTCTGCAGAAAAAGTAAACACTCAATCCCCCAGAAAGCGACTCTGTACAAAATGCTAATTCGTCCAGTCTGTCTCTACGGAACACAGGTGTGGTACAGGTACGTCTCAGAGAGGCAACTTGCACTAATTCAAGCGTTCCAATCCAAAAAAGTCCGCGCGTTACACAGTGCCCCATGGTTTATAAGGAACGTCAAAACTCACCTTGAATCAGGTATCCCGTTCGTGAAGAGTAAGATCAGTTCAAAATAGGCGCCTTAGCACATGACAACACTACATGACATGACACTACGACAATGCCAGTCGTACCCAGGGTCTCTGTCATCCGCACTGAGCAAAACACTCCAGTATCCCGAACCTAAAGCGACATCAGCAAAATATCATTTGGTTCTAGCTGTTCATTCTGGAACAAGAAAAAATATATATCGAAGACACATCCTTCGGTACCATCTCGTACAGTTCACATTTCTTTTCTAATAAACATATCTCTCTTAATATTTACGTGTTTACTGTATAGCCTTTACTATCTTAATATATTGTTCACACTTGCTTTGTTGTTATTATTTAAATCAAAGAATATACGTGTTAAACCCGCTCGAGTATTTTCTTCTATTTTTCATTTCTAACATCAAAAGTGGGATACGCATTCACAATCAATGACGCAGGACGAAGATGGACGTCCACATACGGAAGTAGTTTTTCCTGACTGAAGAAATATCTAAGTGTGTTCAAATAATTTTGGTTTGTTCATCGAAAAACTCTAAGTACTATCTGTCCTTTTATTAAAACCGTCATTCAATATTTAGACATATAATATTACTCACGATGTATAATAAAATAAATTATTTTTATGTTCAATTCAATATAAAAACACATTAGATTACATATATTTACATTACTGTATGATAATCTTCATTTATATTTTCTTATTGATACTTCTCTTACATACTACTATTGAAACATACTATTAAAATACATTCCCTATAGTTTTAATTGAGTTACTTCTTATACATTTATTAGTTTAGGTAGTTATCTGCTTGATTAAAGAATTATAGCAGTTCATCAATTGCAGCTTTGTTCTAATTATTTTTCATCAATTTTATCAACTGTACAATTTTTCATTCCGCAGATAATTTTATTACGATAAGTAAAATATTTAAAACTATGTTACTGCCGCTTATAACATAACAAATCACATTGATATATTGTTAACCTTATCTCAGATTACTTGGTCGTAGACTCACTAACTATAAAATAAACAGCCCCTTAAAATTTCGATCATCCAAAAATAAATCATATACCAATAAATATTACAAAAAGTAATTCATGTGACAGGTGTTTATACTATTCCAAAACCCCAATAGTACAATATTTATGTTATTTGCGGTTTATAATACAAATCGAGGGGACTATGGTCTTTGACATTATCACTTCACGCCTTGCCGAGAGCCGTATTCCAGTTTCTAATGAAAAATCTAATAAACTATTTTTGGGTCCCAAAATATTTTCTTTAATATTTAATTTTATTTATTTGATCAGTAAATAATAGAGCTTCTTATGTTATGTGCATTGTTAAAGTAATCCATTTTTGAAAATCGAAAAAATATTAATTTTATGATTTCATAATCATCTCAATATTACTAGGTCAAAAATCTTTAAGCCTTTTATCTATCATTTTGCCATGAAATTTAAGATGAAGATATCACAAAATAAATAGAAGATAAACTTATATAAGCTGTCTTATTTCTGGTGTGTCAGTTTCCCGATGAATTTGGGTATTTCTGACAAACCATGGCGCATTCAGAGTTTGCCTGAGAAGTTTATTTTGCATTACCTGAATATTTTCCGCTAGTTCCAGCCTGAAAAACCGATACCAAGTTTTAGATCCATATAACATGATGGGTCTGATAAGCAGATTGTAAAGCAAAACTTTAATCATCGGAGACAATTTACTTTTTCTACAGATGAGAGGGTTAAGCACTGTTACGACACCGTAACCTTTGGAGTTTGCTTTATTTATCTATGATGACCAGAGGAATCTACGGTAGAATATGAGCCCGAGACTTTTTCCACTTTCAGCTGGTAGGCGCGCATGTCTCTCTGATTGTGAAAGATAATGGCCTGGGTTTTTTGGGGGTTGATTTGCAACCTCCAGAAATTGAACCATTGGACTGTGTCATTTCATTGAATTGAAAATTTCTCTGAGCGGCATCTACAGAACGGAAACACTGGTGAAGAAAGCTTTGTCATCCGTGTATTGGGCGGTTTCAACATATTTCTTCGTTGGGATGTCTGACATGAAGAGGTTGAATAGTGCTGGGGCTAATGAGGAACCTTGGGGGACGCCTGCTTTGACTGATTTAGGACTGGAGTGTGTATTACCGATCTTTACTCGAAGGGACCTATCCGACAAAAAGGAACGCAGTAAAATTATCAGGTCTTCGGGTAATCTGCTTCGATGGTTTTGTGTATTAGGCCGTTGTGCCAAACCTTGTCAAACGCTCTTGTTAGGTCTAAAAAGACCGCGTAGAGCTGGTGTTTTTTCTTCATGGCGAAGTGAATTTCTGCGGCCAATCTAGTGGTCTGATGTGCACATGAATGGCTCTGAACCCGAGTGGTTCGTCTGGTATGATATGGCTCTGCTCAGTAAACCGGTTGAGTGCAAAGAGGATCGCTCTTTCAGCAATCTTGAACATTGATCTAAACAGGCTGATTGGCCTGTGGTCTGAAGGCGAAGAATCTGCTCCTTTTTTCGGAATCACGATTATGTGTGCATGTTTCCAAATTTTTGTTTAATTCCGAAAGCTGCTTGTGTGGGAGCTTTTTGAGTTGGCATACTGAAATTTCATCGTATCCAGGTGCCTTTTCGGGTTTAAGATTGCCGATGATTTTTTGTAACACCTTTGGTGAAATTAAATGGTTTTGGAGATAGTTTGGAAGTGCTATTTTCCCTAGATTGTTGGCCTCTCTGATGACTTTTTTGTTTGGAGTGGCGCCACTTCCATTTTTAAAAGGTAGGCATTCCATTTGTTTTTCGAACGATTGGGCCAGGAGCTCTGTTTGAGACTGCGAAGTTACCTGGCCCTTCAGATTTCAGGGGGGGGGGGGACTTTTCGAGATTCTCCAGATGTCTACGGGTGCGTCAAATCTCTGATTGAAGAGAAGTGAGTCCCACTTCTCTCTCCAGACTTTGAACAATTTAGAACGAAGTTTATTCAAAACTGTTCGTATGTTGTGACGGTAATAAGAAGTAACGGATTCCCTTTTTAATTAAGATAGCGGTTCCACCACCATTGCCAGTGGTTCTATCGTTTCTGTAGATTTTATAATTCGGTATCGAAAAACGGATGGATGGTTTGAGGAATGTTTCCTGGAGCAGAAATATGTAGATGATGTGACTGGTCAGTACGTCAACAAGTTCCTCCTTCTTGTTTCTTACTGATTATGTATCCCAGGACAAGATTTTTAGGGATCTGAGGGGCCTAGTGTCCATTTGCGGGCATGAAGATTGCTGCAATTTGCGCGGAAAGCGCTTGGAAGACGACTTGTTTTAATTGGTCAACCTGTGATTGAGGATTCAAAAATTTTACCTGTTGGCGTGCCTGTCCGCAGTTAGCTAGGTTATTAGCGAGTGGCCTACCGCCCCCGTTTCCCCAGTCTGACGTCTGGGGTGGAGCGGGCTCGGTAGATGGTGCTGGGGATTTTGACGACCTTGTTTTTGGTTATTTGTTTGCCGATCTGCAGCTACAGTCAGAAAAGTTGGCTGTATGTGGTTCACCGCAATTGCTGCATTTGGCTGGAGATGTATTTTCTTTTTTCGTAGACCCTTTTCTCGTATACCTCTGCTTACTTCAGGCATCTGGGGTTTGCGCGACAGTGATTTGCGGAGTGGCCGAAAGTTTGGCAGTTAAAATATTGAGTTGGTTTTCCTGAGCAACGTTGGGCCTGGACCTTGACTGATTAGTCCATGAAATATTTTAAGTTGAATATATGGCGTTCCTCTCTCGGAGCCACCAAAATTACGATAGGAATTGGATTGCCTGATTTGGTTTCTAACGTTGGATAAATTTGGGATGAAACCCGGGAGCTTCGAGCTCAAATTTATTTTCATCTGCCTTAAGTCGGAAAAATATTGCTGGTTGCGTAGTACTACCGGCGGTATTTTTTATTTTGATTGCGGCTGCGAAAGGGATTGCGTGGAGGAAGAAGGCGAAGTGGTCGCGTTTGAATTGGAGATAGGTGTCTCCGTAGCGCTATTCGTCGACTTTTGATAAAATGTATTAAATATATAAAAAGAGATATCAAAATAAATGATATAACAACTACTTACTCAATAAATGGCAAAATAAATAATGCAAATAAGCGTGCGAGATCTTAATGTTCGACTGGTTGATAATCCTGCAAAAATAGCAAAATGTACCTGAGCAAAAAATTTTCAGTAACAAGAGTGAAATTAAAATATAATTGAGATATTACGTAGATAGATGCTTCTATCATTTTATCATCAGCTTCTATCATCATTTATTGCCAGATAATTAAAATATATAGGTACTGGCAGTCAAAATACTGGCAGTTATAACAGGTCAATTGAAAAGTCCCCAGCCTACCATAGTAAAACACATTTTTTTTTTGTAAAAATTAGTTTTTTTAATCAACGTAATTCCCTTCAAGGGTGATACACAGATTACAGCGACCCTTCAACTTTTCAATACCATTTTTGTAGAACAATTTGTCCTTATATGTCCTTGTCAAATAGACATAGTTCAGGCATAGGCAAATTTCGTCGATCGGCCTTCATTCGGTGAAAATTTCTTCCCAGCGAATATACTTTTGAGATCTGAGAACCGAAAATAGTCGCTGTGGGTCAGATCTGAAGAATACGGTGGATGAGGAAGCAATTCGATGCCCGATTCATAGATTTTTGACACGGTGCACTGTCTTGGTAAAGCAGCACTTTTTTCTTCAAATGCGGCCGATTTTCGGCGATTTCGTCCTTGACACATTAAAATAACGCTATGTAAGAGTCGCTGTTGATGGTCCTTCCTTTTTCAAGGTAGTCAATGAAAATTATTCCATGCGCATCCCAAAATACAGACGTCATAAGCTTGCCAACCGACTGTTGCGTTTTCTCACGCTTTGTAGCGGGTTCTTCGTGTGCAGTCCACTCGGATGAATGTCGATTGGACTTCGGAGTGAAATGATGGAGCCATGTTTCATCCATTGCCACATATCGACGCAAAAACTCGGGTTTATTACGCCTCATCACCTTCAAACACTGCTCCCAATCATCAACTCGTCGTTATTTTTGGTCAAAAGTGAGCTCGCATCTATTTTGCACAGGGCTCTCTCATACCCAAAAATTCATGAAAGATATGATGTACACATTCAGTTGATATCTTTAGAGTGTCTTCTATTTCATTCAGTTTCAATTTACGGTAATTCAAAATCATTTTGTGGATTTTTTTAATGTTTTCATCGGTAACCTCTTTTGGGAGTCCACTGTGTGTCATTTCACAACATCTAAACTTAGCATACCAATCCTTGATGGTTAATTTCCCTGAGGCAGTGTCCAGAAACTCGGCATAAAGCCAAGTTTTTGCTAATGCTAGAATTCATAAACTAATGATGCGACAGCTATCAAATTTATACAAGCATCTTTTGAGGCTTAGGGCTAATTAAAATCATATGCATTTAATTCTAGTAGCGCCATCTGTGTGTCAGGCCGGGGACTTTTCAATTGACCTGTTAATAGTATAGATAATAATAGTACGGATAAATGAATATATCACCCAATTCTGGTAATGGACGGTATCGATAATCTCAAATAAAGACGATGACAATAGTACGCAATAAAATGACAGATTAACAATGATGGTTAGCAATAATCTTAGTCCAGAGTAGTCAATTATTGACGGAAAATCATTATAAAACAGACAAGAACGGTCACTGATAGCAATGATAAACTATGCTAGGATGAAGTATGACATTTGCACATGATACGGAGGAAAGATAACGCACGACGTACCAGCTTATACTCTAACACCAACAAGAATGGACGGGCAATGAGATCAAGAGAGGCAAACGCACAAGATTCTGCTATTAGCGACCAACTCCTGCCTATTCTGCCAACTCCGACTATGATGGACGTGCAATGCGTTCAAGGGAGAAAGTTAAAAGCTAGATACGGTAGATACGGTACTACCAAAAGCCAGCAGAAACCACTTTCGATGGCGTGTATGTATGCTTCAAGTTATCCATAGACCATAATTACGTATCAGTAACTTTAGCCACTTTGACGTTAGCTTCTGGATTATAAAATAGTTATAATTTATATTTACAGTTGCAACCATAAAACTATTATCTTTAAATTGCCATCTTAGAATTAGGGGGATTATACGACGATTCGAAGAAATAATAAAATATAGTAGAATAAAATAGCAAACGATGGATGGATAAATAATTAAATGAGTAGAGCATAATGAATAGAGAATAATAAGAATAAAATAATAAATATTATAAATATTATTAAGGAATTATAAATTAATAATAATAAATTGAAAATAATAAATGGAAAATAATAAATAGAATATAAGAAATGAACGCTAATAAATATAAAATAACTAGAACATAATAAATCGGGATTTAATAAAAAATAAATGATAAATATAAAGAGAAAACAGGAATACTATGTGAACAAACTCACCATTTAATGAAACTCAGCTTAGACGACACAAAACACAATAAAATAAACTGGATAATGAAAACGTAGTGACTCTGATTCTCACGACTTTAGAAATGGACTTTCATAAACTTCTAACATCCCTTCGACGTGATCATATCTGATAAATACAGCCAACGAAGAAAGATCAACACTGTTGCCATTTATGGTATTTATGTTAATAAATATTAGCAAGAGTGACAAATCATATAACTAAAAAGAAGCGGCAATCCTGTCTAGTTGCTTTGCATTATCCTTCAAACCTTTTTAAAAAAATACTTGAACGACCCAAAATTTAAATGTCTAAAATATCAAACTACGAGATGGAATTCTAAGTACCATAGACATTCGGAACGACTTATGATTTCGTTGAATGCTACATGTCTATGTCTCTATTTTAGGGAAAATATGTCGATAAAATATAAACAAATAAAACTCTTTACACATCGTTTACAACCGATAGCTTCTCGAACATTAACAAACACAGAAATAGTATACTCAACAACCGAAAAAGGATTATTGTCAATTGTTTGGAACACTAATGATTTCAGACTTTATCTTTTTGGTGTAAAATTTCAATCAGCCACCGATTATAGACCAGAAACAATAAAACTATCGAAATACAAAGAAACATATCAATAAAATATTTTTAAAATTATTATTACAGTTACAACACAGTACACACGACGATTGTAGGCAAATTGAGGTTATTTGCCTTGCTGAATTTTAGTTCAAATTATTCATTTATGTTGTTAATTTGTATGATCAGTTGCATATTCCACTGTAACTATCCGCTATCCACTCTAAATGTCTTTCCCGCTCCATTCTAGATCTTATTTGAATTAAATATTAGGCTTATTTTCTGTTTTATTTACTTATGGAATTTCGGGAATTTCGTCTTGTTCGTTTATAAGAGCATTGTGTATGTTTAATATTATAAGAAGATAATAGTTCATAATCTGTTCCTTTAATGTGAAGATTTGTTCTATTTTATAAAAAACCAAGGTACCATCAGGTAAGGTAACATTTTGTACTCTAAAACTGTTTTCGTTTATAATAATGTATTTTAAATATGTAGGATTGGTTGATGGTGAACTGAAATCCTGATTCTTCATGTATTGAAACATTTTCGTTCCACCGATCAGATCACTTTCAGAGACAGAAGTATTGCATATTTTACTTGGTATGACAATATTAGTATATTATTACAGTTACAACACAGTACACACGACGATTATAGGCAAATTGAGGTTATTTGCCTTGCTGAATTTTAGTTCAAATTATTCATTTATGTTGTTTTTTTGCGGTTAGTTCCACAAAACCAATTTTTTCAATATGAGATATGATAAATAATCCAAATACAATTAAAGCGCCCTAAAAGTTTAAATTTTGGAATGCGAATAAATAGAGAAACGAGACTCAAACATTTAATACATATCTTACTACTATGCAAAACAATATTTTATTTTATGTTGTCATATTTTAGTATTTGCAAAATCTAATTAGCAAAAAAATTATTTAATATGATTGTAAATTAGGTTAACGTATTACAGAGCTCAGATGAACGGCAAAATTTGAATATGTAGGTTAGGGTAAATGTACAAATCCCCCACTATACCCACTACATATATAGTGATGTATACTATTTTCACTAAGTGTAAATACTAATTTAATATCTCGGCAACGTTGCAATCGACCTGACGTCATGTTTGATCTCCAATTACAGAAGATCAATTAGTTTTCCACCCGTTGGCATGTGGAATGCTAGAGGATAAATGATTATGATATCTTTTAGTGTTTAATGTAGTTTCGCAGCCCTATATCGAAAAATGCCGGCAAAGCAATTTAAAATCGTAAGGAAAACCACTGCGTTTTCTATTTAAAATGAAAAGTGAGATGAAACACTATTAAAAATTCTTATTTATTTTCAAGTCATATTGTGTAGGATTTTGTATCACTTTTGATTGTTCCAACATTGTTGGTACTGTTAAAGAGTAATGGTAAGTTGGGATAAAAATATTTTAAGAATAATATGATAATATAAAGTTACATTTTACATTTTTTGTAGTAATAACAAATTACATCTATCAGCTTTACCGGAAGGTATATTCAGCTGTGAAATGAAAACACAACGTATGCCAAAATATGATCCTAATATAGATATGCAGAACTCGAGAAGAACAAGAATCATCTGTCCTCTTTATTTACAAGGTATTTAGATGTTCATAAGTAGCTTTTTCAGTTTCATAATATAACTATTAATCAGTCCATTTTAAATTTTCAGAATTTTAGGAAAATTGATGTCCGGTGAACACATAATAGCTAAGAAAAATTGGTCTTGCTTGCTTAACAATTAATAGTAATAATTATGGTTCTGAACATATAGTATATCATTGTGATAGAGGTAACTCTAAAGGTTCTTTGGATTTTTCAGTAAATAGTAGTGTTATTAACTTCTAATCAATTTCAGGTTTCATTAATAAATGTATTTCCAACAAAGCACTAATTGAGTCTTGAAAGTAATATATACATTAATTTGTGCAAAAGTTACAATGAAGATTATAAACGACTTTTTGGTTGGTGAATTGTCAGTTCTCATGTGGGACCCAAGACAAAATAGGAATTAATGAAAGCAATAGAAGGAAAATTAAAAATAACAAGGCTGAGATTCTAGAATGTAACATAAAATAAGTACTTCAAATTTACTGACAGAGAAAAATTATTTGAAAAATCAGCTATTGTTTTAAAGATCGTAGAGTGGAATAATTAAGTAAAAACATTAAATTTTTTAACAACTCAGGTAAAGAAATTATTCTTTAATCAAATAAGCAATGTATTTATCAATGAATATTTTAGGTGAGAAATATGGAAATATGGAAAATATAATTGGAACATATTGGGGAAATACAAAAAATTATAACAATAATAATTAATGCAATAAAATATATACTAAATGAAATTTTATTCATTAAAACTTTTATCAATTATTTTAATTATTTAGTTTTTTTTAAATTTTAGTTTAGGTAATTAAGTTTGAAACTCAGAATGTCTTTAAAAAAAACAAACTTTATTTCAAAAATAATAATGAAGAGGTTTACAACAATTGTTACAATACAATACAATGATTAAGATTACAATAAGCGAGACTTATTATGCTTAAACACGTACAGTACAAACGGATAGGCGAGACTGAAATCTAGGCATTCTGCCTTTACATTTATAGTAAAATTATGCTGTGTTAGCTATTCTTAAGTCTAAAGGTTAGTAAGTTGTTTGGGTGGACATAAATGACCATATAACTCCTCCCTCCTTAAGTATGAGAGAATGGGGTGGCATTCTCGAGTGGGTCTAGTTTTATGCTCATTTTTACATCGTCCTTTTTAATATATTTAAAGTACATATATATTCCTAAAGTTACAAATACAATACATATAATAATTATAGTTAAAATTGAAATTCCTTCTCCTACATTAAAAGAATGGAGAGGATGAATTGATAGGGAATCAACAGCTTTTATATCATTATGCAAAATTTCTAAATTTATTGATTTTAATTTAACAGGTTTATTTTGTTGGAATAAACCAGTATTAATTTTTATGGATGGCAATTTAAGCCGTAGATTAATTACATTGATTTTTTTTGGGATTCGTAATGTTCATTTTTAACATTAACCTTACATGTTTTTGGGAAAATAATTGAAGGTTCTTTGACTATTTCAATAGAATTTTGTTTCGGGCAAAATAATGATATTCTTTCTTCAAGTGCTGGTATAATTATGATGGAGTTATCTTGCAGTTGTCTTACGCTAGTTTGATTATATAATATGGGTATCATGGGACAATGATCGAATTCAGCATTAATAGTTTGGACTATACATTTTTCATCTTTATTCAAGTTAAATTTTGAGCATAATATTATTTCTTCGATTTTAATGCAATTTTCTGGGGTATTAAAATAATCATTCTTATTTAATAAAAGGAAAGGATTTTTAATAGATACAATATGATTTTGAATCGGTATAGCAAAAAGGTGGTATAATGTATATGGTATGTCCGAGATTAACGGGATCGCAACATGAAATATGATTAAACTATTTTTTTATTAGAACGTCAGCGTGTGCTGTTTCATAATATTTGATTATGTTATCGAATGGGATTCGCGCCTTGGGATTTATCTGTAAGATAATTTTATTTAGGTCTGTGATTTTTATTATGCTGTGATGTAGGGTACCGGTCTCAGCAAAGTTGATTGCGGTTTGTATATTGTTACATAATTCTGATATGATACGCAAATTACTTTCTATATTGTCCATTGTTAGGATAAAGTGTGTAGTAAGCGTTGTCATTGACATCGTTACAGAAAGATTACCCATCATAGTATATTATCTTGATTTGTCTTAGGTTTCTATGTTGTATTGTTCCTACATGTAACTTATAAAGAAGAGGATTGTTTATAGGGATTTTATCTGGAAATGATTGGTTAATTAACTCTTTTAACGTCTTTTGGATGTCGTTGATTAGTAAACTTAGTTTTGATAAATTTTGGATTGAGATTTTTCGTGGGTAGCCTATGGGGAGTTTGAATTAATTGTTCTGTGCCTTCTGGTATTTCGGGGTCGTTTTCTCGATTTTTATTTAATTTAGCTAAAGTGGTTGCTTTTCTTGCATTTAATTTAGAGTGTATATGTTCGTTCAGTTCTTTGAAGATATTAGATAGATCAAATATGTAATCTGTCTGCATTTGATTTAGACTTCTATTGAAATTTAATTGGTAATTTAAATTTCCTTTAATTATTTGAAACGGTGTGTAGTCATGCGATGAATGTATACTATTGTTATAGTTTAAGAGGGCAATGTCTACTAGTTCTTGGATTGTTTTAGAACGATGCTCGTCCTTTAATGCAACTAAGCTTTCTTTTAATGTGGAATGAAATCGTTCAATTGGTGAGTTTGAATTCGGGTTATAGGGAGTAGTAAAGTGAATTTCTATCTGGTAAAGTTTACATAATTCTTGTAGGAGGTTATTTTTGAAAGAAGTGCCATTGTCGGTGGTAATAATATTTGGAGTGCCATGTTGAGAAAAGAATTTGATTAGATTTTGACATATCTCTATCGAGTTATCGTTTAGAGGAAAAGCAGAGGCAAATTTGGAAAAGTTATCTATAATCGTTAGGAATTTTTGAGATGATATGGTATATATATCCATGTATATATGTTCAAAGGGTTTAGAACCGATAGGTGTAGGTTTGTAAATTACTTTGTACGGGTGTCTTTCATATTTACTCTTCTGGCATGTTTCACATGTTTTTATATAGTCTATTACATCTCGTTCTAAGCTTGGCCAATAATATGTTTGCTTTATATTTTTTATATTTTCTGTAATACCTCTGTGAGATGTCTTTGTCTTGTGGTATTTTTCGATAATTTCCTTCTGTTTATCAGGGTTGGTTACATCTTCTAATAGAGTGTTTGATATAGTTAATTTGTAAGCATTGTTTTTGAAAGTTTCTGCGAATACTCGAAGAATGAGTGGTTCTAATTCCTTAAATGGGAAGTGTAAGCAATATGTATCTGGAGGTAGATAACTGATGATTAAATTTTGAATTTCTTCCGTAGTGGGATTTTCATTTACAAATATAAATGTTCTTTTCTTTTCGTTAAACAAGTTTTGTTTTACCACGTATGGTTTAATCTTATTTGTCCATTTAAAAATGATTTGATTTTTGAAAGTGTTGATGCTTTTATTCACATACGGAGCACCAAGTATAGGATTTTCCAAAGAGGTGTGTATCGTATCGGATTCTGAAATGTTATCTTGAGCGTTTTCAGGGATATTTGATTCATTGGAGTTTTGCGATTTCTTTTGAATGTTTGGATTACTGTAGGGTGGTCTAATTTGTATGTCTGAAATGATCTTGATCTTAGGCTTATCTTTTATCGATATCATTGGTTCTTCCAAATTACATACAAGTATGTCAATGCTTATATTTTTAAATATGTATTCTATCATGGATTTGACTTTTTTCCAATCTAGATGGTCAAGGCCACATCCTAATCTTGGGATGGCTAATTTTCGAATGTGATTTTCTTTTATATGTTCGCTCATAAGGACTAATGTTTTCCATAGAAGTTTGTACGTTGGTTTGTCTTCCGATTTTCGTTTTGTAATTAGATAATATATGTTACGGGATTCTTTTTGATCTGGCCATATAAGTATTTCTCCTTCTTTGGCCTTTTTCTCTAATAGTTCCTTCTGATTTTTATATTTGTGCTTAAATATGCACGCTATTCCTTTATTCATTCGAAGGTCAGCTGCAACACAGTGCGCTAATGAGTAATCTGTTGATTGTTCGAAGAGATTTCCTTTAATTTCGCGAATTTTTTCTGAGTATTCTATATTCATCCAGTTTTTGTTCCAAATTTCATATTCACTATTATTATTGTTTATCTTTTTTGGTTTCTCAAAGACTGGTATTTGTTCTTGCGTTTCGAAAAAGTGTTTTACTCGATCAAGCCATAGGTATTGATCTTCAGTATTTACATCTGGTCTATCACTTATTTCTGAGATATGAGTTAAAGGAGGTTTGGGTATTTCTACAGGATGTATTTCAATTGAATGTTTAAGAGGAGGACGGGAAAGAGCGTCAGCGTTTAGATTTTGCTTTCCTTTTTTATAATGTATGGTAAAGTCGAATTCATGGAGTTTCAATCTCCATCGTACTAATTTTGAGTTAGGTTCTTTAATAGAAAATAGCCATTGAAGAGGTTTGTGATCAGTTACTATTGAGAATTTTCTACCGAAAAGATAAGGGCGGAAGTATTTGGTTGCCCAAACTATGGCTAATAGTTCTTTCTCTATAGTGGAGTAATTGCATTCCGTAGTGCTTAAGGTTCGACTAGCGTATGCAATAGGTAAATCGTTTCCAATTGTGCCTTGAGATAATACAGCACCGATAGCAAAGTTCGAAGCATCTGTTGTTAAGATAAAGGGTTTTTGAAAATCTGGGTGTTGAAGAATAGGATCATTCATAAGGATATTTTTACATGTTTCGAATGCTTCTATAAAAGCTCTATCGTGATTAACTTTGGAGTTTTTCTTTAAACATTGTGTGAGAGGTTTTGTGATTTTTGCAAAGTTCTTAATAAATTTTCGATAGTATCCTATTAATCCGAGGAAAGATTTTATTTCTTTAGGAGTTTTCGGGATTTCAAAATTTTTTATTGCGGATACCTTTTTAGGATTTGGTTTAATTCCTTCTGGAGTAATTACATGTCCAAGAAATTCTACTGATTTCTTTAAAAATTCAGATTTGTCTAACTGTATTTTTAGATTATAGGAGGTTAAGCGATCGAAGACTTTTCTTAAAGATTCCAAATGTTCTTGTAGGGAAGTTGAGAAGATAATTATGTCGTCCATGTATACTAAACATATTTTTCCTTGTAGACCACGTAATACGTTATCCATTGTACGCTGGAAAGTAGCGGGTGCGTTTTTTAGACCAAATGGCATTCGTAAATATTCGTAATGACCATGTTCTACATTAAAAGCAGTTTTTTGAATTGATTCTGGGTCCATTTCGATTTGGTGAAAACCGCTAGCAAGGTCTAAAGTTGTAAAATATTGTGCTCGTCCTAACTTATCGAGAATGTCGGAAATGTTCGGGATGGGGTATCGATCGTCTATGGTCTTTTCGTTAAGTTTTCTGTAATCAATTACCAAGCGCCATTTTCTTTGTCCTGATGCGTCTAGTTTTTTAGGCACTATCCATACGGGAGAACTCCAAGGTGAGCTCGATGGTTGTATAATTTTATTTTCAAGCATTTCTGCGATTTGTTTTTCTATTTCATTCTTATGGACATAGGGATATCTGTATGTTTTAGCATGCACTGGAATTTCATCAGTGGTTTTAATCTTGTGTTTCACTTCATTCGTGAATGTCAGTTTATCTCCAGTTTTATGTAAAACGTGACGGTACTTTTGTAATAATTTGAATAGACTGTTTTGTTCTTCGTGGTTTAAATGAGAATATCTAATTAGTTCCTTTAAATTTAATTTGTCGCTAATTTCGTTTGATTTATAATAATTATTATTAGTTCCAATATCAAAGTTATAAATTTCAAAGTTATTTTCGTTAAATGGACTCATTTGGGGATGTTCTGTTATCGAGTACCTAATTGATTGATGTTTATTAGTTGGATTTTTAATATCCACGCAGAAAGAGTTATTTTTAATTGTTACGATAGTAGGTTGAATTGTTAGTTGGTCGGTTTTATATTCATGGATATACCAAGAAGATTCTTCAGGGAGATCGGTGAACAATCTTGTGTTTTTTATTGTATTGGGAGGAATTTCTACAATGAATGTACTGAAGTCTTCGCGAAAATAGAATGGTATTCTGAGATAGTCATTATATAATAGGTTTTCTTCTAGATTAATATTTAGGTTTAATCTTTTGAGGTCTTTGATTCCTAATATTCCATCAAAGTAATCATGGAAAGAATATAATACGAAATTGACTGATTGGGATATTCCTAAACTAAGAAATAGAGGAATTCTGGCTTTTGAAAATGCTTTTTGACTGCCTGTACAAGTGTGGAGTGTTGTTATATGAGGTTTGATTGTTTCTGGGAAATAATGTTCGGCTATAGAAGGTCTAAGCAGAGAGGCATGAGAACCTGTGTCAATTAATAATTTTAAATCTAAATTTGGGATATAGATATAAGGAAGTTGGTTGACTTGAAAAGTATTTAATTGGAGACATGATTTTCCGAAGCTTGTGAACAAAAATTTTCGTTATCTTCTAATTCTGTGGGAAAGTTTACGTAGTAATTTTGTTCTTCTTCATTTGGGTATAAAAATTCTGGATTTTGGTCATCATAAGGGAAAGGATAATCATTAGGTGGATCATTCATTTCAGAGTCGTTTGATTCTGAGGATGACTCTGGTAAGTTTCTTTCGACGTGAGTTAATTCTTCTATCTTAAATCTTTGTTGACCTGGAGGGTATTGATTTTTGAAATGATTTTGATTGGTATTAAAATGTTGTGGTTTGTTTCGATATTGATGTTGAAAGTTTGATTGTTGGGGTTGTCGTGGAGTTATACTAACACCTGACATGGGTTTTGGATATTGACTTTTAACGTGAGGAGTTTGAGTTTTTTGGAAGTTTTTGCCAAATGTTGCATAGGCTGGGGGAAAATATGTTTTAACCGGTTGTGGTCTAATGGGTATTGGTTGACTAGGAAATTGATTTTTTGGATATGTTGTCATATTTTGTTTAAGGAACAAGTTACGTTTTAAATTAATGTTTTGATTTTTTGACTCAAAATTCTGTGTAAAATTATTCTTAAATCTGTCTTGACTTGACAATATTTCGTAATTAGTAATAATATCAATCGCGGAATCTAAATTTTGCGGATTTTGTACAATCAATAAAGTTCTTAACTCGTTCGATATATTAGCAAGTAAATTTTGTGTAGCTGTTAATTCGTTTTGTTTGATTAAGATGTTTCGTGCTTCTAAGTTTTGTACTTCTGTACAAATCTTAGTATTAATTTGAGTATTAATGGATTTCAATCTTTGAATATAATCTAAGCATGGTTCGTTTTTGTTTCTCACCAAGAAGATGAGCTGTTGTTGTAAGTTACATCTAGTTATTGGGTCACTGAATTTTTGTTGAAGAGCAATTTTAATTTGATCCCAAGAAATTAGATCGGGACGTGTAAGTATGAAATCTTCAGCTTCACCAATTATTTTTGATTTGATTGCTAACAGCACATATTCTTGTTGGGATTGATCATTCGTATAATATCGAGCATAAAATGTGTCGATTTGGTTAATAAAGCTATCTAATTTAGATGAAGTTCCGTCGAATGTTTTCAATAACTGAACAGTTGATCTTAATGATTCTGCCATATTGGTATCAAAAAAGTTAATTAGGTGTGAATAAATATTTTCTAAACTTTCGTCGGAGCTTTCTCTATTTCTGTTTCTAATAGTTGGGTATGTTATTCCCTCTAATTTTTTCGTAAATCTTTTCATACAACTAGTTTATAAAAATAATGAAATTACAATATATATATATGGAATATACCAATAGGATATAACTTAACTTGGTAAGTTATCCTTGGATTTCCTTTTACAATATTTGTTATATAAAAATAGTATATAAATATCAATGAAATTATATGGAATGCACCAATGGGATACAACTTTTATTGAATAAGTTGTCCTTGGATTTCCTTTTTTTTTACAATAATTGTTATATAAATCGTATATAAATATCAATGAAATTATATGGAATGCACCAATGGGATACAACTTTTAATGAATAAGTTGTCCTTGGATTTCCTTTTTTACAATAATTGTTATATAAATAGTATATAAATATCAAGATTTTCAATTCAATAATTATTATTCTTCTTGTTTCTTAATTAATCAGGATTATACCAATAAGTGACTTACAGTAATGTATTCGTCTCTGGATTGCTCCTGATGTCGTAATAGTAGAAGCCGTCTGCGAGGAGAATTCACTTCTCGACTGGTCTGCTATACGCCTTGGACACTAGCTACGCCAAGTTGTCCTGGTTCCTTATGCTAACTGCTAATGGTTGGGATTCTTTGTCCAGATCCAAAGCAGGAGTCCGCCTTCCAATTGAAGTAACAACGTTGAGTGGTGGTTCTTTCTTCTTAATTGTAGATACAAACGGTGATCACAATTCACTGCGAACTATATGATTTTCCGGAAGTATCCTACCGACTGCGCCAATTAAGTTTGAAACTCAGAATGTCTTTAAAAAAAACAAACTTTATTTCAAAAATAATAATGAAGAGGTTTACAACAATTGTTACAATACAATACAATGATTAAGATTACAATAAGCGAGACTTATTATGCTTAAACACGTACAGTACAAACGGATAGGCGAGACTGAAATCTAGGCATTCTGCCTTTACATTTATAGTAAAATTATGCTGTGTTAGCTATTCTTAAGTCTAAAGGTTAGTAAGTTGTTTGGGTGGACATAAATGACCATATAACTAGGTCTAAGTTTTTAAGTCAGTAGTTCCTTAGAGTTGTCAGTAGTTCATTAAAATGCATTTCCTTGATATATATTTCTAAATTGTAAAAAATAAAGTTCCTAATTGTATTTGTTGGTGTTCTAATACACACGTAGAAGCCAAATACTTTAAAAATTATTTTAGTCATATATACCCTCGTTTACCTAATATACAAACATATGTTACTTCATTTAATATTCCATATTTATGTTTATGATATAAAAGTAAAGAATAAGATTATATATATATATATATATATATATATATATATATATATATATATATATATATATATATATATTTATATTGGGTGTCCTAAAGTTGCTACAATTTTGAAAATAATCTCACTTATGATTTCTTTGTTATAACGTTCAGTTAAAATACTCTGTTGATTATCGGAACTGAAGTTTGGTTTTATTAAATGGAATTTGAAAATGGTTAGTGAGTATTAAATGATGAAAGAGCTTACATATACTTTAATGTGCAGACACAGATAAATTACTTCAGTGAATATTATAAATCAAACATACTTCCAATCTTATATTGAATATATTTTGAAAACAAATGTTAGCAACATATCATATTTAAATGATTCTCTTTACTTTAGTATGAGAGAAATGTGATTAAATTAATAGATTTATTCGATAGTTCCCAAGACTAAGTTCTAGTTGCCGCAGTCAGTGGTACAGCCAATTAATAGAAATTGGAAATGCTGTTTCATAGAATATACAAGTTAAGAAATTCATTAAACCATTTTTGTTAGAGAACTATTTTATAAAATAAGTAAAATAATTTATAAGTATTGGTTATTAAATTGTGATATGTATGGTTGCAGAATGTGTAAACAAATATTGAAAAATGATTTATTTCTTAAACTACTTATTTACCAAATACTTGATATTATAATGATACAAATATTATTTGTAAATGATCCAGGGTTCTGTTAGAGGATCCACGTCGGCAAGTAATGAGTCAAATAATAAGGGGTTAGTTAATGGAAGGTTTTATCAGGATAAACGATAAAAAATACATACGTTTTGATTTTCTTGTTTTGAGATTTAGCATGATTTTTTCATTCATACTCCAGCATTTCCTGTTAATTTGTATGATCAGTTGCATATTCCACTGTAACTATCCGATATCCACTGTAAATGTTTTTCCCGCTCCATTCTAGATCTTATTTGAATTAAATATTAGGCTTATTTTCTGTTTTATTTACTTATGGAATTTCGGGAATTTCGTCTTGTTCGTTTATAAGAGCATTGTGTATGTTTAATATTATAAGAAGATAATAGTTCATAATCTGTTCCTTTAATGTGAAGATTTGTTCTATTTTATAAAAAACCAAGGTACCATCAGGTAAGGTAACATTTTGTACTCCAAAACTGTTTTCGTTTATAATAATGTATTTTAAATATGCAGGATTGGTTGATGGTGAACTGAAATCCTGATTCTTCATGTATTGAAACATTTTCGTTCCACCGATCAGATCACTTTCAGAGACAGAAGTATTGCATATTTTCCTTGGTATGACAATATTAGTATATCAAATTACTAAAAGAAATTGAAAAAGCGCAATTTTTGTTTTATGTAGTTATATTTATAACTAGAAGTTGTAAATTTTGTTAATTTTCGTTATTTCAACTACTATAACTAGCTGGATTCTGGGAGATAACATCAAAAATAGTCCTTAAACGTTATTTTTCTTCTGGTTATATCAACAGGTACAGAATGGATTCAGAGATGTACACAGGGAATAAAATTACTGGACAACGACTATTTAAAAACATGCCTCAAAAGTCGGGTGCTGAGATCGTGAGATCATTAAAGAGGCGTTTAACATGCACGGAATTAGGAAACCATGGCATTAAAAAAAATAAGGTACTAAAAGACAATACAGTATTGCGCGAATGCAGGAACGAAGAACAAGAAGCCAAGAATAATCCAAAAATAGTAATAAAATATGTGAGAAAAGATATGGACGAAGACGAACTGATTGATGACCTGTTATGTTATAATACATTTATCAAGGCAGCATTGGGTGACAAAAATATAAAATATGCAATTAAAATAATTAAGAAAATTGATTTTATCTGTCCGATTCGAAGACTTGATAAGGAAATATGGGTTATTCAAGTGATACCAGAAATTTTTAAAGCAGTTATGAAAGCTGGCCAAGTAGTCGTTGAATTTATGATCGCGAAGGTGGAGGAATACAACGAATTGATACAATGCAGAAAATGTTGTAAATTCGGTCATTCTCAAAGCAGATGCCATGGTCAGTTACGGTGTTTTAAGTGCGGAGGATGCCACAAAGGGTATGGATGCTATTCTTGTAGTGTAAGGTAAAGCCAACAGAAATGAAATAGGACATCATCCCACTTCGACAAAGTGTCCCATATACTTAAGAAAGTCGGGTAACTTTAGAAAAACTTTGCTGGAAAAATTGATTTATGCATGGAAGCAATATTTCTACATGTTGTTTTATATAAATAAATCTTTAATATATAATTATATATTATAGATCTTAGAATTTTTTTTCTCTTGTATGTGATATTCTTGTGTTGTGATTATTTTGTAGGATTACCAATAAATAAATACTTTGTGAAATTTATTGGAATATTTAAACGTTCCTTTTTACCAAAGTAAAATGCATGGTCGTATCTGATCATATATGCATATCATGATCTATAATAAATATATATATTATTCAAGGTATATTTCTCATGCTTCTCTCATAGACCAAAAGGACTAATACAAAAATTATATATTGTTTTCAAAGTATGTTCAAGATCAGAAGTGTATTTGATATTAAACATTAATTATAATAATAAATGTCTGTACATTAAAATATATGCAAACTATATCAGGAACTATAACACTCACATTTTTTATACATTAATTTTACAATAACATATATAAAATATTTTTAATTGCACTTAATTAAGAAGTTCGGTTCCAACATTCGTGGGGTGAAGACGTATTTTCTATACGCTCCAAGCTCTAGAAAGATACCTTTCTTTAAAAAAAAACTCAGTATTTTATTACGGTTATTTAATTAAGTGTTAAAAACGCATAACAAATGAGGCTATCCGTCTCTCAGCGGACCTAGTGTGTAGTGAATACGTGTTTACGTGACCAGACAAAAAGCGTGCATCTCATTTTTGTTAGTGTTTTAAAATTATTTCCCCTTATTTTACAACAGTCCTTTTGAAGTTCATTTACAGTATTTTTGGTCAGAAACTAGTGCAAAAAATAAAACGTAAGTAAAAAATGAAGTGCGTGAAATAAACAGTGTATTTATTTAACTTCTTTATCCTCTGGAAATAAATAAAATAAAATATTAAAAATCTAAAAATGGCAAACCACAGCGAATCAACCAAATCACCTGCACACTTTGATATAAGATTAGAACAAACCGCAATAACGCAAACTCCACCATCACAATAGACTATAGTCATTAACAAAAAAGATTGAGAAGTCCAGAAGAAGAAATTGTGAGAAAACAAACAAGGATTAGTGACTATTGGTTAGAGTAACCAATAGAGGCAAAAAACAGCTTTAGCGACCTATTGGAAGAAATAGAAGAGTATATATAACCAAGCCCTGAAAAAGTTGTTCCCAAACCACCGCCAACAACAGTCTATAAGGTAGAAGTAATAAAACAGATCCATGACCTATTGATAACCATCACTACGGAATACACAATTAAAACAGTAAGCTATGAAACAATCAAAATTCAATTGCTCGAAGCGAAGCACTTTAAAGTTCTAGTAAAAGAATTAGACAAAAGAAACACCCAGTACCATACATTCAGGCCTTAATCCGAGAGAGCATTTAAATTCGTGTTAAAGGGATTACATCACGGGACGGACTTTAACACCACCAAGGTAGCCCTAGCTAAACAAGGCCACGAGGTCGTAAATGTTCACAATATACAACATCGCACAACAAAAAACCTCTGCCTATGTTCTATATTGATTTAAAACTTAATGGAAATAATAAAGCGGTATATAAAATCACCAAAGTAGAAAACAACATTATTAAATGCGAACCACCACACACAAAAAGATTTATACCACAATGGACGAGGTGTCAAACGCACGGGCACACAAAAACTTACTGTCGCAAATCATTTAGATGCGTAAAATGCACAGGAGAACACAAAACAGGAGATTTCACTCGTAAATTTCGCGATGAAAAAGTGAAATGTGCTAACTGTAACGTAAATCATCCAGCGAACTACAAGGGCTGCGCAGTTTACAAATAACTGCGGCAAAACTTATATCCTGCCTTAAGAGAAAAAGACATCAACAATAACAAAAACAATCCACACCTACCAGTCTACCAACGAGATCAAGTCAACCAGACATAACTTATGCGCAAATGGTTGAAAAAGGTTCAAAACAAAAGCGAGAAAACACATCACAACCTACTGAAACTAGCAGCAACACCTCTAGATTAGAAATCATGATGGCCAAACAAATGAGTACTATGCTTGGTCTACTCACAACCGTCGTCAGTATGCCTGAAACCATTAGCTACAAAATCGCCGTCTGGAATGCCAATGGTCTCCAACAACACGCCAGGAAACTAAAAATGTTCGTAACTGAACAAAATATTGATATTATGATGGTTTCCGAAACACATTTTACGGACAAACATTATTTGAAAATTCCGATATATAAACTATATCATATAAACTATATATACTATATCATATATATGGGGGTACAGCCATAGTCATTCGAGATAATATAAAGCATTTTGAAAAAGAAAAATTCCGCAAAGACTACCAGCAAGCAACTAGTATAACAATAGAGGAAGTCCATAGACAATTAACAATGTCTGCAATTTATTGCCCACCTAATCATAACAACAAGGCAGAACCCTTCCAAGAATTCTTCAGTACGCTAGGTAATAGATTTATAGCCGGAGAAGAGTATAATGCAAAACATTTATGTGGTTCAAAAATAATAACCTCAAAAGGTAGAGAATTGCTAAAAGCAATAAAGACAGATAATTTACAACATATCTCTACTGGTGAATCAACATATTGACATTCAGACAGAAATAAAAAGCCAGATACTACAGATTTCTGTATTACAAAAAATATTGATATAAAAAAGTGACATGCAGAATCATGTTTTGACCTGTCTTCTGATCATTCACCAATAATAGTAACACTTTTTTCAAAAATTACCCCCTTTCTCTGTGCAATAATAGAACTAAGTGGTCCTCATTTAGAGAAGACTTAGACCGAAACATCTCTCTAAACTTACCGTTACTAACTGAAATTGACATAGAAATGGCAACAATAAAAATTACAAAAAATATACAGGAGGCAGCATATTCCGCGACTCCTAATAACGAAACATTTCCAAAAAAATACACATATATCATGTACAATACAGAAAAAGATAGCAGAAAAAAGACAGTTACGACGGAATTGGCAAAAGCAAAGGACTGAAGAGAATAAGAGAAAATTTAATAGAGCAACTGAAGAGCTAAAAGAATTAATTCAAATTGAACAAAACCAAGACATTCAAGAATACTTAGAGAATTTGACACGATCTGAGGCTACAGATTGCTCGTTGTGGAAAGCAACAAGAAAGTTTAAGAGATCCCAGCAGCATAACCCACCTATTAAAACAAGCGAAAATAATTGGGCTAGAAGCAGTAAAGAAAAGGCCGACATTTTCTCAAGGCACTTAAAAATGTTTTTAAATCTTTCCAGTCGCAGGTACATAAAGATGACGAAAATAAAATTACTAGCTTTCTGGATTCGCCATTTCAAATGAACTTACCGTACGAGAAATTAACGGTCAAAAAAGTTAAACAAACAATAATGAGAGAAATTAATATTAAAAAAGCTCCTGGTTATGACTTAATTACTGGTAAAATTTTAAAAGAACTATCAGAAAATGGTATGAAACTGTTAACATTTATATTTAATGCTATGCTACTAATTAATTACTTCCCTAGCATCTGGAAAGTAGCTATAATACTAATGATTCTTAAACCAGGAAAAATACCAGAAGATGTGATCTCCTACTAGCCTATAAGTTTATTACCGATAATCTCGAAAGTTTTCGAGAAACTATACATCAAGAAGCTAAACTATATAGTAGAAAAAATAAAAATTATTCTAGAACATCAGTTTGGGTTTCGCAAGGGACTAGGATGGGACTATAGAACAAGTGCACAGACTTGTAAACAAAATAAACACTGACCTAAATGCCAAAAGATATTGTTCGGCTGCTTTCCTAGATATATATTAGGCTTTTAACAAAGTATGATATACAGGCTTGAAGGTTAAACTAAAGAAACATCTCCCTCATCCGGACTATCAGTTACTAAAATCGTATCTCACTGATAGACATTTCATTGTAAATCAAGACGATGAACATACCGAATTAAATCCCATATATTCAGGAGTTCCGCAAGGTAGTGTACTGGGTCCAGTACTGTATCTTCTGTATACGGCCGATCTGCCCACCACAAAAGTAACTACTGTGGCAACATACACAGACGACACAGCAATCTTGGCATCCCAATATGATTCGGTCACAGCATCAATAAACCTATAAACCCACCTGGATCAAATACAATTATAGTTGAAGACCTGGCGCATTAAAGTCAATGAAACAAAATCCACCCATGTAACGTTTACCCTGCGTAGAAGAACATGTCCACCATGCACTTAGATCGACGCCTAACCTGGAAGAAGCACATACTCTATAAACGAAAACAACTTCGACAGAAATTATATCAAATTTATTGGCTCATCGGGCGCAAATCCAAGTTATCATTAGATAACAAGGTGTTGCTGTATGAGTCTATACTCAAGCCTATTTGGTCATATGGAATCCAACTATGGGGTACCGCTAGCAAATCTAATATATCCATCATTCAACGGTTCCAAAATAAAGTGTTGCGTGCCATTGTTGATGCTCCGTACTATATTTCAAATAAAGTGATACAACGCGATATTCCTCTAGAACCTATAACGAATGTAATTCAACGTGTTTGTGTGAAGTACTTCGAGAAAGTGTCAGTGCATCCCAATGTACTCGCTAATCAGCTAAATATGCGAAGTAATAGTGAAGTACGTAGACTAAAACGTTTAACACCACCTGATCTGATTACTGGCCATATATAAACTATAGAATAAGCTTTAGAATAAGACTAATTAATTAAGATAATATTTTATAGAGATGATCGCTTAATGAAGTGATTTTCTGCATGCCATGTAAATATAATATAGACATAAGAAATACGATTAATTATTATAAGAAATTAAGCCTAATCTTCATTAACTTTCAATAATCAACAAAGTATTAATAAGTGTAAATAACTACGCCACTGAACATTACAAAAAGTATTATAAGTAAGATATCATTATTTTCAGAACTATAACAACTTCGGAGCATTAAACATAAGTATACATGGTTTTTCTTTACTTTTATGTTATAAATATAAATATGGAATAATAAATGAAATAATGCATCTTTATATATTAAAACAGAATATATGAATAAAACAATTTTGAAATTGGTATTTGACTTTAGCATGTATATGTGAGAATTAAGGATGGGCACGTGGTTAATTTATATAAACTAACGGGATTACTTGTGCTTTGTTTCAGTTATTGACAATTTATAGTTGACGACATAGCTACTCGAGGGAGCCCGGAGACGAAGAGACCGTCGTATTTTTTTTGGGCTTGATTTACCAACTGAAAAGGTTTCCTTGCTGATGTTAACTCAATTTGTAAGAGAGGATTGCCCATGAAAGCTCTTTATTTAGGGTATGAGAACCTTTGGCGGCTTGAAGAACCGCCTGTTGGGGGATAGTATTCGGGGTTACCTGATTGGGAACGCCTCTGACGAACGCCCTTATTTCTGGTGTGTCAGTTTCCCGATGAATTTGGGTATTTCTGACAAACCATGGCGCGTTTCCTGAAAACGTTGCCTGAGAAGTTTGAATTACCTGAAAATTTTCCACTAGTTTCGGCATGATAAACCGATACCAAGTGTTAGCTCTATATAACATGACGGGTCTGATAAGCAGCTTGTAAAGCAGAGCTTTAATCATCGCAGACAATTTACTTTTTCTGCAGATGAGAGGGTTAAGCACTGTGGCGACATCATAGTCTTTGGAGATTTCTTTATCTGTATTGACCATAGGAATCTACGATCAAAGATGAGGCCGAGATATTTGGCTTTTTGTCGCCACGGGATTGAGACTTTTTCCACTCTTAGCTGGTAGGCGCAGATATTTCTCTGATTGTAAAAGATTATGGCCTGGGTTTTTTGGGCGTTGATTTGCAACCTCCAGAAATTTAACCATTGGACTGTGGCATTTAATTGAATTTGAAGTTTTCTCTGAGAGGTATCTACAGAACGAGAATTGGTGCCGAAAGATGTGTCATCCGCGTATTGGGCGATTTCAACATATTTCTTCACTGGGATGTCTGATATGAAGAGGTTGAATAATGCTGGGGCTAATGAGAAACCTTGGTGATGCCTGCTTTGACTTATTTAGGACTGGAGAGTGTATAACCGATCTTTACTTGAAAGAACCTATCCGACAAAAAGGAACGTAGTAGAATTATCAGGTCTTCGGGTGAACTTCGGGTAACCTTCTTCGAAGGTTTTGCCTATTAAGCCGTATTGCCAATCTTTGTCAAACGCTTTTGTTAGGTCTAAAAAGACCGCATAGAGCTTGTACTTTTTATTCATGAGCAAAGTTAATTTCTGCGGCCAATCTAGTGGAGTGATGTGCACATAAATGTTTGGCTCTGAAACCGTGTTGTTCGGCTGGTATGATATGTTTCTGTTCAGTGAACTGGTTGAGTGCAAACAGGATCGCTCTTTTAGCAGACTTGAACATTCAAATAAGTAGGCTGATGAGCCTGTAGTCTGAAGGCGAAGTATCTGTTAAATTTTTCGGAATATGGACTATGTGTGCATGTTTCCAAATTTGACTGTTGCAGCCGCATGAAGGAATTTATGGTGTTGGTTAATTCCGAGAGCTGCTTATGTGGGTTATGGCTTTTTGAGTTGGAATACTGAAATTTCATCTTATCCAGGTGCCTTTTTGGGTTTAAGATTGCTGATGGTTTTTTGTAACACCTTTGGTGGGACTAGATAGTTTTGGAGATAATTTGGATTTTGAGTTTGGTTGCGCCACTTGGCCTTTCTTAAAAGGCAGACACTCTATTTGTTTTTCGAACGATTCGGCAAGGAGCTCGGCTTTTTCACTGTCCGAGACTGCGAAATTTCCTGACCCTTCTGATTTCAGGGGGAATGTCTTTTTTGACTTTCCCCACTAGACTTTTCGAGATTCTCCTGATGTCTGCAGGCTCTTCAAATCTTTGAATTCCATCAATTTGAGACCGTCGAAATTTGTGTCGGGATTTTTATAGGTCCAGCTCAATCTTTGGGTCCTCGATTGAGGACGGGACTAGGGTGTTTTCTCTTTTAGTGTTGGGAATTCCATAATTCTGTAAAATACGTTTATCTCCTACCAGAATGTGTGGAATACCACACTATTTACAAAGATCAATTCAGATTATTGTTATCGCTAATTGTATTGAATTAACTCCAGGATCTAGCTCAGAAAAAAAAATTAAATACTTAATTCGATTTCAGTAAGATTTCATTATTATTATATAGACTCAATTTATTGGAAATGCGTAATTCTTGAAACTAAACTAAAATTACAGTGGCGAAGCGTCCCGCATTCCAACCACAGAAATGTAAAGCGTTTTTGGCTTTCAACATTTCTAAATACAAAACTTCAGTGACGAAGCGTCCCGCATTCCAACCACATGAAAGCAAAGCGTTATCGCCTTTCAACATTTCTAAATACAAAACAACATTTAAAAAAAAACATTTCTAACTATAAAACGACAATGGCGAAGCGTCCCGCATTCCAACAAAACAGATTTCACACAGAACCGCAGCATTTTAACATTTCACATTTTTCATAGTTTTAGTTTTTTTTAATATTGTTTTTTTTATATTAAATTATTATTATTATTCTTTTAAAATGCTTCCTTTTTAAGTCTTAAGGTTACTATTGTTTAACTGTTACCCTGTATGCTCACACAGGCCCTATATGCAAAAACATTCACTTGTTCATTAGAATTTTTTTAGCAGCTTTGTTATGTCTTCTAAACTTACGAATGTGTTAAATCTGAAGATTTAAGTTCGCTCCACGAACAAAATGATCTTGAATTGATGACACAATTCAAAACATGTCATTTTTTTCAAATTAATAATTATATAGCACACCAACTTTGCAATAATTAATAATAATTATGTACTAAATTATTAAGGTTTAATTTTAATTGTAAAGTCCGTCGTGAGCTGCTCGGCCCTTTTGCCAATAGATCTACTGCCCGCTGTCACTAAAATTAAATTGAATTAAAAGTTCAACTAAGTTACGTTTTGATGTTCGGTTCAGTCAGAACTCTATTTAACTTTCACTGATGTTTATGACTCAGTAGTAACGTTTGTTATGTCTGTAAACTTAAAAGTGTCTTAAATCTGCAGCTTTAAAGTCGCTCAAAGAAATAAAATCATCTTGAACTGATGACACAATTCCAAGAATTTCACAAATTTTAAAATTTAGAAATATATCGAATACCAATCTTGCGATGATTAGAAATAATTATGACTTAAAAAATTAAAGTTGAATTTTAGTTGCCAAATCCGCCATAAGCCGCTCGGCCATTCTGCCAACAGGTATACAGGCCTCCGACAACGTAAAATTAAATTGAATTAAAGGTCGAAACTACCTTTTAATTTTCTCTCCAGTCAAACCCATATTTTATTTTTATTGATGTTGATAATGCAGTAACAACTTTTTCTCATTTAATTGATTAATTTCCATATTGTCTGTGCCGATTTACGATAGTATTTTACAAACGAAATAATTTATTTATTTATTTATATTTATTTTGTTATTTTTTTCTTTTTGGTAAAAATATTTGAGAAATGGGCTTCCTGAACTTGACCATTAAGGTCATAATATTATCACTCCCCTATTTTTACAAGTATTTAAATCAATTCTACAAATATCAAATGTTTGTTGATGTTTGAAAATAATAATCTCGTCTTGATTCTGACTTTAGATGCAATTTTAATTTTATATTAAGGAGAATTACTTATAATTGTTATAATTGCTCATTCATTAAAATCCACTTTAAAAAAAGTGACAATACTGAACGAGCCCTTTATTTACAAATACTGCCCCGAACAAAAGCCATTATTAAAAAATTTGCAACATATGTTTGAAATTAGACAGTCCCGAACTATTGGTATTCTACTAACATTCATCTTAAAGGATAACACATTGTTTCATTGACTGACCTGACTTATTCAGACCGGTCGGCCTTGTTATGGTTCCTGTAACCTAAAAAGGTGCAGTCCTAAAAGGTCATGAAAAGTAGTAAAACCTAATAATAGCGTAAAAATTATTTTACGTAGAAAAACATCACAGAACGAAAGTGAAATAGCAAAGAAAGACGTTTTCTTATAACATTGATCTTACACAGATAATTCCAAATCTCCAATAACTATGTTAACTAACTTGAAGAGGCTTTTTGAATTGCTTTTATAGCAGTAGTAAAAGTAATTTTGAAGTGTCTAGTTTTAGAATTTTTGTTACTTGTGGAATTTTAAATCAATTCCCCTTATTTTTTTACAGTCTTATTTCATTTTAATTTGTTAAGCACTTTTACTGATGACTTTATTTGACTTTATACCTTAAGATAATTCTTCCGATGGTTTAATAATTTAAATATTGATGTTTATTTATGTCTTGATGTTTTTAAGAAGATTGTTATACAAAAAGATATTTTCCCGATGGTTTAAACTATTTTTCTTCATTTGATACTGTATTTACTTATCTAAGAACAATAATAACTATATAAATAATAGCTATTTTTACTGCGTTGCTAATGTTTCTATCACGAATAATTAAGCGAATTATTATTGTTCTTTTAATTTATCACTAAGTATCATTGAAAACGAATAAAATAATAAATAACTGTTATCTACTATGAATATAATTTTATGACAATGAAATACTAGAATCGAAACTATATTATTTTGTTTTAAATGAATCAGTCAAAAAATAAAATAGTATCGAATTTGATATTTTTCGATTATAATGTTTGATATATTAAATCTAGATTTTAACAGCATGACGGGGTGACATCCGGACTTCTTTTTTTTGTTATGTTGATATCAACAATCCAATTTTGTCAATATAAAACAAGGCGAATAAATGATTCAAAAGAAATAGTAGCGTCTTTAGATTAGGTTAATGATGTTTTATGAAAATGTAATATTCTCTTCTTATTTCTTAAATCAATCCGTTTCAAAAACTGAATTGAAAATATGCCACTTTTGATAATAAAAATTGTTTGTTATTTTCAATATTCTCTCTAACTTAAGTTGTTTAGCCAAATAATTTCAAGGAAAATATTTATTTGAAAAGTAAAAATATGTGTGTATATTTCTTATATTTTAATTAGAATGTTAAATTGGTATATTGCCTTTTTAAACATTGCATTTTTATTCCAACAATTTTAATGATAAAATTGTTTTAATATTTTCTCTAATTAAACTATAACAATAAATTGCAAAACTATCATTTTCTCTGACGAATGTGATCTCTAGAAGTTTTTTTTTAATATGAACACTTAGTACTTATAATTTCTCCATTCTACAGACCAGAATCTTCAAATGATTTTCCATCTTAACGCAATGATAACAAATCACTGTTCTTGACATTTCTTTTAACGATGTTCTCGGAATTAAGTGCTGGGAAACTCATCGGAATTTGGTGAAATGAATATGGTCTGATTTCATCAACTTGTTCTGTTAATCTTCAGTTATATCTTCTAAGCATTGGTTGATTTATTCTTCAGTCTTCTATTTTCATGTTTTAATTCGAATAACCATCTCGAATCCCACTTCTGATGTGAGAATTGAGGGTGGGCACGTGGTTATATTATATAAACTAACGGGATTATTTATGGTTTATTGGAGTGATTGGCAATTTACAGTTGACGACATAGCTACTCGAGGGAGCCCGGAGACGAAGAGACCGTCGAATTTTTTTTTGGGCCTGATTTACCAGCTGAAAAGGTTTCCTTGCTGATGTTAACTCAATTTATAAGAGAGAATTGCCCGTGGAAGCACTTTATTTAGGGTATGAGAATCTTTGGCGGCTTGAAGAACTGCTTTTTAGGGGATAGTCTTCGGGGTTATCTGATTGAGAACACCTCTGACAGTGTGTTGATGTGGGATGATGTGTATCTGATGATGTGGGAATTGTTGGAGAGAGCTGAGGTTGCATGGAATTTCTTGTATAAGGAGAAAACGCACCTTCTTATTTCTGGTGTGTCAGTTTTGCGATGAATTTCGGTAATTCTGACAAACCATGGCGCGTTCAGAGTTTGCCTGAGAAATTTATTTTGCATTATCTGAAGCTTTTCCACTAGTTTCAGCCTGATAAACCAATACCAAGTGTTAGATCCATATAACATGACGGGTCTGATAATCAGCTTGTAAAGCAAAACTTTAATCATCGAAGACAATTTACTTTTTCTACAGATGAGAGGATTAAGCACTGTGGCGACACCGTAGCCTTTGGAGATTTCTTTATTTATTTGTGTTGACCACAGGAATCTACGGTCAAAGATGAAGCCCAGATATGTGGCTTTTTGTCGCCACGGGATTGAGATTTTTTCCACTCTCAGCTGGTAGGCGCGGATCTCTCTCTGATTGTGGAAGATTAAGGCCTGGGTTTTTTGGGCGTTGATTTGCAACCTCCAGAAATTTAACTATTGGACTATGGAATTTAATTGAATTTGAAGTTTTCTCTGAGCAGCATCTATAGAGTGGGAACTGGTGAAGAAAGCTGTATAATCCGCGTATTGGGCGGTTTCAACATATTTCTTCATTGGAATGTCTGACATGAAGAGATTAAATAATGCTGGGGTAATGGGGAACTGGGGGACTCCTGCTTTGACTGATTTAGGACTGGCGAGTGTATTACCGAACTTTACTTGAAGGGATCTATCCGACAAAAAGGAACGCAGTAAAATTATTAGGTCTTCGGGTAAACTTTGGGTAACCTGCTTCGATGGCTTTGTGTATTAGGTCGTCGTGCCAAACTTTGTCAAACGCTTTTGTTAGGTCTAAAAATCGCGCAGAGCTTGTGCTTTTTCTTCATGGCGAAGTGAATTACTGCGGCCAATCTAGTGGTCTGATGTACACATGAATGTTTGGCTCTGACCCCGTGTTGTTCGTCTGTATAATATGGTTCTGCTCAGTGAACCGATTGAGTGCACACAGGATCGCTCTTTCAGCAATCTTGGACGTTGAAGTAAGCAGGCTGATGGGCCTGTAGACTGAAGGCGAAGAATCTGCTCCTTTTTTCGGAATCACAAATATGCGTGCATGTTTCCAAATTTTTGGGAAGTGTTGCAGCCGCATGATGGAATGTATGATGTTGGTTAATTCGGAGAGCTGCTTTTGTGGGAGCTTTTTGAGTTAGAATACTGAAATTTCATCGTATCCAGGTGCTTTTTTAGTTTAAGAATGGTAATGATTTTTTGTAGCATCTTTGGTGAGACTAGATGGTTTTGGAGATAGTGTGGAGGCGCTGTTTTCCCTAGGTTGTTGGCCCCTCTGATGACTTTTTTGTTTCGAGTTGCGCCACTTCCTTTTTTAAAAGGTAGGCATTCCATTTGTTTTTCGAACGATTCGGCCAGGAGCTCGGCTTTTCGCTGTCCAAGACTGCAAAATTTCCTGACCTTTCAGATTTCAAGGGGGGGAATTTCATTCAATGTCTTTTTTGACTTTCCCGCCAGACTTTTCGAGATTCTCCAGATGTCTGCGGGCTTGTCAAGCCCTTTAAGAGAAGTGAATCCCACTTTGACTGTCTTTCTAGGACTGTTAGCCATGGATTATCAGTCCGAGACCCAGCTCCGAGCTCAGTCGGTCGACATCAACCCCCGCCTGATTAGCTAGGAGGCTGTTCCATGAAGGGTGGTGTGAGTTGAAATTGCTGCCAATAATTTTGGCTACATCTCCGTCGAACACGGTCCTGAATTCGGAAGGGACGTAATACGTGTATTTCCGATACATAGACGTGATTTTGAGTGGCCTGTCTGATTGAATAATAGAGATGGAGGTTGATTCAAAACTGTTCGTATGTGGTGGCGGCAATAAGAAATGACTGGATTCCCATTTTAATTAGGATTTCGGTTCTACCACCGTCGCCAGTGATTCTAGAATTTCTGTAGATTTTATAATTCGGTATTGAAAAACCGATGGAATCGTTAGAGCAATGTTTCCTGGAGCAGAAGTATGTCGATGTTGTGACTGGTCAATACGTCAGCAAGTTCCTCCTTCTTGTTGCGCACTGATTATGCATTCCAGGACATGATATTTAGGGATCTGGGGGACCTAGTGTCTATTCACGGGCATGAACATTGCTGTAATTTGCGCGAAAAGCGCTTGAAAGACTGATTATTATAATTCGTCAAGCTGCGATTGAGTTGGCCAGGTTATTAGCCCGTCGCCTACCTCCCCCGTTTCCCTAGGCTGACATCTGGGGTGGAGCAGGCTCGGTAGATGATGCTGTAGACTGCCAGACCCCTGAAGATTGTCCGGAGGCATCTTTTCTCCGGGAGACAGAACGAATGATATTGATATTTTTGCTCGTCTAAAATTTTAGTCAACGCACGGAAAGTCTTTTTTGGTGGGGGATAAAAGAAAACACCCTCCTTTTTTGTCTGTAAAATGGCGATTTAAATGCCGTCTTGGCTTGTTATTCGTCTTAATTCGGAAAAATATGGCTGATCGCGTAATACTACCGGCGGTATTTTTGATTTTGATTGCGGCGGTGAAGGCGGTTGCGTGGATGTAGAAGGCGAAGTGGTCTCGTTTGAGTTGGAAATAGTTGGTTCTGTGGCGGTATTCATCGACATTTGATAGGTTTTGATGGTTGCAGTGTTCTCCGTCGCTACAGCGGATGTTTTGGGAACTGGCTGCTTTGGTGTCTTGAAGTTGGCCGGTTTAGCTGCTTCGCTGGTGCTTGGTGTGGGAGTTAGCCACGGTCTTGGCAGGGGTTGGTTTTTTCTTGGTGGATTGATGGTGAAATCATCTATCACAGTCGGCCCGGTTAATTTTGATTTCTTCTCTTGGCGGCTTATTAGCGTGAGCCTCTTTTTCTTTCGACTATTTTGAACCCGTCATCGGATTTGGTTTCGTCGTCTGTTGTTTCGTTTCTGGTTGTGTATTCTTGATCGCTCATTACTTTCAAGTTGATATTGGATGTTCCGGTTTTCTGTACTGTTTTTGTTGGTTCTTGTTTGTTGGGTAGTTATTGCCCATGGCCTGGATTGTTTTTGTCAGTACTTCTATTTGTGTGGAGAGATGGGCCACTTGTTTCTGGAGCCGTGCACTCTCGTTGTATCCAAAAAGTGTACATCTCAGAATGCCCATCGCCCGCTCCCAATACCAACTCGATTCGCCCGACTCGATTAGCGAATGAGTCATCAGGTGCCCTTTTCGCAATTCTTCGACAATGCCGTTCTATATTTTCTTACATAAGGGACAAACATATTAATTACATTAACTGCATTATCAAAATATGTCAGTTTGAGTTGAATTTATTAAATAATATTTCATATTATTTTACTAATTTAATTTATTATTCGCTGTTATTTAATAATAGAATTTGATAAAACTCACAATTCACCTATTGTTAAAGACTTGCAGACGTTTCTTCGTCAGAACGATTTAATCAAAACAATCAATATATCAGATCTGACAAAAGGCCTGCCGGTGATAACGTCAAGTTGTCGTTATTGTGGGATATTAGCAATTACTCCTATATTAGGGAACGACACCTGATCTATCTATCTGACGGAGCTGCATCTACGTTTCGAGATTACGCTCCGAACCGTTACTTGTTTGTGGACCAGTTTAAAGGAAATTAACACCGTCAGCACCTAAATATAAGTTTAATTTATAATCTTCTTTTGATGCCTTGATCATCGCCGCCACGGAAAAAATATGTTCTGTGGCATACAATATTGATTGGTTTGTAATTTATTGTTATATTTATTTTGGTTATAATTTATATTAACAGAGGCAACCATAAAATTATTATTGTTTACTTAACATAAATTATGAATTCTGGGGAATATACACCTATACACTGATACACTTATACATACTAAACAAGTTCCTGTGATTTGGTTCGCTTCGATCTTCTGATTTCATGCGTGCGTGCAATACATGTATAGCTTGTACGGTGCTGTGATTTATCAACCACATTTCAAGGCGAAATCTTCGATCACTTTGTGTATCCATTTGATTTCGGGGTCATTGGTAATTATTCGCAAAACTGTTTCACGTTTGGCGAATGGTCAATATATGGCGTTTGTCAACCCCATATTTGGGCACCATGGATCCAAATTGGCTTTATGATTGACTGATAAATCAATCTCTTTGATTTTAGGTCAAGTGGAGAATATATTCCAACTAACCAATACAATTGCTTGAGTTTGAGTCTAATCTGCTCTGCTTTTTGTCTAATATGAGGTTTGTAGTTTAACCTACCATCGAGATGTATTCCGAGGTATTTAGCTGATTCTGCTTGAGGAATCAGGCATCTGTCAAGAGATATAATTATGTTTTTGTCATTTTGGGCTTTGGAGCTATTAAGCCGTATTTTCCAGTCTCTAGTCCATTTGTAGACTTTGTTAACCGCTGCTTGTACGTTATCTACAGATGCTATATCTACTATGCCTTAGACAAATATACATCTTTTGACATGAAAACTGTGTTGTCGGCAAATGTTCCAAGTATTGTTTCTTTTGTTGTAGGGATATGTGAACCTCCAGCCGAAATAGGGTTGAGTGTAGAGATTGCTCGTAAATTTTTTTTCAAAATGATATAATTCCAGGAGTCGACAGTAATTGGGCGGCAGCAATCTGCTCATTTCGTGTATTAATCCCAAATGCCATACCCGGTCAAAAGCTTGTGAGACATCTAGGAATATTTCAGGACAGTATTTCTTTTCTTCGAATACCTTTTTAACAACCGCTGTTACACTATGCGCTTGATCCATTGTTGAGTGGTAATTTCAAACTGTAAATTGGAAATCTGGTATTTCTGTAAATGACTTAATACGTTTTAATAGCAGTTTCTCAAATAATGTTGATATCGCAGGTAGAAGCGAAATAGGCCTGTAAAATCTAACTTGGTCTGTCGGTTTATCAGGTTTTTTAAGCAAATTAATTCGAGCAACACTAAATAATTCCGAAACATTCTTCAGTCTCATATAGCCATTGAATATATATGTTAACATGATTATTGTTTTTCGTGGAAGCTCCTTTAATAACCAGGTGAAATATCATCAATTCCTAGGCCTTTTTAGGATTGATGTTAATATCAATTTCTGTGGCAACTTTCATCGGAGATATCTGATTTAGAGCTACATCGGCCAGATAAACAGGATTTGTATCTATTGTAGATTCTATAACACTCGGTTGGAATACCTTATACGTTCTTGCATTATAAGACTAAATGGGTCCCAATTAGTAAATTTGTTAGTAAAAAGTAGTTAGTTGGCTTCTTTGTTTTTTTTTCAGATTTGTCTGATGTTTTTTGATGTTTGGTCTAGTACCAACAATACTGGAGTGTAATCAAATGATTTTTCGCACAAACTCTTGATTTGTTTTTGATTTGATGAGTTTCCTTTCGAAATGTAAAAGTCCAGTAGGTCTGATACCTTTTTACTGTCGGTGGGCCAGTAAGTGGGTTTGCGCCCAGAATAATAGTTACCTTTAGTAATATTTATTGCTGCGAGTAATTCGTTTCCTTTTCCAGGTGTTATTAATCATGAACCCCAGGCTGTACGTTTAATATAAACTCCCCTCCAATAATATATCTTGGGCCTAATTTTAAAAATAAATCTCTATAACATGAACATAATAAACGAGGATGAATTAAATAATAAAGGGGAATTAGAAAGGGAAAACTGAAACACTATGAACAAACTATCATTTAATGAAACTTAACTAGGATGGTACGAAAGACAGTGGAATAAACTGAATAAGAAAAACGTAGTGATTCTGAGCATTGCGTCTCCAGAAATGGCAAATGTGGAAATTATCTTTAAGTTCAAAGAATCTTTTCAAAAGTATAAGAAACATCTAATATCTGCATAACTACACCTTCAAAACTATTTTGATTTATTTGTAATATAAATTTTGTAAGATCAATTTCGTCTTAAAATGGTACTGATAAAATAATTTCAATATTATGGCCAAAAGCATACCCTTATCTAGTACTATTTTAACAACCACCTTAAAATACACTAACATTAATGATTAATTGACATCCTTATTTGGGATTTTTATTAATTAGGCTTTATAAATGAAATTGATATTTCTGTGATGATTGAAATTACAATTATTATTATTTTAAAAATTCTAAAATAAATGCACTAAGTAAACTAATATATATTTTTTCTCAAAATATCTATTTTTCCCTTATGAAATTAGAAAAAATACAAAACAACAATATTACAATAAACATAATTTATTTCAATATAAAGGAGAATAGTAGGATTTTATTATGAATGTATGATTATATTTAAATGAACTCTTTACCGCACCACATATAAGGCAGAGCTCTAGGCGCATTTTTTAACTTTGTATCCCCTTTGTATTTGTTTGGGTAACAATGGTCAATAACTGCAAATGAATCAGACAACACCACTGTTGGTTTCATAGTCATGATTATTTTCAGTTTTCTTGCTTACTCTGTTTTATTTTACATCCTCTGTATTTATTATTTCTGGGCTATTCCTTAAGGGTCTAAGTTATATGGGCATCATTAAGATTGTGGTAATATTGGTCAATAACTGCAAATGTATCAGACAACACCACTGTTAGTTTCATAGTCGTGATTATATTCAGTTTTTCTACTTACTCCCTTTCATGTTACATCCTCTTTATCGATTTTCTCATTTTCGTTGGGCTATTCCTTAAGAGTCTAAGTTATATGGACAACATTAAAATTGTGGTAACATGGGTCAATAACTGCAAATATATAATCTTCTTTCAAATTGGGGTAGATGTCCATGTATTCACCTTGTGCCATCATTTTCATCTCTAATAGCTGTGAATTAAAATCATAAGCTGCTTGTATGTTTTGTAAATCTTTATGAGTCACTAAATCTATTCTTCTTACATTAGTAATATATACATCGTCTCTTATATCATCCATTATCACATTAAATGGTATTTTAGCTGTTAATTTTGTTGAAATTTATTCTCTATTTGATTTCCAGACATGTAGATGTTTATATTTTCATGTCCAAAATGTGTTTTGGTCATTTCTACACTTTGTTTGATGTTATTTCTACACTTTGTTTGAATGGCTACTTCACATTCTTCACCTCTTTGTTCTAATTAATTAGTAGCTAGGCAATGTGTATTTATCTCATTACTTCTTTGAACCTCCATATGCCCTTTACCTGTTGATTTACAGTCATAAAAGCCAGATCGATTGTATTGAAATATTATACTAGCACAATTTAAAGAAATATAGCTTCTTCTCTTGACATATGAAGCTGTTGTGGCTTGCTCCATATAATTTTTCCATATTTTAATTTCTTTAAAGCTGTTAAATTTCAATAACTCCTTCTCAATATTTATGTTATGAGATGAATGTAAATGATTCATTAGAAGATTTGCTTTCGTTGTAGTATGTTGGCATAACTTGCACGTATACAGTGTTTTTGTCACTTCGTTATCTTCATTAATAGCAGGATGATTTGCTTTAGATCTATGCCGTTTAAATATTTGTTTGCAGCTATATTCGTTTTCACAAATAACACATTTAAAAATGAATACACCCTTCAGATTTCATGCAGGTATTTTTTCTAAAACATACAGTTATTGTAAGATTCAGCAGAAAAGTCAAAAATTTAAAAATTTTGCAAAAATTTACCTGGATGAATTCTCTTGATATGGGCATTCAAATTAGAGCAGGTATATGACTTCGTGCAGTTTTCACAATAGAAAAGCTTCTTCTGTTCCATGCTCTGTCCTTCCATAGCAATTTAATTTGCCTATTTAATTACTTAATTCCACTATTATAATAAAAAACCAAGCAATATACATAGAAAATAAATTAGTGTATATAATAATATAAACTAAATATTTCAATCAAGAACTAAATAAACTATAATCCTTTAAATTGTAAATTAAACTATTTAAAATTACTAAAAAAAATAACGACTAATCAAGTAATAATTTGTTTACCAAAGTTTTGCGTTTGTACTCAGCAAGCGCACCTTTTACCATTCACAAAACAAAGCAAAATGCACGGTATATTCGCAAAATCTTACCAAAATTACCCCCACCTATGAAACTTCCTACCCTAGTCGTATTTAACATAATAGTTTGGAGAGCATAATTAGCAACGCCGCACGGCTGCGACCATTTTAATTTGGTCATATTAGGTATATTTTGGTATATTTTGGTTCATTCGAGAAGCTAGCTCAGAAGCTCATTCAATTGCCCTTGAATTAGAACTCTTCCTTCTTCTTCAGGCCACACTCGTGCCAAGACTGCCTTGATTTGGCAGCCGCTTATCATGTTATTAGGTGTGAGGAGAGGATCTCCATATTTCTTGCAATATTCAAAGGAGGCCACATCCCAACTACTTACGGCCAATAAACGGCGTATGCTCACATACGAATGTTTTCAAAATTCTTCTTTCGATGGTATTTTGAGTTTAGATTTTCTTAGATTAATGAATGTATTTTAGATTGTGAATTCTCATCGGTTATAAATGGAGAAAGCTATAAACTATTTTCAATCAAAGACAATCCTCATACATATATTCATCCAGTTATTCAAGATGTAATGAAGCAAATTATGTGAAACAAATTTTTAACAAAATATGTAAATTTTGATTTACAAAATAAAATTAAATACTAAATATAAAATTAGGGAATCATAGAGTATCGCCATGCCCAGAAAACAGCATCTCCAAACTATCTCCAAAACCATCTAGTTTCACCAAAGGTGTTACAAAAAATCATCAGCAATCTTAAACCCAAAAAAATACCTGGATACGATGAAATTTCAGTATTCCAACTCAAAAAGCTCCCACACAAGTAGCTCTCAGAATTAACCAACATCATACATTCCATCATGCGGCTGCAACACTTCCCAAAAATTTGGAAACATGCACACATAGTCGTGACTATGAAAAAAAGAACAGATTCTTCACCTTCAGCCTACAGGCCCATCACCCTGCTTAGTTCAATGTCCAAGATTGCTGAAAGAACGATCCATTTTGCACTCAACCGGTTCACTAAGCAGAACCATATCATACCAGAAGAATAACACAAGTTCAGAGCCAAACATTCATGTGCACATCAGACCACTAGATTGGCCGCAGAAATTCACTTCACCATGAAGAAAAAGCACAAGCTCTACGCGGTCTTTTTAAACCTAACAAAAGCGTTTGACAAAGTTTGGCGCGACGGCCTAATACACAAAGCCATCGAAGCAGGTTTACCCGAAGACCTAATAATTTTACTGCATTCCTTTTTGCCGGATAGATCCTTTCAAGTAAAAATGGGTAATACACTCTCCAGTCCTAAATGAGTCAAAGCAGGAGTCCCCCAAGGTTACCCATTAGCCCCAGCATTATTCAACCTCTTCATGTTAGACATCCCAATGAAGAAAGATATGGAAACTGCCCAATACGCGGATGACACGGCTTTCTTCACCAGTTTCCGTTCTGTAGATGCCGCTCAGAGAAAACTAAAAATTCAGTTAAATGCCACAGTCCAATGGTTAAATTTCTGGGGGTTGCAAATCAACCCCCAAAAAATCCAGGCCATGATCTTTCACAATCAGAAAGACATCCACGCCTACCAGCTGAGAGTGGAAAAAGTCTCAATCCCGTGGCGACGAAAAGCCACATATCTCGGCCTCATCCTTGACCGTAGATTTCTATGGTCAACACAGATAAATAAAGAAATCTCCAAAGGCTACGGTGTCGCCACAGTGCATAACCCTCTCATCTGTAGAAAAAGTAAATTGTCTCCGATGATTAAAGTTTTGCTTTACAAGCTGCTTATCAGATCCGTCATGTTATATGGATCTAACACTTGGTATCGGTTTATCAAGCTGGAACTAGTGGAAAAGCTTCAGATAATGCAAAATAAACTTCTCAGGCAAACTCTGAATGCGCCATGGTTTGTCAGAAATACCGAAATTCATCGGGAAACTGACACACCAGAAATAAGACGGTTCGTTTTCTCTCTATACAAGAAATTCCATGCAACCTCAGCTCTCTCCAACAATTCCCACATCAGATACCTGTCAGAGGCCCCGAAGACTATCCCCCCAAAAGCGGTTCTTCATGCCGACAAAGGTTCTCATACCCCAAAATAAAGCGCCTGCACGGGCAATGCTCTCTTATAAATTGGGTGAACATCAGCAAGGGAACCTTTTCAGCTGGTAAATCAGGCCCAAAAAAAAACTAGAAATCATATAGTTTCTTAGATTCTCTTGAAGGGTACTTGTTGACGTATTTGATAGACGAATTTTATTGTAATCACCGTTGTTTTGAGAGGTTTGTATTTTATTTACCAAGATATAAAAGTATTTCTTACATTATAGGTCTTTCTGAATATTACAGAAGATTTGTTTGAAATTTCGATGAAACTGAAAACTTTTAATTCGCTATTAAAAAAATACACAATTTGTAACACCACCAAAAATAATAATATAATAAGAATATTTTTAAAAAATTAAAGAAATTCTAACGTCTAATAGTATTTTAATGAATCTTAACTTTGCTAAATAATTCATATTAACAACAGATGCTTAAAATTTTGTATTGTGTAGTATTTTCCGACTTGAGGGATAATGGTAAAACTGAACGACCGATAGCTTCTCGAATAATAACAAACACGGAAATAAGATACTCAACAACCGAAATAGGATCATTGTCAATTGTTTGGAACACTAATCCTTTTACACCTTATCTTTTTGGAGTAATATTTCAATTAACCACCACTCACAGACCAGAAACAATCAAAATCACGAAATATAAAAAAATATATTAATAAACTATTTTTAAAATTATTATTTTATCACACAGTACTCGTTATCGATGAATCTATTATAGGCAAATTTCGATTATTTGCCTTAATACATTTTTGTTCAATTTACTCATTTATGCTCTTTTTGCTGTTGGTTGCATAAAACCTATTTTTTTACTATGAAATATGATAAATAATCCAAATAAAACCGAAGCGCACTAAAAGTTTAAATGTTAGGAAGAGGAAAAATTGAAAAAACGAGACTCAAACATTTAATACAAATCGTATTACTATGCAAAACTATATTTTATTTTATATGGTTATATTTTAGTATTTAAATGTAATTAAAAAAATGTATTTAGTATGTTTGTGAATTATGTTAACGGATTGCAGTCTTAAGTCTGAACGCCAAAATTTCAAAACAAATGTGTAAATCCCCCACTATACCATCTCTTATATATGTTAGAAATAAAAATAAAAAGGCAATATTTGTTTAAAAAGGCCTTTATTCGACAAAAATACTGGTTTTATTTATTTATAATACCTCAACAAAGTGTAAATACAAAATTAACCTAAAAATGACATCTAACCACAACTAAGACTGTGGTACGAAATGCGTGGTAGAAAAGGACGCGAATTGTGAAAATTATCAGGTTAGATTAGAACAAGTGCGCATGTGCAGTCCTAGCCAATAGAAACGCCGTGTATAGGCATACATGGCTAGGTCTTTTACTGTCGTCTGTTCTGGAACCATTCCGTGGTGCTGGCCTCGCTCATTTATGTTGACTTAGTATTTAGTTGCTGCACAGGCCTGTATCTTGGATTCATATTCTAACACGGCATTCATTTTATTGTACATTTTTTTAAATTTTACATAAAACAAAAGATTACTTATCGGTACCAGTGATGACAATTTCTGCTAATACTGACCAGCCAAAATCGAAATGCAAAAAGTATACAATGAATAGAACATTTACATGAATTACAATTTTTGCAAAATTGTCTATAGTAGAAACTCTAAATTGTATTATGATGCATAATTTTAAAAAATCATACGAGCAACAAGTCTGAAGTGTTCTGTACTTTCTTTTTACGATAAAATTATTAATACAGACAATAATTCTTTAATCGAGTAAACCGTCCAAGAACTAACGAAAATAAAATGTTAACGAAAAATTTACCTCAGCAGTATTTAGCACGATCATGCAAAATATACTTGGCGCATCACTGTATTCTATGTAAGGTCTGTATTTAAGTTATCAATACTTATCTTTCCATTAAAATTCATTTTTATGAAATTAATTATCTAAATTGATTAAGATTCGTTCGGCCATTCTGTTAATATATGGATATGTTAAGTTATAAGACTATGGAGACATCTAATAAATCCAAATAAAATTAATTCATATTATTAAATTAAAACGAATAGGAAAGAGAGATAAAGCAAGTTTTAATAAGCTTTATTCATTTTTAATGCAAACATTAAGCAAACCGTGATGTTGCTTGAGAACTGCAACGATTATATGACTTTTACTACGCACATAGCGTTTATTTGATAAAATAATTTTTATCGAGTAGAGTCAAAATATTTAAAATACGATGAAAACATATCAAGTTAAATCTCTTTGAGGCCTCAGCCGATTCTTACGTTCGAATTTAAGCGTCCTTGACCACCCTTGCGATATACACAATGCTGCCGATAATCGAGCCATCATCCAACAAATGCAGTGTAGCTCCAATTTAATCCAAATTAGAGCAAAGCAAGATAACATCCAGTAAATACTTGAATTCAAATTATTAAATTTCCTTCTTTATTTCTTAAGGAAATCAGCAATAAACTGAAATCGTGCGTGATCAAATCAGTGCGGATCAAACGTTCCAACTGATAATGTATTTGTGGCATTCCAGTAGCGATGAGATATAATTCCACTTTTTCATGTTCCAGGAAATTGCGAAAAGTTACAAATGTAAATAGAGCTGCTCTATCTGCTATATTTCTTTGTGGTGTATTGTATTCCTTTTAGTATTTAGAGAAAAGTGTCGGTCTATAATACTTGTGTATAACCTTTGCCTTTTGATCGAAGGACCTCCATAATCAATATGTCAAAGATATCAACATGTATTTCACGCTTCATACACATCAGCTGCTGCGAATACATTTTAGGAAAACGAAATACATACATTTTCATTATTTTATGTACATGTTTTTTTTTGCTCTTCTTCGTCATCGTAAAACTGTTTATATTATATTCCGACCTATCATAACTTTCGGAATATAAATATGTTAAACCTTATTTTCATTCCGTCAGCAGATTTATTTATTTTAATAAATTGGCTTTATTGATTATGTCCCAGTCTATGACGACATCTAACGGGAGAAAAGCATTATAAACAACTAATAAATAAAATTATTATTTGGGACCACCTCTAAGACCGTTAAGTTCACAGATGCCGACATTTAATACCATCTCTGTTCCTCGACCTGATATCTGCATGAAATGTTAGTCTAAAAAAATATATATCCTTTCTAAATTTCTTAAAGAATAGTGATATTTTCGTAAATCTTTAAAATTAAGTACCAATTTTACCAATGATTTCTTAGAAATTGTATTTAATTTATTCTGAAAAAATATAGAAATATATCCGCTAAAAAGGTATCGATATATCGCGAAAAATATCGATATATTTTTCAGAAAATATCTATATATCGAAATTTTCAGCATCCCTAGTTCAGAGAATATAATTAGCAACATCGCATGACGGGGTGACATTCCGAGCGGGTTAAATTATGTAGTTTTAGGTACTTCTGGAAATGAGTTTTAATTAGTGTTGGGAACAATCGACTGAAATCGACTATTGACTGTTTAGTAATTGACTACTTTTTACAATCGACTGTTTCAGTCGTTTACTTTTAGTTACTATTTTCGGTTCTACTAGTTCGTTCGACTGATTTTTAATAATGTGGCCGTGTCGTCCTAGCCGCAACTTTGACAAAAATCTACCCAATTTATGCTTATATAGATTTATATGTTATATGTGTGGTTTTATGTTTTTTTGTAGTTTGCTTGTGAATAATTATATATTGTAAATTAATATAGTAAGCTGGCTAGGTAGCGCAGTGGTAAAGGCAATGGGACGGTCCTGCTACGGTTGCGATAGCCGGGGGTTCAAATCGCGCTGGGGCATGGTCGTAAATTTATGTTTTTTGATTGTTTAAAATTTATAAATGTTTTAGGCAAGAGTGTAAAATCCGACAAGGAAAATGATTCCAATCACGCCAATAACCAGGCTGGGTAAGACCGGATGTCTTCTGGGATGATTTCTAAAGGTGGTCACTCGCCAGTCGGTAGGCTTAATGCTGAAGACCGTGGTTCGAAGCCCACATTAAACTTTAGGCCCATTCCAGATAAATCCATAGTTGGTAAAAGGAGACTTAAAAAAGAAAATATATATTAAAAAAATTAATATAGCAGCATTTTGGAACGTCAGTTATCGAGGACAAATAAATGCAATTTTAAGTAATAAATAGTAAGATACTTTTGACTGACATAATAGGTATAATAATAATAATAGGTAATAATTTGGGCTGGTATAACAGGTAATACCTTTTTTTTGGCAAAACTTTTTTCCTAAAATCTTGAAAATTAAAATTAGGTTCCAAAGGTTTCAGAAAATGCATCGATTCCAAAAGATTTGAAGAGTTTTTTACAGTAGCATTTGTTAAATTTCTTTTAAAAATATTAACGGTAAAGAGGTGAATAAAATATATTAAATATTTGTTATAAATACATTTTCTGATAGGAAAACTCTACTATTCAACAATATATCTTAATGGCTATTAAGAAGAGCACCACAGTTTTTATTTGTTGACGAATGGACTATCTTAACAGGATGTGTTCAACTCCTAAAGTCCATTGAAACAATGACCTCCGAGTTATCTGGTGAAAGATATCCCACTATGTCTTTAATTAAATCGTTAATAGGAGGACTGCAACATTCCATCAAATCCAGGACTTTAACAAGTGAATGGGAAAAAAATTGGATTTGGATTTGGAATTGGTATTGCAAATAATGCTGAGGCGATACCAAAGGTTATCACAAAAGAGGTATGTTCCAGAACATACTCGTATGACATCAAGAATTAAAATAAAAAGCCAAGCCGTGCATTATTTTGCATATTTTGTCGTGGTTAGTAGGCGTGTTGGCCACAAAAAATATCGATATATCGAAGGAAAAAAATATCCATATTTTTTGCAATAAGTATAAGATATATCGATATTTTACAAAAAAATTTATGTATATTTTTAATAGAAAATAAAAATAGTGAAATATTAGCCTAAAAAAATTTTTTTCTAAAACTTTTAAGGAATAACGGTATTTTTGATAAACCATTAAAATTAAGTACCAGAATTCACTAAACGTTTAAAAGGAAGTTCCGATTTGAAAGTTTTTTTTAATTGTACTTAATCTTCTGAAAATATATCAGCTAAAAAATATCGATATATCGACAAAAAAGTATCGATATTTTTTCTGCATCCCTAGCGGCTAGTTATTTAAATTTTTGTGTTGGTGGTGGTGTATGGAGATAGCTGATACACTATTTTAAAATTCATCAAGTCGTAAAAATGTCGAAGAAGCGAAGATCAGTTAGCGGGTCTCAAAAATCCAAATCACAGACTGATCCAGACGTACCGGATCAAAATACAGAAAATATAATCAATGATGTAGTCAGGTACATTATTCTTAAAGCTGACGAAAATTCATTTTATACCAGATCCGAATTAAATCAAAATGTAATTCATAAAAAGGGCCAATGCGTGGATAGTGTTATACAACAAGCAATTAAGGTTCTGGAAAATGTTGGTATTATTATTGTTATATGGATGTTGTTGATATTGTTTTGTATAAATTTTTAGGTATATGGTTACACACTTACTGAATATGATGATGTAAAAATGAAAAAAAAAATTATTTTTTAATTAGTATATTGCCTTCTGTCAATTATTCCGATGAAGAAGAAGAAGAATGTGTTTCTAGTTATGAAACTGGTTCAAATGTACCGAATTTTTTTTTTTTTTTTTTTTTTATAATTATATACATTGTTACTAGTCGTTGCCGACTAACCTACAATTTGTCCTTATAATAGCTTAAATCTAGGTATATATCTAATAGGACTCATCAGTCCTACATAGTCTCTAACATAATAATAATTGTTTTAACACTTTGAGTTTTTTCTAATGCACCTCACTGCACTACACTACAACACACTACACAAGTTCAAATGGTTTGGTCCTTTTGAGTCTGCGTCCGGTTTTGGTGTTGTCCAAGAGTTGTAATACTTCGAAATTAACATGAGAGTGAAGTCTCTCCTCATGTCTCTTTGCAATTCTTTTAATTTCTTGATTGACAGTCGGTATCTGAAGATCTCGATGTAAATAAATGGTCCGGTAATATCTGGGTGCACCTACGATGCTTCTTAGGACTTTGTTCTGGAAAACTTGTATTAGATTTATGTTGCTTTTTGCGGAACATCCCCATAATTGTATTCCGTATGTCCATATAGGTTTTAATATTTGTTTATATAGAAGTAATTTATTATGTATAGTTAATTGAGATTTTCTTCCAATTAGCCAATACATTTTTCTATATTTTAACTCAAGTTCTTTTCTTTTCTTTTTGACATGTTCCTTCCACCGTAGTTTTGCATCAAGTGTCATTCCGAGATACTTAGCATTATTGCTGTATGGTATGACAGTGTGGTTTATGGTCAATGGTGTAAGCGCGGCCTGTTTATAGGTGAATTGAACATGCACAGATTTGTTTTGGTTAATTTGTATTTTCCAGATTTGGGTCCATTTATTTATAGCGTCAGTAGCCTGTTGTAGTTTTCGGGTTGCTTCTTCGCTATTGTTTCCGACAGCAAGAATAGCAGTATCATCAGCAAATGTAGCCATTGTAATGTTTTCGATTTGTGGTATATCACATGTATAAAGTAGGTACAGAATTGGCCCCAGTACACTTCCTTGTGGTACACCTGCTTTAGCTTCTTTTATTGTAGAGTAAGCTTCCTCTTGTTTCACTCTAAACATTCTGGCTGTGATGTAAGATTTTAATAGTTCGGTGTGTTGCTTCGGTAATATTTTCTGTAGCTTATGGACGAGGCCTTTGTGCCATACCTTGTCGAAAGCTTGTGCTACATCTAAGAATACAGCTGAGCATACTTTATTATCTTCATAGGCTTTTTCAATAACATCTGTTATTCTATGCACTTGATCAATCGTTGAATGTTTGGTAATAAACCCAAACTGGTGTGTTGGTATTAGGTTTTTTCTCTCTATAATTGGTTTTAATCTTTTCAAGAGGAGCTTTTCAAATACCTTAGCTATCATCGGTAACAGTGAGATAGGTCGATAAGCTTTTATATCATTTGGTGATTTTCCAGGTTTTGGAACCATTATTATTTCAGCCATTTTCCAAACGTCTGGGACATATTTCAGTCGAAATGCTGCATTGATTAAGTTAGTGAGCTTTATAATACCCTTTCTTGGCAGATTGTGCAGCAATTGCCCTGTTATTAAATCATAGCCTGGTGATTTATTTGGCTTGATGTTAGTTTTAATAACGTTGGTGACTTCTTTCGGAGTTGTTAATTGAATTGTCGAATTTTCGCCGTCTATGTCCGGTAAAGTATGTTCAATTTCACTTTCGTTTGGTTTGAAAGTTTTCTCTAAATGGTCAGCGAATGCTTCTGCTTTCTCCAGGTTGCTGCGTGCCCAACTTCCATGCATGTTTCTTATCGGAGGACTATGTAGACAGGATCGTTTTAGGTATTTAGTGGCTTTCCAGAGCGAGTAGTCTGTGTTCTTGTCATCTGTTAAATTTCGTAGATAGTTATTTATGGAATTGTTTTTAATTTCCAAAATTTCCCTCTTCAACCTTTGTGTTATGTTGTTTAAGATATTCTTATTTTCAGGTGTTCTATTTTGCTGCCATTTTTTCCGTAGTTTTCGTTTTTCAGCTACCATTTCCTTGATTTCTTTCGGGTAATTTATTCCTTTGGTTGAAGTTTTAATTTCTGGAGTGTTATTCCAAGCAGCCTGTTGGATGTCTGCAACGAATTTTTCGGTTTCATAATTTAATTGGTCTTCTGTCTTAAGGGGAACATTTAGTTGAATTCGATTGTTTATTTCTTCAACAAATCCTTCCCAGTCTGTCCTCTTGTTGGTTAATGTTGGATTTTGTTGTTTTCTTATAATGTTTTCACTCAGCGTCAAAATCACAGGTGTGTGATCTGAACTTAAGTCAAAATTTTCTTCAACTTCCATGTAGTTAGTGGTTATGTTTCTAGCTATAAAGAAGTCTAACAGGTCTGGAGTTTTCTCTGGATCGGTAGGCCAATAAGTTGGTTTTCCTGTCGACATGTAACTGCACCCTAGCTCAGCAGCTGCTTTATGTAATTCATTACCTTTAGTTGTCGTCATTCTAGATCCCCATCTTGTATTTTTAGCATTGAAATCACCACCGATTATAAATTTTTCTCCTAGGTTGTTTAGAACATTCAAGTAATTTTCTTTTTTTTGGTTGTATCTTGGAGGGCTATATATGGAAGCTAATGTAACCCTGTATTTGCTAGATATAACAGTTACTGCCGTTACCTGATTTTCTGCTAAACTGAGTCCGGGTTCTTGATGATGGCATATATTATTTTTTATTATTATTGCACTTCCTCCTCTTGCTGTGTTAGCTGGATGAATGGTGTGGTAAAAGTAATATCCTCTAAATTTAATAAAGGATTCCTTTGTCAAATGGGTTTCAGATATTAAGCAAATATCTATTTTTTGCAATTCTAGGAATACTTGTAGGTCAGCGTGATGTTTCTGAATCCCATTAGCATTCCAAATTGCGATGCGGATGTCTTTACTTGCCATTTTTAGTTCTTGAGGCCACCGCCCTATTGTTTTCGAGTTTAAGTAATCTTTCAGAAAACGATTCAATAATCTTTTCCTGGTTGTCCAGCTTTGCTATAAGTTTCAATAGCAGTTCGTTGGTTGTAACGTCTTCTTTTTTTGTTTCTTTTTGAGCGGTTTGGTTTATGCTTTGAGCATAGGTCATTTCATCGTTGATTTCGTTGTACATTTTTGGTTGTTTATTTTGAGTCACTGTTTTTTGCTCTTTAGCCTGACTGATTTTATTTCTTCTCTCTTGGAATGTTTTCGCAACTACGCATCCTCTGTAGCTTGCTGGATGCGCTTCATTGCAATTCGCACATTTCGCTTTTGTTCCTTTGGGTTTTTTGCATTCTCCCGTGATGTGTTTTCCTGAGCATTTTACACACCTTGGTTCCCTTTTACAGAATTTTTGTGTGTGTCCATGTAATTGGCATCTCTTGCACTGTGGCACAAGATTTGCCTTTCTAAGAGGTTCTATTTTTACTTCGACTCCTAGAATTTGTTTAATTTCATAAATTGCTTTTATGTCCGTGTTATGTTGGAATGATAACATAAACAGTGGTAAAGGCTTCTTCTGGACAACTATTTCTCCATTGTTATTTTTATTTCGTTCTTTTTTCAGGATATTTGTGACGTCAGTACATTTAAGTCCATTTTTTATTAACTCTTCCACTATTTTAGTAGTTTTAGCTGTCGGTGGAAGCCCTCTTGCCATTACTTTAATGTCTCTGGTTTGCTTATCTTCATACGAGTGCCATTGTAATTTTAGGAATTCCAAGCACTCAGCAATTTTCGTAAAAGTTTTACGACATTCGGCGTTTAATTTGATTTGTCCATTGTTTAATGTTGTTGCTCTAAATAGTATATTATTTGTTTTCATTGTTTCATATAGCAAGTCAAAGTCTGTGACATTACTTACTATAATTGGAGGTGGTCTCGGCACTTTTATTTCTTTATTCAATTCTTGTGCTTTAATGGTTTTTGGTTGTTGTGGTGAAGCTTCAGGTGTGTAGTTTGCTTTTCGTTTCTTATTTCTTTTAACTGTTATCCAGCCTACTTCTTTTTGCAATTCTTCCTCGTCTGTTTCATAGTTTACAGGCAATTTGTTTTCAGTGCACTGGTTCACTACGGGAATGCTAGTTGGATTGTATGTGTTTTGGTTTTTTATTAGGAGTTGTAGTGCATCTAATTGTTTTTGCATATTTGTTAGTGCAATTTCCAGATTCCGTCGGGCTGTTTTTTCGTTAATATACGCATTATAGAGAGCTTGCTCATTTTGCGTTCTCTTATGGTTTTCTTGACAAAAGATTTGATTCTGTTGTGCCAGATAAGCTTCACCTGACGTTGAGGATTGTGTTTCCATCTCATTTAGTCTCTGGTTCTCTCTATTAATCATTTTTATTTAATGAATAGTTTAATTCACGTTTTTACAAAAATTTCAGTACCGGTATTTGTTTCAGAACCGTTATAACGCCGCATTTGTGGTACAGATGATGCACCTCCGACCCTTAACAGCCCCCAAAATTTTACCTTTGTTACTTTATTGCAGTGACCATCGTTTTAAACACATTTTCACTAAACATTTAACGCGCAGTTTTAACACTGTTATTGTCGTCACGGTTTTTACTTATTTTTTAAAATCGCATTTGTGGCACAGGTAGTACACTTTCAAATTTATTACACTGACCGTCGCTCCAAACACGTCTTTACTCTACGAAGGTCGAACGACCAAATGTACCGAATGCTGCTCACAAGATACTGACCCTATTAATTTTATCCATATATTTATGACAAACACTCCAGTATCAGACAGTGAGCTCTACAATAACATCCCTTTATTGTTTTTATATTGTTGATTTATTATTTCAGAATCCCTTTATAGTTTCCTGAAGTCCTTGGATATTGATGTAGAAGTTGAGCATCCATTTTTCGGTAAAGTCAAAGAATATATAAGAGAAACCTTGATAAAGAATTATTACCTTCACTGTGAGTTTGATGACAAAACGAAAATACAAACTTTCCAATGGGGGATTCGAGCTGAAATTGAAATCTCAAAGATGAAGGTTTTACAGTTTGTGTGTGAGGTAACTATTTCAGTTGACTTATAAGCACATTGTCAGGTTATTATTGATTTACAGATGTATGGAAATAAGCAACCAAAAGACTGGCCAGAACATTACAGAGCGGCCGAGAATCAGTTCAGAGAAAGAGAAGAGCTAAAGGAAGAAACAAGGGATGAATCAAGCTAGTCAACGATACTGGTAAAACTACAATATAAAGTTTATTTGTATACAAAAATTGTATCTTCTTAACTAATACAATATAAATAAAAAGATATAGGAAAACGTTAAATCTCATTGGTCCTTACATTGCGTTGTAAGCTGGGCCGCGACCTCCTTCTGGGACCACCCAGTTGATGTTCTGGCTGGGGTCCTTGATGTTGCATGTTTTGCAGTGGATGCGGTTCTGGACATTGATCTACAGTCACTGGCCCTCTCCAGAATCGAGTGGCACAAACTCATACACACCAGCGGGACAAAAACAATCTTCGAGTCCGTCGAAGATGCCTAAGTTTCCTTTGACAGGATTTTAAAGTGTTGCATAACATAATTTGTGTTATACACTATATATACGCTTTTAGTTGACTTTAAAAGATTCCAGTTGTGTTTTGATGACATTTGAGTGATTATTTTATGAACTTTTAAACAATTCATTAATAAAAAACTTATTTTTGTGTAATGCTCTAATTTTTCATTAGGTACAATCCTTTTAACTAACTTTCGGCGAGGTAATAAAACCCGCGGCAAAGACTACTAAGCATTCTCCAGGGAAAGTGAGATTGGGGATACTGTGAAAACTGCCGGTGCCCTTGCGAGATCCTATTGCCGTCTTCGAAGTGATGCTTTATGGACGGATGGTGTTTAAACCTGCGAAGAAACGAACATTACCGCATTACCGATCTTTGGATATTCAGTACCTCTGGAATTCCTTGAACGGGCTCAGGTACAGATTGGTGTAATCCAAACCCGACGGCGATCAGGGGTACTTCGTCGTTTAAATGATACAGAAAGGATCCTCCGTAGGTGTTCTTATCCAAGGGCCAGCCGATGGTGTGCTCCGCGCACCCGGTTTATGTTTGAATCATTCGTCACGATATCTTAACGCTCCCGTCATCGTTGTACAGGACCTCGGAAGGTGCATAACCCGGGCCCACGGCCTCAGCTTGCTCTCCCAGCCACTGAATAACGTGTCCCAGCGGGACGATATAGTTCCCGTGATTAAACATCGGAGTTCCTGACGAAATATCATTTATTCAATACATAAATCGATTTAAGGCAAATAATCCTGGAAGGCCTGGTACCGGAATCCTACCGGTGCTAGTTAACAGACCGAAGTTATCCTCCATTAGGGGAGTGTTCAGAGGCGCGCTCTTCTCTTTCCAGTCCCATTTATGGGGCCTTCTCGACGATGCTTACCTAAAAATCTACGTTCCGTATAGACCACCGATCAAGTGTGCTATGACTTCGATTCCACCGACCCTGATTTTCTTCCCTTCCGCTTCCAACAGTTGTTTGGCTCGTATAGCCGCGCTTATTCCAGTTGGACCACCACCGAGTATCAGAATATCAGTTTACATCTAGAATGTGTAATTTAAGAAAAATTAATCCTTTCAAGGTAAGTAATAATTTTATCATGACATGTCACACAGAAATTGTGAAGAATATATATTATAAATTTAAATAGTGTAGATACTTATAATGGTAGAAAAAAACAGTGTTTTAAGCTGGGCATATATTTTCTCAGACTATTGAAGAAGAATTATCAGACTGTAACACGAATAAAGCCAAAGCCAAGTCTCTTTGAAACAATTTTTTTGTTTTAATACGGACAAATTCTATGCATATTTATAATCAGACTTATAGACAGACAGGTAAAATAATAAAAATGATATCAATAAAATAATTCGTTATATAATGTTTAATTCATAATAATATATATTGTACAATTTTCTTAATATGTCACTCCAATTACCAATATTAATCTACGGGATAACGATGTCTTTTTTTCTCACTTAAATGGTAGTTGTTAAAAATAGAACCTTTTTTATTTATTATTATAACAATAATATAGAATAAATTATGTTTTAATGAAAAAACAGCTGAATCATAGTGCATTTTATATTAAAATTACCTTTCCATCTTGGATCTTCTTCACTTGGATGAATGAAATATAGTGTGTTATCTTGGAAAATTGATCCGAATATATTCCTATTTAACCCAACTGCTGGACTAGAAAATATGATTAGTTATATTTAAGAGTCCAAAGGTTACTTCACAATATGCTATAAAATAAAGCTCCAGACAATAATTGTATCATTACATATAATCATTTTAAGCTATAAAAGTTAAAATATCTTATAAAATTTATTTTCGACAAATTAATTAAATATTCCGAATTAAAATGAAATCTTAGATATTTTCAACGAATTCCCTAAATGCAAACTCATTTTCATTTATTTTAACAAGGAATTGTATAATTAAAGGTAACAGAAATATGTTACTCAAAAAATCAAAGCCAACTCAGAGGTTCAAACAAAATATATCAAAATAAACTGAGCTCAGTCCAATTTTTATTTATTAACCTTTGCAAACAAAATAATTTTTATCTATAAATGTAATTTTATGAAAATCGATCTTATAACATAAATATAATACTAAATAACGCATAAAGTCCGAGTTCAGAATCCTTTTTCTCATCTTCTATGTTGATTGTCTCCTATATATCAATCTTGGAATAATTCTATGTCCAAAATATCACTACAATATTAAATAAGTGTATTTTCATCTGTAATAAAATTGTGGGAAAATAAAAATGATACGGCAAGACCGATTGTTTAGAAACGGACATTTGACAAGATTGTAGAAATTTGTTTTTTGGGTTGCCGAGCGAATTTAAACCAAATAAAATTACCTGACATCAGTGGATTTTTCGAAAAATTTATCTAGTAATCCTAGTTTATAGAGCACATTCAATCCATGTTTAGCTACTAGGTCACGATAATTTTTGATATAAACGCCTTCACCCAAGCACATGTAAATAATAATGTAAGGAAAAAGGCTTTAAAAAACTCTGTATCAATAATTACTTACAAAAGCTTATATTGTTCCCAATCATAAGACTGCGTAGTGTTGTTCATTTTCAAGGAACTCAGTATATTGTACTTCTAAGTTTAAAAGGTGACCTAATTTTAAGATTTGTTGGAATTGGCATCATCCTGAAGATAGACTATAAAAATACACTTGATATCATAAAAACTAATATAAATTACCTCTGACGTGCCTTGTACTTTACCAATAAGACCGTTGTCAAAATCTACCACATTGTCAAACATTCTATCAATCATATCGAAAATAGTCTACAATTTTGTTTTTCTATTTTTATTTTTGGACTTTGTTGGTTGCTGGAGAGGAGTTTTAGAGTTTTGTTGCTGTTTGTGTGTTTACCCTTCAATCTCAGGAATATTCACTAAACCAGGTAACATTTTCAGCAGCGATCCTTTATCGATCTTCCTGATCCAGCGACTTCTAAATTATCAACCGTGCATTTTGTTGTAAATGATTTCTTATGGGCTGGCCTCGACTATCTCGAAGTTAACCTCCAAATTACGTTTTTGAGCAGCTTCATACACAATAAAAATAGGTAATTTTATCATTTGATTTTGTTCTTCGCAATTACCTGAAACAAAGGTAAGTTATCTAATCATCATTTTCTATAACAAATTGTCTACCCATTGCTTCAAATGAGAACTCCTCCTTGTTTTTGTTAATATAATTTAGAGCTTTCAATGCAGCTTCATTACGAGCATTTTTTATCGTTTGAGCCTCTCTATAAAATTTGACGTCGTTGACGTTAAAATGGACTTTGAAAGGTCCCCTCATATCAGAATCATTTCTTCTAACATGAAGAGTATCATAAGAATAAACCGTGTCATTCACTTTATGCAAATGAGATTTTTTCTCTGAAATGTCTGGTGATGCAGTCTTGCCTTCTATTTGTTCCTAAAAGGCACCTTATTTATATGTCTATATTTAACTAAACAATATTGAATACCAAAATATCATTAACTATAGAGTATTGCACAGACATCCCTACCTTTAATGCTAAATTGTTTAGTAAAACTACAGGTGTTTCTACAGGTTCTTTTCACTCTTTTTGATCTTCAAAGAATGATGTTGATATTTTGTATTTTTCAGAGCCCTCTGTGCAGCTTTCCGCTGAGTATTCTTCAAGCTTTTGCCATCCACTGCTTAATTTTCGTTTCCTAAATAGAAAGCGATGGTAAAAACTGTATTGTGCAGAGGTCCTTGAAAATTTTGATATATAATTGCATTTAATAATTTCACATTAATATACCTCTTCGTTAATTAATTCATATGAAAATGTAATATATTACTTTCAGCAATTCGTGAATAGAACTTAATGCGGATTTGTCTTCTGCTGGTTCACTAGTCAAACCTAAAACTCGGTTTGTTTCTGGCGCAGAGGGATTATTTTTCCACGTTTCCGAATAAAGATACCACGATGAGGTATCTATTATTCTTCAAAGTTAAAAGCGTCCCAGATATAGACCCTTTTATACTAGTGAATTAACTATAAACATTGCTATTTACCAACAATACAGTCTCAGTCGCCAAAAATATTTTTATATCATTTAATAACAATCCATAACTTAAGCTTAACAAGGAAAATAATAGTAGTATACAATTAAAGCAAATCATACTCAAATAATATAAAGAGAAAACACATATAACCCAGGGAACACACTAGAACTAACCTTAACATAATAATATAGAGCTATAGGGGGTAAATAAAATGTCGATATTCTTGATAAAAACTATCGATATTATTAGTAAACATATAGATAATTTTGGCTAATCTATTGATTTGGTTTATATTGGTTCATTTTTTTTAGTACCGCAGTTATTGCACTAAAGATTTCGGTATTTTTTTTCCTCCCATATATTGATTTTTTAAAATTATTTTCTATCGATATGTTTTCTGGCCGCGGACATTTTATTTAAAAATATCAATTAACATATTAAAATACAATAGAATATTTGTGGCGTATTATTCCATTTCATAGAAAAATTCCCTTCTGTTTTACAGATCCACAGAACATTCAAATATAAAAGTAATTCTACTTCGTTTAAAATTAAATTATAAATTGCATGTTATTGCATGTAATTATTATAATAGTATACAGCAATTTTTTTTTCTTGTCTTTTTTAAAGTTAGTTTATTATTAAGCCTACTGACTGGCGAGTGGCCAACATAGAAATTATCCCAGAAGACATCCAGTCTTACCCAGCCTGGTTACTGGCGTGACTGGGATCATTTTCCTTGTCAGATTTTGTACTCTTGCCTAAGGGCATTCACAAACATCACAAATTTACTTCCATGCCCCAGCAGAATTTGAACTCGCGACTATAGCAACAGTAGGGGGACCATCCTATCGCATTTACTACTGCGGCAACTAAGCCAGCTATTAAATCGTTTATCATGAAAAAATATTTTATAAAATAAATAAACTTTTTTATAACTATTAATTTGTGATATGTATGGTTGCAGAATGTATGAGCATATTTAAAAAATTCCCTTATTTCTCATATGATTTATCTACCAAATACTTCATTATAATGAATCAAAAATTATGGGTAAATGATCCAGGGTTTTGTAGAAGGGTCAGGGTCAGGATATAATGAGTCAAGTAATAAGGGGTCAAGTTAATGGTAGGTTTTATCAGGATAAACGATTTAAATCTGCATGCATCTTGATTTTGTTGATTTGACATTAAGCATGATTTTTTTATTATTGAAATTCACGCCATTTCCGTTAGCTTGTAGGATTGGTTGCATATATTACTTTAATTCTCAACTCCCCACTCTAAACGTTTTTTCCGCTCTGTTCTAGGTCTTCTTTGAATTAAATATTGGGTTTATTTTGTGTTTTGTCAGTTCTATTGCTGCTTTTTAACGTTATTATTCGGGTTCTTTAATAATATAAGAGGATAAGAGGATAATAGTGCATTTAATTTGATTTGTACCTTTAATGTGAAGATTTATGGTTTTTATATGAAAAAAATCAAAATACCGTGGGGTAAGGTAATGCTCTAAAACTGATTTTGTTTATAATGTATTTTTAATATGCAGGAATGGTTGATGGTGAACTGACATCTTGATTCTTGATGTATTGAAACATTTTCGTGCCACCGATCAAATCACCTTCAGAGACAGTAGTGTTATATTTTAATTGTTATGATAATATTAGTATATCAAATTACTAGAAGAAATTAAACTAAAAGTTGTAAAGATCGTTACGTCAATTACTATAACTAGCTGGATTCTGGGCGATAGTATCAAAAATAGTACTTAAACATTGGTTTTAACTAGTGTTGGAAACAATCGACTGAAGTCGACTATCGACTATTCAGTAATTGACTACTTTTTACTATCGACTATTTTAGTCGCTATTTTTGGTTCGACTGTTTTTACTAGTAACTGTTTCCAGTCGACTGTTTTCAGTCGCTATTTTCGGTCCGACTGATTTTATTACTATTTACTATCGACTGTTTCAGTCGTTTAATTTTAGTTAGTATTTTCGGTTGTACTGATTTTTAACGTTCTGGCCTTGCGTCCTAGCCGCAACCTTGAAAGTAATGCCCCGAATTTATGCTTATATAGATTTATATGTAATATATGTGATTTTATGTTTTTTTTTTTTGTAGTTTGCTTGTGAATAACTATATATTGTGAATTAATATAGCAGCATTTTGGAACGCTAGTTTTCGAGGGCAAAAAAAAATAAATTGTAAATGATAAATAGCAAGATACTTTTGCCTGGCATAATAGGTAATACTTATTTGATAAACTTTCACGATTTTTGTCCAAGCCTCTTGTTTGTCGAAACTTTTTTCCTAAAATCTTGAAAACCAAAATTAGGTTCCAAGGATTTCAGAAATTGCATAGATCCAAAAGATTTGAAGAGTTTTTTTACAGTAGCAGTTGTTAAATTTCTTTTAAAAATATTAACGATAAAGAGGTGAATAAAGTATATTAAATATTTGTAATAAATACATTTTCTGATAGGAAAACTCTACTTTCATATTTTGTTGGCTATTAAGAAGAAACTTTTAAAACTTATTGAAATAATGATCACCGAGTTATTTGGTGAAAGATATCCTAACGATGTCTTTAATTGTATGGTTAATAAGAGGACTGCAACATTCCATCAAATACAGGATTTTAACAAGTGAATGGGAAAAATGACAAAATTGTCTATTAGATGTCATCAATAACAAACTGACAATTATAGAAATGAATACGATATGCGGGAAATCCACATTTTTAGATCTTAGTTTTAGAAAAGCAGGATTTGGTATTGCAAATAATGCTTGGGCGATACAAAATGTTATCACAAAAGAGGTATCTTCCATTCTAACTTCAAAAAATACAAATATAGTTCCGCAATTCGAAATTCAAGACAAAACTACTGACCAAGGATGTATTGATATCTGGAGATATTTTGATAAAAAATGGCTAGAATGAAAGAAGCAATTACTCCAAGTACTGCAGCAACTTTACAGATTTAGCAGTATTTGGAAATTCCATTTATTGGGCGTTTAGAAAACCCATTGGATTTTTAGCAAACCAATAAAATGGAACTACCTGTATTATATCAGTTACACGTTTAGGGTAAAATGATGTGGCTCGGTGAATGGAGGTAAATCGAAATGAAACAGTGGTGTTTACATAATGTGACCGTTATTTATTGGCAATATAAAAAAAATTTGAAAATACCAAATAATAAAACGGATGGCAGCGGAGTTACCTGAAGACGAGGCTTGGGCAGTCGATGGTGGCACGTCTTAACCAAACGAGGGTTGAGCACTGAATGACCGAAATACCCTTCAATAATATCCCAGATAAACGTCTCGGGGTTGCCGCCAGCTATTCGGTGTCGGGTTCCAATTGGCACCCCGCCCGTGTTCAACATCTGGGATTATATTTCTGGGTATTTTGTAGACCGTTATTCCACGATGTAAAATTCAACATGCCTCAATTCGCTACACACGTAAAATATTCCTCTATACTCAAAATCTTATCCTCTATTTTTCAAAATCTGGGCAAATAATTAACGATCGAAGAAACCGCCTCACGGGAGAAAAGTTGAACGTGATAATATTCATAGTAATTTAAAAATATTTCTGTTCAAAAATAAATAAAATTTTCATTTAAAAAGGGTATGGTAGTTATTGTACGATCATTTTTAGGTTCATCATGGATTAGATTTTGTAATGATTAGGTATACGTTTACATTTTATTTAGTAGTTATTGTTATTGAAAATCATTAGTTCTTAGGTTTTATTTAAGTTGTATTGTACTATTTATATTTATTACCCTATGTTATTTAAAAATAGCAATTAATATATTAAAACACGATAAAACATTTGTGGTGTTATTATTCCATTCCTATTTACAAATCCACAGAACATTCAGTATAAAAGTAATCCTACTTCTTTTAAAATTATATTATTTATTACATGATAATAGAAGGAAGTTTTTTTTCTTTTTTAAAGTTAAGACGAGAATGAGTATATATATATATATATATATATATATATATATATATATATATATATATATATGTATATATATATATATATATATGTATATATATATATATATATATATATATATATATATATATATACATATATATATATATATATATATATATATATATATATATTCATCTCTGTCTCACTTATACTACCATTGGAGAATATAAACTAACTTTCTCATTCCTTTCTTTCCTATCTCAAAATTTATACAGACAAGAATTCCTACATCTTTGTCTGACTTTCACGAATGGAAAAAAAAGTCGAACCGTGTTTTTGCTATTTTTAAAACTATCGACTATTTTTGGACTGAAAACAGTCGATAGTTCCCAACGCTAATTTTAATATCTCTTAGTCTTTAATGTTGGAGTTTAAAGTTTCGCGGCGCTGCACCGAAATATGCTGCCAATGCAATTTGAAGTGGTAAGGAAAACCACTATGTTTTCTATTTAAAATGAAAAGTGAGTTAAAACATTAATAAGATATTGTATGCCATGTTGTTTAGGATTTTGTATTACTATTGTGTTACTTACTGTTGTAAGTTGGGATAAAAATCTATTAAGAATAATATGATAATGTGGTATAACAAATTACATCTATACAATTTACCGAAAGGTATATTCAGCTGTGAAGTAAAAACACGATATATATAGAAGATCAAATTTTAAGAATAAATCTAATCTATCTGTCTAATATAGATTTACAGATCTCGAGAATAACAAGAATCTAGTACAGTAAGTACTAACTGAATGTTGCAAGGTAATATATACATTAATTTGCGCAAGAGTTAAAATGAATGTTGTAGAGGACTTGTTGTTTGTTGATGAGTTGTCCATTCTCATGTGGAACACAAGGCTAAGTAGGAAGTGTTGGATTAATGAAAGCCATAGAAGGAAAATTAAATATGACAATGCTGAGATTCCAGAATATTACATAAAATAAGATCTTGAAATCTACTGACAGAAAAAATTGTTTGAAAAATCAGCTATTGTTTTAAAGATCGAGAAGTGGAATAAATAAGTAAAGACATTGTAATTTTATTTAACAATTCAGCTAGAGAAATTATTCTTTTATCAAATTAGCCTGGTGTGAAATTGAAAATACACTATAGAAATACATAATTAACGAAACTGACTGCATCATTTGTATAAATGGAATATATAGGAAAAATACAAGAAATTATGAATTATAACAGTAATTTGGTGAATATCTTAAATGGTATAAGTGTATAACACATAATAGACATTAAGATGTTTAACAAATAATACAAAAAAATTTATTACTATATGAAGCTTTATCCTTTTAGATGTTTGTCAATTATTTTAATTATTTAGTTTATAGATCCTCTATTGATCATAAATAGATTTCTTTGATATATATTTCTAAATTGTAAAAAATAAAGTACTAAATAAGTAAAATACTTAAATACTTTAAAAATTATTTTAAGCATATATTTCCTTTTTAATATACAAATAGTTTTTAGTTCATTTAATATTCCATATTTATGTTTATTATATAAAATGGCAGAATAAGATATATATATATATATATATATATATATATATATATATATAGATATATATATATATTTGCTCTAAGGTGCGCTGTTTGTTATGCTACAATTTTAAAAATAATCTCACTTATGACGCCGTTGCTATAATGTTCAGTTAAAATTTTAAATTTCTCATTACTTAGGTTTTATTAAATGGAATTTGAAAATGGTTAGTAAGTGTTAGCTCATGATATAGTTTGCGTATACTTTAATATGCATACGTAAATTACTTCAATGATGCACATTTTTGTTAGAACATAATTAGCGTTGGGAACTATGGCTAATCAGTCGCTAGTTTCGGTTCGACTGATTGTATTACTTTCTACTATCGACTGTTTTTGAGTCGTGTACTTTAAGTTACTATTTTCGGTTCTACTAGTTTCATTCGACTGCTTTTTAACGTTTAACGTTCTTGGTCAGTTTGCGGAAGTCGTTCGAAGTTGGTACAAATAAGCGAGTTCCGTCCTTTCAGCTTAAAGTTGCAGTAATTCCTATAGAATTATCTTTCGCAATTCGAAGGATTTCTGAGTATTTTTTCGTGTGACGAAGAACGATGGGTGTGATTTTATCCTTTTTTGGAGCGGTGATTAGATTTGGGTTCGCCGAAAGAGTTGGCATAGGTAGTGAGGTTGGAGATTGTGAGAGAGTTCCCGAAGTGTTTGAAACTGTGGTAGCTTGAGGAGAAGTGTTTAGTGAATTAATAGCCCTGCTACTTACCTGAATAGGCTGGTTCGTCTTGACGGCCGCTGGTTTGGGCGTTGGCTGGGTAGCTGTCTTAGTTAGCGGCTTGGTCGACGCTGATCTGACGGCATTTCTGGAGGTTGATGGTTGCGAGTTGGCCTTGGCTCTCTGCTGGATGGGTTGGGTAGACGGCTTGGCAGCCGGCTTGGTTGCAGCTGCATGTCTAGCCTTATCGACGGTCTTCGATAGCTGACTTGGTTGTGGTGGGGTGATGGGGCCCCTCTTCCCCTTTCCCACCACGGTTAATCCATCATCCGGATCTTCATTTTCCAGCGGTTGGGATGTGAGTTCATTTGGTGTCTCTTGAGGTTGATGTACTGATTGCGCCGGGGTGGGTTTAGTAAGGGCGTCTTGTAGCAACATCCGCATTGCGGAGAGCTCGTCTCGTTGCTTTGTTAGCAATATTCGAAGTTGAGTAACTTCAATTTTGAGTTCTGAGTTTTCATTTTTTAAATACTCGATGAGTTCAGGACCCATCATCTGGGCATCGTCAGGGCTATCATCGGCACATTTATCGGTTGTTGGACGGCAACTTTCTGAAGGCGGTGCTGGCTCTGGCGTGCGGGACGCCATTGCCGCGCTTGTAAAACGCTTTCCGGCGTTTAAAAACGTTAAACGTTGTCTGTAAATGCGCCTTTTCGGCGCTTACAGACGTTTTTTTTTGCCGTAGGTACTGGTGGAAACGTGATAACGGATCAACCGTCCTAGAGAAACTTTCGGGTAATTCTCGGAAGCGCAGGTAGGTTCGGCGGAACGGACACGACCGTTCTCTTCGAGAGCTAGCACGGAATTGTCTATTTAAATTTTTGTGTTAATAGTGGTGTATGGGGATAGCTGATACACGGTTTTAAAGTTCTTCAAGTCGTAAAAATGTCGAAGCAGCGAAGATCAGTTAGCGGGTCTCAAAAAACCAAATAACGGACTGATCCAGACGTACCGGATCAAAATACAGAAAATATAATCAATGTTGTAGTCAGGTACATTATTCTTAAAGCTGACAAGAATTCATTTAATACCAGAACCGAATTAAATAAAAATGTAATTCATAAAAAGAGCCAATGTGTGGATAGTGTTATACAACCAGCAATTAAGATTCTGGAAAATGTTGGTATTATTATTGTTTTATGGATGTTGTTGATATTGTTTTGTATAAATTTTTAGGTATATGGTTGCACACTTACTGAATATAATGATGTATAGATGAAAATAAATTTAATTAGTATATTGCCTTCTGTAAATGATTCGGATGAAGAAGAAGAAGAATGTGTTTCTAGTTATGAAACTGGTTCGAATGTACCGAATGCTGCCCACAAGATACAGACTGATTAATTTTATCCCATATATTTATGACAAACACTCCAATATCAGACAGTGAGCTCTGCGATACCATTGTTTTTGTATTGTTGATTTATTATTTCAGAATCCCTTTATAATTTTCTGAAGTCCTTGGATATTGATGTAGAAGTTGAGCATCCATTTTTCGGTAAAGTCAAAGAATATATAAGAGAAACCTTGATAAAGAATTATTACCTTCACTGTGAGTATGATGACAAAACGAAAATACAAACTTTCCAATGGGGGATTCGAGCTGAAATTGAAATCTCAAAGATGAAGGTTTTAGAGTTCGTGTGTGAGGTAACAATTTCAATTGGCTTATAAGCACATTGTTAGGTTATTACTAATTTACTGATGTATGGAAATAAGCAACCAAAAGACTGGCCAGAACAATACGGAGCTGCCCAGAATCAGTTCAGAGAAAGAGGAGAGCAAAAGGAAGAAACAAGGGATGAATCAATCTAGCCACCGATACTGGTAAAACTACAATATAAAGTTTATTTGTATACAAAAATTGTATTTTCTTAACTAATACAATGTAAATAAAAAGATATATAAAAACGTTAAATCTCATTGTATCAGCTATCTCCATACACCACTATCAACACAAAAATTTAAATAATTAGTCGCTAGGGATGCAGAAAAAAATCGAAATTTCTTTTGTCGATATATTGATACATTTTAGACGATGTGTTTTCAGAAGGTTAAGTATAATTAAAAAAAAAACTTTCAAATCAGAACTTACTTTTAAACGTTTAGTTAATTCTGGTACTTAATTTTAATGGTTTATCAAACATACCGTTATTCCTTAAGAGTTTTAGAAAAAAAATATTTTTTAGGCTAATATTTCACTATTTTTATTTTTTCTTAAAAATGTAGATGCATTTTTTTGTAAAATATCGATATTTTTTATACTTATTGCATAAAAATACGGATATTTTTTCCTTCCATATATCGATATTTTTTTTGTGGCCAACACGCCTGCTAACCACTACAGAATATGCAAAACCTAATGCACGGCTTGGATTTTGATTTTATTTCTTGGTGTGAGAAGAATATATTCGAAACCTTTCCTATATAAATTGTAACAGAGGAAAGGACGGATATAATTGCTTGGAGCAATTAATTTAATATTTGCTTATATTTTCCAACGTTAGTATACGCGAGATGGAGATGTACATATTCCTTCACGTACTAACTTTAAAAAAGAAAAAGAAAAACATTACTGAATACTATTAATATATCAATAATAATATCATTTTAAAGGAAGTGGAGTTACTTTTATATTTGAATGTTCTAAGATGAATTGCTATTTTTAAACAATATACTATAATAAATATAAACAATACAACAGAACTTAAACTAAACATGTACAATAACCATGAATTAAAAATAATCGCACAATAACTACTACAGCTTTTTAAAATAAAATTAATGTTTTATTTATTATCGGACGGAAATATTTTTTAACAAAAATCGAGGGTGTTAGACCCAAACCAAAAAGTCAATAAAAAAAATTAACTATTACTTATTTATCATTCACAATTTTAATTTTTTACCCTGTTACATTAACAATCTTGAAAAATATCGTTCCAAAATGTTGCTATATTAATATACAATATATTGTTATTTACAAGCAAACTAAATATGTTATATATAAATCTATGAAAGCATAAATTCGGTACATCTTTATCAAGGTCACGGCTAGGACGACAGAGTCAGAACGTTAAAAAGCAATCGAATGAAACTAGTAGAACCAAAAATAGTAACTAAAAGTACACGACCCAAAAATAGTCGATAGTAAAAAGTAATACAATCAGTCGAACCGAAACCAGCGACTGATTAGCCACACTTCCCAACGCTAATTATGTTCTAATAAAAAAGTGCATTTCCTTACTGCCCCAACTAAAATTGAATTAGTGTTGGTAACTATCGAAGAAAAACAGTCAATTCGACCACTATTTTTTAAGTTAATCATGTTTCTTCCATAATAAATTTAAGTGAGTAATTTAAAAATGATGTTACTAATATTTGTTTTGAAAGTATCTTCAATATAAGCCCGAATATATATTTGATTTATAATAATCATTGAAGTAATTTACATGTGCATATTAAAGTATACGCAAACTATATCATGAGCTAACATTTACAAACCATTTTCAAATTCCATTTAATAATATTTTCAAAATTGTAGCATAACAATCAGAGCACCCAAAGCATTTTTTGCAATTCAGAAATATATATCAAAGAAATCTATTTATGATCAATACAGGATATATAAACTAAATAATTAAAATTATTGACAAAAATCTCAAAGGATAAAGTTTCATATAGTAATATATTCTCTTTTTTGCATTATTTGTTAAACATCTTAATGTCTATTATGTGTTATACACTTATATCATTTAAGATATTTACCAAATTACTGTTATAATTCATAATTTCTTGTATTTGCCCTATATATTCCATTTATACAAATTATGTAGTCAGTTTCATTAATTATGTATTTATATAGTGTTTTTTTCTATTCCTCACCTAAAATATTCATTGATTAATACACCAGGCTAATTTGATAAAAGAATAATTTCTCTAGCTGAATTATCAAATAAAATTGCGTGTCTTATGCGCAAATTAATGTATATATTACTTGCAACATTCAGTTAGTACTTTGTTGCGAAATACATTTATTAATAAAACCTGAAATGGATTAGAAGTTAATACCACTAACATTTACAGAAAAATTCAAATAACCTTTATAATTATCTCTAGTATAATGATATACTATGTCTTCAGAATCATATTAATTACTATTAGTTCTTAAGAGCAAGAACAAATTTTCTTAGATGTTCTGTATTCACCAGACATCAATCTTACTAAAATTCTTAAAATTTAAAATGGATTGATTAATGGTTATATTATGAAACTGAAAAAGCTTTTTATGAACATCTAATTACCCTATAAACAAAGAGGACCGATGATTCTTGTTATTCTCGAGATCTGTAAATCTATATTATATAGATAGATTAGATTTATTTTTAGAATTAGATCTTCTATATATATCGTGTTTTTACTTCACAGCTGAATATACATTTCGGTAAAGTGCATAGATGTAATTTGTTATACCCCATTATCATATTATTCTTAATAGATTTTTATCCCAACTTACAACAGTAAGTAACACAATAGTAATACAAAATCCTAAACAACGTGGCATAAAAAAATACAATATTTTATTAGCGTTTTAACTCACTTTTCATTTTAAATAGATATTTACCTAGCTTACTATATTAGTTTACAATATAGTTATTCACAAGCAAACTACAACAAAATATAAAACCACATATATTACATATAAATCTATATAAGCATAAATTGGGTTGATTTTTGTCAAGGTCGCGGCTAGGACCACACAGCCATCATTGTTAAAAATCAGTCTAATGAACTAGTAGAACCGAAAATAGTAACTAAAAGTAAAGGACTGAATCAGTCGATTGTAAAAAGTAGTCAAATGCTAAATAGTCAATAGTCGATTTCAGTCGATTGTTTCTAACACCAATTAAAACTAATTTCCAGAAGTACCTAAAACTACATAATTTAACCCGCTCGGAATGTCACCCCGTCATGCGATGTTGCTAATTATGCTCTCAGAACTAGGGATGCTGAAAAAATTTGGATATATAGATATTTTCTGGAAAATATATCGATATTTTTGGCCGATATATCGATATCTTTTTAGCCGATATATTTCTATATTTTTTCAGAATAAATTAAATACAATTTTTAAGAAACCATTAAAATTGGTATTTCACAATTTTTATTTTATTCTTAAAAATATGGATATACTTCTTTATAAATATCGATATTTTCTCTCCTCCGATATATCGATATTTTTTAGAAAATATCGAAAAAGATATATCAAAATTTTTTAAAATAACAATATTACGTTTTTTCGGAGGCCAACTCACCTACTCTGAACTATTACATTAAATATGAATAGGAAAGGTACTTTGGAAGGTGAGGGATACCAGCGTATGGAAAAACCATTCGTATCTGGACTTCAAGAGAAAAATGACGTTAGGCCGACTGCAACGTTGCCGATATGTTAAATTTGTATTTACATATAGGGAAAATAGTATATAGCACTAAATTATTATTATCTAGTACTATTTCAATAACCACCTTACATTTTACATTGAGATTAAAGATTAATTTAAACCCTTTTTGGGGATATTTATTACCCAGGACATAAATCTAAAATACACTTCTGCGATGTTTGCGTAATATTATATTAATTGAAATAGCTATCATTATCACTTTTAAATGCACCCAGTGAACTATTATATATTTTCCTTAAGATGTCTATTTATATTTCTCATAATAAATCGAGGGAAATACAAAATACAACAATATATCAATAAAAATATTTTATTTCAATATAAAGGAAAATAGTAAAATGCTTTATACTTATATACAATTATATTTAAATGAACTATTATCTACACCACATATGAGTTCTAAGCGCACTTTTTTAAACAAACGTGTTCCGTTAGTAGGCCTAGTCCATCGGTATAAGTATTTATTTGGGTAGTATTAGTCAATAGCTGCATTGAATCAGAAAATACTACTGTCAGTTTCATACTCATGCTAACTCACAATTTTTTACATGTCTTTATTACATACACCGGTTATGTTACATCCCTATCATTAACGTATAAGTTATATGGACTTCATTAGGATTTTCAATAGATTTCAACTACTTCTGCAGGCAACAGACACAAACAAAGCAAAATGCACCGAAATTGTATTAGGGATGGTACACTCGATTCCGATTCTACTCGAGAATAGAGTTTTTTTTCTTAAATTAATCGACTTTGCGAAACGATCTATAATTGATGAACCCTGCGATAAAAAGTCATGGAATTATAAAATTTATTAATTATTTGATACTTATTTATACTAAATATTATTTTTTCACCATATATTTATTAAAATTGCTCCTAGCCAATATATGTAATGTCCAGTGTCACCAATGTGGAAAGCAATAGAAATATAATACTAGTACATTCAGTTTAATTAAATATTTCAAGAAACCATACATAATTTAATTAACTGCTCCTAATCATAATCAAACTAGAACAGTGAGTACGAAAAGAATCTGAGGCAAGAAATTCGAAACAATAATGAAGGACAGTACATTGACATGTAAAACCAGCCACATTAGTAGGGTAAGGTTTAAGAATTTTGGCTTAGTTCAGGGCGGCCGGAATTTCAACAGACCCAACCAAATTCGATTACACTATCGCTAGCTTAAATCACGATCTTTTAAGCGAGGTGATAGACATAATTCGAAAACCACCAGGCACTAACAATTACGACACGTTAAAACATAGATTAATAAAACGGTTTGCGATCTCACAAACTAACAAGATACGCAAGTGGATGGGGAGCATTCCGTTAGGTGACCAAACACCCTCACAATTATTACACAGAATGCAAATCTGGTTGGAACTATTGACACAAAACACAAGAGCAGTTATTGTAACAGAGTTAGCTGACAGAATCCAAGAAAGCAATGAAATATTAACAATCCAGACCGTACAGGAACAAGTATCACCATGAAATTATATTCGACATCAAATCGCCTAATTAACTGAACAAGTGAAAAAGTTAACAGAAAGACCTAACTATAAAATACATAGGCAAGCATATAGCAGGATACCAAATGACTAATTAGATATTTGCTGGTATCATAAAACATACCAGCAAAAAGTCAGGAAATGTGTTCCGCCCTGTAGGTATTCGGGAAACTCAAGGGGGCGTCAGTAAATGCGGCATACAGGGTTCCCAATACACCGCGTCGCCTGAACATTATCGACAGAAAACAAAACATAAAATTTTTAGTCGATACAGGAGCGGAACTTAATTGTATAATAGTTAGTGTTATTAATAAAGTGTTAAGGCAAACATAGTTTCATTCAATAAATTATCGGAAGACCTCCATATATTTATATTTATATCCTTCAAATCTATAATTTTATCCTTGTCTTAATTTTGTACAAGTTATTCTTTCTACCATCATGTTTATAAAATTACACCTATTGCAAGTTGTTGGAAGTTCCAATCAAATTTATTTTTTTAAATAATTTATTCACTTAAAACTTATGTATTTTATGAAATTTGTTTAAGCTTAAATTAAATGAACTTAAATGAAATGTAATATGCTTTGTTTAATAAAATTGAATTATTCGTTCATAGCATTGCGATTCAATAAATAAATTCATTAACTTTGAAAAATATTAATATTCTAATTTAGAATCGATTGAACTCAAAACAATCGATTCTTGCATTCGATTAATGCGCTCAAGTACTTTACATAGGTGGTTGGTTAGCGCGATGGGTCTGTAGCTGGATACTGATTGCCGTGGTTTACCTGGCTTATATATAGAGACTAACAGCGACTGTTTTCAAGATAAAGGCAAATGTCCTCTCATCCAAACTTCGTTGTAGATATTAAGCAAATGGAAAAGTTGCGATTGGGTTAGGTTTTGGATTAAAGGGAAACTAATGTTGTTTAGTCCAGAAGATGTGTTCCTGCCCCTACTCATGACCATATTCTCTTTCATTGTGAATGGAGTGTCCAAAAAATCATGTGCATTTTTGCTTGCTCCATCATTGCTGTTCATATATTTCTCATAGGGGCCCTCAATACATCGACTAGTGAATGTATTGAGATCCGTCAACCATTACTAGTATTTTGGATTGTGGAGTGCCTTTTAGTATGTTTACTTTCCTCCATATAGTATGGGATAAGGTTAATTTTCTCCAAGAGTTTAATCTTGCTTGCCAAATAGTTCTTCTCGCAATTGCCTTTAATCTTTTATAGTTTTGGAAAAGTTCGGACGTTGGGTTTAATTTGAATCTGTTAAAGGCCATTTTCCTATCCTTTATCACCCTAGCGCAGTCTTTATGCCACCACGGTACAGGTAATTTGTTTATTTTTGTGGCGTTGATAGGATTAGATCTTCTAATTGCATTGATAATGGAGTCGGGGAAGTCTTTTACAACTGTGTCTATATTTTCACTGATTGGCTTGGTTTCAATCAGCGAACTGTATTGGTCCCAATCAATACCTCTAATATTAAGTCCAGCCGCTGTAGATAATATGCCAGGTGAGTCAGAGAGTTCAACCAGAGTGGGAAAGTGAACGCTGTCATGCATATCAGCTATAGTTCCATCTCGCTTGTCCAACCAATGAGGAAGAGCACAGGCTCAAGTCCAAGTGTGATAATGTGCCTCATAAAGCAGATACAAATGTAGGCGATCCATAATTCATAATGCACAGATTATTTGCATCAATCACCTCAACAATCCATCGACGCCTTTGATTTGATTTGATTTAGGCTAGTCCTACTCCGGCGCATGAGCATTGAGATCCCCATGATGAGTTTGGGATTTGACAGTTGTGAAACGAGAGCTTCTATACCTTTTGGTTCAAAGCTCGCGGAACGAGACAGATACAAACTACACTGCTCTGAAAGGTACTGTTTCAAGCTCTGTTATTATGTTAATCTTTTCTTCGTGTATTTCTGTGCGGATTAAAATATCTACGCCTCCATATGAATGTGCACTGTTTGTCCTGTCTTCTCTTATAATCTTGTAGCCTCGCACTTAAAAAGAGCCTGTTGGGGATACGTTAGTTTCCGTAGGAGCATAATCGATGGCTTGTAGAGTCCCATGACAAGTCGAAGCTCTTCCTGTTTCCTTTTAAGGCCATTAATATTCCATAGCACTCTGATGGTCCTTTCTAATTATAGTGTTGAGGCTTCTATTTCTATATCACTGCCTGATCTATGCCTAGAGCTTATTTTGATACGGTCTTAGAGTAACCGCTATTGTTCCTCTTGCTTGGTGGAAAGGATCTACGCCAGGAGCCAGGCGTTGAATTCGGACAATTTTCGGAAACGGTCTGCCTCTCTTTACTCTTATAGGACTGAATTGAAGGAGCTTCTCCCCTTCGCTGGGACAGGGATCGGGATGAATGGAGTTGGGGTGTAGGAGGATGACGGGAAAGGGATTGATCGCCCGAATGATGGCCCGAGACAACCTGGGCTGGGGAGAGTCTTCGGTGTGAAGGTCGAGGGGCCAGCAGTCCTCTAGTTGGACCCGAGATGTTTTCAGTGGAGGTTTACTATTTAATTCAAGAAACCTCCCGAGTGGAGGTGGATGATATCAATCTAGGTGTTTCCTTTGTTTCTTGTTTATCTTTGTTGCATTGAGTCGCTATGCTGACATAAGTTTTTTAACAGCATTGGCAAAATTCATTTGAGTATTCCCCAAATGCTGCCTAGCTAAATTCCTAGCCACGAAGTATGACACCTTTTCATGAGTTTTTACTCTCTGTATTAAATTGAATACAGAGCATCTCCTGTATCTTGCAGAGTACTCCTGACCACAGTTAACACTATGAGGCGGTGGGGAACAATCTACTTCTTCATGTGTGTTTTTTCCACAGAAGGGACAGGTAGGAGCATATGTACAATTCATGGATACGTAACCGAATCTCTGGCACTGATAACACCCCATGCGGTTTAGGATATATTGTCTAATTTTCAGACTTAGGTAACCTGCCTTGATTCTTCCGGGGATGTGATCCTTTCTAAATGTTAGGATGTAGCTGCTGGTAGCAACGATCTCACTATTTTTCTTCGAGACGATGCGCTTTACCAATGTTACTCTCTGCGATGATAAATTCTCCAGTATCTCCTCATCTGTACAATGTGTACACTGTTTACTAGAGAATTTAGTGTATAAAATTACTGATATCTCAATATAAATAAAGAAAAAGACAAGAATAAAAGTATATATTTGAAGGTTATAAATATAAATACATATATTTACTTGTTTAGGTTGTCAAACTTTTATTATCTCAGCATCTGTATTTCTTACTCATTGTTCTAGTGCGATTTTGATTAGGAACAGTTAATTATTTTTGTGTGTTTTCTTGATATGCTTAATTAAACTGGTCTATTATTATAACTCAGTTGCTTCAATTCAATTAAATCCGTTGTTTACTTTTTAAAAATAAAGCCCCACGGCTCTAGGCGCAATAAATTTATTGATAGAAATAATATTTATATTTGTATGAATTATTACCGCAATGTTTGTTGTGATGGTATGTAGAACATGAAACTAGTCTCTTAATCGTAATATCGAAAGTCAAGTATCGATTCTTGATTAACTTCAGGAATTAAAGATCGATTCACAAAAATCGATTAATTAAAAAAAAACTCGATTCTCGAGTAGAATTGGAATCGAGTTTACAATATCTATGTTAAATACCACTTTTAGTACACATGATTTGTTCGAACAGTATATTGGGAGATTCAATATGATTGTGAATTAGGTTAACGGATTGCATAGTTCAGATGAACGGCATAATTTGAATATGCAGCTGACGGCAAATGTGATCTGTATATCCCCCACTATACCCACTAATATTTATATATTAAGAGCTGTCTACCATTTTCCCTTTACCTAAATGCTAATTTAACATATTGGTAATGTTGCGTTGGCCTGGCGCCATTTTGGTCTCGAATTACATAAGTTCAATGGCTCACCCATCAGCAATTATTAATTTGATACATTGGGATTGTATTTCTATCACAACTACTCGAAATGCTCTTAATAGTTGGGGTTATTTTGTTTATAGAAAACCTATCTGAAGTAGCAAATTATAAAACCGAGCGGCATCGCTGGTAAAATTGCGCATTCTGTGATAGGCTGAATAATAGACTAATAGAATAGACTATTTTCGGAATGTCCTTGTAGATAGTGTGTAAGTTTTTCTTCTTCTGAGAGTTCCAGGGGGTTGTTATAATCGAGCTTACCCTTGATGATTTGGAATGGGGTATATTTTGAAGTACTCTGGGTAGAATTATTGTATAATAAAATTACATAGTTCATTAAGTTGCTAATATTCTCTTTAGATTTTTCATTTTGAAAGGCTAATATAGTTTCGTTAAGAGTTGAATGAAATCTTTCGGAAATATAAGCTATTGGAGTTGGGATTATGAGGTGTACAATAATGAATTTCGATGTTGTGCAACATACAGAGTTTCTGCACATTTTCATTCTTAAAACAGGTGCCATTGTCGGTTGTGATTTTACGGGGAAGTCCGTAGTGGTTGAAGTACTTTAGGAGATTTCCTACGATTTTAGTACCGTGGCAAGTCAATAGAGGGTATGCTTGTCCTAGCTACATAAAACTGTGGAAGATGGTCATGAAAGTTGTTTTGTAGATTTTGCATGTATTTATGTAAATATGATCGAAATGTTCGTAACCGAAAGGAGTTGGTTTAAAGATCAATTTATTAGGATATCTTTTGTATTTGCTTTTTTGACATATTTCACAAAGATTAATTTATGTCTTTACGGTATCTTCTAAGTTTGGCCAATAAATATCTTGAGGGACGTAATGTTTTCTTGTATGCCTCTAGTTTCATGGTAATATTTTATTTTAAGTTGTTGTTCGTCAGGGTCTGTAATATCTTCGAGTAATTCCCGTGAGATGTAAAGCTTAAAAGCATTATTCTTAAAATATCTTTGGAAGGTGTTAATGATAAGGGGTTTTAGACTGGCGTTTTTAAATAACAAGCAATATGTTTTCCCAGGTACGAAATTTTCTTTCAACATTTGGCATAAGAGTTCTTCGCTGGGATCGTTGGGTAGAAAGAAAGAAATTCTTTGTTTATCGAAGATTGGGCTACGTTCTATTTTATATTTGTTGTTTGACGAATACCTAAATATAACTTGGTTCTTGAAAGTATGAATTGCGTAGTCTCTATAGAGTGCTCCTATGATTGGGTTTTCGCAGCTAGAATGGACTGTTTGCGTTTCAATCTTATCGGAGGTGTTAGGGATTCTAAAATATCGTCAAGATCTTGTAAACTAAGCTCAGGAATTCCTTCGTTAGAGTCTATATTCGGTAGGACTGATAATTTATCGTCTACTTCGAGGTTGTTTATTTAGTTAGGGATGCGAGATAGCGCGTCAGCGTTAGTGTTGGTTTTTCCCTTTTTGTATATAATTTCGAAGTCATATTCAGAATTTGAGTCACCATTTGACCAGTTTAGAATTAGGTTCTTTAATGGCGAATAACCATTGGAGAGGTTTATGGTCCGAAACTATTTAAAACTTTTTAACGAATATATAGTGACGGAAATATTTAGTGGCTCAAACAATGGCTAATAATTCCTTCTCTATTGTCGAATAATTACATTCGGCTGGATTTAGAGTTCGTGATGCATAGGCTAGGGGAAGATCTGCACCTACATATCACTGAGATAGGACGGCTCCGATTGCGAAATTCGAGGCGTGGTTAAATCTGTGGTTAAAATGAACGGTTTAGAAAAATATGGGTGTTGCAATATAGGGTCATTAGTAACTACGAGTTTGCATTTTTCGAAGGCTTGTAAAAACTCTGGGGTGTGGTTTACTTTGTGGCCTTTATTAAAACAGTTTTTGAGGGCTTTGTTTAATTTGGCAAAATTCTTGATGAATTTGCGGTAATAACCGATAAGGCATAGGAAAGACTTTATCTCCTTTGTGTTTCTTGGTGTAGAAAAATCCAACATTGCTTTTATTTTCATTGGGTTAAGTTTGATGCCTTCAGGGGTGATTGCGTCTCCTAGGAACTCTAGGGTTTTTTTTCAGAAATTCAGTCAGTTAGCAGACAGGGTGGAAAAATTGGAGAAATCTGGATTGGGGAAAACTACCCAAAACAAGCTAAAGAAAAACAAAAATAAGTAATTCGTTTTTCAGAATTATAACTTGGAACGCAAACGGACTAAATCAAAGAGTCCGGGAACTAGAATTATGCTTAAAAACAAATAATATAGATATAGTTCTCATATCGGAAACACATTTTTCTAAAAAAAAACTACATTAAAATACGGGGTTATGATGCTTACTGGACACTTCACCCCAGTGAACGGGCTCGAGGGGAAGCAGCTTTAATAATTAAACAATATATACAACATTTCGAACAAGAAGAGATTAAAAATGAAGAAATACAAGCTTCGATAATTAGTATCGAAGAAAACGGGGCTGAAATAAATATTGGCGCTATATTTTGTCCACGAAGACATAAAATGACACAACAACAATAGAAAGATATCTTTTCAAAATTAGGCCCAAGGTTTATTATTGGTGAAGACTTTAATATTAAACATACAGCTTGGGGTTCACGAATAATAACACCTGGAAAAGGAAACGAATTTCTCAAAGCCATTAAGCCTTGCCGCAGCAACTCCGAGTTTAAGTATATTTTGGCTTTGACATAACAAAACAGTTATCTAAGTAAAATAATTTTTAAAAAAATTATCAAATATAATTTATTTTATTATTGGGCATCTAATGCATATATTATCGAAGAATTTAAAACTATAATTAATTTTACAGCCACAATAATTTATAGGTTAGAGTTGTTATATACAATGAATTTTCTTCTGGGTTTTAGGGTTCTAGGCGCCTTTTTGTATGTAGTGGTAAAACCCGACCCCGAAGGTCTAATTCACTTAATTAACAATTGTTTATATGAGTAATGTATTTTACTTTCATTAGAGAGCATACTTATGTTTTACGCTTAGTTCTTGTTTCTTTCGATGCAATGTATCCTTGTAAAGTCATTACGATATTATTATATTTCTCTTTAATTTGTTCTGTTACTATCTGTATACTTCCTTCTTGATAAAGCTACATTTAATCACTGCATCCTTCTTAAGGCATTTGCTATATCTGCAAAATAGTTAGTATTATTTCTCTCCTCATCGTGCTAACCAAGTGTTCATGTATATTCTGAACAACACACATGCATAAAGCTTTCACACTCTATAATACAGTTCTTTACAATTAAGTCTTGGTAATTGTCAGCATTGAATCATAAACCAACATTCATTAAATTTTATTCAATCACGGTCACTTTCAGAAACACTAATCAAGTTAATAACTAAGCTGTTTATTTCCAATCTATCAAAATCTTGCTGATGATTCTATCATTAGTCTATTTCTTCTTCGATGTGTCTCTTTTTGACAATGCCTATTTCCATAAACCCAGACAGTTCTGGTTTCAATATTCTTCTTGACCTGAAAGTCTATTGCAATACCCTATATCAACTCAATTGTATTAAATATGTGATAGGGAGGAAGACACAATACTCTGTAGCCATAACGTTCAGTAAACTGATCAACCATGTATCTTATCTCAGACCTATTTCTAAAAAAGTAAATTATATAAAATAAAATTAAATATTTCATGTATAATTTACCCAGTAACAATTTGAAATAGTTCATTCTTTAACATGATTTTCTCGAAACTTATTTTATGTACTTTAAGCCATTCTTTAATTGCAGCCTTTGTTGATGCAATTGTTGGGATTTGTGTACTATATATAAGGTAGATATAGTGCATTAGACATAACAATAACTGATGGTTCCTCCAAGTTCTTTAAAAGCTAATTCTCAAACTACTACAAAAATAAGTTATAGCTCATTTCTCCATGGTAGTTACGTAAATAACTGTATATCTCTTGGCTTCTTATGAATACCTTCCAGACCATCAATTTTCTCTGAAATAATTGTATTAAATTATGTTTTGATTGAAAAAACTACTTACTGCTTTTATACATTTTGTATATTTGATCCCTGAATGAATTTCGGATTCGGAATGAGCCTGCAAAAGTTGTACGTTTGCCAAACGTCTGAAAATTCTTCAAAATATTATAATTACGGGTTATAAACCGGCAAACCTTGTTTTAACACTTTGTTTTAATTAACATTTGAAATCGCCGCGGTTTTTATTGAAATTATTTTTTTGAGCGTTGCAACTGCACTGGATATTAATACGGACACGGCTACTAAATTCCTGTAAAGAGATAGAATGCTGTTAGAGAAGTTCGAACATATATTTTAAAAGTCTTCAAAATATTATAATTCATATACATATACAAACATATATATATATATATATATATATATATATATATATATGAATGTATATAATTTTTTTTTGACAAAATTTACATTTACTTTATTCAACATAATTCCCTTCATGGGTGAGACACTGATTATAGCGACCTTCAGAATTTTCGATACCGTTTTAGTAGTACGATTTGTCCTTTGCTTCAAAATAGGCGTCAGTTTCGTCGATCACCTCTTCATTCGAAGAAAATTGCTTCCCAGTGAGCATTCTTTTGAGATCTGAGAACAGCAGATAGTCTTTGGGGGCCAGATCTGCAGAATACTATGGATGAGGGAGCAATTCGAAGCCCAATTCATGGATTTTTGACACGGTGTCTTGGTGAAGCAGCACTTTCTTTTTCTTCACATACGGCCGTTTTTCGGCTATTTCGCCCTTCAAATAGTCCAATAACGCTAAGTAATAGGCGCTGTTGATGGTCCTTCCTTTTTCAATAGGTAGTCAACAAAAGTATTCAATGCGCATCCCGCAGACGCCATAAACTTGTCTGCCGACTGTTGAGTTTTACCACGCTTTAGAACGGGTTCATCGTTTGCAGTCCACTGAGATGATTCGATTTGACTTCGGAGTGAAATGATGGAGCTATGTTTCTTTCATCCATTGTCACATATCGACGCAAAAACTCAGGTTTATTACACTTGATCATCTTCAAGCTCCGAATCATCAACTCGTCGTTGATTTTGATCAAGTGAGCTCGTGAGACACCCACTTTGCACAGAGCTTTCTCATACCCAAATATTCGTGAATAATATAATGTACACGTTCAATTCATATCTTTAGAGTGTCTGCTATTTCATTAAATTTCAATTTACGGTCTTTCAAAATCATTTTGTGGATTCTTTAAATATTTTCGTCGGTAACAACTTCTTTTGGGCGTCCACTGCGTTCACCGCCTTCAGTGCTAATTTCACCACGTCTAAACTTAGTATACTAATCGTTGATAGTTGATTTTCCTGGGGCAGTGTCCGGAAACTCGGCATGAAGCCCAGTTTTTGTATGTTTTGTAATATATGTATGAATATGTGAATGACTGTATGTATAAATGTATTTATGAATGAGGGTAATTATGAATGTAAGTATAACTATGTACGTATGAATGTTTGTAAGTTTGAATGTAGGAATTAATGTATATATTAACAAATGTATCTATCAACGTATGAATATGTGAATGAATGTATACATGTATGTATGTATGTAGATATGTATGAATGTGAATATAAGTATGTGTGTATGTTCGTATTAATGTATGATTGTAAATATGAATGTAGGTATTAATGTATATATGAACGAAAGTATGTATGAATATGTGAAGGAAAGTAAGTATGGATGTATGTCTAAGTATGTATGTATGTACGTTTGAATGTAGGTACGTATGAATATATGTACGTATGTCTGTATGAATTTACGTATGAATATATGCATAAACGAATATATCTATTATTACGTATATGAATATGTGAATGAATTTATACATGGATGTATATATGAATGAACGTATGTATGAATGCAAGTATATACGTTTGTATGTATGTATTGATGTATTTATATAAATGCATCTATGAATATATACCTATGAATGTAAGTATGAATGTGTTTGAGTGTATGTATGAACGAATATATCTGTGAATATATGTGTCAATATGTGAAGGAAAGTAAATATGGATGTAAGTGTAATCATGTATGTATGTATGTACGTTTGTATGTATGTACGTATGAATATATGTACGCAAAAACTCAGGTTTATTACACTTGATGATCTTCAAGCTCCGAATCATCAACTGGTTGTTGATTGTATGCATGTTCGAATGTATCTATTATTACGTAGATCAATATGTGAATGAATTTATACATGGATGTATATATGAATGAACGTATGTATGAATGTAAGTATGAGTGTGTTTGAATGTATGTGTAGATATATGTATAACTATAAAAATATATGTATGTACGTATGAATGCATGCAATTATGTATGAATGTATATATGTAGGTATGTATGAATGGATGGATGTATGTATGAATATATGTACGATTGTATGTATGGATGTATGTATGAATGTATGTATTAATATATGTACGTTTGTATGTATGTATGCATGTATGTATGAATGAAGTTATATATGAATGTAAATATGCAAATATGTATATGAATCAGTGTATGTGCATATGAATGTATGAAAGAATGAATATATCCATGAACGAATGTATATAATACTAGCTGACCCGACAGACTTCGTCCTGTCAAAAAGATTTGTAATGTGGCAGTTTTTGTGCCTACGTATTTTAAAAAATTCTCCTGAACAGAACCATCACCCTGGTGATAGGGCGTTGTGAATAAAAAATAATTAAATAAAACATATATAAGGATTGAAAAGTAAGTAATCGCTTTATTGTTAATCATGTGAATCATAATTATTATTATTATTATCATTATATTGCTTTGTGGTATACGATGTTTTTTGTTTGATTACCTGGCGCATAGATAAACAAATCTGATGGTTTTCCAACACGGGAACAGGCAACATACAATTGACCATGTGAGAAACATGGGTTTTCTAGATTAATACCACAAACACTTAATGATTGCCCCTGGGACTTGTTTATAGTCATAGCAAAAGCAAGCCGTCAACATGTCTATAGGAAATTTGCCATTACCAATGTCAATGAGTTGTTTAGAGAATATGTTTCCAGATTGGTCATTTTGCAACTCGACACGCATATTCTTGCTTAAATGAAGTACTTTAACATGTTTCCACAAATTGGAGGACTTTAGACATGCATTGAGTTCATCAGCTGGCGTTGATCGTGGAATCACTGGCAATGTTTGACGAAAATCTCCTGCTAATAAAATCATTGCACCACCAAATCGGTTATTATTGCTACGTAGATCTTTTAAGGTTCTGTCTAAAGCCTCCAAAGATTTTTTATGTGCCATCGTGCATTCATCCCAAACAATCAATTTACATTGCTGCAAAACCTTTGCCATTGCAGAGTTCTTCGAAACGTTGCAGGTTGGAGTTTCATTGCTTTGCATATTTAATGGCAATTTTAGTGCTGAATGGGCTGTTCGACCACCTTCAAGCAAAGTTGCTGCGATTCCCGACGAAGCGAGTGCAAGTGCAATTTTATTTTGTGAGCGAATTGTTGCTAATATTAATGAAATAAAAAAAGTTTTTCCTGTACCACCAGGTGCATCTAAGAAATAAATCCCTCCAGTTTCATCATTTGTTACTTTCATAAGAGTTTCAAATACATACTTCTGTTGTTCATTTAACAGTGGAAGATTTGTTTGAATTTATTCTTTCAAAGCGTTGAGATCATACAGTCTTTCTCGATGCAACTCTTGGTTAAAAGCGTCATGCATTGGACGATTGGGCGCGGTCAGGCCTAATTGAATTAATAGTTTGTTTGACATTATCAAGCACATGTCCTCAATTGAAATCAATGCTTCATTGTAAATTTCTTCACTGATTTGTTTATTTGGATTTCCCATTTTATTCCGTATTTGATACAAAATATCATCACACATATAATCTTTGTACTTCATCCACAAATCAATTGGGTTTGATGGGAAGCATGTAGATATGATTATAGAAAACAATGTTCGTATTTGATGAGTGTGTGATGATATTACAGCATCATTGAGAGTTTGATCCCAATGAGCGTCATTTTCAAGCAACTGCAAACGTTGACAGGCTTCTCTGTAGGATCCACACAATTCACCATCAACAGTTCGTAACTGTTGGAATGATGTTGGGCCACGTACATTGACTAATAGCAGTCGTAAATAAAAACATTCATCATTGCTTGGATGTACTGAATAAATCCGGCCAATCGCATCGGTGGAATATACATCTGTATATCCTGGAACTGGTTTTCCTTGTTTCCGTCGTATAAATCTCCTTGAGGATTGATTCCAGGTATAATATTTTGGCATTTCAGAATATAGCAATGTTTGTGCGAAATCATCGTTTTGGCATGTCTCAAAAAAACTGGTTAATGTAGTAGATGGTGGCTGAGCAGCTCTTTGTACTGCGTTCTGTGCTGTAAAATACACTCTTTGTCCATTTTCTAAATGCACAGCTAAGTGAACAACAGAAGGGTGTCTCTCATGAATAGGAAAAGAAAATATTCGCCAAACTGCTTCATTACTACTGACATAGCGGCCCATTTGGTATTGGGTAACTTCATCATTAGAATTCTCTGCACCAATTCCAATCACTGCCATATCACTCCCTTTGGTTATATATTTGCAAATGTATTTAATCGATTTCACTGAATGGCAAGATTCAACGTTGATGTGTGCTTTGAATGTCTTATGGAACAATCCAACGATTATCTATTTCAATATCTTGTTAATTTAATTTGACAATTGTTGATTTTCCATTGTCTGCTGTCGATCTGCGACGATACAATGGATAACCGTCATTACCAGTAATTGTTTCCGATATTAATGTCCGTGGATATCGTTTTGAACATTTACCATCCATCATACACGGTGAATTTTGATTAAGAGTTCCACAGGGACCATGTATCATGTTTTTGATAACTACCTCATGCAATCCAGGATCTACTTGTACATTAGGGATTTCAGCTGATATCACTGCATCAACTTCATTTGGCCTTATCTTTTCAACCAACCAAATCAAAATGTGTGCATGTGGCAATCCTCGTTTCTGCCACTCCACAGAATACATCCAGCAGCGTGTCTCACCAAACACATTATGTTTTACGATGAAATTCATTAAAGATTTCAACTTTTGTCTAAAGACTCTGGCTGTAATATCATGACGATCAATGGATGATTTCCCAGGTAATAACTCCTGCTTAATTTCTATCCATTGCGGATTGCATGTAAATGTGATGAACAAATCTGCTGTACCATAATGACGAACATACGACATGGCATCTTGAGCATATTCGTGCATATGCCGAGGGCTTCCGATGTATGTTGCTGGAAGAATAGTCATCCGACCGACATTCTGTGCATTTCCATCAGTATTAATCGCATCTCGAAGGTGAATATACTCTTCAGATCGGAGTTTGGTTTGATTCAACCTGATGAATGTTAATCTCTCCGTTTCAATTTTAACATACATGTCATCAACATATTTGTGATATAATCGCCGACATTTCAATATGTGATTATCTGCATTTTCCCGAATCATTAGGCGGTATGAATAATAGTTCATTGAACTGACTTTTTTGTTGGTTTCAGAACCTGTAAACAGATTTTGTTTTAATAACATTCAAATATAAAATTAAAATACATAATATAGTGACTGAGATATTATCGCCATAGCTAAACTAATATTTTAGTTACCTGTAATGGGATTTATCATTTTTATTGATAAATCGTAGCCATCTTCACCTTGCCAAAATATAATGGGATATTGCAGTGCATCATATGAGCGGTGTGTTTCCTTTATAGGTTGTAATTGAAAATTCCGACGATGTAAAACAATATCACGGGATTCCAAGTTTTCTCCAACTACAACGATAGCAACTTCATCAATAGTTGGTGCATTAAAACGTCTTGTATGTTGACCTGCAGGTGTTTTATCAGCTCTGATTACAATTTTGTGATTATCGGATGGCATCAGATCCAGGGCAGTTTTAAACAATATAATCAATTGATTGTGTTGTGAAATAAAGTTTGTAATTGTTCTACAATAGACCTTTTTACTAAATTGTTATGTGCACAACGCAGATCAATTTCTTGTGGTGAATTGCCCATAAAATAAATTTGCAGGAATTTGTTGTCGCTATCTGACACTGGTAACAGTGAACCTGCTCTGTGATATATTTGCCCTTGTATCTGTAAATAAAAAAAATATTATGGTGTGGTATAAATTAATGGATTGTCAATGATCAAACTTAAATAATATTTGATCTTAAAAAGTATATATTTAGTTTTAACTAATATCTATCAAATATAAAATATAATAAAAGTGTCACTGAAACTGAATCACCATATAATATGATGACTAAGTGATATATTTCGTAATGATTAAGAAATTGAAGATTAGTAACACATCTTAACTTTGGTGACAGAAAATTTTGTTCGCTAAAATAATTATGAGTAACTGCTATAATACATACCTTGAAAGTTGGCATAAAATTTTCCCGAACTGCATTTGTTGCCCCAAATGAAGTCATTTGAAAGCAATTGTTATATTGTTGAATATGTGTCAAAAAGTGTATAGAATCTGTTCCTATTCCTGAAACCAATGAGTACAATGGTTCTGGTGGTGGATCCAATTGTATCAATTTCACTTTACCATTTGCGCAACACAATCCATTGGCTTCGTTTTTGTATTTTAATGCCTTACAGTGTGAGCAAACCAAGTTCATAGAACCAATAACAACACATTGGTAGTTACTGTAGTCAATTGACACATCGTAACTGAAAGCAGCTGGATTCAAACTTGCGCGATTATTAGTTGAATGTCGCGCTCGCGCTTCACGCGTTTGTGATATCCGAATTCTTTCATGTTCATTTCCGTCGTCACGTTCTTGTGCAGTACGATTAGATCGGTAATTAGTTTGGTTTATAGCATTTCTGGTTCTTCTACCTAAATTGCTTCGTCTTATAGGAGGCATATCAAATATAAATTATTTTTTCACTAATCACGAACTAAACAAACACTAACTAACTAAACACTCTGCACAAAACACGATATACGAATTTGTTTCGTGTATCACTTGACAATTCATCTGTCATCTGTCAAAAGTCATCTGTAACAGACAACTTTTTTTTTAAATTTGATATGACTTGAACTCAAATCCTTTTAAGCCGTACGAATTGTTTTATTTATTTAAAATTTGAATTAAATTTTAAACAAATAAAAAATTTTAAATAAATAAAACAATTCGTACGGATTAAAAGGATTTGAGTTCAAGTCATATCAAATTTAAAAAAAAAAAGTTGTCTGTTACAGATGACTTTTGACAGATGACAGATGAATTGTCAACTGATACACGAAACAAATTCAAACAAAAAGGGCTATTTTTAGGGTTTTTCCAGCAATAATTCTAATTTTTCTCGCCGTAAAAACCATCCCTGAACTTCAACGAACATTTTAAAAAAAGATTTGGCCAAATTGGTCCAGGCGTTGTTGAGTTATGCGCTTAGGAACATATTTTGCGATTCATTTTTATATATAAGATATGTACGAATATGTGAATCAATGTATGTATGGAAGTATATAAGAATGAACGTAAATATGAATGTAAGTATAAGTGTGTATGAGTGTACGTTTCAATGTATGTACGTTTGAAAGTACATATGTATGAATGTATGTACGTATGTATGTATGTATGTATGAATGTATATACGTATGCATGTATGTGCGTATGAATGTATGTATGAATGTATATATGAAGGTGTTTATGGATGTAAATAAGAACATGTGTATGAATGTGTGAGTGCATTTATGTGCGAATATATGTATGTATGATTGTTTTAGAACGTAGATGTATGTATGTATGAATGAAGGTATCTATGTATGCGAATATAAGTACGTGTGTGTGTCCGTATGAATGTATATGCGTTTGAAAGCATGTACGTATGTACGTAAGTATGTAAGAATGCATGTATGTAACGAATGTATATATGAATGTATGTATAATTTTATGTATGGCTATGTGCAACAATGTATTCAAGAATAGTATTCACTATATCGATTGTACAAAATCGGTTCTAAATATATGTAGTTATTAATGTATGTATGTATGCATGCATGTAGATATGAATGGAGTACGTAGGAATATATGTACGTACAAATGTAAATATGTATGAATGTATACGTATGAATGAATGTATGTATGAATGAATGCATCTATGAATATATATGTAGGAATATGCGAATGAATGTATGAATGGATTTACATAAGAATGAACCTAAATATGAATGTATGTATGAAAGAATGTATGAATGTATATACATGTTTATGTACGTATGTATGTTTGTATGAATGAATGTAAATATGAGTATGTATGCATGCATGTGCGTATAAATACATGTAGGTTTGAATGTATGTATGAAAGAATGTATGAATGTATATACATATGCATGTATGTGCGTATGAATGTTTGTATGAACGACTGTATATACGTATGAAAGCTTGTACGGCTGAATGTATGTATAAACGAATGAATCTATGAATGTATGTATAATTGTATGTATGAATATGTCTTACAATGTGTGTAAATGTTTGAATGAATAAACGTATCTATGAATGTAAATATAAGTATATATTTATGTACGTATGAATGTATGTACGTTTAAAATTATGTAAATATGAATGTAGGTATTTTATGTACGTATGTATATATGAATGGATTTATGTATGAATGAATGTAGGTATGAATGTATGTATGAATATGTGTATGAATGTATGTATAGATATAAGTATGAATGAACCAATCTATGATTGTAAGTATAAGTATGTGTGTATCTACGTATGAATGTATGTGCATTCCAAATTATGTATGTATGAATGTAATTATAAGTATATATGTATGCACGTTTGAATATTTTTATTAATCTCTTAGAACGTCAACAACGTTGTTTGATTTCCGTTATATAATATAACCATCCTAACATGTAGGAGGCCAATTCAGTAAGTGATCTGCTGTACAACTTATAATCTAATCTTATTCTAGATACTATTCTAACTTATTTTGAAGTCTATCTCTACTTATTCTAATTACTATACTTACTTATTCTAGAAATTATTATGTTTCACTCTATGTGTCTATTAATCAGTTCGTATGGTAGTTTGCGTTTGAGTCGTACAGAGTATTTCGCACTAGCACTTCGAATCACACTCGTTATGGGTTCTATGTGGAAATCGCGTTGAATCAGTTTGTTGGACATGCAATATGGGGTTGAAAATATGGGACATGCAAATCAAGGTTGACCCGCAACACTTTATTATGGAACCTCTAGAGGATATCTATGTTAAATTTGCTAGTAGTACTCCACAGTTCAATACCATAGGTCCAGATGGGCCTAAGTATTGACTTATACAGCTAAACCTTGTTACCTAATGATAATTTAGATTTACGCCCTATCAGCCAATACATTTGGTTTAGCTTAAGCCCAAGCTCCTAACGTTTCGCCACTATATGTTTTTCCAGGACAGACGTCGATTAAAATTAACTTCCAGATATTTAACTTTGTCTGCTTGCAGAAGTTCATGATTATTCAATTTTGCTGAGAGACATGTTCTTCTACAAAGAGTGAATGTCATATGGGTAGATTTTGTCTCATTTGCTTTGATACGCCACATTTTCAAACACAATTCGACTTTCTTAAGATGAAGTTGGAGGATTTTGTGGCTGATATTGGATCCTTGTGTGATGATAAAACCGCTGTATCGTTAGCATATGTTGCAACAGAAGTGTTTCTTGTCGGTAGGTCAGCTGTATACATAAGATATAACAATGGGCCGAGAACACTGCCCTGCGGAACACCGAATATATGGGCTGTAGGTCAGTGTATTCGTCACCCTGTTTGATAACAATTGAAAGTGCAAAAGGGGCAAAAGCTTTTTCAATTTAAAGTGCAGTCCTGTGTCAAAGGCCTGAGAAATATCAAGAAATGCAGCGGAGCGAAATTTTTTTCTTTTAAGTTTTTGTTAATTTGGTTCACTAACCAATGTATATGTTCTGTTGTTCCGTGTTTATAAGGGAAGCCAAATTGATGGCCTGGAATAATATTTCTCTCCTCTGCGATTAATTTTATCCTCTTACTGTATAGTGTTTCGAAAAGTTTTGAGATGACAGGTAACAGGCTTATAGGATGATAAGAGGAGACGTCTTCTGATTTTTTCCCAGGTTTAAGAATCATAATGATTTGAGCCACTTTCCAAGTGTTAGGAAAATAATTAAGTCTTAGGATGGCATTAAATCTGAATGTTATTAATTTGATGCACTTTCTTGAGAGCCCTTTCAAAATTCTTCCAGTAATTAGGTCAAAACCGGGAGCTTTTTATCATTGATTTCTTTAAGTACTGTTTGTTTTACTTCCTCAACAGAAATTTTCTTATGTGGCAGATCCATTTGAAACGGAGTGTTTAGAAAGTTATTATATTATTTTCTTATGTTGCGGATATTTCAGATGGGTAAATAATTTCTATCCGTGAAATGTGTTTCGGATACCATAATGATATGAATATTTTGTTCATATAAAAACATTTTAAGCTCCCTGGCATGTTTCTGGAGTCCATTAGCATTCCAGTCGGCTATTTTGTATTAGCTGCAGTGGCTATGAGTCATTAGGCTAGCTTGGTAACGATGACGGTGAGAAATTCATCATTGTACTCATTTGTACCATAAGTTTTCCCATCATTTCTTCTAATTTACTAATAGTACTTATAGGTTCAGTGGTGATTGGCGTTGTCTGTGTATTAGGTTGGGTCTGACTGGGTTACTGCGTGTGCGTATGAGATATGAGGATGTTGTATTGGTGCTTTATGCGAGTTAAATGATATGGGCTATTTTGGTGACTGTTTATTTTTCTCTCAGTGCTGGATACAATTTTTGTTGCAACGCTTTATGGCCTAGGCATCCCCTATAATTTGCTGGATGGTCACCGTCATAGCAATTATTGGTCGCATGCTCTCGGCGCATTTCACGCATTTTTACAACTTGCGACAGTATGTTTTGATATGCACATATGCTTGGCATCTGGTGCGTTGTGGGATAATTCTTTTTGTGTTTGGTAGCTCACATTTAATCACATTGTGGTCCAAATATTTAATCTCGTAAACATGTTTATTATTTTCTTTAGGCTTCAAATCAATATAAAACATTGGCAGTGGCTCGGTTGTTGCACGACGTTTTATATCATATATATTTACAACTTCGTGGCCTTGTTCAGCTAGGACTGTTTTAATTGTGTTTATATCCGTTGCGTGATGTAGTCCTTCTATGACGAAATTAAAAGTTTTTTCGGATTTTGGCCCAAAAGTGTGATATTGCGTGTTTCTATTGTCCAGCTCTTTATTAAAGCTTTGAAATTTTTAGGGTCAAACATTTGAATCTTCATTGTTTCAGAAACAATTGTTATTGTATAATGATTAGATATTGTCTTGAGCAAGTCATGCAGATGTTTAACAACACCTACCTTATATACTGTTATTGGGGTTGGTCTGGGAATTGCTTTTGGTTGGTTTTCTTTCGTCGCTGAATTTCGTCTGTTTTCGGACTAATTGTTCTTCGGGATTTCTTAAGCATTTTTTGTTTAAAACCGTGTTCCATTCATGCATTTGAGAGGTTTCAGTTATAGGCAGTTGATTGTTATTTCGAAAGCAGGTGATTAAATTGTTGGATTAGCCATTTTGTATTGAAATTAATAGTTCAGACCACTTAATAGTTATTAAATGTTTAATTTAAATTTTTTTACGTGCTTCATATTTTGCTCGCTCGATTCGGAAAATAACAAAGAACATTTCCAGAAGGTAGCGTCTTGCTTATAAAAATAAATTTTAAATTTCCCGTTCAATAGTGCACGCTTTAAATCACGTTCTCACGCTACATTGGTTGAGACTAGGTATACACTTTTTATGACCGGCACTTTTATGACACTAACTATAAAACAGATGTTTTTTTACAACAGTTCATTTTGAAAGGTACGTCTGCACTCCGTGGTAGTTTGAACAGAATTGTTTGAATATATGGACGTACGAGTATTTTTAACCAAGCAAGAAGACAAGCTCTCCGCAATGTGGATGTTGCTACAAGGCGTCCTTGCTAAACCCACCCACCTCCTGAGAAACCAAATCAACTCACATCATTACCGTTGGAAAATGAAAACCCGGATGATGGTCTCACCTTGGTGAGAAAAAAAGATGAGAGGGCCCATCACTCCACCTCAGGAAAGCCAGCTGCTGAAGGCCGGCAAGAACGCGAAACAGGCCACTGCTTCCAAATCAAAATACAAGATGGTAGCCAAGCCGGTCATTCAATCCACCAAATCGAAAGCCAAGGCTAACGTACAGCGTTCTATTACTAAATTCGAAACCAGACCGGTGCAAACCAAGCCGATCACCAGAACAATTCCATAGCCACCACCGAAATAAATCACCACCAGACCAACTCAACCTGCGTAGGTAAGTAGCCAGGCCACTAACCAAACCCTAACCTCAATAACAAAAACAGTGGCAATCATTTCGACGACTGTTTCTCAAACTCCCTCAAAAAGGAAAAAAAATCTTACCTATAGTGCTCCGCGACAACAAGAGGTTCATGGAATTCACTAGAATTTTCAAAGCACATTCAATTGATATTATCACCCGAAACAAAAAGGGCATTCTCTTATTCGCCGCCACAAGCGACGATTACCGAAAACTCACTACCCTGCTCGAGGAAAGGAATTTTCCTTACCATTCTTTCTGTCATCCGGAGGAGAGAGCATACCGCGTAATCATAATAAACATCCCAGAATTACTCTCCATTGACGAGGGTACGTGAACTTCTCTTCCATCCAAGTAAAATGCGTCAGCTGTGACGGTGACCATCCTGCAAATTATAGGGGATACCTAGTCCATAAAGTGTTGCATCCAGCACTGAGAGAAAAAATAAACTTACAGCCACCAAAACAGCCCATACCATTTAACTCGCCTAAAGCACCAATACAACATCCTCATATCTAATACGCACACGCAGTAACCAACAGTCAGACTCAACCTAATACGCAGACAACGCCAATCACTATTGAACCTAAAAGTACTGTAGTAAATTAGAAGAAATGATGGGAAAACTTATGGAACAAATGAGTACAATGAAGAATTTCTCACCGTCGTCGTTACCAAGCTAGCCAAATGACTGATAGCCATTTGAGCAAATACAAAATAGCCGTCTGGAATGCTCATGGACTCCAGCAACACGCCAGGGAGCTTAAAATATTCTTATATGAACAAAATATTGATATCATGATGGTATTCGAAACACATTTCACGGGTAGAAATTATTTACGGATTCCGGAATACCAGCTGTATCATACAAAACACCCAGGTGATAAAGTACATGGAGGAATATCTATAATTATCCTTGAAAACATAAGATACTGTGAAAGAGAGAAATTCAGGGAGGTATATTTAGAAGCCACCAGTGTAGCCATTGAAGAAGTGGATGGGCCATTAACAATTAGTGCTATATATTGTCCACCTTAACACAACAAGGCAGAACAATAGAACAGAACAGGCTGGGTAATAGATTCATTTCCGGAGGAAACTACAATGCAAGACATGTTATATGGGGTTCTAGATTAATAACAGCAAAAGTCAGAGAATTGGTCAAAGTAATCACAATGAAGGCATTCAATGAAGGCACATAACTTACAGCATATCTCTGCTAGCGAGCCAACATATTGGCCGTCAAATAGAAACAAAATTCCCGATACCATAGACTTTGTGCTGCGTTACAAAAAATATTGACACCAAAACGTGCAGAGCTGAATAATGCTTCGATCTATCATCTGATCACTCACCAGTTATTATAAGAGTGAACTCAAATATTCTCAACAAAATAAAACCACCTTCTTTCCATAACACCAAAACCAACCGGCCATTATTTACAGAAAAATTTTACAGTTTATTATCACTAAATTTACCTTTCAAAATAGAAAGAGATACAGAAATAGCAGCAAAAAATATAACAAGAGGCCGAATGGTACGCAACACCTAATAAAGCGACATATCGAAAGTCGAATTATAATTATATTTCATCTACAATTAAACAAGAAATTGCTAAAAAGAGAAAACTGCGAAAAATCTGGTAACAAATCGGAACAGAAGGAAACAAGAGAAAATTGAACAAGGCCACAAAAGAGCTGAAGGAACTAATAAATAAGGAACAAAATCAAGGAATTCAAAACTATTTACAAAACTTAACGCCAACTGATGCAACGGAATATTCACGATGGAAAGTAACAAAAAATATTTAAAAATAATAAATAGTCAGGGTCACAAATTGACAGCGGCTTTAATAAAATATTTCGAAAAGGAACGAGATAATGGAGGCCCATTTTTGCCTATAATTTCCGTTAGAGAAGTAATTATTGATGATAGTAAATACTTAAGTCCCTACAACTTTATTGAAAATGTTTTTAGCAGGCTGTTGCCGCGCTAAATATTAATGTGGGTACTGAAATAACATCGCTTACATTTTTTTTATTACTCTTCGTGAGTCCACAATCTGCCCTATTGGTAATAAGTATTTCTTCTGTCTATATTATATATACATGGCATGTAGAAAATCACTTCATTAAGCAATCTTCTGTATAAAATATTATCTTAATTAATTAGTCTTATTCTAATGCTTATTCTAAAGTCCAGTAATCAGATCAGGTGGTGTTAAAAGTTTTAGTCTACGCACTTCACTATCACATCGCATATTTAGCTGATTAGCGAGTACATTCGGACGCACTGACACTCTTTCGAAGTACTTCACACAAACACGTTAAATTACACTCGTTATAGGTTCTAGAGGAATATCGCGTTGTATCACTTTATTTGAAATATAGTACGGAGCATCAACAATGGCACGCAACACCTTATTTTGGAACCGTTGAATGATGGATATATTAGATTTGCTAGCGGTACCCCATAGTTGAATTCCATATGTCCAAACGGGTTTGAGTATAGACTCATACATCTAATGATAACTTGGATTTGCGCCCGATGAGCCAATACATTTGATATAATTTTAGTCCCAGTTGTTTCCGTTTAGAGAGTATGTGCTTCTTCCAGGTTAGGCGTCGATCTAAATGCATACCAAGATATTTAACATGCTCTGCTTGGGGGAGTTGACGATGATTGATATTCACTGGTGGACATGTTCTTCTACGCAGCGTAAACGTTATATGCGTGGATTTTGATTCATTGGCTTTAACGCGCCATGTCTTCAACCATAATTGTATTTGCTCCAGGTGGGTTTGTAGGTTTATTGATGCTGTGACTGGATCTTCATGGGATGCTAAGATTGCTGTATCGTCTGCATATGTTGCCACAGTAGTTACTTTTGTGGTGGGCAGATCAGCCGTATACAGAAGATACAGTACTGGACCCAGTACACTACCTTGCGGAACTCCTGAATATATGGGATTTAATTCGGTATGTTCATCGCCTTGACTTACAATAAAATGTCTGTCAGTGAGATACGATTTTAGTAGCTGATAGTCCGGATGAGGGAGAAGTTTCTTTAGTTTAACCTGCAAGCCCGTATGCCACACTTTGTCAAAAGCCTGAGATATGTCTAGGAAAGCAGCCGAACAATGTCTTTTGGCATTTAGGTCAGCGTTTATTTTGTTTACAAGTCTATGCACTTGTTCTATAGTCCCATGCTTATTGCGAAAGCCAAACTGATGTTCTGGAATAATTTTTCTTTTCTATTATATAGTTTAGCTTTTTTATGTATAATTCCTCGAAAACTTTCGAGATTATTGGTAATAAACTTATAGGTCGATAGGAGGTCACATCTTCTGGTATTTTTCCTGGTTTAAGTATCATTAATATTTTAGCTACTTTCCAGATACTAGGGAAGTAATTAATTCGTAGCATAGCATTAAATATAAATGTTAATAGTTTTATAGCCTTTTCTGATAGTTCTTTTAAAATTTTTCCAGTAATTAAGTCATAACCAGGAGCTTTTTTAATATTAATCTCTCTCATTATTGTATGTTTAACTTTTTTGACCGTTAATTTCTCGTGCGGTAAATCCATTTGAAATGGCGAATCTAGAGATCTAGTAATTTTATTTTCCTCATCTTTATGTAGCTGAGACTGGAAAGGTTTAAAGACATTTTTTAAGTGTTTTGAGAAAAGGTCGGCCTTCTCTTTATTGCTTCTCGCTCAATTATTTTCGTTTGTTTTAATAGATGGGTTATGCTGCTGGGATCTCCTAAGTTTTTTGTTGCTTTCCACCACGAATAGTCTGTAGCCTCAGTTGATGTCAAGTTTTCTAGGTATTCTTGAATGCCTTGGTTTTGTTCAATTTGGATTAGATCTCTCAGATCTTTTATGGCCCTATTAAATTTTCTTTTATTCCTCTTCAGTCCTTTGCTGTTGCCAATTTCGTCGTAACTTTCTTTTTTCTGCTATCTTCTTCTGTATTGTACATGATGTATGTGTATTTTTTCTTGGAAATGTTTCACTGTTGGGAGTCGCGGAATATGCTGCCTCCTGTATATTTTTTGTAAGATTTATTGCTGCTATTTCTATATCCATTTCAGTTTGTAACGGTAAGTTTAGAGAGATGTTTTGGTCTAAGTTTTCTCTAAATGAGGGCCAGTTAGTTCTATTATTGCACAGAGAAGGGGGTTTATCTTTGATGGTAATTTTTGAAGAAATTGTTACTATTATTGGTGAATGATCAGAAGACAGGTCGAAACATGATTCTGCCTGACACTTTTTTGGATCAATATTTTTTGTAATACAGAAATCTATTGTATCTGGTTTTTTATTTCTGTCTGAAGGCCAATATGTTGGTTCACCAGAAGAGATATGTTGTAAGTTATCTATCCTTATGGCTTTGAGCAATTCTCTACCTTTTGAAGTTATTATTTTTGAACCCCACATTAAATGTTTTGCATTATAATCTCCTCCTGCTATAAATCTATTGCCTAGCGTACTGAAGAATTCTTGAAATTGTTCTGCCTTGTTGTTATGTTTGGGTGGCTGGTTGTTATGTTATGTTGGTTATACTGGTGGCTTGCAGGTAGTCTTTGCGGAATTTTTCTTTTTCAAAATGCTTTATATCATCTCGAATTATTATGGCTGTACCTCCATGTGCTTTATCATCAGGGTGATTTGTATGATAAAGCTTATATTTAGGAATTTTCAAATAATATTTGTCCGTAAAGTGTGTTTCGTAAACCATCATAACGTCAATAATTTGTTCAATTACGAACATTTTTAGTTCCCTGGCGTGTTGTTGGAGCCGATTGGCATTCCAGACGGCGATTTTGTAGCTATTGGTTTCAGGCATTAGGCAAGTTTGCTGACGACGGTTGTGAGTAGACCAAGCATCGTACTCATTTGATCCATTAGTTTGGATATCATATTTTCTAATCTTGAGATGTTGCTGGTTTAAGTAGGTTGAGATGTCGTCTCTCGATTTTGTGCTGAACCATTTTCAACCATTTGGGCATAGTTTTATGTTATGTCTGGTTGACTTGTTCTGGTTGGTAGTGGTAGATTGGTAGTAGTGGATTGTTTTTGTTGATGCCTTTTTTCCCTTAAGGCAGGATAGAGTTTCTGTTGTAGTTGCTTGTGAACTGCGCAACCCTTGTAGTTCGCTGGATGATTTCCGTTACAGTTAACACATTTCACTTTTTCATCGCGAACTTTACGAGTACAATCTCCTGTTTTATGTTCTGTTGCACATTTTACGCATCTATATGATTTGCGACAGTAAGTCTTTGTGTGCCCGTGCGCTTGACACCTTGTGCATTGTGGTATAATTCTTTTTATATGTGGTGGTTCGCATTTAATAATATTATTTTCCAATTTGGTGATTTCATACACCGCCTTATTATTTCCATTAGGTTTTATATCTATATAAAACATAGGCAGAGGTTTCTTTGTCGTGTGATATCGTATATTGTGAATATTTACGACCTCGTGACCTTTTTCAGCTAGTGTTACCTTGATGGTGTTAAAGTCCGTCCCGCGATGTAATCCTTTTAACACGAATTTAAATGTTCTGTCGGATGTTGGCCTGAATGTATGGTATTGGGTGTTTCTTTCATCTAATTCTTTTACAAGAACTTTAAAGTGATCCGCTTCGAACAATTCGATTTTAATTATTTCATAGCTCACTATTTTAATTGTGTAGTTCGTAGTAATGGTTTTCAATAGGTCATGGTTGTTTTTTATTATTCCTACCTTATAGGCTGTTATTGGTGGTGGTTTGGGAACAACTTTTTCAGGGCTTGGTTGTATGTTCTCTTCAAGCTTACAAAATGAAAAATAATACGTTAGATTCACCCAAGAAAACACGTCTACATTCCAAGTGCTAACTATACAAGCTATTTTATAGATATTAACTTAATTTAATAAAATTATTTCAGATAAAATTGCTGTCTGTAAAAAATACATAAAAGAGATAGGGACGTGCAGCTTTTTGAGGGAAGTAAGGTATCCTTTCATAAACTCTTACAGGGCATAGGGTTTAAATGGTGGAAAGATAACCCTCCGAGAGGTTTAATGGTACTTCCAGGTATTGCCTTAAAAATAATGAAATTTTTAAAGACATAAAATAAGACCAGGCAAGATAAACTATTTGAATTTGTGTATCTTGATGAAACTTGAATATTTAAAAATGGTTTATTGTGGCACTCAGTAACAAGACAGTAACAAAAAAGTGTAAAGACAACAAAAATTGAAAAAATTAAAAGTTACATTCGATTAGGTTTTATTGCTCATTATATTTATTAATAATTAATTGCATATATATTGCTGGTCGAGAAGGATACTCAATCAAAAACAGCTTGGATACGTGGAAGAAAGCATTGTCAACCATAAAACTTTCGGTTTAATTGAACCGGATAAAACATACAGAGGATGCAATTGATAAATGGTGGAATCGTGAACATGTTTTAGACATATTAGATATTAACAGTTTAGTGGTTGAATTGGACAGTGAGTCGGAAAGTGAAAGTGACTGAAGGAACCTTTCAGGATATGTGGTAATGCTGTGCCATGCTGGAAATTCCTGAGACAGAGTGATGATATTGGAAACAACTAATGTATGTATATAATTAGTTGAATATAATGGTAGAAAATAGTATTAGAGGGCGTGAAAGATTTATGTACACCGATACGATTATAATTGTTCCAAATTAATAATGAGCATTAGGTTAGAACGTATGAGGAGAGAATGATTACTGACCGTTTGCGTAATGCATTAGGTAATTTTGGTAAACACATTAAATAGAATTCTGTGATTAATTTTATGAAGAATGGTGTACACATATAGTAGCAGAAGAAATAAATTATACAGTGATACCAACATCACTTGACATGTAAACACACCATCAAAGGAAACAAGAACTAGACGTAAAAAGGTAAATACGCTCTCCAATGAACGTAAAATACTTTTCTCAGATATACATTTGTTAATTAGGAGGATTAAGCCTCCAGGAGGATACTACTACATAAAAAATACTCCTGGAAACTCTACATCATGGGTGGTGTGGAAAAGAGTTCAATATAAATAAAACAAATCTAACCTGTGTTCTTAATTATAGTTTTAAGTCCTTCGAAAATATATGTATTAGATGAACTATAATGACAAGATTATTGATCAATTATTTTGTTTAGATAAGAATTTTTTTGTATGTCAAAGCCAAACTGAACTAAAACTCAGAGTTGATGGGGCAACATTGTAATGTTTCGACGTCAGAAATATCCATGACGCATTACCAAAATATACTATATGTACGTTTGAAAGTATATATGTATAAATGTATGTGTGTATATATGTATGTATATATGTATCTACGTATGTATAAATGTATCTACGTATAAAAGGATGTCTGTATATGAATGAACCTATTAATATATGTATGAACGAATGTATCTATGAATGTATGTATGAATATATGTATGAATATGTGTATAAATATGTGTATGAATGTATGCATGAATGCATATATGAACAAACGTATGCATGCTTTTATGTACGTTTGTATGTATATATCTATGAATGTACGTGTGAATGAAGATATATATAAAGGTAAATATAAGTATGTACGTATGTACTTACATGTCTGTATGTATGCATGTATTTATGTGTATGAATGTATATATCTGTATATGTATGTATGTGTGTATGTATATCTGAATGTGTAAATGTGTGTATGTATGAATGTATACGTATGAACTTATGTATGAACGAATGTATCTATGATTGTAAATGTAAATATGTAGGCATGTATGAATGTATGTATTAATATATGTATGAATATGTGAATGAATGTATGTATGGATGCATACATGAATAAAAGTATGTATGAATGTAAGTATAATACGTATAAATGTATGTACGTCTGAATATATGCGTGAACGAAAGTATCTATGTATATATGAATAAAAGAGTGCATGAATGTAAGTATAAGAGTGTATATATTTAAGAATGAACGTATGTACGTATGGATATATCTGCGCATGAATGTATGTTAAAATGTATGTATGTATGATATGTATAAATGAATGTATATATGAATGTAAATATAAATATATATGTATGTATGTGTGTATGTATATCTGTATGAATGAATGTATGTACGTATGAATGTATGTATGAATAAAGGTATCTCTGAATGTATATATGTATATATGTATGAATGACTGTAGGTATGAATGTATCTATGTATGAATGAAGTTATGTATGTACGAATGTAATTATAATACTATCCTAGCTTTCCAAAGTCCGATGGATCATCTTCTGATGGCCGTCGAGAATTGCTTATTGAAGTGAAAATGATCGCCCAAGAAAAGACAGACGCCCTGTACTTACAGACGGAAAAACTGGAAAAGAGCGAAAAAACTTCCGAAGACCTTAAAAGAGAAATCTAAATTATCACCGCTACAATTGTTGAATTACTTGATCAAATCATAAAATAATTTTCCGGAACGCTGGTTCAGTTGGGTCAAAAATAAGTTCTTCTTGGAGATGCCAGTGATTCACGAAGTTAACATCAATAAGTTTCTAGGAATCTTTATAAATAAATGTAAACTGTTTCTTAATTACTTATATTACTTTATGAATACTGTTACAAAACAATAGAATACTATAACTATCCGAACTATAGTCCTGAAAAACAATTAGAGATTTCATGAAACATCAGAAAGATGCCATGGAAATAAAGACTGCCGTTGCCAAAGAAAACCAGATCCAGACACCAGCTAAACCGGCAAAATGATCAAACCAATCTGAAGACCCAGATGGTTTCACCTTGGTGGGAAAAAGGGAAAGAGGGCCCATCATTCCACCTCAGGAAATCCAGCTGCCGAAGGCCGGCAAAAAGGCGAAACCGGCAAATGCTTCCACATCAGAACTCAAGCCGGTAGCCAAGTCGGTCATTCAATCCACCAAACCGAAAGCCAAGGCTAATTTACACCCCTCTATTACTAAATTCGCCATCAGACCATTACAAACCAAGCCGATCACCAGGACCGTCCCACAGCCACCACCGAAACAAATGCACAAGGCACAATCAATTAATATAATCAATCGAAACAAAAAGTAGGGCATTTTCTTATTCGTCCTCACAAGCGTCGCCACACCAAATTTATTATTGTTATCTTATTTATCTTAATTTGCAATCTTATTTTCATAAGCATGCTTATTTCGAAGAAATCATATTGTAGATTCCTATTTTACAATAATCCCGTTCTGAATTATTAATTTAATTCTGTTATATGATTGTAAATAGTTACCGCTGACATTTTTATAAAACTTTTTCAAAACAATTAAGAGGTTTTATATTATATGTATATAGTTCACATTTCTGTTATAATTAAAAACAAATTATATGACATTTTAATTTTCACCATTTAGGAAAATGAAAGGAAAAAATCAGAAAAAAAAACATAATAACTATGCATTATAGGCACTTACATTTTGGTCTTTAAAAATATGATTGAAATACATTGAAAGAATTAGTTGTCAAAAGGAATGTATCGACAAATATATTTGGTGTAAACAAAAGCGATTTAACAGGGATTCGGCAGAATTAATTCTTAGAACTTATAATAATATTGATATATAACATAAAATATGATATATTTAATATAGTATAATATAGTACAGTTGGTCGATGGTATAAGTAATATATTTTATGGATTACATATGCCTAATATATTATGGCATTAATTATAATTTGTATATAATTATGCAGGCTTAAAAAACATAAATGTTAATATATCTAGTAGAAGAAAACAAAGATTACTTATGGTATAAAATTTAAGTGAGTTAAGCTATCTCGCCATTTAAAATTAATTAACAAATTTGTGGTTACTAACGTTTTTAACGTTGGGTAAATAGGTTTTCTCCTTGTCAATTGCTTCTCTTTTTAATTTTTGCTGATGACCTAACATAAACATTTACAAATATACATAATTTATAAGAAATACTTTTATTTCTTGGTAAATAAAATACAAATATTATAATGATCACTATCTTGATAATATACAAGGTGCTACAACGGTGATTACAATAACATTCGGCTATCACTTACGTTAACAAGTAACCTTCGAGAGGCTCTACGAAACTGTATTTTTCCCAGTTAAGGCGCCGGCCTTTGTATCCATAAGTGTACATCTCATTCCCACCGCCCAGTCCCAATAGCACGCCTCGGTTAGCTAACAAGTCATCAGGTGCCCTTTACGCAATTCCTCAACAATGCAGTTCTATACTTTCTTACAAATTGTATATGTATTTCTTACAAATTGTATATGTATTTCTTACAAACTGTATATGTATTACTATCTGAACCCAAAGACATTTCACAGCATTGTAGACAAATACATTGAAATAAATGTTTGTGAAAAAAATTAGCTCGTTGGCTATGGATGCTTCCGCTATTGACTCCTTATCTCGCGCTGATTTTGTTAAAATATTTAGTAGTTGTTACTGAATTTGAAAAGGTTACAATATATAAATTAGTAAATAAATAAAAGCATATAACGTAAAATTTGTTAAAATATATTCTTATTTGCGTTTAATTTTTTTACACTTCTAGATGCGAATATTTTACTTCAGACCTATAATGACGTGAACTTAAAACTTATTAGAAGTGCTGACAGATTAGAACTAAACTAGGGCTCGCTACAAATTTCGGTTGTTGAAATAGGTCGGAAAGCCGTCAAGTGAAACAAAATATAATTATTGAATAGTTTTGAGTTGTAATTGCTGGTAAATCTAAGATGAACAACTAACAATAATGTGATTCATTCTAAAACAAAAATAAAATATTAATTTTAGAACGGCTTATATTTAGGGCGGTTAATATTGGCAAACAATAGTTTAAATAGGGATAGTCAACAATTTAGATAGATACAAATTCAGAAACATATAAATAACATAAAAGTAAATAACAACGAAAGGTTAAGAGAGGTAAGTAAGTTAAGAGAGGATAATTAATTATGATATAACAAATAAAGAAATTATTTTAATATATTTTTAAACTGTATAAATCATAATTCATTAATATATTGTAACAATTACTAAATATTGTAACAGAAATACCTTGACATATTTGAGTTAAAATATTTAAATGAGTTAAATAATTATGAATTAATAAATTCTTAATTATGATATAATTATGGTAATCAAAATACGTAAAGGTCATTATTGACATTGTCAGGTTCTAATTTAACAATTTATTAAAATTAAGTTAATGAAAACTTATTTTAGATGTAACTTTAATATTCTCCTCCCTAACAAATAAGCTTTAAAATTAATTTACTAATTGTACGATACAGTTTTATACTTATTGGTTTACATACTAGATTATTCGTTATCGTTTTGGAAGAAGTACTTTTGTTTCCTGATAAATAAAATACAAATGTTCAACAAAGCATTATAATGGTCACTATCTTAGCAATATACAAAATAATACAACGGTGATTACAATAACATTCATCTGTCAACTATGTTAACAAATTCTCTTCGAGAGACCCTAAGAAACTATGATTCCCAGTCAAGGCGCCGGCCTTTGTATCCAAAAGATGTACATCTCAGCATTCGCATTGCCCAGTCTCGATACCACGCCCTCTACGTAATTCGTCAATAATGCCGTTCTATATTGTCTTACATTCGGCCATCCTGAAGTCGGTTTTGTCCTTAGAACTATAAAAGCATAACATATATCAGTTTCATCGTCGACATAACAACTAAATTACGTACATTTCCTAAAACAAATAAACAAAACTGCGTAAAACAAATGTTCAAAAATCAACCAATGGAAACTGTTTCAAAATTCCAATCGAATTCAAGACAACTACTAATACCATACTGCCGAAATTTTAACCATGACCTGATGATTTTTGTCCGTTCATCCGTCCGTCCTGACCTAGGAAACTTCCGTCAAACTTCAGTACTGACAGTAACCTAATAAAAACCAGAATACTAATTATCTCATCGAAAAGATTTAACATGCATTTAAAAATCAGTCATTTTCAACATTTCTTTTAATAAATACCAAAAATTCCATTTGTCTTGACCTCAAATGCCTCATTGACAGATATGTTTTCACCTGCAAAGTATTAATCGATTCTGAGCTGGACATTCATGTACCCCATGTCCATGCTGATTCCGTATAGCTACTGCACTCGAATAACCTCCTTAGGTTCTACTTAATCCGTCTTGACTTCTCACTCACTCTCACAATGGCATGACACCCATCTTGTCTTCCAGGTTCCGTATATTTATCAATCGTCATATGTCAGTCATAATTCTTGCTTCTTGAAAGCCGCTAATCTTGCTGAACAAACGCAAGCTTCATAAGTTATCATCTCCAAATTCACCCCTTTTTCGAAGACCATTCATAACTTTGATCTATTCTAGTCTGTATCAATTTCACATATTTTGAAATTTGCTACATACATATAAACATTGCATTTCATTGTTAACTTGAAATAACATCATAATCACAGTCATATTAATTCTGTCGGTATGCATAAACTTCAATAGATCATGAATAATCAAATATCTCCTATCAACTATTCAAAATACTGCACATAAAACTAACATTGTTCTTCGTATCGTTCCATCTTACTGCTGTCTTTATCAAAGTCACCTCGAATCATTGTTCATTAATTTGATTAACGTTTACAAACTACTGAAATAATTGTACATTAATTTTCACAAGTATCTCGACCACATCAAAGTTCTACAAATTTCTTTCAATGTTTGGTTTATGCACAATTCCAAATACTGTTTTAATACGATCGTCGTTAGCATTACATGATTGACATCATCACCAATGTCAACGTAAATTAACTCATACACTGCAGTTAAAGTCACAAAATTTCCGATAATATTTACTAAGTTCATTTCATGTCTTCATTAAGTCTCGCCATCTCGTCAATCGGTCACAGCTGTCCCTGCACCTCCTATTCTCGAGATTGTCCTGTATGATCTAGATTCATCCAAAACATCACAGTATCCAAGTTCTTGTTAACTCCTTATTCAACAAATGTATTCAAACTATTTCAATATATTCTTAGCAAATTAATCGTATAAATTGAGTCAAACATATCATCCACGACAGTTGCAAATATTCAATGTCAAATTATTTTTATGAAAACTTTCAAACACTGGAGGAAGTCATTGCAAATTAGCTAAATCACATAAATCACACCGTTCTGGATCAGTTTAAACAGGTAGTCTTTCTAGTCCTTGAACCACCAAACAAGACTGTATAGGTGAGCAGACGCCGTTTATTGGCAGTAAGCAGTTGGGATGCGGCCTCCATTGAATATTCCAAGAAATATGGAGATCCCCTCCCCACACCTAATAATGTTGAGCGGCCGCCAAATCAGAGCAGTCTTGGTACGAAGATGGCCTGAGGAAGAAGGAAGAGTCCTAATTCAAGGGTAATTGAATGAGATTCTGAGCTGGCTTCTAGAATAAACCATAATAGAATCCAGTAGTTTTATTATTAAAACCACGTGGCCACTCTCCATTCTCACATCAGAAGTGGGATTCGCGTGGTAATTTATAATAGTGTTAATAAGTGATTTTAGAACAAGTTGAAGAAATTGGGGCGTACTAATTTCACAAAAATTGTGATCTCTTGTCAGCATCCAATCCGGAAAATGATGAATGAACTTATAGATCAATGTCTGTATCAATGAATATCGACGGGAAATGGGTGTTGACCGAGAAACTGTAAGTGCTATCTGTCCATATTTTTAAAATACCCCAGAGTTTAAATTCTGGTAATCGCATAGTAATTTCTAAATTAGTAGAAAAATGTTTAGACATCAATGTTTGTTATAATTAAGAAAATACGAGAATTTAGTTTTTATATTACATAGACCTACCTCTGCTATTTCCAAAATTTAATTAGATGAAAATATAACATATTATCAACTCAGGAGCTAAATACTTTAATAATATTTTATTATGCGTTTTACATGCGTTTGCAAATATTTCCAATTGTCAAACGGTGTAATTATTTCAGTTGCTTTTCTTTAATTAAAATATCTCTTAAAATAAATTAATTCCGAGTCAAACTAACACTCCCAAATTATTCTAGAGCTAAAATGGAAAATAATAGAGGTTTATTAATGATTTAGTTCTGGAAAGATTTATTTTTGAATTTCTGAAATCAAAATGATTAATTTAAGTTTAGAGAAGAGTTTGAAAAGCAAGTATCTCATTACCGCACTTTAAATATTGAATAATTGACCCTGAAGATAATACTTACTATAATAGTTTTAATCGTATTTTCCGTAAGTGTTGATATTTTTCTCAAATCTAATTTATGTGAAACCTAAACTTGAAACATGATTTAATTAATTATATTTTTATTAATCCTGGTTTGTCGTTACTAAATTGAACTTATATTAGGGGATAATTGTTTGATTTCATTGTTTTGCATTATATTATTGAGTTGGTATTATATGAGAGATTATTTAAATAACAATAATAATTTTTATTGTTTAATTTTCGTTGAAATATAACTCATGTGAAGAATTAAATGTTTATAAGAGTAATATCAATTAAATTCTATGATTTAAAACTCCCCAAACTCGTCAGTAAATTGTATAAGGTTACGAATTTATTGTCGAAAATATTATGATATAATTTTGTGGTTTGTAGATTATATGAGGTTACTTATTTAACTTCAACTATTATAGTTTCTCAATCTTAGTTAAATAGTTTTGAGTTCAACAATTAATAATATTTTCTATAGGTTCTGTAGAATTTATTGATGAAGTAATGTTCTCTAAAACTAACAGATATTATTTGTGCTTTACGTTTTGAAACATTGTAAATCGCTGATAACTTATTAGAGAATTAAGAAACAGTATTAGTATCGAATCTTTTATTGTTTTACAACATTCAGATAGCTAATCTGATAATTTTCTCTTTTACCATATGATTTAAATAGTTTAAAATTTGAATGATAAATAATATTCAGAATTTCCGAAAATGTGCCTGCTTGTCCTATAAAAACAAAAGCTGTTTATTAAAAACTAATAATATTCAAAATTCTATTTCAATCGCTCTGTATTCTCTTATTACGTATTTTATGACCGATAAGATTACCAAAGCGGCTAGCGACAAACGGAAGGTATAATTCGATGCCTTCTTAGTTTGTTTTTACTTCAAACAAAGGATCGATTGAGTGGCCAATCTGCCTCACCAGATGAAATCACCGCCTAGACGCTTTTCTTAACATTTTCAAATCTTATTAAAATTGCTACTATGCATTCTTGAAATTTAGTAGTTTGTTTACTTTCTGGGTATTACTTCCATGCAGAGACTCTTGATAACTAAATACCATACCGGATAAATAATTTGAAACAGATTTGTTGCTTAATAATCATCTCAGGTATATCGAGATAAGTTTATCTAAATTACTTGTTCATCAGAAAGGCATGCAATGCAATAAAATCATAGATATTTAGTTTATATTTCATAGACTTCTCAGTTTAAAAATAAAATTTAATTCCATGCAAAACATTAAATTACATTTGCAGAGTTACTCGTAGATAGTTCTTAATTATTAAAGTAAATTGGATTAAAACAAAATAAAATTGTTTGGAAATCTGAGGTAATAAATTATTACGACAATTGCAAAACTAAGCACGTTATTAAATTTGTTTTCTTGGAGACAATAAAAGGATTTTAAAGAAGGTTACTGAATATGTTTTGAGTTTTTCTTTCTAATTTCATGTTAGTATTAACATGGTAGAATATTCCTGTTAACATGGTAAAAAGAAACTTTTAATAGTCCCATCATAAATGAATCTGCCCATAGTATATTAAAGCGATTTTTCTTTAATAATAAATTCTAGATAAAATAAAAGTCTTTATTGAAATTACAGTTTTATGGAATTATAAAGTTTTACTAGGAGACTTTTTGTCATTTATATTTTTGTAAATTTTGATAGATTATATGATTAAATTATAACATGTAAAGATAGATATAACATGTAAACTGTTTACTGAAACTTCTAAAAAGGAACAAAACCGTAAAGTTCTTTGGTCATGTCAAGAGAAGGAAGCATAATTAAATTAATAGACTTTTGACCTTTTGACTAATATTAATTATTTTCATTATTACAACGTTGACGAGCTCTAAACTTGTTGTCAGAATGACCGAGCGGTTTATAGTGAGTTAATAGTTAATTATTATTTCATTTTTGGACTTCATTGATGATTACCACTTGCCACATCGCTTATCCGCGATGGAATTGTCAAATTACAAGAAAAAGTATGTCATTGGAATTAAGGAATTGGAATCAAATATAAATTCTAAGATGATTTGGTTCCTTGAGTTGTTGCATTGTCTATATTTGTAATCATAGTGATTATAATAAGATTATGTTTATGGATTTACTTTTAAACTTGAAAATTTATTAAATTGCAATTTGTAGAAGACGTCTGACCTACTCCTTGTTAAATGAATGTCGTATGAAAAAAGGTCGAATATTTCAATCACCGATTGCAATTATAGGAGAGTTCTTACAGCTACACCTAAGTCTTAATCAGAAGAGTAATTATATTGTGTGAGTGCATCTAATTATCTAGGCCTTGTGAGCATAAAAAGAAAAGAAATTCCGCTTAAATAATAAAAAAAAAGAAAATCTCGTTAAGAAAAGAAGCATAAAAAAAGAAATTCCATTAAAAAAAAGGATATTCTGTTTAAATAAAATAATTAAGGATAAAGCAATCTTTTAGCATATGATTAAAGATAAATAAAATTTTAAAAAAAATTAAATATTGAGGAGCTAATGTTTGAAGTTGAGTTTAGCATGTACGATTAAAATATAATAAAAAAAAAGAAGTTGATGGAAGCTTTTTTGCCACTGATATTCTTGAACGTGGCCGAAGGCAGTTTGCTTTGCTACTAAACCCAAATAATAATAATAAAATAATAATAATAATATGGTCAAAGTTGAAATGTTTTTGCCACCACCCCTCTTGAATGTGGCCGATGGCAGCTAGCTTTGCCCCTACTGTTGTATAGTACGTGAGCGACGGCAGTTTGCTTTGCTACTGAACAAAAAGAAATGGTCAAAGTTGACATGGTTTTGCCAACACCCCATCCTGTCAAAATATAAATAATTAAAGCCTACCTCAATATCTCCAGTATTGAAATTGAATAATGTTTTGTTTCAAGTTTCAAAATTATGTCTCGCCAATGATTCTTTTAGTCCTTTTTAATTCGTAGCCAAACTAAAGATTGGATAATTCGAGAGCGAATTAAATTGTCAGAATGGCGATGTGAGTAGAATTTACACCGTTTATTGGTCGTAAGCAGTTGGGATGCGGACTCCTTTGAATATTCCAAGAAATATGGAGATCCCCTCTCCACACCTAATAATATTGAGCGGCTACCAAATCAGGGCAGTCCTGGTACGAGTATGGCCCGAGGAATAAGGAAGTGTCCTAATTCAAAGGCAATTGAATGAGCTTCTGAGCCGGCTACACGAATAAACCATAATAGAATCCAGTGGTTTTATTATAAAAACCACGAGCCCACTCTCCATTCTCACATATATAATACATATTATAGCTTTTAAAATTTCATAGTACAAATCGTCTGGAATAAAAGCCATTTTCAACATTTGACAAATATTCGATCACAAATAAATAACCAAGCTCCAAATCAAAACAAATCAAGTAAAATAAAAGATGTACATTTTATTTCGTTTTACTCCAGCAAATCCAGGTCAGAAGCAATCCATTTGTTCTTTAAGCAAGTGCAATCTGGCATCAAGTATTGATTCACTGAATTTACTGCAGAATCCACGAACTGCTGCGATTTCTTCTACACTATCGCCGTTAATAATTCACTTTCTCTACATGAACGTTTACATTTTCTATTATCCAAACCTTTGCTGAGCCACTTCAATCCGGGTACGAAACTGTCCCTGATACACGACGGCTATTAACAATTTAAGCACTGAACCAGTACTTTCAATAAATTTACGAACTTATTAAATTTACAAACAAGTACTGACGAGTTGTGACTAGCCGTGGAACCCAAGAATTTGGTGGAGGAATATCGAAGATCTAAGGCCACCGGAAAAAGAACTGACGAAGACGAAGGAAAGGCAAACCAAATTGACCGGACGAGGCTATAGTCGTTCTCACATAGGACAAGAGATGCAAGGTGAGTCTCACTGTAAGACCATTATATCTTGTTTCTATTTTCATTTATTCTTTTATATTGCCAACATCTTTATTACATTTCATTTTTATAAAAATTTAACCACCGTGATTTACTTTAAGAAACATGGCAAATGAAAACTCAAGTACTCAAGCAATTTCTACTTATACTTTAATTTCTAGTAAGGCAATTCGAATAATTAATATTTATGATGGTAATCGTTCAAAATTACACAATTTTAAAGACTTGTGTTGATTTCGTTTTTTCAAAATTTGAACAGAACGAACTAGATATAATACTTTTTTAAATAAAAAGTCGACTGGAATGTCTAGCTTTAAAATGTATTGGTTTAACAGAACTCAATACCTCTCCTACATGGAATAAACCATAGAATAGATACTATATGAAACTATATTGTCTTCCTTTTCTAATGGCGGTCCATTCTTTCGAGTCGATCGGTACGGTTGATTTGATCAAAACAACAAAAAAATCTAGAATATTTAGATTTCGTATTACATTATTAATTATATACTAATAATAATTATATTGTTGTATTATTCTTGGTGGTCTAACATACATTGGGTTTAAAATATAGAAGAACAAGGGTAAGTACAGAAACAAACAGAAAGTAAGATTAAATTTCTAAAAGTTATAAAATCTAAACAGCACCAGTGATTTTTCAAAAATCACCCGTTCATATGATCTGTTGGTATTTGGGTAGAAGCAATATAGTTTGGAAGAATCTGTTGCTCCGAAGCTAAAACCACCCCTAGCCTGCAGATATACGAAATGTGGAACAAGCTCCACAAAAATGAACCAAAAAAGGAAGCCGTGATTAATTCACACAAAGAGAGAGTTCTTTTGAGAGTCAAATAACATAAGAAACTCAATTTTAATAAAAGGCTATTTGTATTAACTTGATTATTTTACCAAATTCTATTATTACATCAAAATAGAATAATAAATATAATTAATGAAGTAATATAAAATATTAATAAAAAAAACTCCAGCTCTTAAACTGGCTATACTTTATAATTTGATAAAGCAGATGGTGCAATAAACATATAAGTCCGTTTAAACTTAAATACACCCTTAAATATGGTACATGCAATACATTTAAAATTTAGATTTTACGAAACGACGAAAAAATGATATAGAATTAAATAAAATCTTTCCCCCCAAAGATTTTAGATAAACGACTAACCCCAGACGACATTACAATCTTCCATATAAGTAATCAATCGCTATTATATTTATCAACAGACTAAATATAAAATTACTTGTAGATCCGGGAGCTTCTATACTTCTAATCTTCTTTAATTTATAGGAAACTGATTCAAGAAAATTTTATAATATTTGGAATAAATGGAACCTCCATTACATTATCTCACAACATAAATCCTAAAACTTTTCAAAAATTCTCTTTTCATGGTATATCGGGTTTAGATTTTCCTAGAGAAGTAACAAATTTAATAAAGGTAGTAAAGGCACTATTATAAATCAAAGACAATCCTCATCCAAAAATTCATCCAGTTACTAATGACGCAAAGAAGCGAATTATGTGAAACAAATGTGTAATAAAACATTATGTATAGAAAGTTTTGACAATTTTTTAAATAAAGATAAACCTTTAATTCTCAGTTGAAAAATAAAATATTACCTAAAAACAAATTCAGAAAATCCCATATTCACAAAAAATAAACAGAAACAAAAACAAATACTCCAAAAACAAGAAGTAAAAAATCAAATACAAAAGTTTTTTGATAAAGGGAATCATCATTCGTGATGCAATAACGCCATGGAATTCTTCAATTAGGGTAAGTGTCGAAAAAAATAGACCGAATAACAAAATGAAATCCATAATAGATATCGTATACGAAGAAAAGAAAAAGAATTAAAGCCATTTTTAAGTCTTATTGTGCATTATAGAAGATTTGTTTAAAATTTCACTGAAATTGCTATTGAAAAAATATTCAATTTGTAACATCACCAGAAATAAGAACATATTTTGAAAAATGTAAAGAACTTCTGGACTGGTTATGTGGAAACTGCCTCTGGGCTACCCACTAAATCCCACCCTATCAGCTGATCCAGTGACCCTAACTGATACTTCTTACTGTTAGTAAGGAGGGTGCCCGTAACCGGTAACACCGTTAAGAGGCACAAGGGCCAGGCAAGGACGTGGCGCCGTTATCACACCACGCAGCTTGCGGTACATGAGTTAATCGCTCGCCGGAGAAGGTCGAGACAATTTGGAGTTAGAGCACGACGGGGTAGTGTCGGCTGTGATAGAATAAGGCTACGAAGAGCCGAATGAGTTATTGGCCTAAAATATCGGCCAGCTCGGTAATAAATCTATTGTCCGAGAGACGAAGAGTGGAGAAATATCTCGAGTAAACCTCGGATATAAAATCGTGAACTTGGAGGACGTCTGTTTCTCTATGAATTTGATTGTTCCTGACGAACCAGGGGGCATTGATAATTCTCCTGAGAATTTGTTTTGAATCACTTGAAGACGTTCCACCTGGCTAGGTGAGACGTATTTTAGATAGACACTGGAGCCGTATAGAACGACTGATCGAACCAGCATCTTGTACAGGAGAGATTTTATAGATAGAGCCTGCTGGCCCGGTTGATAAGCGGGAACAGCAAATTAACAATACCTTGACCTTTATGGAGGGACTCTTGAATGTGGGAATTCTACCTAAATTTGCGACCGAAGACAAGACCGAGATAGGCTTCTTCTGACCATGGGATTTCGGCGTTCTCGATTTTTAGACGCGAAATGCTCGGTGCAAAACGCTTCTTGTGGAAGAAGATGGCCTGGGTTTTCTGTGGGTTGATCTGAAACCTCCAGAAATGTAACCACTGGACCGTCTCATCGAGTTGTTTTTGGAGGCTTCGGATGTGCGGTGCCACTCTTGAAGAAGCAAAGTAAGCAGTGTCGTCTGCGTAAAAAGCAGCTTTAACTTGTGGTCTCCTAGGGATATCTGAAAGAAAGATATTAAATAGAGCTGGTGCCAGGGGGGAGCCTTGTGGAACCCCTGCGTCGATGGTTTTCCGGCTAGAGAGAATATCTTTAATCTTCACCTGGAACGATCGTCCTGACAGAAATGATTTGATAAGAGCTGTTAGGTCATCAGGTAGACCTAATCGGATGCATTTCGCCACTAAGCCTTCGTGCCAAACCTTGTCAAAGGCTTTGGTTAGGTCCAAGAGGACCGCTCCAAGTCTTTCACGACGGCTAAAAGCACAGTTGATTTTTGCGGCCAGCTGATGGGCCTGATGAACAGCTGAATGTTTAGCGCGGAACTCGAATTGCTCATCTGGAATGATATTGTTTGTCTTCGCAAAATCATTAAGAGCATAAAGTATTGCTCTTTCAGCAAGTTTGGAAATGGAACTTAGTAGGCTGATATGTCTGTAGTCAGAAGGCGATGACTTAGCTCCTTTTTTGGGGATAACTGCAATGAATGCATGTTTCCATGTGGATGGAAAGTATTGCAGTCTCAGAATGGTATTGATGATATTACTTAGTTCGGCGAGCTACTTGTAGGGAAGATTTTTGAGTTGGGCTATCGAAATATTATCGAAACCCGGGGCCTACTTATTCCGAATCTTGCTGATCATTTGCGTGAGTATTTTAGGAGTGACTACATGGTTTAAAAGATAACTCGGAGGCACTTGAGAACGAATGGAGTTGGAATTCCTAATGATTTCGTCGTTCTCAGCAGCGTTTCTATTTGTAGCAGGAGGGAGGCGTTCCATTTGGGCCTCATATGTCTTAGCGAGGAGCTCGGCGTTTTCGTGGTCGGTGACTGCAAAAGTTCCTGTCTCCGCTGACTTTAGGGGGGTATGACGTTTTGCGCCTTCGCCAGAAAGTTGCGGGGCCATCCAGCCTTTGGTCCGCTAGAAATGAGTTCCATTTCCCGGATCGCCAGGCTTTAATGGATTTCTTCACTTCTCGTTTTACTCTGTTGGCCTCCCTTTTGTCTGCCGAGTTGAGGGTGGGACAAGCTCTACGATAGAGACGATTTTTAAGTCGGATCTGTGACTTGATGCCTTCAAGAACTGGCTCTCTTTGAGAGTTTGAATAAGATGAAACTTCGAATGATGAATTGTGATAGGCGGACTGGATGTCTCGTGTTAGCTTCGACACGGCACGCTCGAGTTGGTCAAGTCGATCAATCTTCGGGATTGGATCGGATTCCAAGAGAATTTCCGGATATCTCTTCCAGTCGGCTTTCTTTCTGGCCCTGAGGCGAGGAATTTCGATTGCACAACAATCCCCGAGAGTTAGTATAATCGGACGATGGTCCGAATGTAACTCGTCGAGAACTTGTACATCAGAAGGACGATTGATGTTCTGGAGAATGAAAAAATCCAGAAGGCGTGGAGTGCCCCGTTGTCCAATAGCGGGGTGATGGGTAGGCTCATCCGGCAGGGCGAGACCAAGCCCTAAGTTTGCACTCAGTTCTGCGATGTCGTTGCCTGCTGGATTTGCGCGCTCGCAATTGGAACCTTAATTAGTAAAGAAAAGGATTTATTACATTCATGACATTAAAAAGTCTCGAGGCCACATACTATAGTGTGCTTAACCAAATAAGTAAAATTGCTAGTCGTAAATTTACTTTTATTGAAAGAGCATAAGTTCTCCTTTCTCATATGAAAGGTCAATTAATATTATTGATTGATTACAATGTTGACGAGCTTCAAACTTGTATCAGTATGACTGACCAGGTTTTAGCCGGTTTAATAATAAATTTGATTTGATTCATAATGATAATTATATGATTATTTATATGTATTTAATTTTAAAATTGATATATTGATTGTAATGATTGTATATTGTGTTGACATATGAGTGCGATTGTAATAAGAAAGAATTTTCTAAGGCTTATCAAAGGTTTTTTAAACCAGTCAGAAAAGCAAATAAATCCTGCGAGCATATTCGAATATGTAAGTCATGAGAGTATACAATATCTTATATTATTTTAAAATCTATACAAAAAAGTTCTGAAATTGAATCCGAGTGAAGCACTCTATAACAAATTTCTGTAATGAAATATAGAACGAATAAGTAAAAAATATAGTTGGTTGAACAATAAATAATTAAATTATCAAACAATCAATTGCTAGTTCAATTAACGCTAATTAGATTCACGACTTAGTATTTAAAAACAAAATTAAAGTATGTCGAAGAAACTGGCATTCTACTCCTTCAGTAATTTGAACAGTTTTAATTAATGAGTGAAACAAACAAAATCTCGTGAACTGTTAATAAAAAAAAACATTTGTATTACCGAGACTCGGAGCTTAACGTGTTGTATTTAGATGGTTGAATGGTACAAAAAAAGTTACTTAGGTAGTTGCAAAGCGAAATGATTCGCCACTATGTTGGGATTATACGTTACTACAAATGTCGAAAGCCGGTCTTTGCCGGGGTAAGAAAAAAAGTACTGAAGTGGTGAAAAGAAGTTGGGGTTTACTAGTGCCGGTTGAAAAGCAAACGTTTTGCCATTGGAGTATTTTATTAATATAAATGCTGAAGAGCGGAGCGCATTGACTAGGTTAGAAGATGGAAAGCTTAGCCGAAACAAAAAGTTGAAAGGTGAAAGTTCTGTCATAAAATGAAAAAAACGAACGTTTACCATAAATAAAAAGAAAGCAGAGCAACTCGCCTTTGTGAATTTCAGTACATTAAATGCATTGCTAAAATTGAGGAAAAAATATGCTGCATATATTGAAATTTTGTTTATTCGATGGCAAGGCAAGACGATTCTGATTGATATAGAGTTGAAATTAGAATTATCGACAAGGATACTTATAGTTTTCTTTTTGCAGACAAGCTGGTAGACTGGTCAGTTCGAGAGCAAATTAAATTATCAAAATGGCCATGTGAGGATTTGTCCCTTATCCCAAGGGAGTAGCCCGAGTACAACCCTAGTTGGGGAAACTTAGAGGAGTGTAGCGCAGCATAGTGGCGGTTCACGTTAGGCGTGTAGGCCATCGAGATTTATTTCGCAATATCTACAGTATTTTTAATAACACTTTAAGTATGAAAATATCATTAAACTTTTAAAATTGGGTATCAATTTTATAACTTTTTTATAATGTTTAAGAAAAATATTTATTTATTTAAAAAATATCGAAAAATATCGGCTGAAGAAAAATCGATATTTTTTTTAATATCTATATATTGATATTTTTTCGGCATCCATAGTTTACGCGACACAGTTACGCCTCGTTTATTCTCATCATATATAGTAGTTGCAAAGTTAAAAATGAATAACACACCAAATTTAAATAATAATTAAAAGATTGATGTTGCAGTAGATTTAATTTTCGTTACAAATAGCCCCAACCGTTACGAGAGCTACTGAAATTAATTTAGTCGATATATAGATCGACTGATGGCAATGACGTGGATTTGGAGTAAAACGAACATTGTGATATAACATTAAGCAGTATTTCATTAAAGAAATATGTAGTCAATACTAGCCAAATATATGATGATTTGGCGACCTAGAAAAGAAAAGATGGCGACGAATTCAGATAGCTTCCACTTTGATATAATAACGATTCACCTATAAAGACACTGTATAATCATTGATATAGATACACCTTTTGTTGATTGGAACTTTAATTTAAATTAGAAGCAAAATGAATTCAGATGATATTCATATTAGATAAAAAGATTCCTTTAAATAATATTTGCAGACGTAAAAAATCATGCCACTAAACATCACCTAGGATTGGTTAATTACATGTAAAACTAATGTAAATGATTTTACAGGTAACTGCAGGTAAAGGGGTAAAATAGCCATGTATTAAAAACCAACATTGGTACACAGTTTGGATTTGCTTATTCAAAATATTCCAATATTTTAATTAAAAATACTCGTAGAAATAACAAATCTCATAAAAGTGTCAAATGAGACTTAAAAAAGGCTTTGTCGTTCAAATTGTCACTTAAGCCTCTATTTCTCAGACAAAACTAAATATGCTACAAGATTGACAATCCCAATCGACATTAAATATATCGATATCAGAACAAACCATGGATTAGATTGGAATAATGCTCAGTAAATGTACTGGTTAGAGTAACTGGCAAAACGGATTATTTTAAAATATTTGTTTTAAAAATTTAGAACAATCTCTCAGAGATGTCATTTTAAATAAATGGCAAGGGATGAAAACAATTCTAATTGATAAAATAATACATTATGAAGTAACAGTTATTTTATTAGGCAATTTTAAGGCAAATTTAGTTAAAAATCTAGGGTGATTGGATCATCAGTAGTAAAAATATAAATAATAAAAATAAATATATCGTGGTATGCCGTTACAATATTATATAGAGATATATATGAGACCGGACTAATTAGACATTTTTTTTACTGACATAGAGCTACCAGTGTCGAATGAATTCAGTTCCGTGCTAGCTCTCGAAGAGAACGGTCGTGTCCGGTCCGCCGAACCTACCTGCGCTTCCGAGAATTACCCGAAACTTTCTCTAAGACGGTCGATCCGTTATAACGTTTCCACCAGTGCCTACGTCAAAAAAAAGCATCTGTAAGCGCCGAAAAAGCGCATTTACAGACAAGGCAATGGCGTCATGTACGTCAGAGCCGACGTCGCCTCCTGAGCATAATACCAGTTTTCCTAATCCAAATGGACCATCTTTCGAAGACAGCCGAGAAGTGCTCATAATAGATTTAAGAAGACAGAATGAAGACCTGCGAAAGCAGATAGACGATAGAAGATAGATAGAAGTCAAAATGTTCGCTAAAGAACAAACAGACGCCCTGAACAAACAGACGGAAAAGCTGGAAAAGAGCGAAAAGGCTTCCGAAGATCTCAAAGAAGAAATCAGAACTCTCACAGCTACGATAGCAGACTTCATGAAGTATCAAAAAGATGCCATGGAAAGAAAGACTCCCGCTGACACAGAAACCCAAACCCAGACACCAGCTAAACCGGCACAACGGTCAGACCAAACTGAAGACCCAGACGACGGTTTCACCTTGGTCGGAAAAAGGAAGAGAGGGCCCATCATTCCACCTCAGGGAAACCAGCTGCCGATGGCCAGCAAGAAGGGAAAACAGGCTCCCAAATCACAATCCAATCCGGTAGCCAAGCAGGCCACTCAATCTACCCAATCGAAAGCCAAGGCTAACATACAGCCTTCGATTACAAAATTTGCCACCAAACCAGTGCAAAACAAGCCGACCACCAGGACGGCCCCACAGCCACTACCGAAACAAGTTACCACAAGACCAACCCAGCCTGCGCAGGTAAGTAGCCAGGCCACTAAACAAATCTTAACCTCCTCAGCAAAAACAGTGCCAACTGTTTAGGCGACTGTTTCTCAAACTCCCCCAAAGGAAAAAATTCCGCCTATAGTGCTCCGTGACAAGAAGAGGTTCATGGAGCTCAGTAGAATTACTAAGGCACAATCAATAGATATTATAACCCGAAATAAAAAGGAGGGCATTTTTTTATTCGTCGCCACAAGCGACGATTACCGTAAACTCACTACCCTGCTCGAGGAAAGGAATTACCCTTACCATTCCTTCTGTCATCCGGAGGAGAGAGCATTCCGAGTAATAATAAGAAACATTCCAGAATCACTCTGCAAAAACAGGTAATTGTTGCCTAAGCGGCAACATTTACCTGTTTTTTTAACTTCCAGCAGCCTTTTAATTCTTCGAAATGGCTGTTCCGAAATCTCTTATACTGATGACATGGAATGCAAACAGCTTGCGCAGAAAGCAAGCGGAATTGGAAGACGTCATGACATTCTATGACGTCGACATCGTTCTCATCCAGGAAACTTTCCTGAAACCTTCGCATCGTCTCTCTTTCGAACACTTTTTTGTCTACAGAAACGATAGAACCCCGGGTCGAGGCGGTTGAACCGCCATTCTCGTCAGAAAAGGAGTCAAACACGAGCTCCTTCCATCGTTATCAGTAAACAACTTCGAAACAATCTCCATTAAAATCGATATCCAAGAACGTCCCTTCGTGAATACATCCCTGTACAGGAAATCTTCTGCATTCAACTATGCCGAATACCGATCACTCGTCGAAGGAAAATTTCCAAAAATAATAGGTGGCGACTTCAACGCCCACCACCCCACATGGGGGTGTTCCAGAGCGAATCCAGAAGGTAACGCCATCGTAGCTCTAAGTGCAGATCTGGGCTACGGTCTTGCCCTGCCAGATGAACCCACCCATCACCCTAGTACAGTCTCTCAAGGCGCAGCAAGAGCCCTTGACGAACTAGACTCTGATCATCGTCCCGTCCTTCTCAAACTCGGAAACTGCGCCACCACTCAAGTCCCACTAACAAGATTCAGGAAAAAAAACCGACTGGAAAAACTACCAATCTCTTCTCCTGAAATCCGATCCAATTCCGAAAATTAACACACCAGAACAGCTCGAGGAAGCCGTACTCAAGCTAACTCGCGATATTCATCTGCCACAGTCAAAATTTCATTCCAGCCGTGGAAAAACAACCTTCCCGCTTCTCTTAAACGTGAAATTCGCATCAAAAACGGTTTATGCAGATTAGCTCGATTCACCTTTGATGCTGCAGACAAAAGGGAGACGAACAGAGCATGCAAGAGGATAAGGGCGGCCGTCTTGACTTGGTAAGCAATGAAATGGAACTCATTTCTCGCGGACCAAAGGCTGGATGGCCCCCCTTCCTTCTGGCGTGTCTCCAAATGCCTCGTGGGGAAGACGCACAATGTCATCCCCCCCCCTGAAATCAACGGTCAGAGGAAATTTCGCAGTCACTGACCAAGAAAATGTCGAGCTCCTTGCAGAGACCTACGAAGCTCAAATGAAATGCCTCCCACCCGCACACAACACTAAAGCTAAAGATATTGACACTCTCATCAACGAATCCAACTCCGTCAAAAGACCAGTAACCCCAGCCTTTCTTCTTAACCATTTCGTGTCTCCAAAGTCTCTACAGACTATGATCGGCAAACTTCAAACCAGAAAATCTCCAGGTTTCGATGGAATATCGATTACCCAGTTAAAAAAGCTCCCGCATAAGCAGCTCGCAGAACTGGCAAACATCATTAACTCCATCATGAGGCTGCAACACTTCCCGGCGTCTTGGAAATACGCACATATAGAGGTTATACGAAGCTTGCCGAGAGGGCAATACTCTACGCTCTCAACTCTTTCACAAAGGAAAACAACATCATTCCAGATGAACAATTCGGATTTCGCCACCACTCATCCGTCCATCAGGCTACCCGTCTGGCCGCACACATCCATCATGCTCTTGACCAACGTAAAAAGCTTGGAGCAGTCCTTCTGGACCTAACCAAAGCCTTCGACAAGGTCTGGCACGACGGATTGATCGCAAAGTGCATGCGGTTAAGCCCCCCAGAAGACCTAACCGCTCTCATCAAGTCCTATCTCTCGGACAGATCTTTCCAGGTCAAGATCAGGGTATCACTTTCCAGTCGTAAACAAATCGATGCTGGCGTACCTCAAGGTTCCCCGCTGGCCCCAGCCTTATTTAACCTCTTTATTTCAGATCTGCCGCGAAAAGAGCACATTAACGTCGCATTTTACGCTGACGACACTGCTTTCCTCACGGCCGCTAGGTTCGAAGTTACAATTCATGAACGTTTACAGAAGTAGCTCGATCATGCGGTCAAGTGGTTCAAATTCTGGAGGTTGCAAATCAACCCCTGAAAACCCAGGCCATCATTTTCCATAAGAAACCTTACGCACTGCACGTCTCGCAACTTAAGATCGCCACCGCAATAATTCCATGGCTGGATAACGTCACATACCTAGATCTTCACTTCGACCGGCGGTTCGGTTGGCATTCCCAAATCCAGAAAGCAATCCAAAAAGGTTCGGGGATGGCAAACCTGCTATCTTCTCTGATCTGCCCTTCTAGCAGACTTCCCATCTCCATCAAATGCTTATTTTGCAAGATGTTAATTCGGTCCGTACTCCTCTACGGATCTAATGTCTACTTCAAGTTTGTTACACCCAACCAGGTCAAACGGCTTCAAGTTTTCCAAAATAAGCTCCTCAGAAGAATATTAAACGCTCCATGGTTTGTCAGAAATAATCAAATTCATAGGGAAACTGACACTCCAGAAATCAAGCACTTCATATCTCAATCATTCCACAAACAATAACTCAGCTCAAGTTCTTCTGAAAACGCGCTTGTTCGCGAGCTGGTCGACATGCTGGGAGCTTAGCACCGCGTCACCGCCAAGCTCCCCCCCTTTCCCAGGCTGAAACGACCTCATCCGTCGCTACAGTCATAACTTTTGCCCCCATACAACAGTACCCAGTTGTGTGTTAACTCAGGTTCGCGAATCAATAGAATCGCCGGGCCCTCGTGCCCAATAACGGCTGCCCGATCAGCGGGTGCCATATCCCCAAATTTAATGCAGTAGCTGTAGTGATCCACAGGGGTCAACTGTGAGGCGGTTTCGGTTTAGTGTATTGGTACACTCCAGGGCATGTCTCCGCGACCAAGTATGCGTCATGCATTCCACCGCCTGGTTTTTAGGCCAGAACAAAAAAAAAGTCGAATGAATTAAAAATACATGGACATTAAAAGAATATATTAAAGTCGACAAAAATTGCTTTTAAAACATTGATCAATATAACACAGCGTTGTCCATCATTAGACCTTTTGCGGAACTACCCAAAAACTACTTACGTCGACGTCATAAGTACCATTTAAGGGATTATTAAACATTCCAAATAAATAGCATGTACAAATGATAATAAACTCCTTCAACACCAATTTATAGGTGTAATTTAAAGTTTAGTTCTGATGATTTGAGTATCACCGTCACGAAAGGAACATGCTCGAGTGGCATACAGTTTTATTCTAGGCTTTAGCCTAGAATAAATCATTCGACCACAGATCGTTTTTAATTTAATTATTCGCCTTGTGGCGAACTATTTGAGCATCAAGGACCTAACTTTAACATTTATACAGTAAATAAAAAGTATCACAATATTCACTCAGTAGGCTTTTAATTAGCAAATTACTGATTTTAATTAAATACACAGGATAGGCAGTACTTATATTTTTATTTCTTCATATCAGCCTCATTCTTTGACTTTATTTATACGTTTTTTAAAACTCTATTTTATTATTTTAAATGTCAACAATGCGGTCTGTATCATTTACACAGAGAGTCGGCAAAACCAAGCCTGATATTTGAAACGGACGCTGGCATCCAATTTTCGTCAGGATGGCACGATGAAGGTCTGCTATTGCACAAACACAAACTTCACTACGCGATTCTATTGTTTAATAATAACCTCTAATTTTGGTCGTTAGTCCAGAAACTTGACTGTATAGACCGAACTGCAGATGTCATATTTGATGAAATGTACCTCAATTTAGGTAGGTTATTAATTTGATTGATTCTGAAATATAAAACAACAGAACCATTAATTGTTATATCATCTTATTTGAATGTTTGTTTTAAATATTACAGAGCAGATAATATCAGTGGATTACGTGTTTGGATAGTAGAGATATCTCTGTGATTATGTCAATGTCTTTATGGTCAAGGGAAATTAATATCATTGAAATGTTTCAATAAAATATGTTCAAATAGATTTATTTTTTTGATTTTCCAATAAAATAATATAAAAAATCCCGCTCAAATGTTTGCAATTCCCTCTAAGCATTTTTAAACATACGGCCGTACCTAATTGTTATAGGGCGCATGAGTAAGCACACTTACACGGGGATTCCGAGCGTATCTTAGAACGATTTTTATAAGGGATATGCGCTTCTAAGTCTCTGTATTCTATAGCTCCAACCGCCTCTAAAAAGGCATATGGTTGGACATTCAAATTGTGCATCAGCAGCCATCATTTTTAAGTTTGCTGAATTAAGTGATTTCGTGTTAAGGTTAAGAAATCTTCGTTTAGAATTGTGTATATTTTCTGTACTACATTAATGTTTGTTAAGTGATGAATATAAAAATTGATTACAATGCACCCGTTAAAAAAATGAGTGTACCTGGGTAAAAATCCAAAATTCCAAAAATGGGTTGATTAACTAAATAATAGTAAATTATTTTAATTAACCACAATGCAAATATCAAACATTGTTTTTATCAGGTACATGTATCTATCTAGTATATGCTTATTACATGTATATATTGTTTGTTTATAGACAATCAACCTACTTTCTTTATTTGCTTCTTATTCTAAAATTTATTGTCAGTTGTTCATTATATTTTTGGGTTAAACAATTAATGTAATATTAACACGGAATGACTTTAAAGCTTACCTTCAGTATAGCACAAGTAGAAAATATTATTATAATAGATCCCATAATATTGATGGCACTAAATAAATCCGAAAAAACGAGAGGGCGTTATAGATGAATACTTTAATTATTTAGTATTGATGTCTTAATTTTTTTTCATTTACACTTATACAATTATATTTCTTTATTTTTGCCTTTAATTTATATATTTTATATATTTATATTATTTACATTTAAGTATATTTTCATTTAAATTTGTATAGGATTTTATTTTTAAAAATCTGGTTTTAATTTGAGTACTATTGGTCAGTAAATGTGACATCATGAAGTAATCACGAGAAATGGAGGATCAATCAAAACAAAGTATTTCCCCCACAGGTTTCTACATAACCATATTAAACTAACCAATGAAATGTCACGTTCTCAGCACCACCAATGATTGGACCAAGGGAAGCATCGCCTCAGAGTTTACCACTGGATTTATACCCCTCTGACACAAAGAAAAGTGCACCTAAGCTGTATACCACTACCCATCTTCCATCTACCAAAATCCCTTTCGTACTCATTTTTAATATAATAGTTTGGAGAGCATAATTGGCAACACCGCACGACGAAGAGACGTTCGGAGCGAGTTAATTATAGATACTTCTCCCATTCCCTTCCCACTTGGGATTGATACAACTTAGGGATCGAAATATTTCTTATAGCACTGATTCTCAATCTCGATTTTATTTTTGTATTTTTTCGATTATAAAAATCGATTATTTCAGTTTTAATCGATTCTGAATAAAAATATAAGAATAAATGAATAAAATAAGTTATAAATGATTAAATAAATAAATTATTAAAAAATTGATTAAATGATGGTAGAAAAAATTACTTGTACAAAATTAAGTATTATATATATATATTTACTTGTTTAGGTTATTACACTAATATTATTTCACCTTCACTGTCTTTCTTATTCCTTGTTCTAGTGCAATTATGAATAGGAGAAGTGTTTTTTTGGCATATTTAATTAAAATGGTCTTATTATTATTATATTTCTATTACTATCCACTTTGGTGACACTGGATATTAGATCCCTTGTTTACTTATTACGCTAAGCTCAATATTAATAAATATATTGAGAAGAAATAATATTTAGTATAAATAAATATCCTCGAGAATATCCTCTGGTTGAAATAATTGCCACAAAACACAAGAGCAGTGTTTGTAACAAGAGATGAAGATCTTGAGACGTTAGCAGAATTAGCAGACAGAATCCAAGAAACCAACGAAATATCAATAATCTAGACCATACAGGAACAAGCATCACCATCAAATGAAATATATCAAATCTCCCAATTTACGGAACAAGTGAAAAAGCTAACGGAAAGGCCTAACAATATCAAATACATAGGCAAGCATATAGCAAGACACCAAAACATGTGTAGTCAGCATAATGGAAAGGACGATCCATTCAGTAAAATCATTGCCAAATTTCCAAATGTCATTCGAACCTTAAAAGATTGTGAAAATACAGAAATAATGAATCACATCGTGACAAGAGGACCACCAACACACGCAAGAACTAGGAGACTAGCACTCTAGAAACTAAATTATTTGATAGAAGAAATAAAAAAACTTGAGAGTGAAGGAATAATAAGATAATCATCAACCAGTTGGTCGAGCCCAGTCTATATGGTAGAGAAGAAGGACGGTTCATGGAGAATATGCGAAGACCATCGAACGTTAAATGAAAACACCAAAATAGATCGATGTCCAATACCACACATACAAGACTTTAAATCAAATTTACATAACAAACGGGTATTTACAACAATTGATCTCTAGAACGCATATCATCAAGTACCTATACCTGTCAACTGGAAAACCAACTTATTGGCCGACTGACCAGTGTACTCCTCAAGACTACTGAACAATTAAATTTACAAGCAGAAAAATTCGTAGTAGATATTCAACAAGCTGCTTGGAATATAATATTCTAGAAATTAAGAGTACAATTAAAGAAATTGATTATCCAAAAGAAGTGAAAGAAATGGTAGCTGAGAAACGTAAATTACGAAAAAAATGGAAACAAAATAGATCACCTGATAATAAAAATAGTTTAAACGATATAACCCAAAGACTGAAAAGGGAACTGCTAAAAATTAAAAACAAAACCATAAATGACTATCTGACAAATTTAACAAATGATAAAGAAACTGATTACTCAGTCTAGAAAGCCACAAAATATCTAAGGTGATCATGTCTGCACAATCCACCTATAAGAGACCTATGTGATAATTGGGCACGTGACAATCACCAAAAAGCAGAAGCATTAGTTGAATATCTAGACAAAATTTTCAAACCAATTGAAACTAATATTGAACATAATTTGCCGGACAGCTAAAAATTCGAGGATTGAATTAGTCACGCTGAAAGAGCTAACCAAAGTTATTCAAACTGACATTAACCCCAAGAAATCACCAGGCTACGATTTTATAACAGCAGAATTACTGCGAAAACTACCAAGAAAGGGAATTATAAATCTTGATCAATAAAGCATTTAGATTAAAACATGTCTAACCAAAACCTGGAACGTCACCAAACGAAATAAAAGCCTATATACTTATATCACTGCTGCCAGTAATATCTAAGGTTTTTGAAAAACTCCCGTTGTAAAGAATAAAACCGATCATTGAGAGGAAAACCTAATACCAACACACCAGTTTGGGTTTATTAACAAGCACTGATCAGGTCCACGGAATAATAGATGTTATTGAAAAATCCTACGAAAGTAAAAAATTATGCTCAGCTATATTCTTAGATGTAGCACAAGCTTTCGATAAGGTTTGCCATGAAGGCCATGTCCATAAACTATAGAAAATGCTACCAAAACATCACATTGAACTATTAAAATCATACATTACAACCCGAATGTTTAGAGTCAAACAAGAAGGAGCTTACCCTACATTAAAAGAAGCTAAAGCAGGTGTACCACCCGGAAGTGTACTGAGACCAATGCTTTATCTACTCTACACTTGTGATATACCACAAATGGAGAATATTACGGTGGCTATATTTGCTGATGATACTGCGATTATAGCTGTTTATAGCCAAATAATTGGACACAAGCGTGGAAAATAACAATTAATGAAAGTAAATCGGTACATGTGCAGTTCATCTATAAACAGACCGTACAAGCACCAATAACATTAAATAACACTATCATTCCATATAGCAACAACGCTAAATATCTCGGAATGAATCCTGACGTAAAACTTCGGTGGAAGGAACATATAAAGAAGAAAGGAAAAGAACTGGAATTGAAATATAGGAAAATGTACTGGCTAATTGGAATAAAATCACAATTAACAGTACATAATAAATTTCTATTGTACAAGCAAATACTGAAACTATATGGACATACGGAGTTCAATTATGGGGATCTTCTGCAAAGAGTAACATTAATAAGATGCAAATTTTTCAGAACGAACGAACAAACAGAAAGTCCTGAGAGGACTGATTACCTATATCGAGGCCTTCGGATACCCACAGTCAGTCAAGAAATCAAGAAAATTGTAAAGGGGCATGAGGAAAGATTCCATTCTTTCCAAAAATATGGCAGCTTTTGGATACCATCAGAACAGGACACAGACTCAAAGGTATCAAACCATCTGATCTTGTGTACTGTTGTGTAGTGAGTTGCATATAATAAAAAATACAGCAGTGACATGTCTAAACATTATTTCACTAGAGACTGAGATAGGGCCAATTGGTCCTCCTAGTTATTTCCTAGATTAAAGTTATCAAAAAGACAAATTGTAGGTTGGATGATATTCTAATCGCGTCAGGCAACCGTCAAGAATATTTTCCACATGTGGAGGAGGTTTTAAAGAGACTATCGCAACAAGGGCTAACAATAAAGCCAAACAAATGTAAATTTGGAGCAGAAGAAGTTATATTCTTAGGAACAAAAATCAACAGCTATGGAATTTCACCACTACCTGAAAATGTAAAAGCCATAGAAAATATCTCAAAACCTCGAACAGTCCAAGTTAACAAACGCCTTAGCAAATAACAACTCCAAATTATAAAAAAATAAATGGGACGATCTCTAAACATTGATGCATTCGACAAAGCTATGGGGGGAGTTTTGCAACAAATTTAATCTAATGAGAAATTTCAACCCATAGCGTTATTTTCAAGAAAATTGTCTCAGACTGAAAGAAATTACAGCACATATGATAGAGAACTTCTAGCCATATATAGTTAAATCCAGTATTTCCAACATTTTTTTGGAATGGAGTCAATTTACTGTATTTACAGACCACCAGACATTGATATACGCTTTCAAACAAAAGTCAGACAAGCAGAATCCAAGACAAATTAGACATATCAGTTTCTTTGGGGAATTCAGAACGGATTTCAGACACATTGAAGGTTCAAAAAATATAGTTGCAGATCTCCTTTCAAGACCAAACATAAATTAAATCGAACAATCATAGGACTATACAGCAATTGCAAAAGCACAAAAGGAAGACAAGGAATTTTAAAACATAATCAACGGATCAATGAAAACTGACCTACAACTGGAGCATCTACAACTACCAGATCTATATGACCTTATAATTTCTCTATTCCTTGCACATTTTCTTATTCCAGCAAAATACAGACCTCAAGTGTTTCAGAAATTAAATAATTTAGCACAGCCGGAGCAGCGAGGAAGTAGAAGATTGATAACCACAAGATTTGTGTGGGTTAATATGAATAAGGACATCAATAAATGGTCAAAGGAATGTATGCATTGCTAAAAGTCCGAGGTAACAAAACACCTTATAAAGAAATAGATATATGCCAGATAATACATTCGAACATATGCATATGGACATTGTGGGAACTTTACACCACCATCCGACAATTACAGGTATATCCTCACAGTGATAGATCGATTCTCCAGATGTGCTGAAGCAATGCATATTAAAGATATCGAAGCCGTAGAATACAAATTCATAGAGCACTGGGTTGCAAGATTTGGTGTTAAAACAAAAATAACAACAGATCGAGGTAGACAATTTGAATCACATTTATTCAGACACCTCACTAACGGTCTAGGAATTGATTATATACGAACTACACAGTATCACCCACAAAGTAATGGAATAGTTGAACGATTCCATTGGACATTAAAAAACGTACTGGTAGCTACAAACATTTGAGTATTCTTTGTGTTTTCAAGGAGGAAATACAGTATATCGCGGAGGAGCAAATGTGTGGCACTACATTGAAGCTACCGGAAGAGACGTTCCGGGCAAGAGAAAGTAAAATCAACGAAGCAGAAAACGCAACGTTCGTAAAGAAACTGAAGTCAGCCATCAGACAATTAAAACCAGTAAAAACGACTAACCATGCTAAAGAGAAGCCATACGTATATGCACATTTTCTGGAAGTACCAATTGTTTTCGTAAGAACAGACCAAGCAAAAACACCACTAAGCCCATCATACGAAGGGCCTTTCAGAGTCTTGCACAGAACAGAAAAATACTTTAAAATCGATAAAATTGGAAATGAAGATGAAGTATCGGTCGATCGTTTAAAACCAGCATATATCTCTCAGGAGTCCCAGATATATGAAGAACACTCCTACTGACAACGCTAGAGGGGGGGGGGTGCAACTGTGGTGATGTCAGGCCTCTCCTTCTTATCGCGAACTGCCACGGAATAAGATCGACCGAAATGATCGACAGAAATGATCAAGGGCACTCAGAAAAACAGACAGCAGATTCATTCATCTTTCGACGCTCACGCATTATAGGTTTGAATCAACAATAATCCATTCAATAATCAAACATTCGTATATTTTCATTAGTTAATTAGTTGTATAATAGTTAGTGTTAGTAATAAAGTACTAAGGAAAACATAGTATCGTTCAATTAATTACCCGAAGACCTCTATAACATTATCGTTCAAACCTTTTTTAAAAAACACTTGAACGACCCAAAAAGGCCTAAAATATCGAAATACGACATGGAATTCATTCAAGTGTCATAGATATTCGGAACGCTTTATGATTTCCTTGGATGGTCCATGTCTGTGTTTTAGGAAAAAAATATCGAGAAATTATAATCAACTAAAACTCGCTTTTACAATATTTATATCATATTTTAAAATTGTATGAAATAAGATATTTAAGATAGAGTAGTAACTTTTCTTTCTAGTGAAATTGAGTTGAAAAATACAATTCACACCTCTGTCAATTAAAATCAGTTTCTTAATTTTTAAATAAAATAGTTTCGTTCAAGTAAAACTGTGTTTTTATCTTTACGCAAACCAAAACTGAAAAAGTCAGTAAGATTCCGATGAGATCTTGAGGCTGGTTTCCGTTGAATTTATTTAATTTGGGGATACTCGTTCGCCATAAAGTTTTGGGGGCAAAAATTTGATCTAGTTCTGTTGCAATGTCTATGGACAGACATTCGATAAGGGAATTATAAAATATCAAATTAGTCGATTATAAAAGATATAGACAACAATAAATTATATTGTCGATAACAGGAAGATAATAATTAAGATTATTGATAAATGTAATTAAAATGATGTAATAATTGAAAGAATTCAAACATCTGACAGGAGCCACATTTTAAATGAAAAGCAGGTCACACTGGATGAATCTAGCAGCTAAATTAATCTTTTCACAAGATTCATTTGACATTTAACTATCACTGTAAGGTACTTAGTTAGATCAAACAATAAATATTACATTAGTAGATCAAGTGGATCAATAATCAAGCGTATTATAAATTAAAAAAATTAGTCAATTATAAAAGCTGTTGACAAAAATTTAATTGACCATAACAGCCAGATAATTTTTTTTATTAATCTCTTGGAAACTCAAAAATCTGCCCGTGGGTAATAAGTATTATTGCTTGATTTCCGTTATATAATATAGCCATCCTTACATGTAGAAGATCACTTCAGTAAGTGATCTGCTGGACAATTTATAATCTAAATCTTATTCTAGATACCCTTCTGACTTATGAAGTCGACGTTTGACCTTCACAGAGTAAAGACGTGTTCGGAGAAACGGTAAGTGAAACGAAACAAAAGTGCAACATTTGCAAACCAACAAAAGCAGTCCAAATGTTACATACAAAACAGATGAAGAAGAATTGCAGAAAGAAGTAGGCTTAAATGGTTAAAAATAAAAAAAGAAAAGCAAATTATCAAAATATCAGGATCTTCACTACAGCAAATAAAAATAAAACAAAATAATGAACAAAATAAAGAAATTAGAATGCCCAGGCCACCCCCAATTATCGTAAGTAATGTTACCGACTTTGACTTGCTCTACGAAACACTGAGGTCCAACTATATAGTATTCAAAGCAACGGTACTAAACAATGGACAAATAAAACTGAACGCCGAATGTCGTACAACATTCACAAAAATAATAAATTGTTTAGAGTTGCTGAAACTGCAATGGCACTCTTATGAAGATAAACAAACCAGAGACGTCAAAGTTATGACAAGAGGGCTTCAATCAACAGCTAAAAGTGAAAAAATTATCGCAGAACTAAACCAAAATGGGCTTAAATGTTTAAATGCGACAAATATTTAAAAAAAAAGAAAAGACCAAAAATAACAAAGGAGAAAATTTAGACCACAAGAAGCCATTAACTCTCTTTATGTTAGCCTTTGAACATGACACGGACACAAAAACCATTTTTGGTATTAAAAGAACTTTAGGGGTAAAAATAAAAATCGAACCTCTAAAAAAATCGAATTTAATACAGCAATGCAAAAGATGCCAATATGGACACATATAGAAATTCTGCCGAAGGGAACCTAGATGTGTAAAATATTCAGGTTAACATATAACCACAGAGTCTAGAAAACCCAAAGAAGCTAATCCGAAATGTGCAAACTGCAATGAAGCGCATCAGGCAAGTTATAAAGAATGTGTAGTTCCTAAAGGACTACAAGGACACTACAAGAGAGGAAAATAAAGTAGCTCACCTTAAAGTAGCAACCTTAAGAAATAATGAGTGAAAAGAAACAACCGAAAAAATATAACAACGTTAATGGTGAAATGACTTATGCCCAAAGTATCAGTCAAAGCAACCAAAGAGACAATAAGGAACATGAAGCAACCACCAACGTATTGCTATCTTTTTTCGAAAGGATTGAAAAACTAGAAATGAAAAACATTAGGCCTGTGGCCCCAAAAACCCGAAATGGCAAATAAAGATATCCGAACAGCAATTTGGAATGCTAATGGAATCCCGCAACAACACATTACCCTAAAAGTATTCCTAGATATGCAAAAAATAAATATTTGCCTAATATCCGAAACCCATTTAAAAAAGGATCCTTTATAAAATTTAGAGGATATACATTCTATCATACCATACATAAAGCTAACACCGCAAGAGAAGGAAGTGCAATAATAAAAAAAAAGAACATTTCCCACCATCAGGAACCCGGGCTCAGTACAGCAGAAAATCAGGTAATAACAGTAACTATTAAATCAAGCAGATACAAGGTTACAATAGCCGAAATTTTTTGTCCTCCAAGATACAATCAAAAAAAGGAAAATTATTTGATTGTCCTAAGCAACCTGGGAGAAAAATTTATAATTGGAGGTAATTTTAATGCAAAAAATAAAAGATGGGTATCCAGAATGACAACAATTAAAAGCGATGAACTGCATAAAGCAGCTACTGAACTAAGATGTAATTACATGTCAACAGGAAAACCAACTTATTGGCCGACTGATCAAGAGAAACCCCAGACGTGTTAGATTTCTTCATAGTAAGAAACATAACATTAAATCTTGAAGCAGAAAAATTCGCAGTAGATATTCCACCAGCTGCTTGGAATAGTAGTCCAAAAATTAAGAGTACAACTAAAGGAATTAATTATTAAAAAGAAGTGAAGGAAATGGTAGCTGAAAAACGTAAATTATGAAAAAAGTGGCAACAAACATCTGAAAATAAAAATGGTTTAAACAATATAACCCAAAGACTGAAAAGATAAATATTGGAAATAAAAAACAAAACCATAAATGTCTATCTCAGAAATTTAACAGATGATAAGGAAACTGATAACTCACTCTGGAAAGCCACAAAATATCTAAAGCGCTCATGTCTATACAGTCCACCTATAAGAAACCTTTGTGAGAATTCGGCACGTGACAATCGCCAAAAAGCAGAAGATTTGCTGAATATCTAGAAAAAACTTTCAAACCAAACGAAGCTAATATTGAACATAATTTACTGGACATAGAAGCTGAAAATTCGATGATTGAATTAGTCACGCCGAAAGTGTTAACCAAAGTTATTAAAACTGACATTAACCCCAGGAAATCACCAGGCTACGATTTAATAACAGGAGATTTACTGCAAAAACTACCAAGAAAGGGAATTATAAGACTCACCAACTTAATCAATACAGCATTTAGATTAAAACATGTCCCAGAGATTTGGAAAATGGCGGAAATAATAATGATCCCAAAAACTGGGACGTCACCAAACGAAATAAAATCCTATAGACCTATATCACTGCTGCCAGTAATATCTAAGGTTTTTGAAAACTCCTGTTGAAAAGAATAAAACCGATCATAGAGAGAAAAAACTTAATACCAACACATCAGTTTGGGTTTATTAACAAATACTCAACAATTGACCAGGTCCACAGAATAGCAGATGTTTTTGAAAAAGCCTACGAAAGTCAAAAATTATGCTCAGCTATATTTTTATGACGTATTTTATGTACATAATAAATTGCTCTTATATAAGCAAATATTGAAATCTATATGGATATACGTTATACGACATACAGTTCAATTATGGAGATGTTCTGCAAAGAGTAACATTAATAAAATACAAATTTTTCAGAACAAAGTCCTGAGGGGTATTGTGGGTCCACCCAAATACTATAGGACTGATTACCTACATCGAGACCTTCAGATACACACAGTCAGTCAAGAAATCAAGAGAATTGCCAGGGCCATTAGGAAAGACTCCATTCTCATACTCATATTGAAATATTGAAATTTTAGGATAACACCAGAACAGGACACAGACTCAAAAGAATCAAATCATCTAATCTCGTGTAGTGTTGTGTAGTGAGGTAAACATATTAAAAAATTCGGCAGTGACATGTATAAACATTATTTCACCAGAGGCTGAGTTAGGGCCGATGAGTCCTCTTAATTATATACCCAGATTTAAGTTAGCATAAAGACATATTGTATGTTAGACGGAAATAACTAGTAACAATATATTAATTAAATAATAAAACAAAATCTCATTTATTTTAAGTCTATCCTAACTTATTCTAACGACTATTCTAACTTGTTCTGGAAGTTATTAAATTTCACTGTATGTGTCTGTTAACCAGTTCGTATGGTTGTTTGCGTTTGAGCCTACGCACTTCACTGTCATTGCGCACATTTAACTGTTTGGGGAGTGCATTAGGATGCACTAATAGTCTTTCAGAGTACTTCGCACTAGCATTTCGAATCACACTCGTTATGGGTTCTATGTGGATATCGCGTTGAATCAGTTTGTTGGACGCGTAATATGCGGAATCGATGATGACTCGCAACATTTTATTCTGGAACCTCTGGAGGATATCTATATTAGATTTGCTAGTAGTACCCCACAGTTCAATACCATAGGTCCAAATGGGCCTAAGTATTGATTTATACAGCAATACCTTGTTATCTAATGATAATTTAGATTTCCGCCCTATCAGCCAATACATTTGGTTTATAATTAAAGGTCGTTCAATACTGCGTCAAACAATTGAAGAGGCAATGCAACAAGAAACAAACAGATATTTCCAAAGTCTCACCGGGCCCAGGTTGGATATCCAAATTACTAGAGAAAGACATAATGCCATTCATGGAACAAATTTTCGGAAGGTATGTACCATGAAATTGAGCTACTTTATTAAACAAAATGTACCAGAAAAAAAGAATTACATGAAAAAGAGTAATTATATATCGAAACGGTTGGTTCCTTATAGAATATAAACACAAGTGTGAATCAATAGTAGATATATAAGTAGAAGTGTAAGAAAAATAAGACAGACAGAGCATAAGCAAGTCGGACTGGATGTATTTATGAAATAATTAATCGTGTCACAAGATATAATTGACATTATAATACCATGACATAATGCTTGGTTAGTACAAGACAAGAAATATAGACAAGTACAGTCAAAATTCTGCAGCAACTGTTGTTATATCTGAATGATTTTTTTCACGGTTATATGCACATTAGACACTACATATACTGCAAGAAATAGCACACATGGAATTATGGTGCTGCATATTACGAATGTTGGACTTAGATACGTTACTTGCCATATCAAAGTCGACTTCATATAATGATCATAATATAGCGACCTTGAGGCATGTCGAATTTTACACCGTGGAATAACGGTCAACATATTACCCAGAAATATAATCCCATATGTTGAACACTACCGGGGTGCCAGCAGAGACAACAAGAACACGATAACGAATAGCTTGCAACCCCGAGACCGTTATATGGGATGTTATTGTAGGGTATTTCCATCATTCAGTAACCGACTATCGTTTGGATTAGACGTGTCACCATTGTCTGGTCAAGCCTCATCTGCAGATAACACGGCTGCCAGCCGTTTTATCAATTTGGTATTTTCTACATTTTTTATATTGCCAAAAAATAACGGTCACATAATGTAAACACCACTGTTTCGTTTAGTTTTACCTCCATTCGCTGAGCCATATCATTTACCCTAAAATATAATAAGAGGTGATTCAATACGACGTCAAAGAATTATTTAGTTATATTTTAAATAAAAAGTAGTTCCGACTGGATGATTCTAGCAGATAAATTGATCGTTTCACAAGATTTAGATCAAGATAACAGGAAGATAATAAGATTATTGGTAAATGTAATTAAAATGATTAAAATTGAAAGAATACAGATATCTGACAGGATCTACATCTTAAATTAAAAGCAGTTCGGACTGGATGACCTTAGCAGATAAATTAATCATTTCACAAGATTCAGTTGACATTTTACTATCACGGTATAATACTTAGTTACTGCAAGACATTAAATATTGCATTAGTGGATAGAGAAGAACAGGTGGATTAATAATCAAGGGAATTATAAAATAACAAATTAGACGATTATAAAAGCTATTGACAAAAACAAATTATATCGTCGATAACAGGAAGATAATAATTAAGATTATTGATAAATGTAATTAAAATTTAAAGAATACAAATATCTGAGAGGAGCTACATTTTGAATGAAAAGCAGTTCGGATTGGATGACCTAAGCACCTAAATTTGTCGTTTCATAAGATTCAGTTACCATTTTAATACCATGGTATTACGAATAGTTAGGGCAAGACAATAAATATTACATTAACATGTAAAACAGAACAGGTGTATTAATAATCAAGGGCATTATAAAATAACAAATTAGTTGATTGTAAAAGGTATATACAAATATTTAATTGTCCATAACATTCAGATGATATTAACATTATTGATAAATGTAATTTAAATTATGTAATTACTGAAGGAATTCAAACATCTGATTATTTTAAATGAAAAGCACCTCAGATCGAATAAACCTAGCAGTTCAATTTGACAGTTCACAAGATTTAGTTGCCATTTTACTACCATGGTATAGCACTTGGTTACCATGAGCCAATAAATAATATGTTTGTAGATATAGAGGAAGTTGAGCAATGGTCAATTGCATGATAGGATAACAAATTAGGCGATGATAAAAGATATAGCCATAAAGCAAATTAATTGATTCATAGTGACCAGATAATATTTTAGCTTATTGATAAATATAATTCAAATGTGATTACTGAAGGAATGCAATCTACTAGGACAATTTGTTAAAGGAAAAGTAGGTCGTACTGGATGAATTTATGAAATAATTAATCGTGTCACAAGATATAGTCGACATTATAATATCATGACATAATGTTTAGTTAATACAAGACAACAAATATAGACAAGTATGGTCAAAATTCTGCAGCAAATGTTGTCACATCTAAACGTTTTTTTCATGGTCATATGTACATCAGGCACAACATATACTGCAAGAAATAGCAGAAAGTATCATTAAACGACTATCGTTCCTGTAAAACCAACTGAATACGTATTCTTTTCTTACCCCTATGTTAGCATCTGTTAGTGCTTTTCCCCAGTTACCCATGGAATAGTGCTGCTGCATATTACTAATGTTGGACTTGGATACGTTACTTGCCATATGAAAATCGCCATCATATATTGATCATATAATTAGAGTACTTACGTACGTACGTACTTATTTAATTACAATACCACGTCAAAAATTGAAAAGGTAGTGCACAACAAACAAAACAGTTATTTCCAGATTTTCATAAAGCCCAGGTCGGCCATCCAAATTACCAAGAGAAAGACCTAATGCCATTTTTGGAACAAATTGTCGGAAGGTATGTACCATGAAATCGAGCTGCTTTGTTAAACAGAATGTACCAGAAAAAAAGAATTACACGAAAAAGAGTCATTATATATCGAAACGGTTTGTTCCTTATAGAATATAAACACAAGTGTGAATGTGCTCTCAAAAGTAGATATATAAGAACAAGTTTAAAAAAAATAAGACATAGCTTAAACAAAAGTGATAGGTAAAACAAAATAAATTGTCCATGAAATCCAGATAATAATTACTATTGTTGACAAAAGTAATCAAATAGGTGTAATTACTGAAGGAATTCAAACATCTGATAGAACCTATATATTAAATGTAAAGCAGCTCTTGCTGGATGATTCTTGCAGATAAATTAATGGCTTCACAAAATTTTGTTGACAAAACCAATTGTATTGTCCATAACAAGAAGATAATAATTAAGATTTTTGATAAATGTAATTAAAATGATGTAATAATTGAAAGAATATAAACATCTGACAGAAGCTATATTTTAAATGTTAAGCAGTTCGGACTAGTTGATCTTAGCAGCTAAATTAATCGTTTCACAAGATTCAGTTGATATTTTAGTATCATGGTGTAGTACTTAGTTAGCACTAACAATAAATATTTAATTAGTAGATATAGAAGAACAGGTGGAATAATAATCAAGGCAATTATAAAATAACAAATTAGTCGATTATAAAAGCTATTGATGAAAACAAATTATATCGTCAGTAAGTAGTAATTAAGTAAGTAATATAAGTAAGATAATAATTAAGATTATTGATAAATGTAATTAAAATGATGTAATAATTAAGAGAATACAAACATCTGACCGAAGATATAATTTAAATGATAAGCAGTTCGGACTGAATGGTCCTCTGGACTTGATAAATTAATCGTTTCTCAAGGTTCGGTTGACACTTTACTACCACGGTATAGCACTTAGTTACCGCAATACCTTAAATATTACATTGGTTGATATAGAAGAGCACGTAGAATAATAATCAAGAGAATTATAAAATAACAAATTAGTCGATTATAAAAGCTATACACAATAGTAAATTATATTGTCGATAACAGGAAGATAACAGTTAAAATTATTGATAAAAGTAATTAAAATGAGGCAATAATTGAAATAATACAAACATCTAACTGAAACTATATTTTGAATGATAAGCAATTCGGACTGGATGATCTTAACAGATAAATTAATCATTTTACAAGATTGAGTTGGAATTTTACTACCTCGGTATAGTGCATAGTTAGCACAAATAATAAATATTACATTAGTAGATATAGAGGGTGAAGTGGATCAATAATCAAGCGTAATATACATTAAAAAACTAGTCAATTATAAAAGTTGTTGAATAAAATTTAATTGTCCATAACAGCCAGATAATATTTAACAGTGATAAATGTAATTAAAATGATGTAATTACTGAATATATGTTAAATGTAAAGCATCTCGTGCTGGATGATTCTAGCAGCTAAATTAATCGTTTCACAATATTCGGTTGACATTTTATTACCACGGTATCATTTAGTTTGCGCAATAATTTAAATATTATATTAGTAGGTATAGCAGAACAGTTGGGATAATAATTAAGGAAATAATAAAATAACGCAATTAAACATAAAGCAAATTAATCGGTTCATAGCAACCTGATAAAATTTTACATTATTGAAAAATAGAATTAAAATAATGTAATTACTGAAGGAATGCAAGTATCTAATAGGAAAAGTAGCTCGGACTGGACAAAGTTATGAAATAATTAAACGTTTCACAAGTTATAGTTTACATTATAATACCATAACATAATGTTTAGTTAGTACACAAGACAACAAATCTAAACAAGTATGGTCAAGATTCTGCAGCAACTCTTGTCACACCCGAATGCTTTTTTCACGGTCATGTGCACATTAGCCACTACATATACTGACAATTCAATACAGACAAAAACAAATTATATTTTCGACAACAGGAGGATAATAATTAAGATTATTGACAAAACTAAATAAAATGATGTAATAATTGAAAGAATACAAACATCTAACAGAAGAACTATTTTAAATGATAAGCAGTTCGGACTGAGTGATCTTAGCAGCTAAACTAATCGTTTCACAAGATCGGTTGACATTTTACTAACACGTTACATAACTTAGTTAGCGCAAGACAATTAGTGTTACATTAATAGATAAAAAAGAACAGGTTTATTAATAATCAAGGGAAATATAAAATAACAAAATTTTTGATTATAAAATCTATAGACAAAAACAAATTATATTGTCGAAAACAGGAAAATAATAATTAAGATTATTGATAAATGCAATTAAAATGATATAATAATTGAAAGCATACAAACATCTAACAGAAGCTATATTTTAAATGATAAGTTGTTCGGACTGGATGATCTTGGCAGCTAAATTAATCGTTTCTCAAGATTCGATTAACATTTTACTACCACGGTATAGCACTTAGTTACCGCAAGGCAATAAATATTACAGTAATATATAAAAAAGAACAGGTGAATTAATATTCAAGGGGATTGTAAAATAACAAACAAATTAGTCGATTATAAAAGCTAGAGACAAAAACAAATTATATTGTCGATAGTAGGACGATAATAATTAAGATTATTGATAAATGTAATTAAAATGATGTATTTTTTTATTTTTTTATTTGTTTATTTAACCCGTCAGACTCTTGAGCTATCTAGGGTGAATTACAATGCGTTATGTGATCATAAGTGCTATAGGAATATCTCAACAGCACACAATATTACATAATAAATCATAAATAATAAAATATATACATTATAAAATATATAAATTACATAATATTAAATGATTGTTACAAATGTTTAAGTAGGTCTGCGGTCTTTAGGTAATCAATCAGCAGGTTCAGCTGCTCAGGTTGGGCCAATTGCTCCAATGTTGTCGGCATCTTCAGTTGTGTCCTCGGATCATCATGCTTTTGACAGTCCAGAAGGATGTGTCTTACGCTAAGCTGAATCTGATACAAATCACACAATTATGGGCTCCATCCTTTCAAGGAATATTCATGAGTTAATTTACAGTGCCCTATTTGTAATCCTGCGATCTTAATTTCCCATAATTTGTTGTTTTTTTGTGAGAAGGTCCCAATCCAATTGGGTCAACTGCCTATTGAGGCCCTTCATATGAGCTTTGGCGTCTGTTTTGCTAAACAGTTCCTTTAACCTAATTGACTCCCCTTCCCTACTTGCCAGGTGGCCGGCTTTTTAATTACGAAATATTCCCTTATGAGAGGGGACCCAAAGGTATGTTATTCTTACACCCCTATATTGTAGCTTTGTCTGTAGCTCTCTGATGTATGTGACCAAAGGGTAGACTGTCTTTACCGATCTTAGGCTCTCTCGGGAACTCATAGATTAAGATACTATTAGTATCGATTCGCTGATCGGTGATATTTCCAAGGCAAATAGGATCATATAGATAGCCAGAAGCTCCTTGGAGAAAAGGCTAGCCACAGATGGAAGCCAAAAGTGACTCTCAAGTAGGCTAGGCGTGTAAGCGGCACCTACAAAGTTCTCTCGTTTTGAAACATCTGTATACATGACAAGATGGTTCCGATAGTTCTCTTCAATTATCTGTCTAAAAAGTCTTTTTATTATAGAAGGACTAGTTGTTTCCTTATGCAGAGCCTTCATAGAGAGGTCTGTACGTATTTTTGAGAACTGCCATGGTGGTATAGTAGTAATTCTACTGTTCGCATCTGGGATCACAATTATTATTCGATCACACATCATCTGGAAAACTGATGAAGGGCTCAAGTGGCTTTTCTTTATATTGATCCAGACTGTTTTCAGTGAGAAAAAGGTGGTGAACTGATTCAATTATGGACGGAATTTGAGGGAAATTGCATAGTTTAGTAGCAAGAGCTCTCGCTGTGACTCGAGTGATGAAATCTCTGCTTCCCACTGTAATCTTGCAACTGGACTAGTGCGGAATGCTCCCAGTATGATTCTCATAGCGGCGTTTTGGACAGGATCCAGTTTCTTCACGTCTAAAGGGAGTGCGATAATATAGCTTCCATAGTCTTGTAGCGACTTTGAGGCAAGTCTAATTTTACATCGTGGAATAACGGTCTACAAAATACCCAGAAATATAATCCCAGATACTGAACACGGGCGGGGTGCCAGCAGCGCCAACTAGAACCCGACAACGAATAGCTGGCGGCAATCCCGAGACGTTTATCTGGGATGTTATTGAAGGGTATTTCGGTCATTCAGTGCTGAACCCTCGTTTGGTTTAGACCGCCACCATCGACTGCCCAAGCCTCGTCACTAGGTAACACCGCTGCCATCCGTTTTATTATTTGTATTTTTCACATTTTTTTATATAGCCAATAAATAACGGTCACATAATGTAAACATCACTGTTTCATTTCGTTTTACCTCCATTCACCGAACCACATCATTTACCCTAAAAATGAAAAGCAGCTCGAGCTGGATGAATCTAGTAAATAAATTAATCGTTTCCCAAAATTCAGTTGATATTTTACTACAACGGTATAGTTACCATAAGATAATAAATATTATGTTTGTTGATATAGAAGAAGTAGTTCAGCAATGATCAATTGAATGATAAGATAACAAATTAGGTGATTATAGAAGCTATAGCCATAAAGCAAATTAATTGATTCATAATAACCAGGAAAAATTTTACTTTATTGATAAATATAATTAAAATGATGTAATTACTGAAGGAATGCAAGCATCTACTAGGACAATTTGTTAAAGGAAATTATGAAATAAATTAACGTTTTACAAGCTATAGTTGACCTTATAATACCATGATATAATGTTTAGTTCGAACAAGACAACAAATATAGACAAGTATGGTCAAAATTCTGCAGCAAGCCTTGTCACACCTGAATGCTTTTTCACGGTCACATGAACATCAGGCACTACATGTACTGCCAGAAATAGCAGTAAGTATCATTAAACGACTGTCGTTCCTATAAAAGCATCTGAATATGTATTCGTTTTATATGTATCTGTTGCTGCTTTTCCCCAGTTATCCATGGAATTATGGTGCTGCATATTACGAATGTTGGATTTAGATACGTTACTTGACATATCAAACTCGTCTTCATTTATTGATCATATAATTAGAAGTGATTCAATACTACGTCAAAGATTTGAAGAGGCAGTTCAACACAGAACAAACAGATATTTAGCTTGTTTGGGTTTTCTACACTCCGTGGTGATATATTTTCCTGAACATTTTACACAGAACAAAAAGATATTTAGCTTGTTTGGGTTTTCTACACTCCGTGGTGATATGTTTTCCTGAACATTTTACACATCTGTGTTCTCTTCTGCAGAATTTCTGTGTGTGTCCATGCTATTGGCATCTTTTGCATTGCGGTATTAAGTTCGATTTTTTAAGAGGTTCAATTTTTATTTTGGCCCCTAAAATCCTTTTAATACCACAAATTGTTTTTGCGTCCGTATCATGTTCAAAGGCACGTAATAAATAGGGGTAGTGGCTTCTTGTGCATTAAGATTTTTCTTCTCTATATTTGTCGCATTTAAGCATTTAACCCCATTTTGGATTATTTCCGCAATAGTTTTTCTGTTTCAGCTGTTGATGGAAGCCCTGTTGTCATAACTTTGAGTGTCATTGCAGTTTCAGCAACCCTAAACAATCTGTTATTTTTTACAATGTTATTTTAATGAATGTTTTACGACATTCGGTGTTCAATTTGATTTGCCCATTGTTTGCATCGTTGCTTTGAATTCTATATAGTTGGCCCTCAGCCAAAGTCGGTAACATTACTTACGATAATTGCAGATGGCCTGGGCATTCTAATTTCTTTATTTTGTTCATTGATTTGTTTTATTTTTAATTGCTGCGATGAACATCCTAGGGAATTATTTGCTTTCCTTTTTTATTTTTAACCGTTATCCAGTCCACTTCTTTCTGCAAGTCTTCCTCATTTATTTCATATGTTAGAATTGGACTCCTTTTGTTCGCATGTGAGTTTATCGTTGTTTTATCTTTGCTCTCATAGCTTTGTTTATTTAGTTGCAGCTTCTCCAGCGCCGACTTTTCGTTCATCCACGAATAGTAGAGTACCTGTTTTTCTGTTTTCTAATTAGGTTCTCTAGATTCCAAAACATTAGTAGATGTAGAAATCTAAGTGGACCAATAATCAACCGTATTATAAATTAAAGAATTAGTCAAATGAAAAAACTATTAATAAAAATTTAATTGTCCATAACAGCCAGATAATATTAAACATTATTAATAAATGAAATTAAAATGATCGGAAGGATTGCAAGCATCTAATAGAATCTTTATGTTAAATGAAAAGCAGCTCGGACTGGATGAACCTGGCATATAAATTAATCTTTTCATAAGATTCAGTTGACGTTTTACTACCACGGTATAGTACTTAGTTAGCACAAACAATAAATATTACATTGGTAGATATAGAAGATCAAGTGGATCAATAATCATGCGTATTATAAAGTGACAAATTAGTCCATTATAAATTCTACAGACAAAAACAAAGTATATTATCGATAACAAGAAGATAATAATTAACATTATTGATAGATGTAATTAAAATGATGTAATGATTGAAGACATGCAAACATCTGACAGGTCCTACATTGTAAATGAAAAGCGGCCTGGGCTGGATGGTCCTAGCAGATAAATTAATCGTTTCCCAAGATTCAGTTAACTTTTTGCTACCATGGTTAGCACAAATAGTTAGCACAAGATACTATATCTTATATTTCTAGATATAGAAGTACATGTATAGTGAAACAATATAGTGCACAATATAATGAAATTACTGTAGGAATGCAAGCATCTGATAGGACATTTATATTAAATGAAAAGCCGCTCGGGCTAGGTTGTTGTTTTATTTTGTTTTTGTTGTTGCCATTTTACTATCATGGTATTGCACTTTGATAGCACGAGATAATAAACATTACGGTTGTAAATATACAAGAAGTAGTAGAGAAATAATTAAGTGAATGATAAAATAACAATTTAGTCCTTAGGGTATGTTATATGGCTTCGTGAATGGAGGTAAAACGAAATGAAACAGTGGTATTTACATTGTGACCGTTATTTATTGATGTAATATATAATGTGGAAAATACAAACTAGATAAAACGGATAGCAGCAACCTGGTATTACCTGGTAACGAGGCTTGGGCAGTCGATGGTGGCACGTCTAAACTGAACGGTGGTCAGATACTGAATGATTGGAAATACCCTTCAATAGCATCACAGATAGACGTCTCGAGGTTGCCAGCTATTCGTTATCGTGTTCTAGTTGGCGCTGCTGGCACCCCGCTCGTGTTCAACATCTGGGATTTTAATTCTGGGTATTTTGTAGACCGTTATTCCACTATGTAAAATTCGACGTGCCTCAAGGGCGCTACAAGTCAATTATAAAATCTATATGCAAAACCAGTTTAAATTGTCCATAAGATCTCGGTAATATTTAAGATTATTAAAAAATGTAATTAAAATGACTGAGGGATTGGAAAACATCTGATAATACCAATATATTTAAGGAATAGTAGTTAGGGCTGGATTAACCTAGCAAATAAATTAAACTTTTTACAAAACTCAGTTAATATTTTTCTGCCATAGTATAGGGCAGAAGACATTAAACATATACATCAAGTAATATCAAAATTCGGCAGCATCTCTTTTTACACCTCAATGATTTTTGTCACGGTTCCATGCAGAATTCGTACTATATATGCTTGCATAAATGTAAATGTACAAGTTTTCTTTCATGTTCCTTTGCATGTGTTGCTGTTATTCCCCAACTACCCAAGGAATTACAAAGGATAACTAAAACTATAAAGCCTACATATTAATAAGGCTCGATTTAGATACATTACTTGACATTCGCAAAATAGCTTCATATATTGATATTATGTGTTAGCACAAGACATTAATTCAGAAGAATTGGGGTGGTAGAATACGAGGAATCAAGGAGAAATATTCGAACTGTTACCCAGCCCAGGTCGGACATCCAAATAACGAGAATTAGCTCTGAAGCAATTTTAGTTTGAAGTGCAGAAATGTATGTACCATTAAATGAGCAATAAAATTATTATGTTACTCTTCTTCTTAATATTTTTGTTTGTTAGTGCATATTGCAAAAACTACAGTTAATAATCATACAGCCACAATAATTTATAGGTTACAGTTAAAACCTCTTATCACTAATGTTTTCAAGAATTTTGCATACGTTTGACAAATAGACGACGATCTGTTGTCAGACGTACGCAAAATTTTTCAAAATAGTTATAATCAGTACAGGTTATAAACCGACGAACGTTATTTTAGCGCTTTGATTATTTTGATAAATTTTACATCGCTCCGTATTATTTGATATCACTTAGTTTGAAAAGACCGAAAACAATAGATAGCCAGAGTCACAAATTGATTGCGGCTTTAGTGCGAAAATGAGCGACATAATGGAGACCTCCTTTTGCCTATAATTTCCGTTAGAGAGGTAATTATTGATGATATTAAATAATATAAGTTGCTGCAAGTTTATTGAAAATGTTTTCAGCGTGTTGCTACTGCGCGAAATATTAGTGTGGGTACTGTGAATAACATCGCTTACAAAATGAAGAATAATACGTTAGATTCACCCAAGAAAATCCGTCTACATATAAAGTGGGTGACGAATCTTGATCATCTTGACATTTAGTTTATTCGACCGAGATCGAGATCAAATTTACGAAATGTATAAGAACAGTGAGTACACAAACTATATTATCGATATAGACATAATTTAATAAAATTATTTGAGGGAAAATTGTTAGTCTGGAATGTATACATAAAAGAATTAGGGACATAGAGCTTTTTGAGCTATAGGAATGTTCGTCAGATCGGTAGGAGGGTGTGGATGTCGATGCAATGGTTTGTCCGAACGGTCACTACTATTTTGTGGAGGAATTTAGTACGGAAACTGAAAACACTGGTTGAATAAAAACTTATTTATTTCGATATTGAATGATAGATGTAATCCACGGGAGAATAGACGAGATATTAGATTAGGTAAAGGAAGTTCGGTAGCGCTGTGGAAGTAGTACCGTTACAAGGGGGTAGAGAAAAACAAAAGAGAGCGAGACGTTTTTTTGTTTTTGCTACCGGGTTGCAGCTGCCAGAATTTGTACCACGCAATCGCCTGGTTGAGTTGGACCTGGAGTCTATCGCGAATAGCGTCGGGACTATAACCGGTTGTGAAAAAAGCGGTATCTTCTGCATGAAATGTGGGAATGTTTGTGGAGTGGGAAATCAGCCATTAAAAGGCTAAACAGGGCTGGGCCGATTCTCATTTGAAAAGACCTACCGTCCAAGTATGAGTCTATTTGGGATGTCAAGTCATTCAGTAGACCAAGCTGTTTCGCGTTGAATATTAGACCATGGTGCCATACTTGGAGACAGTTAAAAAGATGGCTCCAGTTTTTCGACCTATTATTAGTGCCTGGTGGATTGTTGCTGCGATGCGGACAGCTTGATGGAGGCATGAGTGTTTGGCGCGGAAATGGAATTGTTCGTTCGTGATTACGTGATGTGCGTCTGTGAAATCGTTTAGAGCGTTTAATACCGCTTCTTAGGCAAGTTTGGAGAGTGAACTACTCAGGGTCAATGAATAGTAGTTCTCCTAGCAGCTGGGTATCGATGGCGTTGAAAATGATCTTCTTAATCATCTGGATATGCTCAGGATAGTATGTCGGCACTGGAGATCGAGGCTACGTTGTGCTTATATTTTCACTACCTGATACATTAGACGGTCGATCGCGAAGATACGGCGCTCTTCTCGGGGGACGATCGCTTGCACGATGACAATTGGTTTTCTCGTCTTCGTTTTCCACAATTCGACGTGGATTGGATTACATCCGAGATTCATGAGCGCGGATCGGACTTCGGCTACTGATATATTCTCAAGAACGGTTTTGATAATGGCCCGGAGATGGTCATTTAGAATGTTTATAATCATTCAAAAATCATCAGGCGTGGGGGGAAGAATGCTACCCCTTCGGGTTTGGTTTGCATGTATCCGAATTGAATACCCTGGAATGTCAAGATGGGAATCACCTCCGAGTACTCGTGTTTATCGCGAAGGAGAGTCGGCGAAACTCGGGTTTTTTTGGAGCTAGCTGGGGTTGGTATAGGGATATCATTATTTTGTGTTGGATTGGTTTGGTCATTTGTACTGGTTGTGGTGTGATCCACAGGTTCATTAATTTGTGTCGCGTTAATTCGCGAAGAAGCGGAAGAAGATGCGGTAGCTATTGCGATATTACTATTATACAAAAAGTTATGAGCAGACTCACCCCCACTTTGATAATATAGCTGGTCTGTTGGCTTGTTATTTTTTACTGTTGTTCAGGTTCTGGTCTTCGTCGGTCGTCGATTTCAGTCTTTTTTGCCCTTTTTTTCAGCGGACAGTTTGTAACTCTCCTTTACTCTCGGAGTTTGCTTCGGTTTTTGATTTCACGGTGTCGATCAGTTCGTAATCGGTTTCGCCGGTCGTCATCCTTGTGTTGATTAGTTGCGAGACTTAGTTTTGTAGAATCGCTATCTAAGCTTCTAGATGTCTGATATCTTCGTCTTTCTGGGTTTCGATCATATTGGCTACATTATTTGTTAACTTTATAGATGCACTTGATTTTGGTCGCGCCTGTTGGCCGGCCATTTTCACGGGAAACTACAGTTATGCTTTGGTTATGCACTATTTCCGTAAACGGTTACGGTACGCTACAAAATTCACGTACCACTAGTCACACTGTGTCACACTACTTACTAGAGCGAGACGTCATCCTGGTGGTCTTTTATAGCCGGGAAACGCATGATACCAATCCACCAGAGTTGCCAACCTTTGAACTTGTTGCAGGTTAATGCATGGTGGCCTAAAGGGTCCTAGCAGTCAGTGAATTACAGAGGGATGTAAGACATACTTTCATACAATCTTACAGGGCATAGGGTTTAAATAGTGTAAAGATAACCCTCGAAGAGTTTAAATGGAACTTCCAGACATTGCCTGAAAAATAATTCAATTTTTAAAGGCATACAATAACACCAAGGAAGATAAATTATTTGAATTTGTGTATCTTGATGAAATTTTTATATTTTAAAATTATTCACTGGAACACTCTTGGCAAGACAATAACAAAAAAAGTGTAAAGATAATAAAAATTTATAGAAAAAGGTAAAAGTTACAATGGCAATGGATTAAGTTTTGATATAAAATAAGAATGGTTTTATTCCTGGAGTATTTTCCTCCAAATCCAATGGCGACTACCATGGAGAAATGAACCATAACATGTTTCTGTTATGGTTTGAAAATTAATTGTTAAAAAACCTGGAGGAATCATCACTTATTATTATGGACAATGCACCATATCATAGCACACTGGTCGAAAAATTCCCTACAATAGCACCAACGAAGGCTGTAATGAAGGAATGGCTTTCACAACATGAATTGAATTTTGAAGAGACTATGCTAAAAACTGAACTATTTCAAATTGTTACTAGGTAAATAAAATAGAAATGTTTTTTAGAAATAAGCCCGAAAAAAGATATGCAGTATAGATCAGATGACTGAACAATATCTATGTCACAGAGTATTGACTTCCTCCCAATCACTGTATATTCAATCCAATCTAGTTAATATGAGGGGTAGCAAAGACTTATTATAATAGATATGCTGGTCGAGAAGGATATTCCATCAAAAACTGTTTGGATATGAGGAAGGAAGCATTGTCAATCGTAATATGTAACCGTAAATGGTGGAATCGAATGGAAATATGTTTTAGACAGATTAGAAAATAACAATTTAGTGATTGAATTGGACATTAAGTCGGAAAGTTAAAGTGACCAAAACGAAACTTTCAGGATATTTGATAATACTGTGCATTGCTGGAAATTCCTTAGACAGGAAAATTCATGAGAGTGGAAACAACTAAAGCTATGTACATAATTAATCGATTATAACTGCAGAAAATGGTATTATGGGCGTGAAGGCTTTGTGTGCCGATATGAATGTAATTGTTCAGAATTAAACATGAGCAGTAGGTTAGAATATATAAGAAGAGAATGAATACTAACTGTTTTGTAGATAAGGTAAATGCATAAGACAGAAATCAGTGGTTCATTTTATTAATAATGGTGTACACAGATAGTAGAAAGAAAATATATAGTGATACTAAGATGACTTAACAAATAAACACAACATCGAAGGAAACAAGAACTAAACATAAAAAGGTAAATATGCTCTCGAATGAAAGTAAAGTACATTATTTTGATATATAATCGTTAATTATGTGGATTAGGCCAATTAGGTCAAAGTAAAATACATTACATTGATATATAATCGTTAATTAGGTGGAATAGGCCTCCAGGGAACACCACTACCTAAAAAACACGCCCTCAAACTCTACCTCATGTGTAGTGTGGAAAAGAGTTCAATGTTCAAAACAACTCTAATCTACAAACTATTATACCTGTGTTCTTTATTGTAGTTTTAAGTCCTTGGATAATATATGCATTTGATATATTATAATGTTAAAATAAGTTATATTTCATAACAGTCATTTTGTTTAATTATTTTATTTAGATTAGAATTTTCTTTTATGTCAAAGCCAAACTGAACTACTATTCCCACTCGAGTGAATGTACTAAAACTAAAAGTGGATGCGGCAACATTGCGATACGATTTGTTAATATATTATTTATATGTATATACATAATAATAACTAATTAAATAAATACTTCATCTTCCCATCACTCAAACTAATCACTTCACTCACTTAAAAAAATACACATACAAACATATGTGTAAACATATCTCTGCATGCACACAGAGAAGTTATGGTGTCTTGGATATATTCTCGTATGGCTACCAGTATGATTATGGAAGAATATATGCGGAACCGATTGTGTCGCTATCAGTTGTTCGAATTGCATTAATGTTGATGGCATGAGGCAAATGTATGTAGGCCTTGGAACGTAGTTTCTCTTGATTAAGGTTACTTTATGGTTTATCACTATATCGTATATACTTACCAAAGTATTGGTGAAATACCTATGTCTTGTAGATTATTAATAGTACGTGTTGTCAGTGGGGCGGTCGTATCTACTGATTGAGGGTTGGATGGGTGTTGGCTTTTTAAGAAGGAATCTCATTGGCTCTTTTGAGCTCTTTTATGAATGCAAGTGATTGGAAGTTGTAATTGGGCTAGACCAAAACTCGCCTAAGGCATTCTTATTACAGAATTTTGAATAGCATCCATTTTTAGCCGACTTCAAAAAATGGAGGAGGCTCTATGTTCAACTAATTAAAACTTTATCATTGATTATTTTTTTACTTTTTACTGAGTTCGTTTTTTGTCGATGTCGGTTAATTTTTTTAAAATATTTTATGCCTGTGTTGGGCAGGCAGATTCAAAGAGGGTAAAGAAAAACGAAAGTAAAAAAGAGGGTAATAAAAATAATACACTTTAGCTCCGATTATGGTCTTATATGTTTTAAGGTCGAGTGTTTGACATAATCCCAAGCGCCAATCTGCTATGTCCAAACTTGTTTATATAATGTCTTTGGCGGCCTTAGTTCTTAAGTAAATAATATAATTCTTCAATGAAATGGTTCCATGAGTCCATGATAAGTTGTAGAATCCTAATTGAGGAGTGTGCTGGGATAGGGCTGAACTTGAATTCTAAGTTGTGTATTCTTAGAAAGCTCCGGGTTCTACAGATATCACCGATCTTCAGGATATGTTTAAACTACATCGAAATAGCAAATTTGAAATCGAGTGAATGTAGTCTTGAATTTTGTTGGCCGCTTCAGTACTGGAAAGAAAACTAGCAAAATATCATAATGTCGTTGGCGAATAATTACAAATCCAGGCTTAACACTACCGAGGATGTAGCGCAGCAGAAGGATGTTGGATGATAGAGCCCTGGGCGGCCACCACCAACACCGACCGGCACTGGGGATCCAACCATCTGCACCGTAATGCATTCCATCCTTGTTGAACAATCCATGGAATAGTTTACATGAGATATCACGAGACTGGGGCTTTGGGATTGTTAATCTCACACTATGACGACGGTATCAGGGTTGTTCCCTTTCACCTCCACCACAGCCCCACCGAAACTCAAGGCCCTCCGTCGGCTAAACGATAACCAAACAATATATAAAATATTAATTACTACTATAAAGTTTATTTTATAATAGAAAACTGCGCATGTCGCGTTTTAATGATAAAAATATTATTATATCAGTTCCGTGCTAACTCTCGAAGAGAACGGTCGTGTTCGGTCTGCCGAAACTATCAGCGCTTCCGAGAATTACTCGAAGCTATCTCTCAGATGGTTGATCCGTCATCACGCTTCCATCAGTGCCTCCGACGACAGCCAGGAATTGTACATTGACTTAAAAAGACAGAATCAAGACCAGCGTGGAACCAGACCTCAAAGTGGAAATCAAAAATCTCACCGTTACTATAACAGAATTTATGAAATGTCAAAAAGACACCATGGAAATAAAGACTGCCGCTGCCACAGACACCAGCTAAACCCACACAACGGTATATATATATATATATATATATATATATATATATATATATATATATATATATATATATATATATTATATATCAGAGGAGAAATGGCCAGTCAGTGCATTGCTTCAACTGCCACCTTTTCGGCCACTCCAGTTCGCATTGCCAAGCCCCCCCCCACCTCGACCACACGAGCGATGAAATGTATGAAATTTCTGACGGACCAAGGACTGACCCTTCTTCATTCTGCCGTGTCTCAAAATGTCTCGTGGGGAAGATGTACAATGTCATTCTATCCTGAAGTCAGCGCTTACAGGAAATTTCGCAGTCACTAACCAAGAAAAAGTCTACGAGGAGCAGAGACCTAAGAGGCTCCGATGATATGCCTCCCTCCCGCAAGAACACTATACTTAAAGGCAATGATATTGTCATCCACAAACTCCATCAAAAGACCAGTCACCGACAGACTATGATCGATAAAATTCAAACCAAAAAATCTCCGGGTTGCGACGGAATATCAATAACCCAATTAAAAAAGCTCCCGCATAAGCAGCCCACAGAACTGTCAAACATCATTAACTCCATCATGAGGCTACAATATTTCCCGGTGTCTTGGAAACAGGCACATATAGCGCTTATTTCCAAGAAAGGAGCAAAATCATCTCCATCTGACTACAGGCCCATCAGCCCTCTCAGTGGCATTTCAAAGCTTAATGAGAGGACAATAATACTACGCTTTTAACTATTTCACAAGGGAAAACAGCATATTTTCTAATGAATAATACGGCTTTCGCGGTCATCACTCATCCGTCCATCAGGCTACCCGTTTGGCCGCACACATCCATTACACTCTTCGACGATCACGATCTATCGACCAACGTAAAAAGCTTGGAGCAGTCCTTCTGGACCTAACCAAAGCCTTCGACAAGGTTTGGCACGACTGTTTGATCGGAAAATGTGTGCGGTTAGGCCTCCTAGAAGAGTCGTACCTGTCGGACATCTTTCCAGGTCAAGAACAGGAAAACACATTTCAGTTGAAATACAAATCCATGCTGATGTAACACAAGGTTCCCCGCTGGTCCCAGCCTTCCTTATATAACCTCTTTATTTCAGATCTGCCTAGAAATGAGCACATTGGTATCGTATTTTACGCTGACGACATTACTTTCTTCACGGCCGCTAGGTTCTAAGTTACAATTCAAGAACGTTTACAACTAGATTATGCGGTCAAGTGGTTCAAGTTCTGGAGGTTGCAAATAAACCCCCTAAAAACTCAGGATATAATTTTTCATAAGAAGCATTACGCAATGCGCGTCTCGCAACTTAAGATCGACACCGCAATAATTCCATGGCTGGATAACGTCACGTATCTAGGTCTCTACTTTTCCAAAATAAGCTCGTCAGGAGAATCTAAAACGCTCCATGGTTTACCAGAAATAATCAAAATCATAGAGAAAGTGACACTCCAGAAATCAAGCACTTCATAAACAACAACTCAGCTCAAGTTCTTCTGAAAACGCGCTTGTTCGCGTGCTGGGAGCTTAGCATTGCGTCACCGCTAACCTCCATACGACAATATCCAGTCGTCTCTTTACTCAAGTTCGCTGCCTGATCAGCAGGTGCAATATACCCAAATTTAATGCAGTAGCAATAGTGATCCATAGGGGTCAACTGTGAGATGGTTTTGGATTTAGTGTATTGGTAAGCCCAAAGGCAGTCCCACAAAACCCCGGTAAATCTCCATGACCAAGTATGCGTCATGCATTCCACCGCCTGGTTTTATGAGAGACCAAAAAAAAATCTTATTTATTGGCCTCATGAATGCCTTTACTTGAAGCTTTTTACTATAAGAATATATTTAGTTAGTTTTTAACCTATATTAGTTTATATGCAGTAAAATAGTTCGGTTCCAACCTTTATAGAGTGGAGACGTATTTTCAATACGCTCTAAGCCTTAGGAAAATACCCTTTAAAAAAAAACTGTATTTTATTACTGTTATTTAATTGAGTGTTAAAAACGCATAATAGATGCGGCTATCCCTCTTAATGGACCTAATGTGTAGTGAATACCTCTTTATATGACCAGACGAAAAGACTGCATCTCATTTTTATTAGTATTTTAAAATGATTTTCCCTTATTTTACAACAATCCTTTTAAAATTCATTTATAGTATTTTTGGTCAAAATCTAGTGCAAAAATAAAACGTGAGTGAAAAATTAAATGCGTGAAATAAACAATGTGTTTTATTGTTTTATGCTTTGGAAGTAAACAAAAAATATTAATAATATAAAAATGGCAAACCATAGCGACTCAAGCAAATCACCTGCACACTATAATATAAGATTAGAACAATCAGCAATAACGTGAACTCCACAAACAGAATGGACTACAGTCATTAACAAAAACGATTGAGAATTCCAGAAGAAGAAATCGCGAGGAAATAAGCAAGGACCAGTGATTATCGGTTACAGAAACCAATAGAGACAAAAAAACAGCTTTAGCGACCTCTCGGAAGAAACTGAAGAGGATATAAAGCCCTGAAAAAGTTGTTCCCAAACCACCACCAATAACAGTCTATAATTTAGAAGTAATAAAACTCATCCATCATCATCCATCCATCACCTATTGAAAAGCATCACTACGAACTACACAATTAAAAAAAGGGCCATGAAAGAATAAAAATTCAATTGTTCGAAGCGGAGCACTTTAAAGTTCTAGTAAAAAAATTAGACGAAAGAAACACCCAGTAGTATACATTCAGGCCAAAATTCGAGAGAACATTTAATTTCGTGCTAAAAGGATTACAGCACGGGACGGACTTCAACACCATCAAGGTAGCCCTAGCTGAACAAGACCACGACGTCGTAAATGTTCATAATATACGACATCGCATGACAAAAAAACCCCTGCTTATGTTCTATATTGATTGGAAACCTAATGGAAATAATAAGGCGTTGTATGAAATCACCAAATTAGAAAACAATTTTATTAAATGCGAACCACCACATACAAAAGAATTATACCACAATGCACGAGGTGTCAAGCGCAAGGGCATACAAGAACTTACTGTCGCAAATCATTTGGATGTGTAAAATGTGCAGGAGAACATAAAACAGGAGAGTGTACTCGTAAAGTTCGCGATGATACATTGAAATGTGCTAACTGTAATGGAAATCATTCAGCGAACTACAAGGGTTGCGCAGTTCACAACCAACTACAGCAGAAACTCTATACTGCCTTAAGAGAAAAAAGGCATCAACAGCAACAACAACGATCCATACCAGTCTACCCACCAGACCAAGTCAACCAAACATAACTTATGCCCAAATGGTTGAAAATGGTTCAACACAAAAGCGAGAAAACACAACACAACCTACTGAAATTAGCAGCAACATCTATAATTTAGAAAACTGATGGCCAAACTAATCGATCAAATAAGTACGATGCTTGGTCTACTCACAACTGTCATCAGCAAACTTGCCTAATGCCTGAAACCATTAGCTACAAAATCGCTGTCGGGAATGCCAATGAGCTCCAATAACACGCCAGGGAACTAAAAATGTTCGCAACTGAACAAAATATTGACGTTATGCTGGTTTCCGAAACACATTTTACGGACTAGCATTATTTGAAAATTCCCAAATATAAACTTTATTATACAAATCACCCTGATGATAAAGCACATGGAGATACAGCCATAATCATTCGAGATGATATAAAGAAAGTAAGTTATTCTCATTTATTAATAATAATATTCTATAGGTATAGTAATATTCTTGCAAATAATAAACTTTGATTTATTTTATTATTGGGCTATTTAGGGTGAATTACAATACATTATATGAACATTAATAGCTTACAATACTACCCAGTAGATTATAAACAGTAGAATATATACAATAAAATTTTTCAATTACACAATAATAAATGTATGTTACAAATGTTGAAGTAGGTCTATGGTCTGTATATAGTAAATCAGCAGATTCAGTTGCTCAGGTTGGACCAATTGTTCCAATGTTGTCGGCATCTCAAGTTGTCTCCTCAATCATGTAGATTGACAAAAGATCCTCTTGACTTCAAGCAACTGGGTCAATTGCCTATTTAGACCCTTCATATAGACTTTGGCATCTTCTTTGCTGAACAATTCGTTTAACTTGATCGACTCCTCTTCCCTACTTGCCAGATGGTCGGCTCTTTCATTTCCAGATATTCCTTTATGGGAGAGGATCCAGAGATGTGTTATTCTTACACCTTTAAATTGTAACTTTGTCTGTATCTCTCTGATGTATGTGACCAGAGGGTGGACTGTCCGTGCCGATCTTAATCTCTCTAGGGAACTCATAGAATCCGATACTACTAGTATGGCTTCGCTAATCCGTGATTCTTCCAAGGCAGATATGGCCATATATATAGCCAGAAGCTCCGCGGTGAAAATGCTAGTTAATGGTGGAAGCCAAAAGTGTCTCTCGACTAGACTAGACGTATAAGCAGCACCCACAAAGTCCTCACGTTTTGAACCATCCGTGTAGATGATAAAATGATTATATGTCTAAAGAAGCCTTTTATTGTAGAAGAACTATTTGTTTCCTTATTCAGAAACTTCATTCAAAGGTCTATGTGTATTTTTGAGAACTGCCATGGTGGTATATTAGTGATTCTATATTTTGCATCTGGGATCACAATCATTAATCGTTTACATATCCTCTGGAAGATTAATGAGGGGCTTAAGTGCCTCTTCCTTATATTAGTCCAGTTTGTCTTAGGTAGGAAAAAGGTATTGAAGTGGACGGAATTTGAGGGAGGTTGCATAGTTTAGTAGCAGGAGCTCTCGCCGTAACTTGAGTAATTAAATCTCTGCCTCGCACTGCAAACTTTCAACTCACAGCGGCGTTTTGTATGGGATAAAATATCTTCACGTATGAAGGAGCAGCGGTAATATAACGCCAGCTTCCATAATCCAATTAGCTTCTTATCAGCGCCTAATATATATGATATATATGGCTCAATGATGTTCTGTGTGCTCCCCAATTGATGTTGGAAATGGTCTTCACTAGGCCTATGTCTGCCAAACATTTATTTTTGAGATAATTTATGTGTGGGTACCAGTTGAGCTTGTAATCGAACAGCAAACCAAGGAATTTGTATTCTGGTTTGTTTATTAGGTTCTTACCCTCAATCACTAATGTTGCTATTCGCGAACAGTTCCTCCGTTTACAAAAGTGAACACTCACGGTCTTCTCTGCTGAGAACTTCAAGTTATTAGCTGTACTTATGGGTTGTATGTTTGCGGTAAATAACCACATCATCTGCATAGATTCGGGGGTTGATATAAGTGGGAATGACTTCGTTAATGGAGTTCATAGCAATTATGAATAGTAATGGGCTAATACAGCAGCCCTGAGGTACACCGTTGCTTTGATGATATGTTGTAGATATTACTCCATTAACCCTGACCCGGAAGCTTCTGCTAGTCAAGAAGGGTGCAATGAAGTCGAACATTCTGCCCCCTATTTCGCAGTTAGATAGTTGTTTTAGGATGCTATCAATATTGATGGAGCCAAAGGCTTTTCTAAGTCAAGAAAAACTGCAGTCACATGTTGCCCCGTATTAAAAGCCTCACAAAGGTCCTCCTGAAATCCGATAAAGTGATCAAATGTAGAGTATCCTCTAATTAAAACGATTATTACATATGTCAACCTATGGCAGACCATATGCTCAAGTACTTTACATAGGTGACTGGTTAACGCGTTAGGGCTGTATCTGGATACTGAATACCGTGGTTTACCTAACTTAGATGTAGGTACTAATAACGACTGCTTCCACGACTTCATTGTAGATATTAAGCAAATGGAAGTGTTGCGATTGAGTTAGATTTTTAATTAACAGGTAGCAAACGTTATCTAGTCCGGAAGATGTGTTTCTGCCCTTCTCATGGCCTTATTAAGCTCTTCAATTTTGAATGGAATATTCAAAAGATCATGTGCATTTTTGCTTACCCCATCTGTTCATCTTTTTCTCCTTATGTTTGTTTAATATGGAATGATAGTGTGCTGAAAATATTTCACAGGGTCTTCAATACGTCGACTTCCATCAACCATTACTGGTATTATGCCTTTTAGTATGCATACTTTCCACCATATAGTATGTGATGAGGTTTGCGGGGTAAGGCTACTTGTAAATTTTCTCCAAGGGCTTAATTTTGCTTGCCGAGTAGTTTTTCTCGCAATAGCCTTTAATATTTTATAATTTTGAAAGAGTTCGGATGTTGGGTTTAATTTGAATCTGTTTGAAGGGCCTTTTTCCTATCCTTTATCACCCTAGCACTGATAATGAAATCGGTGAATTTACGATTATGTCTATAATTTTTGTGATTTGGGTCATTGATTTTCAATCATTGATTTATTTTGGTTCCAATCAATACCTCTAATATTAAGTCCTGTCACTGTAGTCCTGTCCTGTCTGTGTCACTGTATTTATATATATATATATATATATATATATATATAAATATTTAATCTCAAAACAGAAAGAGATACAGAAATAACAGCAAAATATATAACAAAATCGATACAAGAGGCCGCATGGTGAGCGACAGCTAATAGAGCGACATATTTAACAAGCGACAAGTTTAATTATATTTTATCCATAATTGAACAAAAAATTGCCGAAAAGAAAAAACTACGAAAAACGGGCAACAAATCAGAACAGAAGAAAACAAGAGAAAATTCAACAAGGCCACAAAAGATCTGAAAGGGCTAAGAAATAAGGAACATTATCAAGGAATTCAAAACTATTTAGAAAAACACCAACTGATGCAGCGGAATGTTCTCTCTGGTACGTAACAACAACAAATCTCAACAACATAATCAACCCATTAAAACTGACAACATAACTTGGGATAGGAATGATAAAGATAAAGCAGTTTTCTCTAAATATTTAAAGACAGTATTTAATCCGTAGCCGTCTGAGATATCCACAACAGAAGAAAATAACATAGTTGACCTCTTCCTTTTATTTTCTTATTTTGTTCTATCCATTGTTAATGTACTGCTCGCTTATTATTATTTGTAGTAATAATAAATGTATAGCCAATAAATAAAAATTCTCGGCTCTGCTGTATCCGTGATGCGTACCAAAAAATAATATGCAAAAAACACCGTCATATATCTTGCACGTTAATAAATACGTTCAAGCTGCTATGTTGAAGTCACAGGAATATACTTTGATTTTGAAATAAAAAATATTGACTAGATATAATCATTCTTTTATTAGGTGGGGGCTGACAGTATATTTTGCGATCCATAGCATTTGCTCAAATCAGTTTATTAAATTAATAAGTTTAGACGACATGCATTTTAATAAATAAAAATAGTTCCAAGAATCTACATACTAATAGGCTTAACACAAATTTAGTCTCCCTTTATGAAGAAAACGGGAGTATCTGGAGGCGTTAAGTTTGGCACGGTTAAAGCTTACATCAAGAAATAATTTTTAGGTCTAACATTTTTGTGTAATATGTATTAAAAATAAATATATTTCAATAAAACGACAATGGCCCAAATCAAGCAATCAGGAATAGCCGTCAGATAGGTGACACAAGATATGTGAACAGAATTTTTATTCACTACAAATTAAAAATAATCAAACTCAGATTTTTAACAAAAAAACCTTTCAAAATGACTTATGTACATATTAATCGTATTAATCGTAATAATTAAATCGAAATTATCAAACGCCTTATTTAATCTATCTGCTACACGTATTTTTATTCTACTCAAAATTTAGCTTAACACTAACGCTGGGAACTATCGAGTGAAAACAGTCGATAGTCGCAAAACAGTCGAAACAGTCGATACTCAAAAACATAGCAACTGAAAATAGTAATTACTATTTTAAGTCAAATGCACGGTTCGACGGTTTTTTTTTCCATTCGTGATGTCAGGCGAAGATGTATGAATTCTTGTCTGTATAAATTGTGAGATAAGAATAGACGGAGATAAATGCTTGGAGCAGTTAATTTTAAATGTGTTTATATTCTCCAATGGTAGTATAAGCGAGACAAATGTGTATATATATATTCATTCACGTGCTAACTTTAAAAAAGAAAAACAAAAAAATTATTACTGATTTCTATTAACATGTAATAAATGTCGACGTTTGACTTTCACAGAGTAACGACTTGTTCGGAGAGACGGTCTGAAAATCTGAAAATAACATTCTAAAGACTGGTGAAAAAGTGAAAGTGCGATCGGAAAAAAAGGTCAGTACAGTAGAAAATAAATGCGATATGCCATAAAACGTTAAGGGTCGAAAACTCTACATCTGAACCACAAATGCAGCGTAGGATAATTTGAAACCTAAAAATAACAGTATTATTTCAACAATACGTAAAAAAATATGGAGAAGAACACTGCACAAAAAACAGATAAAATGGAAATATCGACATCAGGCGTATCACATATTCCAGTTTTGAATGTAGAGAACATAACTAGAACCCAGAACGAACAGGCACTCTACAATGCGTGGATGAACGAAAAGTCGGCGCGGGAGAGTCTTGAAATTGCATTAACTAATATGAAAAAACCAATAAATGCCCTCCAGCTACAACTAAATAAACAAAACTCTGAGGGCAAGGACAAAACAATGAAAAACCACCAAGCCAACAAAACCAGTCCAATTGTTACATACGAAACAGATGAAGAAGAATTGCAGAAAGAAGTAGACTGGATAACGGTTAAAAGTAAAAAAAGAAAGCAAATAATTCTCCAGGATCTTCATCACAGCAAATAAAAATAAAACAAAATTATGAACAAAACAAAGAAATTAGAATGCCCAGACAACCCCCAATTATCGTAAGTAATGTTACCGACCTTGACTTGCTTTACGAAACACTGAGGTCCAAGTATATAATATTCAAAGCAACGGTACTAAACAATGGACAAATAAAACCCAACGCCAAATGTCTTACAACATTCACAAAAATAATAGATTGTTTAGAGTTGCTTTCAAACCAAACGAAACTAATATTGAACATATTTTGCCGGACATAGAAGCTGAAAATTCGATGATTGAATTAGTTACGCCGAAAGAGTTAACTAAAGTTATTAAAACTGACATTAAGCCCAGGAAACCACCAGGCTACGATTTAATAACGGGAGAATTATTGCAAAAACTATCAAAAAAGGGAATTATAAAACTCATCAACTTGATCAATACAGCATTTAGATTAAAACATGTCCCAGGCATTTGGAAGGTGGCGGAAATTATAATGATCCCAAAACCTGGGAAATCATCAAACGAAATAAGAGCCTATAGACCTATATCACTGCTACCAGTAATATCTAAGGTTTTTGAAAAACTCCTGTTGAAAAGAATAAAACCGATCAGAGAGAGAAAAAAACTAATACCAACACACCAGTTTGGGTTTATTAACAAGTACTCAACAATTGACCAGCTCCACAGAATAACAGATGTTATTGAAAAAGCAAAAGCAAAGTTATTGAAAATGAAGGTACAAAAATATGCTCAGCTATATTTTTAGATGTAGCACAAGCCTTCGATAAGATTTTGCAAGAAGGCTTTGTTCATAACCTACAGAAAATGCTACCAAAAGAACACACCGAAGTATTAAAATCATACATTACAACCAGAATGTTACATTACAACCAGAATGTTACATTACAACCAGTCAAACAAGAAGAAGCTTGATCTACAATAAAAGAACCTAAAGCAGGTGTACCACAAAGAAGTATACTGGGACCAATGCTTTATCTACTCTACACTTGTGATATACCACAAAAGGAAAATATTACGAAGGCTACATTTGCTGATGATACTGCTATTGTCGGAGACAATAGTGAAGAAGCCTCACGAAAATTACAACAGGCAAGTGACAATATAAATAATTGGACACAAGCTTGGAAAATAAGAATTAATGAAAGTAAATATGTACATGTGCAGTTCACCTATAAACAGACAGTATAAGCACCAATAACATTAAATAACACTATCATTCCATATAGCAACAACGCTAAATATCTTGGAATGAATCTCGATTCAAAACTTCGCTGGAAGGAACATATAAAGAAGAAAAGAAAAGAACTAGAATTGAAATATAGGAAAATGTACCGGCTAATTGGAAGAAAAGAACAATTAACAGTACATAATAAATTGTTATTATATAAGCAAATACTAAAACCTATATGGACATACGGAGTTCAATTATGGGGATGTTCTGCAAAGAGTAACATAAATCAAATACAAATTTATCAGAACAAAGTCCTGAGAGGTATTGTGGGTGCACCCAAATACTATAGGACTGATTACCTACATCGCAACCTTCAGATACCCAGAGTCAGTCAAGAAATCAAGAGAATTGCAAGGGGGGGCATGAGGAAACACTATAAACATTATTTCACCAGAGACTGAGATAGGGCCGATGGGTCCTCCTAGTTATATACCTAGATTTAAGTTATTATAAAAACAAATTGTAGGTTAGACAGAAACGACTAGTAGCAATATATTGATTAAATAATAATAAAAAAATGTAATAACTAATAAAATTTTAAAGGAAGTAGGATTACTTTTATACTGAATGTTCAGTGGATTTGTAAAAAGGAATGGAATAATAATACCACAAATGTTTTATCGTGTTTTAATATATTCATTGCTATTTTTAAATAACATAATATAATAAATATAAATAGTACAATACAACTTAAACAAAACCTAAAAACTAAAGATGTTCAATAACCATAACTACTAAATAAAATGTAAACGTATACCTAATTATTGAAAAATCTAATCCATGACGAACCTAAAAATAATCGTACAATAACTACCAGACACTCTTTAAGTAAAAGTTTTATTTATTTTTGAACGGAAATATTTCTAAATTACTGTTCAGGAATATTACCATGTTCAACTTTTCTCCCGTGAGGCGATTTCTTCAATCGTTAATTATTTTCCCAGATCTTGAAAAAACTCTTTCCAATTTGAGATAGATGTTGGAGGTATAGAGGAATATTTTACGTATAAATGATATAATTCAGGTAATGTCATTTTATGGGCTTGCCAAAAATCCAATGAGTTTTCTAAATTAATAATTAATGAATAAGTAATTTGTAAAGTTGCTGCAGTACTTAGAGTAATTACTTCTTCCATTCTAGCCATTTTCTTATCAAAATATCTCTAGATGTCAATACGTTTTTGATCAGTAGCTGTATCTTGAATTTCGAGTTGTGGAACTATGTTTGTATTTTTTGAAGTTAGAATGGAAGATACATCTTTTGTCATAAATTTTGTATCGCCTTAGCATTATTTGCAATACCAAATCCTGTTTTATTAAATCTAGGATCTAAAAATGTGGATTTCCCGCATATGGTATTCATTTCTAAAATTGCCAGTGTTGTATCGATGACATCCAATAGACAATTTTGTAATATTTTCCCCAATCACTTGTTAAAATCCTGGATTAGATGGAATGATTCAGACCTCTTATTAACGATATAATTCAAGACATCGTGGGATATCTTTCACCAGATAACTCGGTGTCCATTCATCAACAAATAAAAACTGTGGTGCCTAATAGCCATCAAAATAAATTGTTGAATAGTAGAGATTTTCTATTAGAAAATGTATTTATTACAGATATTTAATATACTTTATTCACCTCTTTACCGTTAATATTTTTAAAAGAAATATAACAAGTGCTACTGTACAAAAATCTTTAAATCTTTTGGAGTGGATGCAATTTCCGATGCAAAAATTTAAATAAAAAATTTAATTAAGTTTTCAAGATATTAGGAAAAAAGGTTTGAACAATCTGAATTGATCTTTGTAAATAGTATGCTATTCCCCAGGAAACAAAAGGATTTTACAGAATTAGTGAATTCCCAACACTAAAAGAGAAAACACCCTAGCCCCGCCCTCAATCGAGGACCAAAGGATTGAGCTTGGCCTATAAAAACCCTGACACAGATTTCGAAGGTCTCTCAACTATTATCGGTGCGTGAACACTTTCAGATCTTCGCGCTACCTGTTTACCCTACCTGCGTCGAGCACGGTGCAGTTCTCCGAGTGGAAAAAACATTCGAAACAAAAGAACCAAAAACCCAGTGAAAATACCGGTGAATAATGGCAAGCTAAATAGGCTTACCGGAAGTAGCCGGCGATAATCAGAATAATCATAATCAAGTCAATTGGAAACAAATGTAGGAGTCACGCAAAAAGAGCGCACGGCTCCAAAAACCAGTAGCCCATCTCTCCACACATATAGAAGTACTTAAAAAACAATCCAGGCCATGAGCAATAACTACCCAACAAACAGGAACCAACAAAAACCAGCACAGGAAACCGAAACATCCAATATCAATTTCAAAGCAATGAGCGATCAAGAATACAGAGTGAGAAACGAAACAGCAGACGACGAGACGAGATCCGAAGATGGGCTCCAAATGCCCAATATCCGAAAGAAAAAGAGGCTCACACTAATGAGTCACCAAGAGAAGAAACCAAAGTTAACCGGGCCGACTGTATAATGACGCCAGCAATTCACCAAGAAAAATCCAACCCCCTGTTAAGACCATGGCTAACTCCCACACCAAGCACCAGCGAAGCAGCTAAACCGGCCAACTTCAAGACACTAAAGCCGCCAGTTCCCAAACCATCAGCTGAAACGACGGAGAGCACCGTAAACATACGTAAGCGTAATTTTGCCGATCAAAAGTCGACGAATACCACCACAGAAATACCTATATCCAATTCAAACGCGATCACTTCGCCTGCTACCTCCACGCAATCGCTTTCGCCGCCACAATAAAAATCAAAAATACCGCCGGTAGTACTACGCCACCAGCGATATTTTTCCGAGTTAAGATGAATAACAAGCCAACACGGCATTCAAATAGGCATTACTCAGGCAAAAAAGGAGGGTGTCTTTTTTAACCAGCTTGAGGAATTAAAACAATCCGCCTTCCAAGCGCTTTCCGCGCAAATCACAGCAATGTTCATGCCCGTGAATGGACAGTAGGCCCCTCAGATTCCTAAACATAATGTCCTGGAATGTACAAACAGTACGCAACAAGAAGGAGGAACTTGTCGACGTACTGACCAGTCACAACATCGACATACTTCTGCTCCAGGAAACATTCCTCAAACCATCCATCCGTTTTTCGATACCGAATCATAAAATCTACAGAAACGATAAAACCACTGGCAATAGTGGTGGAACCGCAATCTTAATTAAAAAGGGAATACTTCTTATTACCGTCACAACATACCAACAGTTTTGAATCAAATGCCATCTCAATTGTTCTATCAGACAGGCCAGTCAAAGTCAGTTCTATGAATCGGAAATGCATGGATCACGGCCCCTCCGAATTCAGGACCGTGTTCGACAGAGACGTAGCCAAATTTATTGGCGGCGACTTCAACGTACACCACCCTTCGTAGGGCAACCTCCGAACTAATCAGGCAGGGGTTGATATCGACCGACTGAGCTCGGATCTGGGTCTAGGACTGATAATCCCAGCAGAACCGACACACTACCACAACCTGCACACACTTCCATCAAAAATTAATTTCTTCATAATCCAAAACACACAAAACCCCGTTGAAGTACGAGTTCTCGATGAAATGGACTCCGATCACCGCCCGATTACTCTGACGGTGGGAGGCTCCCCGATGATCAAAACTCCGCATGGGAAACAAACCCAAAAAACCAACTGGAAACTATTTCAAGAGATCCTACTGAAAACAGGTCCAATCCCCAAAATAAACAACCTACGAAATCGAGGAAGCAATTACCAAGCTCACAAAATATATTCAAAACAGGCTCATAAACAGGCAACGGTCACAACTCCACCTCCGCAAGGCAATTACAACACAGCATTGCCGCCAAATATAAGGGAATTAATTCGCCAAGACCGTGAGACAGTCAAAGATTGGAAAGAGGAAAAATGGGACTGACTTCTCTTCAGTCAAAGACTTGACGCGCCCGCAGACATATGGAGAATCTCGAAAAGTCTAGCGGGGAAAGTCAAAAAAGACAATCCCCCTGAAATCTGAAGGGTCAGGTAACTTCGCAGTCAGACAGCGAAAAAGCCGAGCTACTGGCCGAATAGTTCGCAAAAACAAATGGAATGTCTATCTTTTAAAAAGGGAAGTGGCGCCATTCGAAATAAAATGTCATCAGAGAGGCCAACAATCTAGGGAAAATAGCGCCTCCAACATATCTTCAAAACCATCTAGTTTCACCAAAGGTGTTACAAAAAATAATCAGCAAACTTAAACCCAAAAAGACGCCTGGATACGCTGAAATTTCAGTATTCCAACTCAAAAAGCTCCCACACAAGCAGCTCTCGGAATTAACCAACATCATAAATTTCATCATACGGTTGCAACACTTCTGAAAAAAGGAGCAGATTCTTCGCCTTCAGACTACAGACCCATCAGTCTGCTCAGTTCAATGTCCAAGATTGCTGAAAGAGCGATCCTTTTTGCATTCAACCGGTTCACTGAGCAGAACCATATCATACCAGATGAACTACACGGGTGCACAGCCAAACATTCATGTGCACATCAGACCACTAGATTGGCCGCAGAAATTCACTTCGCCGTGAAGAAAAAGCACAAGCTCTGCGCGGTCTTTCTAGACCTAACAAAATCGTTTGACAAAGCTTGGCACGACGGCCTAATACACAAAGCCATCGAAGTAGGTTTACCCGAAGACCTGATAATTTTACTGCGTTCCTTTTTGTCGGGTAGATCCTTTCAAGTAAAGATGGGTAATACACTATCCTACAGTCCTAAATCCGTCAAAGCAGGTCCCCCAAGGTTCCCCATTAGCACCAGCATTATTCAACCTCTTCATGTCAGACATCCCAATGAAGAAAGATGTGGAAACCGCCCGATACGCGAATGACACAGCTTTCTTCACCAGTTCCCGTTCTGTAGATACTGCTCAGAGAAAACTTCAAATTCAATTAAATGCCACAGTCCAATGGTTAAATTTAAGGAGGTTGCAAATCAACCCCCAAAAAAACCCAGGCCATAATCTTTTACAATCAGAGAGACAACTGCGCCTACCAGCTGAGAATGGAAAAAGTCTCAATCCCGTGGCGACAAAAAGCCACATAATTCGGCCTCATCTTTGATCGTAGATTCCTATGGTCATCACAGATAAATAACGCTATTTCCAAAGGCTACGGTGTCGCCACAGTGCTTAACCCTCTCATCTGAAGAAAAAGTAAATTGTCTCCGATGATTAAAGTTTTGCTTTATAAGCTGCTTATCACGCTAATGAGCCACCAAGAGAAGTAACCAAAATTAACCGGGCCTTAACTGCGACAGATGATTTCACCATCAATCCACCAAGTAAAAACCAACTCTTGTCAAAACTATGGCTAAATCCCACACCTAGCACCAGCGAAGAAGCTAAATCGGCCAATTCCAAGACACCAAAGAAGCTAGTTCCCAAAACATCAGCTGAAGCGACGGAGAGCACCGAAATCATCAGACGTAAGCGTGATTTTTTCGTATCAAAAGTCGTTGAATATCGCCACAGAAACACCTATTACCAAGTCAAACGCGACCACTTCCACGCAACCACCTTCACCGCCGCAATCAAAATAAAAAATACCGCCGGTAGTATTACACTATATATATTACAGCGATATTTTTCCGAGTTAAGACGAATAACAAGCGGCATTTAAATCGGCATTACACAGACAAAAAAGGAGGGTGTCTTCTTTTATCCCCCACCAAAAAAGGATTTCCGTGCGTTGACTGAAATTTTAGACGACCGAAAATCTCAATATCATTCGTTCTGTCCCTCGGAGGAAAGATGCCTCCGGACAATCTTCAGGGGTCTGACAGATGAAATTAAATTTGGGCTTGGAGCTCTCGGGTTTTACCCCAAATATATCCAACGTTGACAACCGAATTGCTATTGTAAAGTGCGCAGAGGAACACGAGAAGAGGGTCAGGAAATTTCACAGTCTCGGACAGTGACCTGTAGATTTTATAATTCGGTATCGAAAAACGGATAGATGGTTTGAGAAATGTTTCCTAGAGAATTGATAAGGAAACCTTATCAGCTGGTAAATCAAGCCCCAAAAAAAATTCGACGGTCTCCTTGTATCCGGGCTCCCTCGAGTAGCTATGTCGTCAACTGTAAATTGTCAATCACTGGAATAAACCATAAATAATCCTCTTAGTTTCTATAATTTAGCCACGTGTCCATCCTCAATTCTCACATATAGATGCTAAAGTCAAATACCAATTTCAAAATTGTTTTATTCATATATTCTGTCTTAATATATAAACATGTATTACTTCATTAATTATTCCATATTCATAACATAAAAGTAAAGAAAAATAATGTATTCTTATGTTCGATGCCCTGAAGTTGTTATAGTTCTGAAAATGGTATCTTTCATATAATGCTCTTTGTAATGTTCAGTGGCGTAGTAATTTACACTTATTAATACTTTATTCACTATTCAAAGTTAATGAAAATTAGACATAAGTGTAATTAAAAAATGTTTTATATATGTTATTGCAAAATTAATGTATAAAAATGTGTTTTATAGTTTGCATATATTTTAATTTATAGACATTTATTTTTATAATTAATGTTTTATATCAAATACATTTCTGAATTTATATTGAAATACTTTTAAAACAACATATAATTTTTATATTAGTCCTTTTGGTCAATTAAAGAAGCTTGAGAAACATACCTTGAATAATATATATATTCATTATTGATCTCGATATGCATATCTGATCAGATAAGACCATGCATTTTACTTTGGTAAAATGGAAATTTTAAATACACCTTATGATAACTTTCACAAAATATTTATTGGTAATCCTACAAAATAATCATAACAAAAGAATATCACATACAAAAGAAAAAATAGTTCTAAGAACTATAATATATAAGTACATATTCAAACATATACTTATATAAAACAAACTAAATCTAAATATAATCGTGTAAATAACTTATATAATTACTTAAATGTATTTATAGGTCATATAAGATAAATTTTCAACTAACACTATTTTATTACTTAGTATTAATCAGTATAGATCAAACAGAACTTAGATCTGTTCCATTTGAACCTGGTTTGGTTTAGTTTTCTAACAAAATCTAAATTAAATTTTTATATGTAAAGTAGTTAACAATAATGTATTAAGTATAGCTTTCACCATCGATTCACTTTCGAGTGATCCTTGTTTAAAAGTACAGTATAAAAATTAAAATGAACAATATTAGAATCCTCCCCTTCCTCTAGAATTATATTTGAACATGTAGAAATATTGCTTCTATGCATAAATCAATTATTCCTGCAATGGTTTTCTAAAGTTACCCAAATTTCTTAAGTATATAGGACACTTTGTCGAAGTGGCATGATGTCCTATTTCCTTTCTGTTGGTTTTACCATCATTTATGCAATTTATGCATCTTGCACTATAAGAATAGCATCCATACCCTTTGTGGCATCCTCCGCACTTAAAACACCGTAACTGTCCATAGCATCTGCTTTGAGAATGACCGAATTTACAACATTTTCTGCATTGTATCAATTCGTTGTATTCCTCCACCTTCGCGATCATAAAATCAACGACTACTTGGCCAGCTTTCATAACTGCTTTAAAAATTTCTGGTATCACTTGAATAACCCATATTTCTTTATCAAGTCTTCGAATCGGATAGATAAAATCAATTTTCTTAATTACTTTAATAGAAAATTTTACATTTTTGTCACCCAATGCTGCCTTGATAAATATATTATAACATAACAGATCATCAATCAGTTCGTCTTCGTCCATATCTTTTCTCACATATTTTATTACTATTTTTGGATTATTCTTGGTTTCTTGTTCTTCGTTCCTTCTTTCGTGCAATACTGTATGGTCTTTTAGTACTTTAATTTTTTTAATGCCATGGTTTCCTAATTCCGTGCATGTTAAACGCCTCTTTAATGATCTCACTATCTCACCACCTGACTTTCGAGGCATAATTTCAAATAGTCGTTGTCCGGTAATTTTATTCCCTGTGTACCTCTCTGAATCCATTCTGTACCTATTGATATAACCAGAAGGAAACTAACGTTTAAGGACTATTTTTGATGTTACCGCCCAGAATCCCGCTAGTTATAGTAGTAATACCTAAAATTAACAATAACAAATTTTACAACTTTTAATTATATATATAACCACATAAAACTAAAATTGCGCTTTTTCAATTTCTTTTAGTGATATAATATACTAATATTGTCATACCAAGTAAAATATGCAATACTTCTGTCTCTGAAAGTGACCTGATCGGTGGAACGAAAATGTTTCAATACATGAAGAATCAGGATTTCAGTTCACCATCAACCATTCCTGCATATTTAAAATACATTATTATAAACAAAATCAGTTTTAGAGAACAATATGTTACCTTACCCGACTGTACCTTGGTTTTTTCATAAAATAGAACAAATCTTCACATTAAAGGCACAGATTATGAACTATTAACTTCTTATAATATCAAACATACACAATACCCTTAATAAAAAACAAGACGACATATACCCGAAACTCCACTAATTAACCGCCCATATACAAAACAGAATAATAAGCCTAGTAGTTAAACAAATAAGATCTAGCATTGAGCGCCAAAAACATTTTGAGGGGTGAGCGGATAGTTAGGGTCGGATATGCAACCAATCATACAAATTAACAGAAAATGCTGGAATATGAATGACAAAATCCAGTAAAAAATCAGGCTAAATCTCATAACAAAAAAATATAAATATATGTATTATTATCGTTTATCCTGATAAAACATTCCATTAACTTAACCCCTTATTATTTGACTCATTACTTCGAAGGTGGAGTCTCTAACAAACCCCTGGATCATTTACAAATAATATTTGTATCTTTATAATGGTATCAAGTATTTGATAAGTCGTGTAAGAAATAAATCATTTTTTAAAATTTGTACACACATTCTGCAACCATACATATCACAAATTAATAAGCAATACTTATAAATCAGTTTATTTTATAAAATGGTTCTCTATCAAAAACAGTTTAAAGAATATCCTTACTTATATATTTTATGAAATAGCATCACCAATTTCTATTAATTGGCTGTACCACTGACTACGGCAACTAGAATTTGAAGTAGCCTTGGGGACTATCGAATAAAACTATTAATTTAATCACGTTTCTCTCATATTAAAATAAAGAGAATAATTTTAAAATATGTTACAAATATTTGTTTTCAAAATATATTTAATATAAAGTTGGAAGTATGTTTGTTTTATAACACTCACTGAAGTAACTTATGTGTTTGCATATTAAAGGATATGTAATCTCTCTCATCATTTAACACTCACTAACCATTTTTATATTCCATGTAATAAAACCAAACTTCATTTCCGATAATCAACAGAGTATTGAGAAATTTTAACTGAACGTTATAACAAATCATAAGAGAGATTATTTTCAAAACTTTAGCACCTTTAGGGCACCTAATATAAATATATATAACCTTATTCTTTACTATTATATCATAAATATAAATTTGGAATATTAAATGAAGTAACATGTTTGTATATTAAGAGAGAATATATGACTAAAATAATTTTTAAAGTATTTGGCTTCCACATGTATATTAGCACACCAACAAATACAATTAGACACTTTAGTTTTTACAATTTGGAAATATATATCAAGGAAATGCATTTATAATCAACTACTGACAACTCTAAGGAACTACTGACTTAAAAACTTATACCTACACTAAAATTAAAAAAAAAACTAAATAATTAAAATAATTGATAAGAGTTTTAAACAATAAAGTTTCATTTAGTTTAAATTTTATTGCATTAATTACTATTGTTACAATTCATAATTTCTTGTATTTGCTGAATATGTTCCAGTGATCCAAATGATGGGTTTTTTATCCTTATTTCTCACCTAAAATATTCATTAATAAATACACCAGACTTATTTGATTAAAGAATAATTGCTTTACCTAAATTGTTAAAAAAAGTAATATCTTTACTTTTTTACTCCACGATCTTTAAAACAATAGTTGTTGTTTTCAAACAATTTTTCTGTTAGTAAATTTCAAATATTTATTTTATGTAACATTCTAGAATCTCAGCTTTGTTATTTTTAATTTTCCTTCTATGGCTTTCATTAATTCCTATATTGCCTTGTGTCCCACATGAGAACTGACAATTCACCAACAAACAAGTTCTTTACAACCTTCATTGTAACTTTTGCACAAATTAATGTATATATTAGTTGCAATATTCAGTTAGTGCTTTGTTGGAAATACATTTATTAATGAAACCTGAAAATGATTAAAACTTAATAAAGCTACTATTTACTGAAAAATCCAAATAACTTAGAATTACCTCTATCACACTGATATAGGATGTTTTCAGAACCATTCTAATTACTATTAATACTTAAGCAAGCAGAAACAATTTTTCTTAGCTGTTTTGTGTTCACCAGACATCAAATACGGACTGGAATTCTAAAAATTGAAAATGGACTGATTAATGGTTATATTATGAAACTGAAAAAGCTACTTATGAACATCTAAATACCTTGTAAATAAAGATGGCATATGTTGTTTTTCTATTTCACAGCTGAATATACATTCCAGTAAAGCTGATAGATGTAATTTGTTGTAACTACAAAAAATGTAAAATGTAACTTTATATTATCATATTATTCTTAACAGATTTTTCTCTTAAACAGTAATACCAACAATTCTGGAACATTTAAAAGTAATACAAAATCCTGCACAATATGACTTGAAAATAAATAAGATTTTTTAATAGTGTTTCATCTAACTTTTCATTTTAAATAGAAAACGTAGGGCTTTCCTTACGATTTTAAATTGCTTTGCCGGCATTTTTCGATCCAGGGCTGCGAAATTACATTACGCACTACAGATGTCAAACCCATTTATCCACTACCACTCCACAGACTACGGGACGGAAAACTAATTGATGTTTCCTTGTTCGAAAGCAAAATTATGTGTGGTTGATTGCGACGTTGCCGAGATATTAAATTAGTATTCACATATAGCGAAAATAGTATACATCATTTATATCTAGGGGGTATAGTGAGAGATTTGTACATTTGCCCTAAACTACATATTCAAATTTTGCCGCTCATCTGCGCTCTGTAATACGTTAACCTAATTTACAATCATATTAAATAATTTTTTTGCTAATTAAATTTTGCAAATACTAAAACATAGCAATATAAAATAAAATATTGTTCTGTATAGTAGTAAGATATGTATTAAATGTTTGAGTATCGTTTCTCTATTTTTTCGCATTACAACATTTAAACTTTTAGGGAGCTTCAATTTTATTTGGATTATTTGTCGTATCTCGCATTTAAAAAATTGGTTTTGTACAACCAACCGCAAAAAAACAACATAAATGAATAATTTGAATTAAAATCGTCATCTCATAAAGGCAAATAACCTTAATTTGCCTACAATCAATTCGTTGTGTGTATTGTGTTGTAACTGAAATAATAATTTAAAAAATATTTTATTGATATGTTTCTTTGTATTTCGAGAATTTGATTGTTTCCGGCCTGTGATCGGTGGCTGATTGAAATTTTCACCAAAAAGATAAAGTCTAAAATGATTAATGTTCCAAACAATTGACAATAATCCTTTTTCGGTTGTTGAGTATATTATTTCCGTGTATGTTAATGTTCGAGAAGCTATCGGTCGTTCCGTTTGATCATTATCCTTCAAGTGGGAAAGAACTGCACGAGTTGAAAAGCTTTATGCATATTTTGTTAACATAAATTGTTTGTCAAAATTATGATACATTAAAATAGTATCGGATATTATTATTTCTTTACATTTTTCAAAATAAGGTCTTATTTTAGGTGATGTTACAAATTACATAATTTTTTAATAGGGAATTAAGCAGATTTACAATTCCAGCGAAATTTTAAACATATCTTCTATAATATCCAAGAAGACCTATAAATGATTTCCTTTTTTTTATTTCTTGGTATACGAAATCTACCACGGATTTCATTTTGTTAGCCAGTCGAGTTCGGCACTACCCAAATTGGAGAATTCCATGGGGATATTGAATAACAAATGATTTTTATTTTTAATTTCTTGTTCTTGGAATTCCATCTCGTAGTTTGATATTTTAAACCTTTTAAATTTTGGACCTTTCAAGTACAATGTAAAAGAGGTTTGAAGGATAATATTAAGTAACTAGGCGGGATTGTCGCTTCTTTTTTAAATATATGATTTGTCACCGTTGCGAATATTTATTAACATTAATAATTACCATGAATCGCAACAGTGTTTACCTTTCTTCGTGGATTATATTTACCAGATCTGATCACGTCGTAGGGATGTTAGAACTTTATGAAAGTCCATTTCCAAAGTCGTGACGGGCAAAGTCACTACGTTCTCATTGTCAAGTTTATTTTATTGTGTTTTGTGCCATCCAGCTGAGTTTTATCAAATGGTGAGTTTATTCATAGAGTATTCCAGTTTTCTCTTTATATTTATCATTTATTTTTTTATTAAATCCCGATTTATTATGTTCTAGTTATTATTTTATATTTATTAGCGTTCATTTCTTATATTCTATTTATTATTTTCCCTTTATTATTGCTAATTTGTAATTCTCTAGTTATTTTTTTATACTTATTATTCTTTATTCATTATGGTCTACTTATTCAATTATTTACCCATCCATCGTTAGACATTTTATTCTACTCTATTTTATTACTTTTTCGAATCGTCGTATAATCCCCATAATTCTAAGATGGCAAATTAAATATAATAGTTTTATGGTTACAACTGTAAATATAAATTATAACTATTTTATAATCCAGAAACTAACGTCAAAGTGGCTAAAGTTACTGATACGTAATTAAACGCAAGCGAAAGTGGTTTCTGCTGGCTTTTGGTAGCACCTTATCTAGCGGGTGGCTTTTAGCTTTCCCCTTGAACGCATTGCATGTCCATCATAGTCGGAGTTGGCAGAATTGGCAGGAGTAGGTCGCTAATGGCAGAATCTTGTGCGTCTACCTCTCTCGATCTCATTGCACGTCCATTATTGTTGGTGTTAGGGTATAAGCTGGTACGTCGTGCGGTATCTTTCCTTCGTATCGTGTGCAAATGTCATACTTCATCTTAGTATAGTTTATCATTGCTATAATTTAGCGTTATTGTCTGTTTTATAATGATTGTCCGTCAACAATTGATTACTATGGACTAAGATTACTGCTAGCCATCCTGGTTAATCTGTCATTTTTTTGCCTACCATTGTCTTCGTCTTTAGTTGAGATTATGGATACCATTCATTACCATTATTTGGCGATACATTCATTTATTCATACCATTATTATCGATATTATTAACAGGTCAATTGAAAAGTCCCCGGCTTGACGTATAGGTGACGCTACTAGAATAAATCTAAATGTTTTTTAGTTAGCCTTAAACCTCAAAAGATGCGTGTATAAATTTGATAGCTGTCGAACCATTAGATTGTGAATTGTAGCATTTTAGTGAAGCAACATTTATTATTGTGAAAAAAAATGGATAAAAATGAATTTCGCGCGTTGATAAACTATTGTTTTTTGAAAGGAAAAAATACAGTTAAACCAAAAACTTGGCTTGATGCCGAGTTTTCGGACACTGCCCCAGGAAAACCAACCATCAAGAATACCAATCTAGCTAAATTTAGACCTGGTGAAATGAGCACCGAAGGCGCTGAACGTAGTGGACGCCTAAAAGTTGTTATCGAAGAAAACATTTAAAAAATCCACAAAAGATTATGAGTGACCATAAATTGAAATTGAATGAAATAGCAGACACTCTAAAGATATCATATAATTCGCTAATATTTGGGTATGAGAGGGCTCTGTGTAAAGTAGGTGCCGCGCGAGCTTACTTTTGACCAAAAACAACGACGAGTTGATGATTCGGACTAGTGGTTGAGATGATGAAGGGTAATAAATCCGAGCTTTTGCGTCGATATATGACAATGGATGAAACATGGCTCCATCATTTCACTCCGAAGTCCAATCGACAGTCACCCGAGTGGACGGCACACAATGAACCCGCTCCAAAGCGTGGGAAAACGCAACAGTCGGCTGGCAAGGTTATGACGTCTGTATTTTTGGATACGAATGGAATAATTTTCATTGACTGCCTTGAAAAAGGAAGGACCATCAACTATTACATAGCGTTATTGAACGGTTTCAAGAACGAAATCGCCAAAAAATGGCCGCATTTGTAGAAAATGAAAGTGCTGCTTCACCAAGACAATGCACCTGTTCGCAGATCTCAAAGGAATGCTCGTTGGGAAGAAATTTTTGTCGAATCAAGGCCGATCGACGAAACTGAAGCTTATTTTGAAGCAAAGGACAAATCGTACTATAAAAATGGTATCGAAAAGTTGGAGCGTCGCTGTAGTCAATGTATAACCCTTGAAGGGAATTACGTTGCATATAAAAAAACTAATTTTATCAAAAAAAATATGTTTGACTATGCGGACTGTTCAGTTGACCTTCTAGGGTAATTTATATGGCTCACTGGATCAGGCATACATATTTAGATAAAGAGTATATGTGTGTAAAATGAGTATCTATTTGTTATTTAGTGTGTGTTGGAATACATAAAAGCAGCAGATCGTGGTCGAGGTCGAGGTCGTTGGTTATGTTACGACAAGTATCCCGTATTCTTTTTTTTTCTGTTCATTGGCTTTTTAAAAATAGACATAGTATCAAGATGGTTGTCTTCGTATAAGATTGAATATTATATGTGGCTTTATGGCAATGGCAATGTAGAGATGAATAATTAATGTTTAAGGCTCAAATCGTTTCATTTTGGTGCAGTAGATAGGTCAGTCAAAAGTGATAAATCGGGGATTAGCTACCCTGATTGGAAATTACTTAATTTTTTTATGTTTTTTTCTAGGTTTTGGTGAAGTATTTAGCTTATCTGGTCTAAAGTAGATCGGATGTTTTGAACATAAATGTTATTATTGAAACCTTCTACTGGGATTATATTTTACGATTGTTCAACTGCAGCAGGGGCAGTATCAGTATATATATTTCCAAAAGATAGCAATTTATTCTTATCGGCAAAGATTGTGGCATCTGCGTTTTATTTATTTAATATATAAATTATGTTTACGAAACACCATATGATGCTATCCCAAGTCATTTCTATTATTGGTTAAAATATTTATACAAATATGCAATTTGTTGGATATATAAATAATTGGGTGTGTGCGCCCATATTTGACAGGATCATGTATATATGGTTACATAGTCGATATTAAAGTAGTTTCCTATAAATTATAATAAACGCTACGGCGCATACTCGTACTAATGCCATTCCGGACAGGATGAAGTTCCCGTCATCTTGATTCACTCTGTGTTCGGGCTTTGACCGAGATGTTTCTCGAAATAAATAGAGAGTAATTCAGTTGAATCCAGTGTTTTAATTGCCCAAACACCTTCACCAAATTGATTCTACACAATCGGTTCTAATAAATCAGAAGTGAGATAAAGAACAACGCATGCACAGTGATTTATAGTGATTGTTTAAAGTAGTGTTTAGTGTGTAAACGACGAAAACTAGAATCCATGAGACGAACAAGGTAATACAAAGGAATAATATTAAAACATTATTGTTTTAGATCAATCGCCACAAGGGCAGTTTGATTATTAATTAGTAATTAGCCATAAACACGAAAATAACATAAAGTAAACAAACATTGGCGCATACCCAAGCCACAAAATGGCGCCGAAATGGATGAAACGTAAACAAAGAATGCAGGTATGAATTTAAAATATTTTAATTGCACTGTAGCATGAAAAAGGAACTTTCCTTAAATTTCGAAAAAGAAATGTTGAATAAAAATTCGGCGTGGCGAATTAGTTCTAGGTAATAGGTGACGCAAATTGATTGTCCACCCCTGAGCACAATGACACAGGACCGGATTTGGTAAAATATTTTTTTTTACTTTTTTTTAAACCGACAACATTTTCAAATGCAACTTTTAAATGCGTACTTTCTAATTATTACAGGGGGTAAATAAATTTGAAAATTATATTTTTTCTGATTCATCTGTTTTTTTCCACAAGGGTTCTGTTGCAAATCCATAGACATGACAATGAAGTACACCAGTAAGTCGGCATTATGTGGAACAGCGAATGTGGAATTAGCTGTCTACATAGGGAGCAATAACCTGTGATACAACAACTTGCAACTAGCAGGCCAGAGACATGCTGAACTACACAAGTTCGCTATAGTGAAAGACAACACCAGATATATCAACAAGATTGACTCCACCTAGCAGTATTGCACGATAAAAGACAGGAAGGGTTACATCAACAGGACGGGCGCCAACTAGGCCTGCATCATGAGAGAGAGTACGAGGTACACCAACGAGAGGAGTGCCACTAGAAGTTCACCACGAGTTCGTAAACTTAGTATCAGGTATGCAAACAAGATCGACGTCAATATGGGGAGCCATGACAAAGGATCCGCCAACTTGGGTGTTCCACGACATGAGCCTCGCCAACATAACAGCCGCAACAGCGAGCCGCCTATTTGAAGGGTCCCGTCCTGCCAACCTGGGGGGCCACAACAAGTCTGCCGCCCACTTGGGGAATCCATGAAAGAGTCGAACAAATTTGGGGAGTTGCGCCTGACGGGCGTGCGACCAGCGTGCTGTCTACCTGGGACTGCAGTCAGCGTGCAGCCTTCTCGAGGGGCTCATAACATGCATGCCGCCTACCTGACGGAGGTCACAACGAGCGTTCTTTCAACTTGGAAGGTCCACAACGAGCTGCCCACCAACTTGAAAGGTCCACACGAGCTTCCCACCAAACTGGGGGGTCCACAAGGAGCCGCTCACTAACCTGGGGTCCACAACGAGCGTCTCTCTTACCGATAAGGGCCACAACGAGCGTTCCTTCAACCTAGAAGGTCCACAACGAGCTGTCCACCAACCTGGAGGGTCGTCCACAACGAGCTATCCACCACCATGGAGGAGACAACTAGCGTTCCTTCAACCTAGAACGTCCACAACGAGCTGCCCACAAACCTGGGGGGGTCCACAATGAGCTGGCCGTCAACTTGAGGGGGCCACAACGAGCGTGCCATCAACCAGAAAGGTTCACAGTGAGTGTCCCGCCAACCTGGGGGCCACAACGGGCAGTCCATTAAACAGGGACCACGCAGCAGGCGGGCAGCCAACCAAGGGGCCACAAGTACGAACCACCAACTTTGTGGAGTCATCGCAGAAAAGCTGCCCATCCAAGAGACCACTACAGAGTCACCAAGCACGGTGACACAGCGAGAAAGCTTGCAGCATGTACATACCTATGTGGGGTACGCCAACCAGATGAACAACAACTAGAATTACCAATGCAAGCGACAACAAATTAGCCGCCAATATGAAGGGTACTAACCAAACAGGGACCAGCCAATCGGCCACCAATCAGGCTGCCAGCAAAATGGGGTCAACCAATCGGTGGTCATCACGAGCGACGTTTCTATAAAGGTCTACAACTCAGCAGTCATCAAAAGGGGGCTAACCAACCGGTGATCACAACGAGAGACGTTGAAACTTTACAGCCAGGTCTCCACTACGGACGACAATAGCAATAACGACATTAACGTGAACGACGGCAGCCAGTACTCCATCACACGGGATTCAGACGAACAAGAGGTTTGTGCGCCATCATTCCTTCACCATGGCCGACAGCAAAAGTTAGAACAATCAGATTGAGGTCTACAGTCAGACCATCATCACAGAGACATATGCAACCTATACAGATAGTCAATCAGGCCACGATTACAGTGATAATTATCATTTAGGTTGACAAGACGAACATCTGCAGAATCGCCAAGCACACTCCAGCGAACACGCACAGCCAAATGAACCTCATTCATTCAATCATTCACTTAACATTCATTACAACCAGATGAATATCTCCAGTCAGGCTATTACTAGAATTATTAGGGATTATTAGAATGAGTATTAGCTTCCAGGCCGACAAGATAGCTGTCTGCAATTAGACCACTAACATCGAGAACAGCAGCAACAGCCATGCCAACCTAATGGGCGTTTAAAATCAGACTACCATCATTAGGGGGAAACCAGTAGCTGTCCCCAACTAGACAGCTGGCCACAAACAGGTTGCCATGTTGACAAATAAGCGTCGAAAAAAGGGGTATGCCAAAATGTATGTTAACAACCAGGCGGTAATAAGGTAAAGGTCAACAAAGCAGCTATCAAGATTATGAAGAATAGTTGACAAGCTGCTAGCAAGGTGGTTGTCAACAAACGAGCCATCAAAGGAAAGAACTATTAACAAAATTTCAGCAATAAGCAAATATAGAGCCAATAAGGTTTATATCAAAGTAGTAATAAAAGTAGTAATTAAGCAGTATCAAAATTAGTAAACAAAACCTCAATAAATACCCATGCTACCAATATGGTGGATGTCATCAAATAGCCAAGCACAATAAAAGTAGTAATCATAGAAAATCAAGTAGTAATCAAACAGTAACAAAAATAGTTAACAAAACCTCTAGAATTACACATGTTGCCAATATGGCGAATGTCAACACACAGTCAACATCAATAAGCAAAAATTCAACAAACCACCAACCACCACAATGTGGACATAAACAAACAGGCTGTTCAGAAACAAAAGCAAGTAGTTAAAAAGTCAACCATGTAGTCAGTAAAAGACGTCAACAATGGCCAGGTTTTAGAAGCAAGTCAGTAGCAAGCACAAGCATCAAGTATTACCAGTACACAAAATTGATGCAAGTAAGATAGATATCCTATTAATGTACACAAAATTAGTAAGGTGAGAGAATACTAGAAAACATTGGTTTGGTAGTATAAGTAGTATATCCACATGAGTTTGGATTAAAGCTAATACTATATATACTATAATAATAATAAAAGCGAGTACATTATTATAGAAAAGCAGATAGAGGTTAGGAAATAGCGCATCGGCGGTTATGCAAAATTTACATGGACACAAGAAAAGAAGCAACAAAGAGCATTCTCACGGAAGCAGAACTATTGGAAGAATATTTTTGAAGATCTTCTCACGGAAAGAAGCAAATTAATCCACAGTATACTTTGTAATTATATACAATAACACAAAATTTAGGAATCGAGATATCTTTAACATCCAAGATTATTATTTTAAATTCCATGCCAAAATTAGAAAAAATAGACTTTATTGATTTCACACAAAATTTAAATAATTTGCAATCAACAAACATACCAATTATGACGATTCAATTTAAAAACAAACATAATCCATTAAAATACATAATTAATAGGATAATCTCATTAGTCGCTAAATTATTTCAGCAAAATTAGATATTAAATTTAGAGAATAAATTATGTTAAATAACCATGTTGCTATATTTCAAGTCAAATATAAATTTCATTTTTGTTTAAATTTAATTAATAGAAGCTCAATTGTAACATAATGATAACATTTCCTATAAACACTATGCATTTTTGGGTAATATCAATACATTTTAATTAGTATGATAGTTCGGTTCCAACCTTCGTAGGGTGAAGACGTACTTTCAATACGCTCCAAGCTCTAGACACCTTTCTTTAAAAAAAACAGTATTTTATTACGGTTATTTAATTGAGTGTGGACTCTCAGTGGACCTAAAGTGTAGTGAATACGCGTTTACGTGACCAGACAAAAAGACTGCAACTCATTTTTATCTCATTTTTATTAGTTTTTTTAAATTACTTCCCCTTATTTTATAACAGTCCTTTTGAAATTCATTTATAATAGTTTTGGTCAAAAACTAGTGCAAAAAAATAACGTAAGTGAAAAATGAAGTGCGTGAAATAAACAATGTATTTATTTTATTTGTTTATCCTCTGGAAGTAAATAAAATAAAATATTAAAAATCTAAAAATGGCAAACCACAGCGATTCAACCAAGTCACCTGCACACATTGATATAAGATTAGAACAATCAGCAATAACGCAAACGCCACCATCAGAATGGACTACAGTCATTAACAAAAAAACGATTGAGAAGTCCAGAAGAAGAAATCGCGACGAAACAAACAAGAATCAGTGACTATTGGTTACAGAAACCAATAGAAACAAAAAACAGCTTTAGCAACCTATCGGAAGAAATTGAAGAGAATATACAACCAAGGCCTGAAAAAGTTGTTCCCAAACGACCACCAGTAACAATCTATAAGGAGTAATAGTAATAGGAGTAATAAAACACATCCATGGCCTATTGAAAACCATTACTACGAACTACACAATTAAGACAGTGAGCTATGAAACAATTAAAATCCAATTGGTCGAAGCGAATCACTTTAAAGTTCTTGTAAAAGAATTAGATGAAAAAAACACCCAATACCATACATTCAGGCCAAATCCGAGAGAACATTTAAATTCGTGTTAAAAGGATTACATCACAGGACGGACTTACACCATGAAGGTAGCATTAGCTGAAATAGGCCACGAAGTCGTAAATGTTCACAATATACGACATCGCATGACAAAAAAACCTATGCCTATGTTTTATGCTGATATAAAACCTAATGGAAATAATAAGGCGGTGTATGAAATCACCAATTTGGAAAATAATATTATTAAATGCGAACCACCACATATAAAAAGGATTATACCACAATGCACGAGGTGTCAAGTGCACGGGCACACAAAGACTTACTGTCGGAAATCATATAGATGCGTAAAATGTGCAGGAGAACACAAAACAGAAGTTCGCGATAAAAAAGTGAAATGTGCTAACTGTAAGGGAAATCATCCAGCGAACTACAAGGGTTGACAGGTTGTAGTTGTTTGCAGTTCACAAACAACTACAACAGAAAATCTATCCTGCCTTAAGGGAAAAAAAATCAACAGCAACAAAAACAATCAACACCTACCAGTCTACCCACCAGACCAAGTCAACCAGACATAACTTATGCCCAAATGGTTGAAAATGGTTCAGCACAAAATCGAGAAATGACATCTCAACCTACTGAAACTAGCACCTAGATTAGAAAACATGATGGCCAAACTAATGGATCAAATGAGTACGGTACTTGGTCCACTCACAACCGTCGTCAGCAAACTTGCCTAATGCCTGAAACCAATAGCTACAAAATCGCCGTCTGGAATGCCAATGGACTCCAACAACATGCCAGGGAACTAAAAATGTTCGTAACCGAACAAAATATTGACGTTATGGTGGTTTACGAAACACACATTACGGACAAACATTATTTGAAAATTCCTAAATATAAATTTTATCATTCAAATCATCCTGATCACAAGGACATGGAGGTCCAGCCATAATAATTCGAGATGATATAAAGTATTTCGAAAAAGAAAAATTCCGCAAAGACTACCTGCAAGCCACCAGTATAACCATAGAGGAAGTATATGGACCATTAACAATTTTTGCGATTTATTGCCCACCCAAACATAACAACAAGGCAGAACAATTTCAAGGATTCTTCAGTACGCTAGGTAATAGATTTATTGCCGGAGGAGGTTCTAATGCAAAACATTTAATGTGGGGTTCGAGAATAATAACTTCAAAAGGTAGAGAACTGCTAAAAGCAATAAAGACAGATAACTTACAACATATATCTACTGGTGTACCAACATATTGGCCTTCGGACAGAAATAAAAAACCAGATACAATAGATTTCTGTATTACAAAAAATATTGATCCAAAAAAGTGTCAGGCAGAATCATGTTTCGACCTGTCTTCTGATCATTCACCAATAATAGTAACAATTTCTTCAAAACTTACCGTCAAAGATAAATCCCCTTCTCTGTGCAACATTAGAACTAACTGGCCCTCATTTAGAGAAAACTTAGACCAAAACATCTCTCTAAACTTAAAGAAAATTTAATAGGGCAATAAAAGAGCTGAAAGAACTAATCCAAATTGAACAAAACCAAGGCATTCAAGAATACCTAGAAAACTTGACATCAACCGAGGCTACAGTGTATTCATTGTGGAAAGCAACAAAAAGCTTAGGAGATCCCAGCAGCATAACCCACTTATTAAAACAAACGAAAATAATTGGACGAGAAGAAATAAAGAGAAGGCCGACATTTTCTCAAAACACGTAAAAAATGTTTTTAAACCTTTCCAGTCTCAGCTACATAAAGATGAGGAAAATAAAATTAATAGCTTTCTAGATTCGCCATTTCAAATGGATTTACCGCACGAGAAATTAACGGTCAAAAAAGTTAAATAAACAATAATGAGAGAGATTAATTTATTACCGACTAGCGACCCGCCCCGGCTTCGCACGGGTGCAATGCTGATACTAAATTAAATACACTACAGAAAAAATATGAACGTTGTATATAAAAACATAGCGGCCCGCTCCGACTTTGCACGGGCATAAAATATATATGCCTATGTCACTCAATGAAAACATGATTAAAATCGATCCAGTATTTTTGGTTCATTCATTACTGCCCTTGGCCTGCACGCATTAAATTTGGAGTAAAACAATTCCTCTTCCCCTATACTTACTATGAAGATTTCCTGCTATCTTTGGAATATCTAAATTCATAAAATTTTTATTGCATTACACATTTTTAAACGCAAATTTTAAATTTGTAATATCTCCGAAAATATTTGTTTAATTGCACACTGTATTTAAGGTACTTAATTCGATAAGGATTAATGCCGTATTGCTTAAAATAGCTTCGTAAATAAGCCATTTTCTCACGTAAAAAGTAAACAATAAAAATGGTTAATGTGGGTTATCCCTAAAAGATAAACATATACCATCGCGGACTTTTTTGTAGACCTTTTTATGGTGTACAATAATGTAGTACATTAATTTGATCTAACTCGTAGGGTTAGGCAGCGTGTTTGCTAATTGCTAAATAAGCCTAAAAAATAGGTTAATTTACGACATCACGTTAGAAACCTCTAAAATTAGCAATGTTGCCTTAGTATATTATGCATGTATTATACATATAAACCTTCCTCTTGAATCACTCTATCCACATCAAAATCCGTTGCATAGTTTTAAAGATTTAAGCGCACATAGGGATATAGGGACAGAAAAGGCGACTTTGTTTTATACTATGTAGTGATAATCTCGAAAGTTTTCGAGAAATTATACATAAAAAAGCTAACTATATAATATAAAAAAGAAAAATTATCAAAAAATTCCAGAATATCAGTTTGGCTTTCGCAATAAGCATGGGACTATAGAACTAGTGCATAGACTTGTAAACAAAATAGACACTGACCTAAATGCCAAAAGATATTGTTCGGCTGCTTTTCTAGACATATCTCGGGCTTTTGACGAAGTATGGCATACGGGCTTGCAGGTTAAACTAAAGAAACTTCTCCCTCATCCGGACTATGAGTTACTAAAATCGTATCTCACTGATAGACATTTTATTGTAAATCAAGGCGATGAATATACCGAATATATCCCATATATTCAGGAGTTCCGCAATGTATTGTACTGGGTCCAGTACTGTATCGTCTGTATACGGCTGACCTGCCCACCACAAAAATAACTACTGTGGCAACATATGCAGACGATACAGCAATCTTAGCATCCCATGAAGATCCAGTCACAGCATCAATAAACCTACAAACCCACCTGGAGTAAATACAAGTATGGTTGAAGACATGGCGCATTAAAGCCAATGAAACAAAATCTACGCATATAACGTTTACCTTGCGTAGAAGAACATGTCCACCAGTGAATGTGAATCATCGTCAACTCCCCCAAGCAGAGCATGTTAAATATCTTGGTATGCACTGAGATCGACGCCTATCCTGGAAGAAGCACATACTCTCTAAACGGAAACAACTGGGACTAAAGTTATATCAAATGTATTGGCTCATTGGGCGCAAATCCAATTTATCATTAGATAACAAGGTATTGCTGTATGAGTCTATACTCAAGCTCATTTGGGCAACGCGATATTCCTCTAGAACCTATAACGAGTGTAATTCAACGTGTTTGTGTGAAGTATTTCGAAAAAGTGTCAGTGCGTCCCAGTGTACTTGCTAATCAGCTAAATATGCGACGTGATACTGAATTGCATAGATTAAAATGTTTAACACCAACTGATCTGATTACTGGACATATGTAGACTTTAGAATAAGACTAATTAATTAAGATAATATTTTATACAGAAGATTGCTTAATGATGTGATTTTCTAAATGCCATGTATATGTAATATAGATATAAGGAATACTCATTGCCAATACGGCAGATTGTGGACTCACGAAGAGTAATAAAAAAAATAAAAAATTAGTATGATACATTCTGAGAATTTTAAAATAAACGTACAAAGAACAGATTTTTAACCCTCAGACGAAAGAAATGTTATAAAGTGCAAGATTATACAATTTTCAGACAACATTGTACTGCTGTAATAACATTCTTTACAAAATTTTGAAGTTGATTATTTTAATTCAAAGTTAGAGTTGACAACAGATCATGTCAATGTGTGAATAGTTTGAATAAATTAATACAATTAAAGGGTTCAAATGGATAGTTTAGTTCAGAAAATTTAAAATATTTTGGGAATAAAATCAAAATGGTAGTCTAATTTAATAATAATCTTGAATAGGACTATTGATATTGAAAATACAGCAATTGTATTTTGTTACAAATATATAAAATAGCAAATGATTAATATAAAATATTTTCTTTAAATGAATATACTCACATTTTATTTTTCAAATTATCTATAAATTAATTAACTAAGTTGAATAATTGAGAATTAAACAAAATAAAAGTTTTATTATGTGCCAATTGTAGTTGTATGAATTTTGTATTTAGATATGGCTTGACATTATTATCAATTTAGAGGTTGAAAGGTTGATCTTTGAAGGTCTGATGCATGATTTTAACCTGAATTAACAACTTTCTGTTCGAGAAATTACCTACTTTCGTCAATAATTCTCTAGACAAGGATCATAAATAAACGCTTACGCTAGGAACATAAGGTAAAATTGGAATTATAAATTTAAAAATTGTTATATATACATGCATTCAATATAATTCTGATTGAACTGAAGGCAGCATAACAATAACTTACAATACGTTTGTTAAAAGGCAGCAACTAATCTGAGAATAAATTAACTTTTAAACGCAAATACAAGAATGTATATGTTTTAATGAATACATGGAATATAAAATAAATCTATTAAAAAGACAGTGATCAAGAACAATAGTCATATAGCTAGATATATACAATTTAGTTAAATCTGAAAATTTATTAAAAATATAAATCAAGTAATGAAATACATGAACAAGAATAGTGTGAAAGTAAAATTCAACAAAGTTTGGCAGAAAAACAATAAGGATAAACAGTTTATAGTTGGGCAAAGTAAATAATAATTATACAAGGCAAACATGTTATAAAATATGGCAGTAAATGTAATTGAAATAATATTTAGTTGGAAAGCAAAAAAACAAAATAAGAAATATAGTTTTGGAGACCGAAGTAGTAGTTGAGAATATAAAGGTGCAAAGCTATTAAATAATGTGAAAATTGGCAAAGTAATTATTTCAAGTAAATAGTTTAGACTATTGTTGGATGTAAAATTCTAAATGTCAAATGCAAAAGGATATAAATTATAAGGTTCGTTAGAAAAATAGCAGAAGAAGCACATAACAGAAGCACCAGGCCATTCAGAGAAGTTAAAATAGAGTCTAGCAGTTGAACCTCACCGAAGACATTGACTGCAGTTCAGCCAAAAAGTATAAAATTGACTTCACAGAAGTTATAAAACAAACTGCATGGAAGGTATAAAATGAAACAATGAAGGAAGAAATCATCAAGGTAAGACATTTTAATAGATCATGCAGTAAATACTATGTTTCCATTATAGAAAGACCAAAACCACCAACTACAATGTTCCAAGAGCAGCCGGAGTGAAGTCTTGCGAGGACGCTGCCAAGTCAGGATGGCCGAATATTGGATATATAAATAATTGATTAGGTGCGCCTACATCCGACGTCATCATGTATATATGGTTGCATAATCGATAATAAAATAGTTTTCTCTAAATTATAATAAACGTTGCGGCGCATGCTCGACTAATACCATCCGGACAGGATGAAGATCTCGCCATCTTGATTCATTCTGTGTTGGGGCTTTGACCGAGGTGTTTGTCGAAATAAATAGAGGGTGACTCAGTTGAATCCAGTGTTTTAATTGCCCAATCACCTCCACCAAATCGATTCTACACAATCGGTTCTAAAAAATTGTAACTATATTACCTCGGTGTGAAATATACGCCTATAAATTCTTAGAAAGTTCGGACAAACGACGGCTTTCTGTCACAGAGTTTTTATATTTTTTAATTGTATTTGCTTTATTATTTACTTGTAGCTATTATAAAGGGTCGACCTTCGGGTCAAGATTGTGACACATTTCACGCTAGAGAAAGAGCGGATAATATTTTTTTCACCGTCATCTCTTTCCTATCATGTCAAGTTTAGTATTTTAAATATAATTATTTTCTTAATACGTGATAAGTAAATCGATATCAACAAAATTCGATACAGGTGTATGATTCCACAATTCTTGTCTTAGAACCTACAATCTACTTCATAATATGTATATTTTTTCTACACAAATGTTGTTTTACAGAACTGATACAGTAGTTTTATATATAGTTATTGTGTTTATTTGTATTAATGCCTTAGTACAAACTTTATGTAATAAAACCCGCCATCTCTCAAAACCTAGGTGGTGTTTCATAAGTGTTTCACAATAACTCTGAAGTTACATTTATTTGATGTTAAGTTTGTTTATCTTTAACCGATCCGGGTTAGAACTTTTAATTCGAATTATTAATTTCGTTTGTTAAATTACGAATTTAATATCTTTCTTAAGTAACCTTATTTAGAGCCGTATTCGATTGTAGCGTATGTATTCAAAATATATTACTTATGGTGAAATATGTCTTATATAGAAATTTAAAAACCACTACAGCAAAAATAACTTTACAAATGTATGTTGTTATGAATTAATAGAGATACATCAATTCATGTCACTCTTCATGTACTCCCTTTTATCATTGGATTCAAATGTTACACTGTAATTAAAACACACGAATTATTATTTCCTTCGTATTGACAAAATGTGTCAGTATATTTAAACAGTGATATATTTCATTTAATGCAATGTATATTATGCATGAATTCACTGAATGTACTATTAATGTTGGCCTAGATGACCTGTATACCGATAGGGCGTTTCAGAGGAGTGTAACTCCAATGGTAAGTGATGGGGCAATGTTTCGGTTAGTTTAATCATTGGTGGCACTGATAACCTGAATTTGTTTGGTTAGTTAATAAGGGTTATGTAGAAACCTGTAAGGAAAATACTTTGCTTTGATTGGTCTGCCTTTTCGTGAGATTACTTTATGACGTCATGTTTATTGTCCAATAGTAATTAAATGAAAATCAAATTTAATTTATTAAAATAAAACATATACAAATATACATAAATGTTTTAGGGTTTCGGTGAATTGAGGTAAGACGAAATGATACAGTGGTGTTTACATTATGTGATCGTTATATATTGAAGTAATATAAAAATGTGTAAATTACAAAATAGATAAAACGGATGGCAGTGGTGTTACCTGGAGACGAGGCTTAGGCAGTCGATGGTGGCACGTCTAAAACAAACGATGGTCGGTTCCTGAATGATCGAAATACCCTTCAATAACATCCCAGATAAACGTCTCGGGGTTACCAGCTATTCGTTGTCGTGTTCTAGCTGTCGCTGTTGGCGCCCCGCCCGTGTTTAACATCTGGGAATATATTTTTGTGTACTTGGTTAACCGTTATTCCACGATGTAAAATTCGACATGCCTCAAGGTTGCTACAATGTAAATAATATAAATATATATAAACAAAAAGTAAAAATAAACTATATGATTGTAAATAAAAAAGATTAAGAACTCCATTCCAGGCAAATTTCTAATATTCTTTTCTAAGGCCTTCTTTTTTTCGTATTTCCTTAGTGCCATCAAAATTATGGGATCTAATAGAGTTCTATCTCCTTTTGATATATTGAAGGTAAACTTAAAATTCTTCATTGTTAATATTGCATTTATTTGATTAAACCAAAAATAGAACGAACACCTCAATAACAATGAATAACTTTTAAAATTTGTTCTTGAAAATCATTATGGATTGGACAGTTAAAACACTTAAAATTTTTATTTTTTTAAAAGATATTTCTCGAAATAATTGATATGTTGTTCTTATGGAAAAATCTAGGTATCAAATAAAAGAGACAGTTTAAAGATCTACAAACGGTCTTGATGGAGTTGTTCATTTTGGGCCGGCGCGTAACCATTGCTTCTATGAAATCATATACAGAGTATTTGATCTGCGGAACTACTTAATATAGAATGTAGACAAATATTGCATGTTGTTTCTTTTTCAGAAGTTTTGTCAAATAGCCTGAAATATAGACTAACATAGAACATTCCACTCTTGTTTTTCTCAGAACAAAATTCTTTGGAACCTAAAGCATAGATTCAACTGATGACATAACAACCTCTAGTAATACTAGATCCCCGTTAAAAAAGAATATAAGTTATTTAAAGTGCCAACATGTCAATCTTCTTCACAATTTGTTCCGGGAGAATGATGTGAAATAAATGAAATGATCATGAATGCTTTAAAAGGTTTCTCAAACATACTAGGTGAAGGATATATGTTTCTACCCCCGTGACCTCTAATAGATTCAAAAAAATTACCTAAGCAATTGTGGTTAAGATTCCTCAAACAAATGTAGTTATTTATTAATTTAGACAACATAGATTTCTTTGAGGAAATAAATCCCCTAAAAACAGCAATTACATTTTTAATTGACGGCATCGTAACATATATTTTCTTGAAGGCAATAAAATTCGGCACTATTTAAATATACAATAGCTCTATCTACTCCAAAATTATTGAACACTCCGATTGTTGTTCTAAAAAGTTAAAGTACTACATAAGTATTCCAAATATTTTAAAGATATTTTACAATTAAAAATAATATTTGTTAGTACTAATTATCTAGTTTTCTTAATTATTACATTCTTGCAAGACTTCTTTATATTGAGACATCAGATTGACAGCATACGTACAACTTGGTAGATTAATCATTACCACTAACATCTTCATAAGTAGGTTGGTTTTCTGTAAACAAACAATAAATAAACATTCATGTCGTAGATAGATTATTTTATATGTAACTGATAAAAATAATGTTGGATGTGCATTTGCCCTAATACCTGTTCCTGAAGGAAGGGAAATCTAGAGTCTTCATTAAAATGTCTGTGACAGACACGATGACTTTGATATATTTGCATTGTGGTTAATTCAGATAATTTAGTACTACTTACTTGATCAACCCATTTTCGGAAAAGAGCGAGATCATTCTTTGGGAAACGATGTCTAATTTTGGTAGTAGATTGATACACAGGTACACTACATCTTTTATTATACGGATGCATTGTAATCAATTTTTATATTATCGCTCCAAGATCATTAATGTAAAACAGAAAATATATACAACGTAAAACGAATATTTCTTGGCCTAAACAAACAACAAATTTAAAAAGGGATGACCATAGGGAATGATGGCTTCGCGCAATTTGATCAACCAATCGCGTTCCATTTTAGTGGCGGTTCCAGCGATTTAAACTAGCCAATCACTATTTGCGATCTCAGCGCTACCGTTGATTGAATTAAGCAAAATATTTCCCCACGTTCGCCCATACCGTGAAATTTCTACTTTTCTATTTTTATACAGTCATCATGTTTCGGTCATTTTAGTCATAGATAAAATTTCAGTCGAAAAATGGACTATATTTACATTTTGTCTAGAGGTTTTATGAAATTCCAGGGAGAGGTATTCTGTTGAGACCGATATTATTAGTTCTTTAAATAGCGTGTTATAAAAAGTTGTATTTTATTTTAGTCTTTGTGACATGAATTATCTCAAAGTTGTGGTTTCATTAAAATTGTTACCATGATAATAATTTACTTACATAAAAATCTAAAAGAAAATCTACTCGTATATTCTTCTTTTTTTTCTTGTTGATATTTTATCCACAATAATAGGAGTAGCAGGACATCATCCAGCAGCAGAGCTGTATTCGTACTAGAATGTATCAGAACATCATCCAGTAGCTGAGCTATATTCGTACTCGAATGTAGAAGGACATAATCTAGCAGAAGATCTATATTCGTAATCGAATGTAGCGTCATCATTCAGCACCAAAATCCGAATATCACTCTGCGAAAGTCGACTTAATATACTTTTTAATTTACCAAACGTAAATCTGACATAGTATTTGCCAGATGTGATCACGTCTTAGGAATGTTAGAACTTCATGAAAGTCCATTTCTAAATTAGCGACGACCAAAGTCACTACGTTCTCAATGTCCAGTTTATTTTATAGCTTTTTAAGAAAAAAAGGTCAGTACAGTAGAAAATAAATGCAAAATGCCATAAAAAGTTAAGGGTCGAAAACTCAACATCTGGATTACAAATGCAGCGCAGGATAATTTGAAACACAAAAATAATAGTATTATTTCAACAATATGTAAAAAAATATGGAGAAGAACACAGCACAAAAAACAGATAAAATGGAAATATCCATATCAGGCGTATCACATATTGAATTTTGAATCTAGAGAATACAACTAAAACCCAGGACGAACAGACACTCTGCAATGCGTGGATGAGCGAAAAGTCGGCGCGGGAGAAACTTGAAATTGCATTAACCAATATGCAAAAACAAATAAATGCTCTCCTAAAAAGAAGTAGGCTGGTGAAAAAGGAAAAGCAAATAATTCCCCAGGATATTCAAAACAGCAATTAAAAATAAAACAAAATAATGAACAAAATAAAGAAATTAGAATGCCCAAGGTCATCCCCAATTATCGTAAGTAATGTTACCGACTTTGACTTGCTTTACGAAACACTGAGCTCCAACTATATAGTATTCAAAACAACGGTATTAAACAATATAAAATTGAACGCCGAATTTCGTACAACATTCACAAAAATAATAGATTGTTTAGAGTTGCTGAAACTTCAATGGCACCCTTATGAAGACAAACAAACCAAAAACATCAAAGTTATGACAGGAGGGCTTCCATCAACAGCTAAAAGTGAAAAAATTATCGCAGAACTAAACCAAAATGGGTTTAAATGCTTAAATGCGACAAATATTTAATTAAGTCATAACCAGGAGCTTTTTTAATATTAATTTCTCTCATTATTGTTTGTTTAACTTTTTGACTGTTAATTTCTCGCGCGGTAAGTCCATTTGAAATGGCGAATCTAAAAAGCTAGTAATTTTATTTTCGTCATCTTTATGTAGCTGAGCCTGGAAATGTCGGCCTTCTCTTTATTGCTTCTAGCCCAATAATTTTCGTTTGTTTTAATAGGTGGGTTATGCTGTTGGGGACTCTTAAGCTTTTTTGTTTCTTTCCACAACGAATAGTATGTCACCTCAGTTGGTGTAAAATTTTCTAGGTATTCTTGAATGCCTTGGTTTTGTTCATTTTGGATTAGTTCTTTCAGCTCTTCTATTGTCCTATTAAATTTTCTTTTATTCTCTTCAGACCTTTCCTGTTGCCAATTCTGTCGTAACTTTCTTTTTTCTGCTATCTTTTTCTGTATTGTACATGATATATGTGTATTTTTTTTTGGAAATGTTTCATTGTTAGGAGTCGCGGAATATGCTGCCTCCTGTATATTTTTTGTAATGTTTATTGCTGCAATTTCTATATCCATTTTAGTTTGTAACGGCAAGTTTAGAGAGATGTTTTGGTCTAAGTTTTCTCTAAATAAGGACCAGTTAGTTCTATTATTGCGCAGAGAAGGGGGTTTATATTTGATGGTAATTTTTGAAGAAAGTGTTATTATTATTGGTGAATGATTAGAAGGCAAGTCGAAACATGATACTGCGTAACACTTTTTTGTATCAATATTTTTTGTAGTTCGGTACCGACGTTCATAGAGTCAAGACGTGCTGTTTCATTCCCGAAAACGAGTCTGTAAATATCAAATAAAAATACATCTACATATTTTTTACGGTCAACTTTGGTTAACGGTTTCAAAGAACTCCCAGGTATGGGATACGGTGAAACGGCCAACCCAAAGTGAAGTAAATACGTGCTCTCAATCAAAAGACGTTCCCTGTTTTCCAAAAAGGGAAAAAGTGAAAGTTAGTGAAAAACCATTTAATTATAACAATACAACATGATGGACAACAACATGGATTTGAATATATTATTAAAAGAAAACGAATAATTAAGAAATAATAACGAGCGTCCGAACCAACAACTGTTGCAATTATCTAAGGATATGGCTGCTATTCGTTTTGCAACTGCAAGGTCACACGCAAAATACACCAAAAAGGCATACTAATTATGCAGAAGACTACTGCACTGATGAAGACGAACTAGCATTAGAGCTAGGGGAACAGTCTGCTGGACCGAAGCAACAAACAAGAAGGACAAAAAAAGGAAGAAGTCAGAGATGACGCTTTCGCCAAGCGCAAAAAGTGCGATAAATATTAAAAAAAGAAGCAAGAAAAACAAAATCCCTCTGCCCCCTCCGATCAAATAAAGCAATGTAGGCAATTTTAATTTATTTAAATCACAAATAAAGGGAGTATCCTTTGACCGAGTGCAGTTTAAAGCTTTGTCTAAAGATGATATTAACGTGACCCTTAGTAATGAAACTGACTACAGGAATGTAAAAAAGCATCTCATTGTGATGAAGAAAAACAATGCATTCAATAAACTCGAATACCACACTTATTAGATAAAAAGTGATAAGTGGTATAGAGTAGTCATTAGAAGATTACCGTCCACAACAAATAAGGACGATATTAAATCGGAATTACGGGCTTGCGGGTACGAAGTAGTGACCGTCACGCCTATAGCGAAAAAGACTGTAATATGGTAAAAAACAAATTAAAACTTTTCCGTTGTTCTAGGTAGTGGAACATCCGAAGAAAAATAATATTATACCACAATGCACAAACTGTCAAAATCTTTGGACACACTAATCCCTACTACATCATTTTTGCAGTAGGGAACCAAGGTGTGTGAAATGTGCCAGTAAACATCACACAACTCAGTGCAGAAAACAACGCAATAGTGTAGCGACATGCGTGTTGTGCAATGAAAAAAGTCACCCTGCCAATTATAAAGGATGTGCAGTATATAAAAAAAAGAACTTCAGCCAAAGAAAATGACAGCAGAAGAACGCTTAAGACAAATTGAAAGAGCCAAAAGCTCTGAAACGACATCTACCGTTGGAAATAAAAAAACCCAAAAAGCGCAAGACTATCGGTCAAAAATATAAACGCTACCAAAATATCAAATGATAAACAAATAGATACGAAACCGCAGAAAGCTGCGGCCAACGAGCCAACTATCGTCGACATGATGAAATTGCTCAAAGAATTCCAGACCGAAATGAGACAGAAACTCAGTCAGTTAGCAGACAGGGCGGAAAAATTGGAGAAATCCGGATTGGGGAAAACAACCCAAAACAAGCTAAAGACAAACAAAAATGAGTAATTCGTTTTTCAGAATTATAACTTGGATCGCAAACGGCCTAAATCAGAGTCCGGTAACTAAAATTATTCTTAAAAACGAATCGGAAACACATTTTTCTAAAAAAAACTACATTAAAATACGGGGTTATGATGCTTACTGGACACTTCACCCCAGTGAACGGGCTCGAGGCGGAACAGCTTTAATAATTAAACAAAATATACAACATTTCGAAAAAAGAAGATATTAAAAATGAAGAAATACAAGCTACGAAACTTAGTATCGAAAAAAACGGGGCTGAACTAAATATTGGCGCTATATATTGTCCATCAAGACATAAAATGACACAATAACAATATAAAGATATCTATTCAAAATTAGACTCAAGGTTTATTATTGGTGGCGTCTTTAATGTTAAACATACAGCTTGGGGTTCAAAAATATTAATACTTGAAAAAGGAAACGAATTACTCAAAGTCATTAACTTTAAAAATTGTAATTATCATTCAGGGCGCGAACCCACTTACTGGCCCACAGACAGTAATAAAGTCCCAGATCTGCGGGATTTGTACATTACAAAAGGCATCTCATTAAATCAATTTAATACAGAAAGCTTGCGTGATCTAACGTCTGATCGCACGATTGTTTCTCTTTCGAACACCTTTTTGTCTACAAAAACGATAGAACTCCGGATCGAGGCGGTGGAACCGACATTCTCGTCAGAAAAGGAATCAAACACGAGCTCCTTCCATCGTTATCAGTAAACAACTTCGAAACAACCTCCATTAAAATCGATATCCAAGAACGTTCCTTTGTGATTACATCCCTGTACAGGAAATCTTCTGCATTCAACTATGCCGAATACCGATCACTCGTCGAAGGAAAATTTCCTAAAATAATAGGTGGCGACTTCAACGCCCACTACCCCACTTGGGGGTGTTCCAGAGCGAATACCGCAGGTAACGCCATCGTAGCTCTAAGTGCAGATCTGGGCTACGGTCTTGCCTTGCCAGATGAACCCACCCATCACTCTAGTAATCTTCAGCTTGCCAGAAAGGCTTCAGCAAACCAGAAAATCTCTAGGTTTCGATGGAATATCGATTACCCAGTTAAAAAAGCTCCCGCATAAGCAGCTCGCAGAACTACCAAACATCATTAACTCCATCATGAGGCTGCAACACTTCCCGGCGTCTTGGAAACACGCACATATAGCGGTTATACTCAAGAAAGGAGCAAAATCATCTCCATCTGATTACAGGCCTATCAGCTTTCTCAGCGCCATTTTGAAGCTTGCCGAGAGAGCAATACTCTACGCTCTCAACTCTTTCACAAAGGAAAACAACATCATTCCAGATGAACAATTCGGCTTTCGCGCTCACTACTCATCCGTCCATCAGGCTACCCGTGCGGCCGCACACATCCATCATGCTCTTGACCAACGCAAAAAGCTTTGAGCAGTACTTCTCGACCTAACCAAAGCCTTCGACAAGGTCTGGCACGATGGATTGATCGCAAAGTGCGTGCGGTTAGGCCTCCCAGAAGACCTAACCGTTCTCATCAAGTCCTATCTCTCGGACAGATCTTTCCAGGTCAAGATCAGGCAATCACTTTCCAGTCGTAAACAAATCGATGCTGGCATACCTCAAGGTTCCCCGCTGGCCCTAGCCTTATTTAACCGCTTTATTTCAAATCTGCCGAGAAAAGAGCACATTGACGTCGCGTTTTACGCTGGAGGTTGCAAAACAACCCCCTGAAAACCCAGGCCATCATTTTCCATAGGAAGCGTTACGCACTGCGCGTCTCGCAACTTAAGATCGACACCGCTATAATTCCATGGCTGGATAACGTCACGTACCTAGGTCTTCACTTCGACCGGTGGTTCGCTTGGTATTCCCAAATGCAGAAAGCAATCCAAAAAGGTTCGGGGATAGCAAACCTGCTATCTTCTCTGATCTGCCCTTCTAGCAGACTTCCCATCTCCATCAAATGCTTATTTTACAAGATATTAATTCGGTCCGTACTCCTCTACGGATCTAATGTGTACTTCAAGTTTGTTACACCCAACCAGGTCAAACGGCTTCCGGTCAAGTTTTCCAAAATAAGCTCCTCAGGAGAATATTAAACGCTCCATGGTTTGTCAGAAATAATCAAATTCATAGGGAAACTGACACTCCAGAAATCAAGCACTTCATATCTCAATCATTCCACAAACAAAAACTCAGCTCAAGTTCTTCTGAAAACGCGCTTGTTCGCGAGCTGGTCGACATGCTGGGAGCTTAGCACCGCGTCACCGCCAAGCTCCCCCCCTTTTCCAGGCTGAAACGACCTCATCCGTCGCTACAGTCATAACTTTTGCCCCCATACAACAGTACCCAGTTGTGTGTTAACTTAGGTTTGCGAATCAATAGAATCGCCGGGCCCTCGTGCCCAATAACGGTTGCCCGATCAGCGGGTGCCATATCGCCAAATTTAATGTAGTAGCAATAGTGATCCATAGGGGTCAACTGTGAGATGCTTTTGGATTTAGTGTATTGGTAAGCCCAGAGGCAGTCCCACATAACCCGGTCCAACTTGTCACTCCAGGGCAAGTCTCCGCGACCGGGTATGCGTCATGCATTCCACCGCCTGGTTTTTAGGCCAGAACAAAAAAAATGTTCGTAATTGAACAAAATTTTGACGTTATGATGGTTTCCGAAACACACTTTACGGACAAATATTATTTGAAAATTCCTAAATATAAGCTTTATCATACAAATCACCCTGATGATAAAGCATATGAAGGTACAGCCATAATAATTCGAGATGATATAAAGCATATCGAAAACGAAAAATTCCGCAAAGATTACCTGCAAGCCGCCAGTATAACCATAGACGAAGCCCATGGACCATTAACAATTTCTGCGATTTATTGCCCACCCAAACATAACAAAAAGGCAGAACAATTTCAAGAATTCTTCAGGACGCTAGGTAATAGATTTATAGCAGGAGGAGATTATAATGCAAAACATTTAATGTGGGGCTCAAGAATAATAACCTCAAAAGGTAGAGAACTGCTCAAAGCCATAAGGACAGATAACTTACAACATATCTCTACTGGTGAACCAACATATTGGCCTTCAGACTGAAATAAGAAACCAGATACAATAGATTTCTGTATTACAAAAAATATTGATCCAAAAAAGTGTCAGGCAGAATCATGTTTCGACCTGTCTTCTGATCATTCACCAATAATAGTAAAAATTTCTTCAAAAATTACCATCAAAGGTAAACTCCCTTCTCTGTGCAATAATAGAACTAACTGGCCCTCATTTAGAAAAAACTTACACCAAAATATCTCTCTAAACTTACCGTTACAAACTGAAATGGATATAGAAATAGCAGCAATAAATCTTACAAAAAATATACAGGAGGCAGCATATTCCGCGACTCCCAACAGTGAAACATTTCCAAGAAAAAATTAAAACGTATATCATGTACAATACAGAAAAAGATAGCAGAAAAAAGAAAGTTACGACAAAATTAGCAACAGCAAAGGACTGAAGAGAATAAAAGAAAATTTAATAGGGCCATAAAAGAGCTAAGAGATCTAATCCAAATTGAACAAAACCAAGGCATTGAAGAATACCTAGAAAACTTGACATCAACTGAGGCTACAGACTATTCGTTGTGGGAAGCAAAAAAAAGCTTCGGAGGTCCCAGCAGCATAACCCACCTATTAAAACAAGCGAAAATAATTGGGCGAGAAGCAATAAAGAGAAGGCCGACAATTTCTCAAAACACTTAAAAATGTTTTTAAACCTTTCCAGTCTCAGCTACATAAAGATGACGAAAATAAAATTACTAGCTTTCTAGATTCGCCATTTCAAATGGATTTTCCGCACGAGAAATTAACGGTCAAAAAAGTTAAACATACAATAATGAGAGAAATTAATATTAAAAAAGCTCCTGGTTGTGACTTAATTACCGGTAAAATTTAAAAAGTACTATCAGAAAATGGCATAAAATTATTAACTTTTATATTTAACGCTATGCTACGAATTAATTACTTCCCGAGCATCTGGAAATTAGCTAAAATATTGATGATTCTCAAGCCAGGAAAATACCAGAAGATGTGACCTCCTACTGGCCCATGATGCTAAAAGATATTGTTCGGCAGCTTTCCTAGACATATCTCAGGCTTTTAACAAAGTATGGCATACGGGCTTGCAAGTTAAACTAAAGAAACTTCTCCCTCATCCGGACTCTCAGCTACTAAAATCGTATCTCACTGACAGACATTTTATTGTAAATCAAGGCGATGAACATACCTAATTAAATCCCATATATTCAGGAGTTCCGCAAGGCAGTGTACTGGGTCCAGTACTGTATCTTCTGTATATGGCTGATCTGCCCACCACAAAAATAACTACTGTGGCAACATATGCAGACGATACAGCAATCTTAGCATCCCATGAAGATCCAGTCACAGCATCAATAAACCTACAAACCCACCTGGAGCAAATACAATTATGGTCGAAGACATGGCGCATTAAAGCCAATGAATCAAAATCCACGCATATAACGTTTACCCTCCGTAGAAGAACATGTCCACCAGTGAATATCAATCAACATCAAAAATCTTGCATGCCATTGTTGATGCTCCGTACTCCGTACAATACCTCTCAGGACTTTGTTCTGAAAAATGTGTATTTCTTTATGTTACTGTTTGCAGAACATCCCCATAATGCAACTCCGTTTGTCCATATAGGTTTCAGTACTTGCTTATATAATAGCAATTTATTATATACTGATAATTGTGATTTTCTTCCAATTAGCCAGTAGATTTTGTTATATTTCAATTCCAGTTCTTTTCGTTTCTTCTTTATATGTTCCTTCCAGCGAAGTTTTGCATCGAGATTCATTCCGGGATATTTAGCGTTGTTGCTATATGGAATGATAGTATTATTTAATGCAATTACTGCTTGTACGGGCTGATTGTAGGTGAACTGCACATGCACAGATTTACTTTCGTTAATTTTTATTTTCCAAGCTTGTGTTCAATAATTTATATTGTCACTTGCGTGCTGCAATTTTCATGTGGCTTATTCACTATTGTCTCCGACAGCTATAATCGCGGTATCATCGGCAAATGTAGCCATCGTAATATTCTCCGTTTGTGGTATCACAAGTGTAGAGTAGATAAACCATTAACCCCAGTACGCTTATTACCGTAGCGCAAACCTTATCGAAGGCTTGTGATACATCTAAGAATATGGTTGAGCATACTTTTTTACTTTCTTAGGCTTTTTCAATAACATCTATTATTCCGTGGACCTGGTCAAAAGTTGAATGCTTTTTAATAAACCTAAACTGGTGTGTTGGTATTAGGTTTTTTCTCTCTATGATCTCTCTAAGAGTTTTTCAGACGCCTTAGATACTACTGTCAGCAGTGATATAGGTCTATTGGTTTAAAAATTTTTTTCTAGGTATTCAGCAAATGTTTCTGCTTTTTGTTGAATTCGTTTGTTCATTTCTTCAGCAAATCCTTCCCAGTTTCTTCTCTTGTTTGTTAATGATGAGTTTCTTTTTTTCTAATTACATTTTCGCTCAAGTCAGAATCACTGACGTATGATCTAAAGTCAGCTAAAAATTTCTCCAACTTTTACATATTTGAATATTATATTTCTTACTAAGAAGAAATCTAACAGGTCTGGGGTTTTAATAAGTTGGATATGCAGTTGACATGTAACTACATCTTAGTTCAGCAGCTGCTTTATGCAGTTCATTGCCTTTAGTTGTTGTTATTCTGGATCCTCATCTTGTATTTTTTGCATTGAAATCACCTACAATTATGTTTTTTACAGGTTGCTTACGACATTCAAGTAATTTCTTTTATTGTAACTTGGAGGGCAATAATTTGCGGCTATTATAACCCTGTATCTGCTTGATTTAACAGTTACTGCTGTTATCTGATTTTCTGCTGTACTGAGCCCAACTTCCTGATAGTGACAAATGTTTTATTATTGCTGCAATAGAGACATGTAGCATTTCGTTGCCACGGGATTGAGACTCTTTCCACTTTCAGCTGGTAGGCGCGGATGTCTCTCTGATTGTGAAAGATTAAGGCCTGGGTTTTTTTGGGTGTTGATTTGCAACCTCCAGAAATTGAACCATTGGACTGTGGCACTTAATTGAATTTGAAGAATTCTATGAGCGTCAACTACAGAACGGAAACTGGTAAAGAAAGCTGTGTCATCCGTGTATTGGGCTGTTTCAACATATTTCTTCATTGGGATGTCTGACATGAAGAGATTGAATAATGCTGGGGCTAATGAGAAACCTTGGGGGACGCCTGCTTTGACTGATTTAGGACTGAAGAGAGTATTACCGATCTTTATTTGAAGGGACCTATCCGACAAAAAGGAACGCAGTAAAATTATTAGGTCTTCGGGTAACCTGCTTCGATGGCTTTGTGTATTAAGCCGTCGTGTCAATCTTTGTCAAACGCTTTTGTTAAGCCTAAAAAGACCGCGTAGAGCTGGTGCTTTTTCTTCATGGCGAAGTGAAGTTCTGCGACCAATCTAGTCGTCTGATGTGCATATGAATGTTTAGCTCTGAACCCATGTTGTTTGTCTGGTATGATATTGAGTGCAAAGAGGATCGCATCTTGGACATTGAACTAAACAGGCTGATTGGCCTGTGGTCCGAAGGCGAAGAATCTGCTCCTTTTTTCGAAATCACGATTATGTGTGCATGTTTCCAAATTTTGTTTAATGCCGAGAGATGCTTGTGTGGGAGCTTTGTGAGTTGGAATACTGAAATTTCATCGTATCCAGGTGTCTTTTTGTAGTTTCTGTAGATTTTATAATTCGGTAATGAAAAACGGATGGATGGTTTGAGGAATGTTTCCTGGAGCAGAAGTATGTCGATGTTGTGACTGGCCAGTACGTCAACAAGTTCCTCCTTCTTGTTGCTTACTGATTGTGTATTACAGGACATGATGTTTAGGGATCTGAGGGGTCTAGTGTCCATTTAAGCACATGAACATTGCTGTAATTTGCGTGGAAAGCGCTTGGAAAACGGCTTGTTTTAATTCCTCAAGCTGCGATTGAGGATTCAAAAATTTTACTTGGCTTGTCTGTCCGGAGTTAGCTAGTTTATTAGTGAGTGGCCTACTGCCCCCGTTTCCTCAGGATGACGTCTGGGGTGGAGCGGGCTCGGTAGATGGTGCTGGGGATTTTGACGACCTTGTTTTTGGTTATTTGTTTGCCGATGTGCCGCTACAGACGGAAAAGTTGGTTGTATGTAGTTCACCGCAATTGCTGCATTTGGCTGGAGATGTCTTTTCTTTTTTCGCAGACCCTTGTCTCGTATTTCCCCGCTTACTTCAGGCATCTGGGGTTTGCGTGACAGTGGTTTGCGGAGTGGCCGAAAGTTTGGCAGTAAAATATTGAGTTGGTTTTCCTGAGCTACGTTGGCCTGGACCTTGACTGATTGGTCCATGAAATATTTTAAGTTCAAAATATGGTGTTCCTCTCTTGGAACCACCACATTTACGATATGAATTGGGTTAAATAAATATATTTGGGAATAATAAATTTGGGATGAAACCCGGGAGCTTCGAGCTCAAATTTAATTTCATCTGCCTTAAGTTAAAATATTGCTGGTCACGTAGTACTACCGGCGGTATTTTTTATTTTGATTGCGGCAGCGAAAGGGATTGCGTGGAGGAAGAAGGCGAAGTGGTCGCGTTTGAATTGGAGATAGGTGTTTCCGTGGCGCTATTCGTCGACTTTTGATAAAATGTATTAAATATATAAAAAGAGATATCAAAATAAATGATATAACAACTACTTACACAATAAATGGCAAAATAAATAATGCAAATAAGCGTGCGAGATGTTAATGATCGAGGTGGTGGGTGATAATTCTGCAAACATAACAAAATGTACTTGAGCAACCAATTTACAATAACAAGAGTGAAATCAAAATATAATTGACATATTACGTAGATAGATGCTTCTATCATTTTATCATCAGCTTCTATCATCATTTACTGCCAGATAATTAAAACATAAAAGTACTGGCAGTCAAAATACTGACAGTTATAACTGGTCAATTGAAAAGTCCCCGGCCCATCATAGTAAAACATATTTTTTTGCCAAAATTAGTTTTTTTTATTGAATGTACTTCCCTTCAAGGGTGATACACGGATTACAGCGACCCTCCAACTTTTCGATACAATTTTTATAGTACAATTTGTCCTTTGGTTCAAAATAGGCCTCAATTTCGTCGATCGGCCTTCATTCGGCGAAAATTTCTTCCCAGCGAACATTCTTTTGAGATCTGAGAACTGGAAATAGTCGCTGTGAGCCAGATCTGAAGAATACGGTGGATGAGGAAGCAATTCGAAGCCCGATTCATGGATTTTTGACACGGTGCATTGTCTTGGTAAAGCAGCACTTTCTTTTTCTTCAAATACGGCCGATTTTCGGCGATTGACACGTTAAAATAACGCTATGTAAGAGTCGCTGCTGATGGTCCTTCCTTTTTCAAGGTAGTCAATGAAAATTATTCCATGCGCATCCCAAAATACGGACGCCATAAGTTTGCCAACCGACTGTTGCGTTTTCTCACGCTTCGGAGCGGGTTTATCGTGTGCAGTTCACTCGGATGAATGTCAATTGGACTTCGGAGTGAAATGATGGAGCCATGTTTCATTCATTGCCACATATCGACGCACAAACTCGGGTTTATTACGCTTCATCATCTTCAATCACTGCTCCCAATCATCAAGTCGTCGTTATTTTTGGTCAAAAGTGAGATCGCACCTATTTTGCACAGAGCTTTCTCATACCCAAGTATTCATGAATGATACGATGCACACAGTCAGTTGATATCTTTAGAGTGCCTGCTATTTCATTCAGTTTCAATTTACGGTAATTCAAAATCATTTTGTGGATTTTTTAAATGTTTTCGTCGGTACTCTTTCGGGAGTCCACTGCGTTCACCGTCTTGAGTGCTCATTTCACAACGTCTAAACTTGGCATACCAATCCTTGGAGGTTGATTTTCCTGAGGCAGTGTCCGGAAACTCGGCATCAAGCCAAATTTTTGCTTCAATTTTTTATTTTATTTATTCTCTTCAAAAAGCAATATTTTATCAACACACGAAATTCCTTTTTGTCCATTTATTTTCACCATAAAAAAGTTATTTGACAACTATCAAATGTATACACGCATCTTTTGAGGTTTAGGGCTAACTAAAAATCATATGGATTTAATTATAGTAGCGCCATCTATGTGCCAGACCGAGGACTTTTCAATTGACCTGTTAATAGTATAGATAATAATAGTAAATGAATAGCCCAATTCTGCTAATGGATGTTATCAATAATCTCAAATAAAGACGATCACAATGGTACGCAATAAAATGATAGATTAACCAGGATGGATAGCAATAACCTTAGTTCAGAGTAGTCAATTATTGACGGACAATCATTATAAAACAGACAAGAACTGTAACTGATAGCAATGATAAACTATGCTAGGATGAAGACATGACACACGATATTTTATTATATTTAATTTGCCATCTTAGAATTATGGAGAGTATACGACGATTCGAAGAAATAATAAAGTATAGTAAAATAAGATACCTAACGATGGATGGATAAATAATTAAATGAGTAGAGTATAATGAATAGAGAATAATAAGAATAAAATAAGAAATAGAGAATTATAAATTAACAATAATAAATTGAATAAATGAATTGAATAACAATAATAAAAATAATAAATGGGAAATAATAAATAGAATGTGAGAAATGAATGCTAATAAATATAAAATAATAATTAGAACATAATAAGTCGGGATTTAATAAAAAATAAATGATAAATATAAAGATAAAACAGGAATACTACATGAACAAACTCACCATTTGATGAAACTCAGCTTAGACGACACAAAACACAATAAAATAAACTGGACAATGAGAACGTAGTGACTCTGACCGACACGACTTTAGAAATGGTCTTTCATGAACTTCTAACATCCGTTCGACGTGAGTAGATCTGGTAAATACAGCCAACGAAGTAAGATCAACACTGTTGCCATTTATGGTAATTATTTATGTTAACAAATATTAGCAACAGTGACAAATCATATAACTAAAAAGAGGCGGCAATCCTGTCTAGTTTCTTTGCATTATCCTTCAAACCTTTTTTAAAAAATACTTGAACGACCCAAAATTTAAAATGTTTAAAATATCAAACTAGGAGATGGAATTCTAAGTACCATAGACATTCGGAACGATTTATGATTTCGTTGAATGCTACATGTCTATGTCTGTATTTTAGGGAAAATATGTCGATAAAATATAAAGAAATAAAACACGTTACACATCGTTTACGACCGATAGCTTCTCGAACATTAACAAACACAGAAATAGTATACTCAACAACCGAAAAAGGATTATTGTCAATTGTTTGGAACACTAATCATTTTAGACTTTATCTTTTTGGTGTAAAATTTCAGGCAGCCACCGATCATAGACCAGAAACAATCAAATTCTCGAAATATAAAGAAACATATCAATAAAATATTTTTAAAATTATTATTTCAGTTACAACACAGTACGACGAATCGATTGTAGGCAAATTGAGGTTACTTGCCTTGCTGAATTTTAGTTCAAATTATTCAATTACGCTGTTTTTTTGCGGTTGGTTCCACAAAAGCAATTTTTTCACTGTGAAATATGATATATAATTCAAACACAATTAAAGCGCCCTAAAAGTTTAAATTTTGGAATGCGAATAAATAGGAAACGAGACTCAAACATTTAATACATATCTTACTACTATGCAAAACAATATTTTATTTTATGTTATCATATTTTAGTATTTACAAAATCTAATTAGCAAAAAAATTATTTAATATGATTGTAAATCAGGTTAACGTATTACAGAGCTCAGATGAACGGCAAAATTTGAATATGTAGGTTAGGGTAAATGTACAAATCCTCCACTATACCCACTACATATATAGTGATGTATAATATTTTCACTAAATGTGAATACTAATTTAATATCTCGGCAACGTTGCAATCGACCTGACGTCATGTTTGATCTCCAATTACAGAAGATCAATTAGTTTTCCACCCGTTAGCATGTGGAATGCTAGAGGATAAATGATTATGATATCTTTTAGTGCTTAAGGTAGTTTCGCAGCCCTATATCGAAAAATGCCGGCAAAGCAATTTAAAAAGATATTTTATATTTACAAGATATTATTTTTTACAAGATATTTAGATGATCATAAGTAGCTGTTTCAGTTTCATAATATACCCATTAATCAGTCCATTTTAAATTTAAGAAAAATTGGTCTTGCTTGCTTAACAATTAATAGTAATTAGTATTGTTCTGAACACATCGTATATCATTGTGATAGAGGTAATTCTAAAAGTTCTTTGGATTTTTCAGTAAATAGTAGTGTTATTAACTTCTAATCAATTTCAGGTTTCATTAATAAATGTATTTCCAACAAAGTACTAATTGAGTCTTGCAAGTAATTATATATTATTTGTGCAAAAATTACAATGAACATTATAAATGACTTGTTTGTTGGTGAATCGTCATTTCTCCTGTGGGACACAAGACAAAATAGGAATTAATGAAAGAAATAGAAGGAAAATTAAAAATAACAAGGCTAGAATGTTACATAAAATAAGTACTTGAAATTTACTGACAGAGAAAAATTTTTTGAAAAAACAACTATTGTTCATGTAAATAAATTATTCTATAATCAAATAAGCAACGTATTTATCAATTAATATTTTAGGTGAGAAATATGGAAATATGGAAAATATAATTGGAACATATTGGGTAAATACAAGAAATTACGAATTATAACAATAATCATTAATGCAATAAAATATATACTAAATGAAACTTTATTCTTTAAAACTTTTATCAATTATATTAATTATTTAGTTTTTTTTTAATTTTAGTTTAGGTCTAAGTTTTTAAGTCAGTAGTTCCTTAGAGTTGTCAGTAGTTCATTATAAACGCATTTCCTTGATATATATTTCTAAATTGTAAATTTTTTTTTATTACTCTTCGTGAATCCACAATCTGCCCTATTGGCAATAAGTATTTCTTCTGTTTATATTATATATACATGGCATGTAGAAAATCACTTCATTAAGCAATCTTCTGTATAAAATATTATCTTAATTAATTAGTCTTATTCTAATGCTTATTCTAAACTTTACATATGTCCAGTAATCAGATCAGGTGGTGTTTTAGTCTACGCACTTCACTATCACGTCGCATATTTAGCTGATTAGCGAGTACATTGGGATGCACTGACACTCTTTCGAAGTACTTCGCACAAACACGTTAGATTACACTCGTTATAGGTTCTAGAGGAATATCGCGTTGTATCACTTTATTTGAAATATAGTACGGAGCATCAACAATGGCACGCAACACCTTATTTTGGAACCGTTGAATGATGGATATATTAGATTTGCTAGCGGTACCCCATAGTTGAATTCCATATGTCCAAATGGGCTTGAGTATAGACTCATACAGCGATGGCTTTAATGCGCCATCTCTTTAACCATAATTGTATTTGCTCCAGGTGGGTTTGTAGGTTTATTGATGCTGTGACTGGATCTTCATGGGATGCTAAGATTGCTGTATCGTATGCATATGTTGCCACAGTAGTTATTTTTGTGGTGGGCAGATCAGCCGTATACAGAAGATACAGTACTGGACCCAGTACACTACCTTGCGGAACTCCTGAATATATGGGATTTAATTCGGTATGTTCATCGCCTTGATTTACAATAAAATGTCTGTCAGTGAGATACGATTTTAGTAGCTGATAGTCCGGATGAGGGAGAAGTTTCATTAGTTTAACCTGCAAGCCCGTATGCCATACTTTGTCAAAAGCCTGAGATATGTCTAGGAAAGCAGCCGAACAATATCTTTTGGCATTTAGGTCAGCGTTTATTTGGTTGACAAGTCTATGCACTTGTTCTATAGTCCCATGCTTATTGCGAAAGCCAAACTGATGTTCTGGAATAATCTTTCTTTTTTCTATTATATAGTTTAGTTTTTTTATGTATAATTTCTCGAAAACTTTCGAGATTATTGGTAATAAACTTATAGGTCGGTAGGAGGTCACATCTTCTGGTATTTTTCCTGGTTTAAGTATCATTAATATTTTAGCTACTTTCCAGATACTAGGGAAGTAATTAATTAGTAGCATAGCATTAAATATAAATGTTAATAGTTTTATAGCCTTTTCTGATAGTTCTTTTAAAATTTTGCCAGTAATCAAGCCATAACCAGGAGCTTTTTTAATATTAATCTCTCTCATTATTGTATGTTTAACTTTTTGATCGTTAATTTCTCGTGCGGTAAATCCATTTGAAATGGCGAATCTAGAAAGCCAGTAATTTTATTTTCGTCATCTTTATGTAGCTGAGACTGGAAAGGTTTAAAAACATTTTTTAAGTGCTTTGAGAAAATGTCGGCCTTCTCTTTATTGCTTCTCGCCCAATTATTTTCGCTTGTTTTAATAGATGGGTTATGCTGCTGGGATCTCCTAAGCTTTTTTGTTGCTTTCCACAACGAATAGTCTGTAGCCTCAGTTGATGTTAAGTTTTCTAGGTATTCTTGAATGCCTTGGTTTTGTTCAATTTGGATTAGATCTCTCAGCTCTTTTATGGCCCTATTAAATTTTCTTTTATTCTCTTCAGTCCTTTGCTGTTGCCAATTTCGTCGTAACTTTCTTTTTTCTGCTATCTTTTTCTGTATTGTACATGATATATGTGTATTTTTTCTTGGAAATGTTTCACTGTTGGGGGTCGCGGAATATGCTGCCTCCTGTATATTTTTTGTAAGATTTATTGCTGCTATTTCTATATCCATTTCAGTTTGTAACGGTAAGTTTAGAGAGATATTTTGGTCTAAGTTTTCTCTAAATGAGGGCCAGTTAGTTCTATTATTGCACAGAGAAGGGGGTTTATCTTTGATGGTAATTTTTGAAGAAATTGTTACTATTATTGGTGAATGATCAGAAGACAGGTCGAAACATGATTCTGCCTGACACTTTTTTGGATCAATATTTTTTGTAATACAGAAATCTATTGTATCTGGTTTTTTATTTCTGTCTGAAGGCCAATATGTTGGTTCACCAGTAGAGATATGTTGTAAGTTATCTATCCTTATGGCTTTGAGCAGTTCTCTAGGTTTCTTTGAGGTTATTATTCTTGAACCCCACATTAAATGTTTTGCATTATAATCTCCTCCTGCTATAAATCTATTACCTAGCGTACTGAAGAATTCTTGAAATTGTTCTGCCTTGTTGTTATGTTTGGGTGGGCAATAAATCGCAGAAATTGTTAATGGTCCATGGGCTTCCTCTATGGTTATACTGGTGGCTTGCAGGTAGTCTTTGCCGAATTTTTCTTTTTCGAAATGCTTTATATCATCTCGAATTATTATGGCTGTACCTCCATGTGCTTTATCATCAGGGTGATTTGTATGATAAAGCTTATATTTAGGAACTTTCAGATAATTCTTGTCCGTAAAGTGTGTTTCGGAAACCACCATAACGTCAATATTTTGTTCATTTACGAACATTTTTAGTTCCCTGGCGTGTTGTTGGAGCCCATTGGCATTCCAGACGGCGATTTTGTAGCTATTGGTTTCAGGCATTAGGCAAGTTTGCTTACGACGGTTGTGAGTAGACCAAGCATCGTACTCATTTGATCCATTAGTTTGGCCATCATATTTTCTAATCTTGAGATGTTGCTAGTTTCAGTAGGTTGAGATATTGTCTCTCGTTTTTGAGCTGAACCATTTTCAACTATTTGGGCATAAGTTATGTCTGGTTGACTTGTTCTGGTGGGTAGTGGTAGATTGGTAGTAGTGGATTGTTTTTGTTGATGCCTTTTTTCCCTTAAGGCAGGATAGAGTTTCTGCTGTAGTTGCTTGTGAACTGCGCAACCCTTGTAGTTCGCTGGATGATTTCCGTTACAGTTAACACATTTCACTTTTTCATCGCGAACTTTACGAGTACAATCTCCTGTCTTATGTTCTCCTGCACATTTTACGCATCTATATGATTTGCGACAGTAAGTTTTTGTGTGCCCGTGCGCTTGACACCTTGTGCATTGTGGTATAATTCTTTTTATATGTGGTGGTTCACATTTAATAATATTATTTTCCAATTTGGTGATTTCATACACCGCCTTATTATTTCCATTAGGTTTTATGTCTATATAAAACATAGGCAGAGGTTTTTTTGTCGTGTGATGTCGTATATTGTGAATATTTACGACCTCGTGGCCTTTTTCAGCTAGTGCTACCTTGATGGTGTTAAAGTCCGTCCCGTGATGTAATCCTTTTAATACGAATTTAAATGTTCTCTCAGATTTTGGCCTGAATGTATGGTATTGGGTGTTTCTTTCATCTAATTCTTTTATAAGAACTTTAAAGTGATCCGCTTCGAACAATTGGATTTTAATTGTTTCATAGCTCACTGTTTTAATTATGTAGTTCGTAGTAATGGTTTTCAATAAGTCATGGATGTTTTTTATTGTTCCTACCTTATAGACTGTTATTGGTGGTGGTTTGGGAACAACTTTTTCAGGGCTTGGTTGTATGTTCTCTTCAATTTCTTCCGACAGGTTGCTAAAACTGTTTTTTGTCTCTATCGGTTTCTGCAACCAATAGTCACTGATTCTTGTTTGTTTCCTCGCGATTTCTTCTTCTGGACTTCTCAATCGTTTTTTGTTAATGACTGTAGTCCATTCTGATAGTGGAGTTTGCGTTATTGCTGTTTGTTCTAATCTTATAACAAAGTGTGCAGGTGATTTGGTTGAATCGCTATGGTTTGCCATTTTTTAATTTTTAATATTTTATTTAATTTACTTCCAGAGGATAAAAAAAATAAAATAAATACATTGTTTATTTCACGCACTTCATTTCTCACTTACGTTATTTTAGCACTAGTTTTTTACTATAAATACTATAAATGAATTTCAAAAGGACTGTTGTAAAATAAGATGAAATAATTTTAAACACTAATAAAAATGAGATGCAGTCCTTTTGTCTGGTCACGTAAACACGTATTCACTACACTTTAGGTCAACAGATTTCGGAATGTTACATAAAATAAGATCTTGAAATCTACTGCAGAACAAATTGTTTGAAAAATCAGCTATTGCTTTAAAGATCGAGAAGTGGAATAAATAAGTAAAGACATTGAAATTTTATTTAACAATTCAGCTAGAGAATTTATTCTTTTATCAAATTAGCCTAGTGTGAAATTGAAAAAAACACTATAGAAATACATAATTAATGAAACTGACTACATCATTTGTATAAATGGAATATATAGGGCAAATACAAGAAATTATGAATTATAACAGTAATTTGGTAAATATCTTAAATGGTATAAGTGTATAACACATAATAGACACTAAGATGTTTAACAAATAATGCAAAAAAATATATTACTATATGAAGCTTTATCCTTTTAGATGTTTGTCAATTATTTTAATTATTTAGCTTATATATTCTGTATTGATCATAAATAGATTTCTTTGATATATATTTCTAAATTGTAAAAAATAAAGTATTAAATAAGTAAAATACTTTAAAAATTATTTCAAGCATATATTTCCTTTTTAATGTATGAACAGTTTTTACTTCATTTAATATTCCATATTTATGTTTATTATATAAAAGGGAAGAATAAGAATATATACATATATGTATATTTGCTTTTGGGTGCGCTGATTGTTATTCTACAATTTTAAAAATAATCTCACTTATGACGCCTTTGTTATAATGTATAAATTTTAAATTTTTCAATACTTAGGTTTTATTAAATGGAATTTGAAAATGGTTAGTAAGTGTTAGCTCATGATATATTTTGCGTATACTTTAATATGCAGACGTAAATTACTTCAATGATTATTATAAATCAAATATATTTTCGGGCCTATATTGAAGATATTTTTAAAACAAATGTTAGTAACATCATTTTTAAATTACTCGCTTAACTTTATTATGGGAGAAACATGATTAACTTAAAAAATAGTGGTCGAATCGACCACTTTTTATCGTTTTTATCATTTACCACATTTATATCGTTTCTATTCGATAGTTACCAACACTAATTCAATTTTAGTTGGGGCAGTAAGGAAATGCACTTTTTTATTAGAACATAATTAGCGTTGGGAACTATGGCTAATCAGTCGCTAGTTTCGGTTCGACTGATTGTGTTACTTTTTACTATAGACTGTTTTTGAGTCGTGTACTTTTAGTTACTATTTTCGCTTCTACTAGTTTCATTCGACTGCTTTTTAACGTTCTGACTCTGTCGTCCTAGACGCGACCTTGACAAAAATGTACCGAATTTATGCTTTCCTAGATTTATATATAATATATTTAGTTTTATGATTTTTTGGTAGTTTGCTTGTAAATAACAATATATTGTATATTATTATAGCAACATTTTGGAACGATATTTTTCAAGATTGTTACTGTAATAGGGTAAAAAATTAAAATTGTGAATGACAAATAAGTAATAGGTAATATTTTTTTTGATTGACTTTTTGGTTTGTATCTAACACCCTCGATTTTTGTTAGAAAATATTTCCGTCCGATAATAAATAAAGCATTAATTTTATTTTAAAAAGCCCTAGTAGTTATTGTGCCATCATTTTTAATTCATGGTTATTGTAATACATGTTACATATCATATAGTAATACATGTTTAGTTTAAGCTGTATTGTATTGTTTATATTTATTTTAGTACATTGTTTAAAAATAGCATTTCATCTCAGAACATTCAGATATAAAAGTAACTCAACTTCCTTTAAAATGTAAGTATTATTGATATATTAATAGTATTCAGTAATGTTTTTCCTTTTCTTTTTTAAAGTTAGTACGTGAAGGAATATGTACATCTCCGTCTCGCGTATACTAAGGTTGGAATATATAAGCAAATATTAAATTAATTGCTCCAAGCAATTATATCCGTCCTTTCCTCTCTTACAATTTATATAGGAAAGGGATCGAACATACTCGTCTGACATCAAGAATTAAAATAAAAAGCCAAGCCGTGCATTAGATTTTGCATATTTTGTAGTGGTTAGTAGGCGTGTTGGCCACAGAAATATCGATATATCGAGGGAAAAGAATATCAATATTTTTTGCAATAAGTATAAGATATATCGATATTTTGCAAAAAAATGTATGTATATTTTTAATAGAAAATAAAAATAGTGAAATATTAGCCTAAAAATTTTTTTTTTCTAAAACTCTTAAGGAATAACGGTATTTTTGATAAACCATTAAAATTAAGTACGATAATTTACTAAACGTTTAAAAGTAAGTTCCGATTTGAAAGTTTTTTTTAATTGTACTTAATCTTCTGAAAATATATCAGCTAAAAAATATCGATATATCGACAAAAAAATATCGATATTTTTTCTGCATCCCTAGCGGCTAGTTATTTAAATTTTTGTGTTGATAGTGGTGTATGGAGATAGCTGATACACGATTTTAAAGTTCTTCAAGTCGTAAAAATGTCGAAGAAGCAAAGATCAGTTAGCGGGTCTCAAAAAACCAAATCACAGACTGATCCAGACGTACCGGATCAAAATACAGAAAATATAATCAATGATGTAGTCAGGTACATTATTCTTAAAGCTGACGAAAATTCATTTTATACCAGATCCGAATTAAATCAAAATGTAATTCACAAAAAGGGCCAATGCGTGAATAGTGTTATACAACAAGCAATTAAGGTTCTGGAAAATGTTGGTATTATTATTGTTATATGGATGTTGTTGATATTGTTTTGCATACATTTTTAGATATATGGTTACACACTTCACTACATAGTATAAAACAAAGTCGCCTTTTCTGTCCCTATATCCCTATGTGCGCTTAAATCTTTAAAACTACGCAACGGTTTTTGATGTGGTTTTTCAATAGATAGCGTGATTCAAGAGGAAGGTTTATATGTATAATACATGCATAATATACTAAGGCAACATTGCTAATTTTAGAGGTTTTTAACGTGATGTCGTAAATTAACCTATTTTTTAGGCTTATTTAGCAATTAGCAAAAACGCTGCCTAACCCTACGAGTTAGATCAAATTAATGTACTACAATATTGTACACCATAAAAGGTCTACAAAAAAGTCCGCGATGGTATATGTTTATCTTTTAGGGATAACCCACATTAACCATTTTTATTGTTTACTTTTTACGTGAGAAAATGGCTTATTTACGAAGCTATTTTAAGCAATACGGCATTAATCCTTATCGAATTAAGTACCTTAAATACAGTGTGCAATTAATATAGATCAATATGGTTCCTTACAGCATGTAAATTAAACAAATATTTTCGGAGATATTACAAATTTAAAATTTGCGTTTAAAAATGTGTAATGTAATAAAATTTGTATGAATTTAGATATTCCAAAGATAGCAGGAAATCTTCATAGTAAGTATAGGGGAAGAGGAATTGTTTTACTCCAAATTTAATGCGTGCAGGCCAAGGGCATTAATGAATGAACCAAAAATACTGGATCGATTTTAATCATGTTTTCATTGAGTGACATAGGCATATATATTTTATGCCCGTGCAAAGTCGGAGCGGGCCGCTATGTTTTTATATACAACGTTCATATATTTTCTGTAGTGTATTTAATTTAGTATCAGCATTGCACCCGTGCGAAGCCGGGGCGGGTCGCTAGTACTGAATATGATGATGTAAAAATGAAAAAAAAAAATTTTTTAATTAGTATATTGCCTTCTGTAAATTATTCCGATGAAGAAGAAAAATGTGTTTCTAGTTATGAAACTGGTTCAAATGTACCGAATGCTGCTCACAAGATACTGACTCTATTAATTTTATCCCATATATTTATGACAAACACTCCAGTATCAGACAGTGAGCTCTACGATACCATTCCTTTATTGTTTTTATATTGTTGATTTATTATTTCAGAATCCCTTTATAGTTTTCTGAAGTCCTTGGATATTGATGTAGAAGTTGACCATCCATTTTTCGGTAAAGTCAAAGAATATATAAAAGAAACCTTAATAAAGAATTATTACCTTCACTGTGAGTTTGAGGACAAAACGAAAATACAAACTTTCCAATGGGGGATTCGAGCTGAAATTGAAATCTCAAAGATGAAGGTTTTACAGTTTGTGTGTGAGGTAACTATTTCAGTTGACTTATAAGCACATAGTCAGGTTATTATTAATTTACTGATGTATGGAAATAAGCAACCAAAAGACTGGCCAGAACATTACAGAGCGGCCGAGAATCAGTTCAGAGAAAGAGAAGAGCTAAAGGAAGAAACAAGGGATGAATCAAGCTAGTCACCGATACTGGTAAAACTACAATATAAAGTTTATTTGTATACAAAAATTGTATCTTCTTAACTAATACAATATAAATAAAAAGATATAGTAAAACGTTAAATCTCATTGATCCTTACATTGCGTTGTAAGCTGGGCCGCAACCTACTTATGGGACCACCCAGTTGATGTTCTGGCTGGGGTCCCTGATGTTGCACGTCTTACGGTGGATGCGGTTCTGGGCATTGATCTACAGTCACTGGCCCTCTCCAGAATCGAGTGGCACAAACTCATACACACCAGCGGGACAATAACAATCTTCGAGTCCATCGAAGACGCCTAAGTTTCGTTTGACAGGATTTTGCGAGTTTAAAGTGTTGCATGACATAATTTGTATTATACACTATATATACGCTTTTAGTTGACTTTAAAAGATTCCAGTTGTGTTTTGATGACATTTGGGTGATTATTTTATGAACTTTTAAACAATTCATTAATAAAAAACTTATTTTTGTGTAATGCTCTAATTTTTCATTAGGTACAATCTTTTAACTAACTTTCGGCAAGGTAATAAAACCCGCGGCAAAGACTACTAAGCATCCTCCAGGGAAAGTGAGATTGGGGATACTGTGAAAACTGCCGGTGCCCTGGTGAGATCCTATTGCCGTCTTCGAAGTGATGCTTTATGGACGGATGGTGTTTGAACCTGCGAAGAAACGAACATTACCGCATTACCGATCTTTGGATATTCAGTACCTTTGGAATTCCTTGAACGGGCTCAGGTACAGATTGGTGTAATCCAAACCCGACGGCGATCAGGGGTACCTCGTCGTTTAAATGATACAGAAAGGATCCTCCGTTGGTGTTCTTATCCAAAGGCCAGCCGATGGTGTGCTCCGCGCACCCGGTTTATGTTTGAATCATTCGTCACGATATCTGTAACGCTCCCGTCATCGTTGTACAGGACTTCGGAAGGTGCATAACCCGGGCCCACGGCCTCAGCTTGCTCTCCCAGCCACTGAATAACGTGTCCCAGCGGGACGATATAGTTCCCGTGATTAAACATCGGAGTTCCTGACGAAATATCATTTATTCAATACATAAATCGATTTAAGGCAAAGAATCCAACCTGGAAAGGCTGGTACCGGAATCCTACCGGTGCTAGTTAACAGACCGAACTTATCCTCCGTTAGGGGAATGTTCAGAGGCGCGCCCTTCTCTTTCCAGTCCCATTTATGGGACCTTCTCGACGATGCTTACCTAAAAATCTATGTTCCGTATAGACCACCGATCAAGTGAGCTATGACTTCGATTCCACCGACCCTAATTTTCTTCCCTTCCGCTTCCAACAGTTGTTTGGCTCGTATAGCCGCGCTTATTCCTGTTGGACCACCGCCGACTATCAGAATATCAGTTTATATCTAGAATGTATAATTTAAGAAAAATTAATCCTTTCAAGGTAAGTAATAATTTTATCATGACATGTCACACAGAAATTGTGAAGAATATATATTATAAATTTAAATAGTGTAGATACTTATAGTGGTAGAAAAATAGTGTTTTAAGCTGGGCATATAATTTCTCAGACTATTGAAGAAGAATTATCAGACTGTAACACGAATAAAGCCAAAGCCAAGTCTCTTTGAAACAATTTTTTTGTTTAAATACGGTCAAATTCTATGCATATTTATAATCAGACTTATAGACAGACAGGTAAAATAATAAAAATGATATCAATAAAATAATTCGTTATATAATGTTTAATTCATAATAATATATATTGTACAATTTTCTTAATATGTCACTCCAATTACCAATATTAATCTATGGGATAACGATGTCTATTTTTCTTACTTAAATGGTAGTTGTTAAAAATAGAATCTTTATTATTTATTATTATAACAATAATATAGAATAAATTATATTTTAATGAAAAAACAGCTGAATCATAGTGCATTTTATATTAAAATTACCTTTCCATCTTGGATCTTCTTCTCTTGGATGAATGAAATATAGTGTGTTATCTTGGAAAATTGATTCGAATATATTCCTATTTAACCCAACTGTTGGACAAGAAAATATGATTAGTTATATTTAAGAGTCCAAAGGTTACTTCACAATATGCTATAAATAAAATAAAGCTCCAGACAATAATTGTATCATTACATATAATCATTTTAAGCTATAAAAGTTAAAATATCTTATAAAATTTATTTTCGACAAATTAATTAAATATTCCGAATTAAAATGAAATCTTAGATATTTTCAACGAATTCCCTAAATGCAAACTCATTTTCTTTTATTTTAACAAGGAATTGTATAATTAAAGGTAACAGAAATACCTTACTCAAAAAATCAAAGTCCAACTCAGAGGTTCAAACAAAATATATCAAAATAAACTGAGCTCAGTGCAATTTTTATTTATTGACCTTTGACAACAAAGTAACTTATATCTATAAATGTAATTTTATGAAAATCGGTCTTATAACATAAATATAATACTAAATAACACATAAAGTCACAGTTCAGAATCCTTTTTCTCATCTTCTATGTTGATTGTCTCCTATATATCAATCTTGGAATAATTCTATGTCCAAAATATTACTACAATATTAAATAAGTGTATTTTCATCTGTAATAAGATTGTGGGAAAATAAAAATGATACGGCAAGACCGATTGTTTAGAAACAGACATTTGACAAGATTGTAGAAATTTGTTTTTTGGGTTGACGAGCGAATTTAAACCAAATAAAATTACCTGACATCTGTGGATTTTTCGAAAAATTTATCTAGTAATCCTAGTTAATAGAGCACATTCAATCCATATTTAGCTACTAGGTCACGAGAATTTTTGATATTTACGCCTTCACCCAAGCACATCTAAATAATAATGTAAGGAAAAAGGCTTTAAAAAACTCTGTATCAATAATTTCTTACAAAAGCTTATATTGTTCCCAATCATAAGACTGCCTAGTGTTGTTCATTCTCAAGGAACTCAGTATATTGTACTTCTAAGTTTAAAAGGTGCCCTAATTTTAAAATTTGTTGGAATTGGCATCATCCTAAAAATAGACTATAAAAATACACTTGATATCATAAAAACTAATTTAAATTACCTCTGACGTGCCTTGTACTTTACCAATAAGACCGTTGTCAAAATCTACCACATTGTCAAACATTCTATCAATCATATCGAAAATAGTCTACAATTTTGTTTTTCTATTATTATTTTTGGACTTTGTTGGTTGCTGGAGAGGAGTTTTAGAGTTTTCTTGCTGTTTGTGTGTTTACCCTTCAATCTCAGGAATATTCACTAAACCAGGTAACATTTTCACAAGCGATCCTTTTTCGATCTTCCTGATCCAGCGACTTCTAAATCATCAACCGTGCATTTTGTTGTAAATGATTTCTTATGGGCTGGCCCAGACTATCTCCAAGTTAACCTCCAAATTACGTTTTTGAGCAGCTTCATACACAATAAAAATGGGTAATTTTATCATTTGATTTTGTTCTTTGCAATTACCTGAAATAAAGGTAAGTTATGTAATCATCATTTTCTATAATAAATTGTCTACCCATTGCTTCAAATGAGAACTCCTCCTTGTTTTGTTAATATAATTTAGAGCTTGCAATGCAGCTTCATTACGAGCATTTTTTATCGTTTGCGCCTCTCCATAAAATTTGACGTCGTTGACGTTAAAATGGACTTTGAAAGGTCCCTTCGTGTCAGAATCATTTCTTCTAACATGAAGAGTATCATTAAAATGAACCGTGTCATTCATTTTATGCAAATAAGATTTTTTCTCTGAAATGTCTGGTGATGCAGTCTTGCCTTCTATTTGTTCCTAAAAGGCACCTTATTTATATGTCTATATTTAACTAAACAATATTGAATACCAAAATATCATTATTTATAGAGTATTGTACAGACATCCCTACCTTTAATGCTAAATTGTTTAGTAAAGCTACAGGTGTTTCTTCAGGTTCTTTTCACTCTTTTTGATCTTCAAAGAATGATGTTGATATTCTGTATTTTTCAGAGCCCTCTGTGCAGCTTTCCTTTGAGCATTCTTCAAGCTTTTACCATCCACTGCTTAATTTTCATTTCCTAAATAGAAAGCGATGATAAAAACTGTATTGTGCAGAGGTCAATGAAATTTTTGATATATAATTGCATCTAATAATTTCACATTAATATACCTCTTCGTTAATTAATTCATATGAAAATGTAATATCATTACATTCAGCAGTTCGTGACTAGAACTTAATGCGGATTTGCCTTCTGCTGGTTCACTAGTCAAACCTAAAACTCGGTTTGTTTCTGGCACAGAGGGATTATTTTTCCACGTTTCCGAATAAAGATACCACGATGAGGTATCTATTATTCTTCAAAGTTAAAAGCGTCCCAGATATAGATCCTTTTATACTAGTGAATATATACCAATACAGTCTCTGTCGCCAAAAATATTTTTATATCATTTAATAACAATCCATAATTTAAGCTTAACAAGGAAAATAATAGTAGTATACAATTAAAGCAAATCATACTCAAATAGTTCCGTGCTAGCTCTCGAAGAGAACGGTCGTGTCCGGTCCGCCGAACCTACCTGCGCTTCCGAGAATTGCCCGAAACTTTCTTAAAGACGGTCGATCCGTTATCACGTTTCTACCAGTGCCTACTTCAAAAAAAAAAGCGCCTGTAAGCGCCAAAAAGGCGCATTTACAGACAACGTTTAACGTTTGTAAACGCCGGAAAGCGTTTTACAAGCGGGGCAATGGCGTCCCACACGCCAGAGCCAGCACCGCCTTCAGAAAGTTGCCGTCTAACAACCGACAAATGTGCCGATGATAGCCCTGACGATGCCCCGATGAGAGGTAATGAACTCATCGAGTACCTAAAAAATGAAAACGCAGAGCTCAAAATTGAGGTTACCCAACTGCGAATACTGCTAACAAAGCAAGGAGAAGAGCTCTCCGCAATGCGGATGATGCTGCAAGACGCCCTTACTAAACCCACCCCGGCGCAGTTAGTACATCAACCTCAAGAGACAACAAATGAAATCACATCTCAACCGCTAAAAATGAAGATCCGGATGATCGATTCACCGTGGTGGGAAAGAGGAAGAGGGGCCCCTTCACCCCACCACAACCAAGTCAGCTGTCGAAGGCCGTCGATAAGGCTAGACATGCAGCTGCAACCAAGCCGGCTGCCAAGCCGTCTACCCAACCCATCCAGCAGAGAGCCAAGGCCAACTCGCAACCATCAACCTCCAGAAATGCCGTCAGATCAGCGCCCAAACCAGCGATCGTCAAGACGACCCAGCCAATTCAGGTAAGTAGCCAGGCTATTAATTCACTAAATACATCGCCTCAAGCTACCACAGTTCCAAACACTTCTGGAACTGCCTCACAATCACCAACCTCACTACCTATGCCAACTCTTTCGGCGAACCCAAATCCAACCACTGCTCCAAGAAAGGAAAAATCCCACCCATTGTTCTTCGTGACACGAAAAAATATTGAGAAATCCTTAGAATTGCGAAAGATAATTCAATAGAAATTACCGCAACTTTAAGCCGAAAGGACGGCACTCGCTTATTTGTACCAACTTCGAACGATTTCCGCAAACTGACCAAGCTTCTTGAAGACCGGAAATACGCATTTCACTCCTTCTGCCCTCCTTCTGAAAGGGCAATACGAGTCATCATCCGCAACATCCCAACGATTGTAACGGTTGACGAAGCCAAAGAACACCTTATTTCGCAAGGTTTCCACCCAAAACCACTTCAAATGTGGAAACTTAAATCAGGCGAAGACCTTCCCATAATCCAGGTCGTTGTTCCTAACGAAGAAAGGAACATCATTAATCTCACCAAAATAGGCCTGTCAATCGTGAAAGTCGAACTCCAGCGAGGCAACGGCCAGCCTGTGCAGTGCTACAACTGCCAGCTGTTTGGCCATTCCAGCTCTTGCTGTAGAGCGCCTCCCCGGTGTGTCAAATGCGCCGGACACCATGAAACCCGTTTGTGCACCAAGGTACGCGATGAGCCACCTAAATGCAGCAATTGTTGAGACCCACACACAGCCAATTACACAGGCTGTAGCTGTCGACCTGCTCCCAGGAATCTTAGACCAACCCAATCCAGACAAGCCTCCGGCAACACAAACTCTTAGTGGACCAACCAGGGAGGCAGGAGGTTAGCTCAAATGCTGGCCTCCTCCAACCAGGCGGCTCCCGCCAATATCCCAGCCCCTGCCCCAATGCAACCTTCTGCACTGCCAGCGGGTCTTCCAACTACCTTCACACTGCAGCAGATGCTCAGCATCCTGCAGTTCATTCAATCCCAACAATTATTTCCCAATGTAGCCGCCTAAGCGGCAACCCCCCCCCCCCCTTCCCATCCAGCTTTCAGCAGTTGTCTACTCGTCAAAATGGCTGCTTCCAAAGTTCTTAAAATCATGTCGTGGAATGCCAACAGCTTACGCGATAAAAAAGTGGAGCTGGAACTCGTTCTTTCGTCTTCAGACATCGATATAACACTTATCCAGGAGACTCTCCTAAAACCCTCTCATCGTTTTTCCCTTCTAAACTACACGGTTTACAGGAATGACCGTATCCCAACTCGCGGTGGCGGAACTGCTATACTAGTCAAAAAAGGAATTAAACACAACCTTCTGCCTTCAATTGTATCGTCACCAAATATCGAGTCCACCTCTATCCAGGTGGAAACTAAGGACCGTCCAATCGCGATCACCTCTCTGTACAGGAAATGCTCCACACATGACTCGTCTGCCTTCAAAACACTCTTTGACGGCCCAACCTCAAAAATAATCGGTGGAGACTTCAACGCTCACCATCCCATGTGGGATTGCGAGCGCGCAAATCGAGCAGGCAACGACATCGCAGCACTGAGTGCAAACTTAGGGCTTGGTCTCGCCCTGTCGGATGAGCCTACCCATCACCCCGCTATTGGACAACGGGGCACTCCACGCATTCTGGATTTTTTCATTCTCCAGAACATCAATCGTCCTTGTGATGTACAAGTTCTCGACAAGTTACATTCGGACCATCGTCCGATTATATTAACTCTCGGGGATTGTTGTGCAATCGAAATTCCTCGCTTCAAGGCCAGAAAGAAAACCGACTGGAAGAGATATCAGGAAATTCTCTTGGAATCCGGTCCAATCCCGAAGATTGATCGACCTGACCAACTCGAGCGTGCCGTGTCGAAGCTAACACGAGACATCCAGTCCGCCTATCACAATTCATCATTCGAAGTTCCATCTTATTCAAACTCTCAAAGTGAGCCAGTTCCTGAAGGCATCAAGTCACAGATCCGACTCAAAAATCGTCTCTATCGTAGAGCTCGTGCCACCCTCAACTCGGCAGACAAAAGGGAGGCCAACAGAGTAAAACGAGAAGTGAAGGAATCCATTAAAGCCTGGCGATCCGAGAAATGGAACTCATTTCTAGCGGACCAAAGGCTGGATGACCCCGCAACTTTCTGGCGACTCTCTAAAAGCCTCGTGGGGAAGGTGCAAAACGTCATACCCCCCTTAAAGTCAGCGGAGACAGGAACTTTTGCAGTCACGGACCGCGAAAAGGCCGAGCTCCTCGCTAAAACCTATGAGGCTCAAATGGAACGCCTCCCTCCTGCTACAAATATAAACGCTGCTGACAACGACGAAATCATTAGGAATTCCAACTCCGTTCGTTCGCAAGTGCCTCCGAGTTATCTTTTAAACCATCTAGTCACTCCTAAAATACTCACTCAAATGATCAGCAAGATTCGGAATAAGAAGGCCCCGGATTTCGATAATATTTCGATAGCCCAACTAAAAAATCTTCCCTACAAGCAGCTCGCCGAACTAAGTAATATCATCAACGCCATTCTGAGGCTGCAACACTTTCCATCCACATGGAAACATGCATTCATCACAGTTATCCCCAAAAAAAGGAGCTAAGTCATCACCTTCTGACTACAGACCTATCAGCCTACTAAGTTCCATTTCCAAGCTGGCTGAAAGAGCAATTCTTTATGCCCTCAATGATTTTACGAAGACAAACAATATCATTCCAGATGAGCAATTCGGGTTCCGCGCTAAATATTCAGCTGTTCATCAGGCCCATCGGCTAGCCGCAAAAATCAACTGTGCTTTTAACCGACGTGAAAGACTTGGAGCGGTCTTCTTGGACCTAACCAAAGCCTTTGACAAGGTTTGGCACGAAGGCTTAGTGGCGAAATGCATCCGATTAGGTCTACCTGATGACCTAACAGCTCTTATCAAATCATTTCTGTCAGGACGATCGTTCCAGGTGAAGATTAAAGATATTCTCTCTAGCCGGAAAACCATCGACGCAGGAGTTCCACAAGGCTCCCCACTGTCACCCGCTCTATTTAATATCTTTCTTTCAGATATCCCTAGGAGACCACAAGTTGAGGCTGCTTTTTACGCAGACGACACTGCTTACTTTGCTTCTTCAAGAGTAGCACCGCACATCCGAAGCAGACTCCAAAAACAACTCGATGAGACGGTCCAGTGGTTACATTTCTGGAGGTTGCAGGTCAACCCACAGAAAACCCAGGCCATCTTCTTCCACAAGAAGCGTTTTGCACGGAGCATTTCGCGTCTTAAAATCGAGAACGCAGAAATCCCATGGTCAGAAGAAGCCACCTATCTCGGTCTTGTCTTCGATCGCAAATTTAGGTGGAATTCCCACATTCAAAAGTCTCTCCATAAAGGTCAAGGTATTGTTAATTTGCTGTTCCCGCTTATCAACAGAGCCAGCAGGCTTCCTCTATCCATAAAATCTCTCCTGTACAAGATGCTGGTTCGATCAGTCGTTCTATACGGCTCCAGTGTCTATCTAAAATACGTCTCCCCTAGCCAGGTGGAACGTCTCCAAGTGTTTCAAAACAAAATTCTCAGGAGAATTATCAATGCCCCATGGTTCGTCAGGAACAATCAAATTCATAGAGAAACAGACGTCCCCCAAGTTCACGATTTTATATCCGAGGTTTATTCGAGATATTTCTCCACTCTTCGTCTCTCGGACAATAGATGTATTACCGAGCTGGACGATATTTCAGGCCAATAACTCATTCGGCTCTTCGTAGCCTTATTCTATCACAGCCGACACTACCCCGTTGTGCTCTAACTCCTAATTGTCTCGATCTTCTCAGGCGAGCGATTAACTCATGTACCGCAAGCTGCGTGGTGTGATAACGACGCCACGTCCTTGCCTGGCCCTTGTGCCTCTTAACGGTGTTACCGGTTACGGGCACCCTCCTTACTAACAGTAAGAAGTATCAGTTAGGGTCATTGGATCAGCTGATAGGGTGGGGTTTAGTGGGTAGCCCAGAGGCAGCCTCCACATAACCAGTCCAACTCGCTTATTCTTGCGGGTCTTCCCGACCAGGTATCCGTAACAGGATTCCCCTACCCGGTTCCAGGCCAAAAAAAAATCATACTCAAATAATATAAAGAGAAAACCTATATAACCGGGGGAACACACTAGAACTAACCTTAACATAATAATATAGAGCTGTAGGGGGTAAAAAAAATTTCGATATTCTTGATAAAAACTATCGATATTATTAGTAAAAATATAGATAATTTTGGCTAATCCGTATTTTTTAATACCGTAGTTATTGCACTAAAGATTTCGGTATTTTTTTTCCTCCCATATATTGATTTTTTAAAATTATTTTCTATCGATATGTTTTCTGGCCGCGGACATATTTAAAAATATCAATTAACATATTAAAATACAATAAAATATTTGTGGGGTATTATTCCATTTCATAGAAAAATTCCATTCTTTTTTACAGATCCACAGAACATTCAAATATAAAAGTAATACTACTTCGTTTAAAATTAAATTATAAATTGCATGTTATTGCATGTAATTATTATAATACTATACAGTAATTTTTTTTCTTGTCTTTTTTAAAGTTAGTTTATTATTAAGCCTATTGACTGGCGAGTGGCCAACTTAGAAATTATCCCAGAAGACATCCCGTCTTACCCAGCCTGGTTACTGGCGTGACTGGGATCATTTTCCTTGTCGGATTTTGTACTCTTACCTAAGGGCATTCACAAACATCACAAATTTACTTACATGCCCCAGCAGAATTCGAACTCGCGACTATCGCAACAGGGGGACCATCCTGTCGCCTTTACTACTGCGGCAACTAAGCCAGCTATTAAATCGTTTATCATGAAAAAATATTTTATAAAATAAATAAACTTTTTTATAACTATTAATTTGTGATATGTATGGTTGTAGAATGTATGAGCAAATTTAAAAAATTCCCTTATTTCTCATATGATTTATCTACCAAATACTTCATTATAATGAATCAAAAATTATGGATAAATGATCCAGGGTTTTGTAGAAGGGTCGGGGTCAGGATATAATGAGTCAAGTAATAAGGGGTCAAGTTAATGGTAGGTTTTATCAGTATAAACGATATAAATGTGCATGTATTTTGATTTTGTTGATTTGACATTTAGCATGATTTTTTTATTATTGAAATTCACGCCATTTCCTTTAGCTTGTAGGATTGGTTGCATATATCACTTTAATTCTCAACTCCCCACTCTAAACGTTTTTTCCGCTCTATTCTAGGTTTTATTTGAATTAAATATTGGGTTTATTTTGTGTTATGTCAGTTCTATTGCTGCTTTTTAACGTTATTATTCGGTTTCTTTAATAATAACAGGATAACAGTGCATTTAATTTGATTTGTGCTTTTAATGTGAAGATTTATGGTTTTTATATGAAAAAAATCAAAATACCGTGGGGTAAGGTAATGCTCTAGAACTGATTTTGTTTATAATGTATTTTTAATGTGCAGGAATGGTTGATGGTGAACTGAAATCTTGATTCTTGATGTATTGAAACATTTTCGTACCACCGATCAAATCACCTTCAGAGACAGTAGTGTTGTATATTTTAATTGTTATGATAATATTTTACGTATATCAAATTACTAGAAGAAATTAAACTAAAAGTTTTTAATATACGAACAGTTTTTACTTCATTGAATATTCCATATTTATGTTTATTATATAAAAGGGAAGAATAAGAATATATATGTATATTTGCTTTTAGGTGCGCTGATTGTTATTCTACAATTTTAAAAATAATCTCACTTATGACGCCTTTGTTATAATGTATAAATTTTAAATTTTTCAATACTTAGGTTTTATTAAATGGAATTTGAAAATGGTTAGTAAGTGTTAGCTCATGATATATTTTGCGTATACTTTAATATGCAGACGTAAATTACTTCAATGATTATTATAAATCAAATATATTTTCGGGCATATATTGAAGATATTTTTAAGACAAATGTTAGTAACATCATTTTTAAATTACTCACTTAACTTTATTATGGGAGAAACATGATTAACTTAAAAAATAGTGGTCGAATCGACTGTTTTTATTCGATAGTTACCAACACTAATTCAATTTTAGTTGGGGCAGTAAGGAAATGCACTTTTTTATTAGAACATAATTAGCGTTGGGAACTATGGCTAATCAGTCGCTAGTTTCGGTTCGACTGATTGTATTACTTTTTACTATCGACTGTTTTTGAGTCGTGTACTTTTAGTTACTATTTTCGGTTCTACTAGTTTCATTCGACTGCTTTTTAACGTTCTGACTCTGTCGTCCTAGGCGCGACCTTGACAAAAATGTATACCGAATTTATGCTTTCCTAGATTTATATATAATATATTTAGTTTTATGATTTTTTTGGTAGTTTGCTTCTAAATAAAAATATATTGTATATTAATATAGCAACACTTTGGAACGATATTTTTCAAGATTGTTAATGTAATAGGGTAAAAAATTAAAATTGTGAATGACAAATAAGTAATAGGTAATATTTCTTTTGATTGACTTTTTGGTGTGTATCTAACACCCTCGGTTTTTGTTAGAAAATATTTCTGTCCGATAATAAATAAAGCATTAATTTTATTTTAAAAAGCTCTAGTAGTTATTGTGCGATCATTTTTAATTCATGGTTATTGTAATACATGTTATATATCACATAGTAATACATGTTTAGTTTAAGTTGTATTGTATTGTTTATATGTATTTAGTATATTGTTTAAAAATAGCAATTCATCTCAGAACATTCAAATATAAAAGTAACTCCACTTCCTTTAAAATGTAAGTATTATAGATATATTAATAGTATTCAGTAATGTTTTTTTTTTCTTTTTTAAAGTTAGTACGTGAAGGAATACGTCTCGCGTATACTAAGGTTGTAAAATATAAGCAAATATTAAATTAATTGCTCCAAGCAATTATATCCGTCCTTTCCTCTCTTACAATTTATATAGGAAAGGGATCGAACATACTCGTCTGACATTAAGAATTAAAATAAAAAGCCAAGCCGTGCATTAGATTTTGCATATTTTGTAGTGGTTAGTAGGCATGTTGGCCACAAAAAATATCGATATGTCGAAGGAAAAAATATCCATATTTTTTGCAATAAGTATAAGATATATCGATATTTTACAAAAAAATGTATGTATATTTTTAATTGAAAATAAACGTAGTCAAATATTAGCCTAAAAAATATTTTTTTCTAAAACTCTTAAGGAATAACGGTATTTTTGATAAACCATTAAAATTAAGTACCAGAATTCACTAAACGTTTAAAAGTAAGTTCCGATTTGAAAGTTTTTTTTAATTGTACTTAATCTTCTGAAATTATATCATCTAAAAAATATCGATATATCGACAAAAAAATATCGATATTTTTTCTGCATCCCTAGCGGCTAGTTATTTAAATTTTTGTGTTGATAGTGCTGTATGGAGATAGCTGATACACGATTTTAAAGTTCTTCAAGTCGTAAAAATGTCGAAGAAGCGAAGATCAGTTAGCGGGTCTCAAAAAACCAAATCACAGACTGATCCAGACGTACCGGATCAAAATACAGAAAATATAATCAATGATGTAGTCAGGTACATTATTCTTAAAGCTGACGAAAAGTCATTTTATACCAGATCCGAATTAAATCAAAATGTAATTCACAAAAAGGGCCAATGCGTGGATAGTGTTATACAACAAGCAATTAAGGTTCTGGAAAATGTTGGTATTATTATTGTTATATGGATGTTGTTGATATTGTTTTGCATACATTTTTAGGTATATGGTTACACACTTACTGAATATGATGATGTAAAAATGAAAAAAAAAAATTATTTTTTAATTAGTATGTTGCCTTCTGTAAATTATTCCGATGAAGAGGAAGAATGTGTTTCTAGTTATGAAACTGGTTCAAATGTACCAAATGCTGCTCACAAGATACTGACTCTATTAATTTTATCCCATATATTTATGACAAACGCGCCAGTATCAGACAGTGAGCTCTACGATACCATTCCTTTATTGTTTTTATATTGTTGATTTATTATTTCAGAATCCCTTTATAGTTTCCTGAAGTCCTTGGATATTGATGTAGAAGTTGAGCATCCATTTTTCGGTAAAGTCAAAGAATATATAAGAGAAACCTTGATAAAGAATTATTACCTTCACTGTGAGTTTGATGAGAAAACGAAAATACAAACTTTCCAATGGGGGATTCGAGCTGAAATTGAAATCTCAAAGATGAAGGTTTTACAGTTCGTGTGTGAGGTAACTATTTCAGTTGACTTATAAGCACATTGTCAGGTTATTATTGATTTACAGATGTATGGAAATAAGCAACCAAAAGACTGGCCAGAACATTACAGAGCGGCCGAGAATCAGTTCAAAGAAAGAGAAGAGCTAAAGGAAGAAACAAGGGATGAATCAAGCTAGTCACCGATACTGGTAGAACTACAATATAAAGTTTATTTGTATACAAAAATTGTATCTTCTTAACTAATACAATATAAATAAAAAGATATAGGAAAATGTTAAATCTCATTGGTCCTTACATTGCGTTGTAAGCTGGGCCGCGACCTCCTTCTGGGACCACCCAGTTATTCTGGGTGGGGTCCTTGATGTTGCACGTCTTACGGTGGATGGCCCTCTCCAGAATCGAGTGGCACAAACTCATACACACCAGCGGGACAATAACAATCTTCGAGTCCGTCGAAGATGCCTAAGTTTCGTTTGACAGGATTTTGCGAGTTTAAAGTGTTGCATAACATAATTTGTGTTATACACTATATGTACGCTTTTAGTTGACTTTAAAAGATTCCAGTTGTGTTTTGATGACATTTGGGTGATTATTTTATGAACTTTTAAACAATTCATTAATAAAAAAAACTTATTTTTGTGTAATGCTCTAATTTTTCATTAGGTACAATCCTTTTAACTAACTTTCGGCAAGGTAATAAAACCCGTGGCAAAGCTACTACTAAGCATCCTCCAGGAAAAGTGAGATTGGGGATACTGTGAAAACTGCCGGTGCCCTGGTGAGATCCTATTGCCGTCTTCGAAGTGATGCTTTATGAACGGATGGTGTTTGAACCTGCGAAGAAACGAACATTACCGCATTACCGATCTTTGGATATTCAGTACTTTTGGAATTCCTTGTACGGGCTCAGGTACAGATTGATGTAATCCAAACCCGACGGCGATCAGGGATACCTCGTCGTTAAATGATACAGAAAGGATCCTCCGTAGGTGTTCTTATCCAAGGGCCAGCCGATGGTGTGCTCCGCGCATCCGGTTTATGTTTGAATCATTCGTCGCGATATCTTTAACGCTCCCGTCATCGTTGTACAGGACTTCGGAAGGTGCATAACCCGGGCCCACTGCCTCAGCTTGCTCTCCCAACCACTGAATAACGTGTCCCAGCGGGACGATATAGTTCCCGTGATTAAACATCGGAGTTCCTGACGAAATATCATTTATTCAATATATAAATCGATTTAAGACAAAGAATCCAACCTGGCAGGGCTGGTACCGGAATCCTACCGGTGCTAGTTAATAGACCGAACTTATCCTCCGTTAGGGGAGTGTTCAGAGGCGCGCCCTTCTCTTTCCAGTCCCATTTATGGGGCCTTCTCGACGATGATTACCTAAAAATCTATGTTCCGTATAGACCACCGATCAAGTGTGCTATGACTTCGATTCCACCGACCCTGATTTTCTTCCCTTCCGCGTCCAACAGTTGTTTGGCTCGTATAGTCGCGCTTATTCCAGTTGCACCATCGCCGACTATCAGAATATCAGTTTACATCTAGAATGTGTAATTTAAGAAAAATTAATCCTTTCAAGGTAAGTAATAATTTTAGCATGACATGTCAGACAGAAATTGTGAAGAATATATATTATAAATTTAAATAGTGTAGATACTTAAAGTGGTAGAAAAAAATAGTGTTTTAAGCTGGGCATATATTTTTTCAGACTATTGAAGAAGAATTAACAGACTGTAACAGGAATAAAGCCAAAGCCAAGTCTCTTTGAAACAATTTTTTTGTTTTAATATGGACAAATTCTATGCATATTTATAATCAGACTTATAGACAGACAGGTAAAATAATAAAAATGATATCAATAAAATAATTGGTTATATAATGTTTAATTCATAATAATATATATTGTACAATTTTCTTAATATGTCACTCAAATTACCAATATTAATCTACGGGATAACGATGTCTTCTTTTCTTACTTAAATGGTAGTTGTTAAAAATAGAACCTTTTTTATTTATTATTATAGCAATAATATAGAATAAATTATGTTTTAATGAAAAAACAGCTGAATCATAGTGCATTTTATATTAAAATTACCTTTCCATCTTGGATCTTCTTCTCTTGGATGAATGAAATATAGTGTGTTATCTTAGAAAATTGATCCGAATATATTCCTATTTAACCCAACTGCTGGACTAGAAAATATGATTAGTTATATTTAAGAGTTCAAAGTTTACTTCACAATATACTATAAATAAAATAAAGCTCCAGACAATAATTGTATCATTACATATAATCATTTTAAGCTATAAAATTTAAAATATCTTATAAAATTTATTTTCGACAAATTAATTAAATATTCCGAATTAAAATGAAATTTTAGATATTTTCAACGAATTCCCTAAATGCAAACTCATTTTCTTTTATTTTAACAGGGAATTGTATAATTAAAGGTAACAGAAATACCTTACTCAAAAAATCAAAGTCCAACTCAGAGGTTCAAACAAAATATATCAAAATAAACTGAGCTCAGTGCAATTTTTATTTATTAACCTTTGCCAACAAAGTAACTTATATCTATAAATGTAATTTTATGAAAATCGGTCTTATAACATAAATATAATACTAAATAACACATAAAGTCACAGTTCAGAATCCTTTTTCTCATCTTCTATGTTGATTGTCTCCTATATATCAATCTTGGAATAATTCTATGTCCAAAATATTACTACAATATTAAATAAGTGTATTTTCATCTGTAATAAGATTGTGGGAAAATAAAAATGATACGGCAAGACCGATTGTTTAGAAACAGACATTTGACAAGATTGTAGAAATTTGTTTTTTGGGTTGCCGAGCGAATTTAAACCAAATAAAATTACCTGACATCTGTGGAATTTTCGAAAAATTTATCTAGTAATCCTAGTTAATAGAGCACATTCAATCCATATTTAGCTACTAGGTCACGAGAATTTTTGATATTTACGCCTTCACCCAAGCACATCTAAATAATAATGTAAGGAAAAAGGCTTTAAAAAACTCTGTATCAATAATTTCTTACAAAAGCTTATATTGTTCCCAATCATAAGACTGCGTAGTGTTGTTCATTCTCAAGGAACTCAGTATATTGTACTTCTAAGTTTAAAAGGTGACCTAATTTTAAGATTTGTTGGAATTGGCATCATCCTGAAAATAGACTATAAAAATACACTTGATATCATAAAAACTAATTTAAATTACCTCTGACATGCCTTGTACTTTACCAATAAGACCATTGTCAAAATCTACCACATTGTCAAACATTCTATCAATCATATCGAAAATAGTCTACAATTTTGTTTTCCTATTTTTATTTTTGGACTTTGTTGGTTGCTGGAGAGGAGTTTTAGAGTTTTCTTGCTGTTTGTGTGTTTACCCTTCAATCTCAGGAATATTCACTAAACCAGGTAACATTTTCAGAAGCGATCCTTTTTCGATCTTCCTGATCCAGCGACTTCTAAATCATCAACCGTGCATTTTGTTGTAAATGATTTCTTATGGGCTGGCCCAGACTATCTCCAAGTTAACCTCCAAATTACGTTTTCGAGCAGCTTCATACACAATAAAAATGGGTAATTTTATCATTTGATTTTGTTCTTTGCAATTACCTGAAATAAAGGTAAGTTATCTAATCATCATTTTCTATAATAAATTGTCTACCCATTGCTTCAAATGAGAACTCCTCCTTGTTTTGTTAATATAATTTAGAGCTTGCAATGCAGCTTCATTACGAGCATTTTTTATCGTTTGCGCCTCTCCATAAAATTTGACGTCGTTGACGTTAAAATGGACTTTGAAAGGTCCCTTCGTGTCAGAATCATTTCTTCTAACATGAAGAATATCATTAAAATGAACCGTGTCATTCATTTTATGCAAATAAGATTTTTTCTCTGAAATGTCTGGTGATGCAGTCTTGCCTTCTATTTGTTCCTAAAAGGCACCTTATTTATATGTCTATATTTAACTAAACAATATTGAATACCAAAATATCATTATTTATAGAGTATTGTACAGACATCCCTACCTTTAATGCTAAATTGTTTAGTAAAGCTACAGGTGTTTCTTCAGGTTCTTTTCACTCTTTTTGATCTTCAAAGAATGATGTTGATATTCTGTATTTTTCAGAGCCCTCTGTGCAGCTTTCCTTTGAGCATTCTTCAAGCTTTTACCATCCACTGCTTAATTTTCATTTCCTAAATAGAAAGCGATGATAAAAACTGTATTGTGCAGAGGTCAATGAAATTTTTGATATATAATTGCATCTAATAATTTCACATTAATATACCTCTTCGTTAATTAATTCATATGAAAATGTAATATCATTACATTCAGCAATTCGTGACTAGAACTTAATGCGGATTTGTCTTCTGCTGGTTCACTAGTCAAACCTAAAACTCGGTTTGTTTCTGGCACAGAGGGATTATTTTTCCACGTTTCCGAATAAAGATACCACGATGAGGTATCTATTATTCTTCAAAGTTAAAAGCGTCCCAGATATAGATCCTTTTATACCAGTGAATTAACTATAAACATTGCTATTTACCAACAATAGAGTCCCTGTCGCCAAAAATATTTTTATATCATTTAATAACAATCCATAACTTAAGCTTAACAAGGAAAATAATAGTAGTATACAATTAAAGCAAATCATACTCAAATAATATAAAGAGAAAACATATATAACCGGGGAAACACACTAGAACTAACCTTAACATAATAATATAGAGCTGTAGGGGGTAAAAAAAATTTCGATATTCTTGATAAAAACTATCGATATTATTAGTAAAAATATAGATAATTTTGGCTAATCTATTGATTTGGTTTATATTGGTTTATTTTTTTTAATACCGTAGTTATTGCACTAAAGATTTCGGTATTTTTTTTCCTCCCATATATTGATTTTTTAAAATTATTTTCTATCGATATGTTTTCTGGCCGCGGACATATTTAAAAATATCAATTAACATATTAAAATACAATAAAATATTTGTGGGGTATTATTCCATTTCATAGAAAAATTCCATTCTTTTTTACAGATCCACAGAACATTCAAATATAAAAGTAATACTACTTCGTTTAAAATTAAATTATAAATTGCATGTTATTGCATGTAATTATTATAATACTATACAGTAATTTTTTTTCTTGTCTTTTTTAAAGTTAGTTTATTATTAAGCCTACTGACTGGCGAGTGGCCAACTTAGAAATTATCCCAGAAGACATCCCGTCTTACCCAGCCTGGTTACTGGCGTGACTGGGATCATTTTCCTTGTCGGATTTTGTACTCTTACCTAAGGGCATTCACAAACATCACAAATTTACTTACATGCCCCAGCAGAATTCGAACTCGCGACTATCGCAACAGGGGGACCATCCTGTCGCCTTTACTACTGCGGCAACTAAGCCAGCTATTAAATCGTTTATCATGAAAAAATATTTTATAAAATAAATAAACTTTTTTATAACTATTAATTTGTGATATGTATGGTTGCAGAATGTATGAGCAAATTTAAAAAATTCCCTTATTTCTCATATGATTTATCTACCAAATACTTCATTATAATGAATCAAAAATTATGGATAAATGATACAGGGTTTTGTAGAAGGGTCGGGGTCAGGATATAATGAGTCAAGTAATAAGGGGTCAAGTTAATGGTAGGTTTTATCAGGATAAACGATATAAATGTGCATGTATTTTGATTTTGTTGATTTGACATTTAGCATGATTTTTTTATTATTGAAATTCACGCCATTTCCTTTAGCTTGTAGGATTGGTTGCATATATCACTTTAATTCTCAACTCCCCACTCTAAACGTTTTTTCCGCTCTATTCTAGGTTTTATTTGAATTAAATATTGGGTTTATTTTGTGTTATGTCAGTTCTATTGCTGCTTTTTAACGTTATTATTCGGTTTCTTTAATAATAACAGGATAACAGTGCATTTAATTTGATTTGTGCTTTTAATGTGAAGATTTATGGTTTTTATATGAAAAAAATCAAAATACCGTGGGGTAAGGTAATGCTCTAAAACTGATTTTGTTTATAATGTATTTTTAATGTCCAGGAATGGTTGATGGTGAACTGAAATCTTGATTCTTGATGTATTGAAACATTTTCGTACCACCGATCAAATCACCTTCAGAGACAGTAGTGTTGTATATTTTAATTGTTATGATAATATTTTACGTATATCAAATTACTAGAAGAAATTAAACTAAAAGTTTTTAATATACGAACAGTTTTTACTTCATTGAATATTCCATATTTATGTTTATTATATAAAAGGGAAGAATAAGAATATATATGTATATTTGCTTTTAGGTGCGCTGATTGTTATTCTACAATTTTAAAAATAATCTCACTTATGACGCCTTTGTTATAATGTATAAATTTTAAATTTTTCAATACTTAGGTTTTATTAAATGGAATTTGAAAATGGTTAGTAAGTGTTAGCTCATGATATATTTTGCGTATACTTTAATATGCAGACGTAAATTACTTCAATGATTATTATAAATCAAATATATTTTCGGGCATATATTGAAGATATTTTTAAGACAAATGTTAGTAACATCATTTTTAAATTACTCACTTAACTTTATTATGGGAGAAACATGATTAACTTAAAAAATAGTGGTCGAATCGACTGTTTTTATTCGATAGTTACCAACACTAATTCAATTTTAGTTGGGGCAGTAAGGAAATGCACTTTTTTATTAGAACATAATTAGCGTTGGGAACTATGGCTAATCAGTCGCTAGTTTCGGTTCGACTGATTGTATTACTTTTTACTATCGATTGTTTTTGAGTCGTGTACTTTTAGTTACTATTTTCGGTTCTACTAGTTTCATTCGACTGCTTTTTAACGTTCTGACTCTGTCGTCCTAGGCGCGACCTTGACAAAAATGTATACCGAATATATGCTTTCCTAGATTTATATATAATATATTTAGTTTTATGATTTTTTTGGTAGTTTGCTTCTAAATAAAAATATATTGTATATTAATATAGCAACACTTTGGAACGATATTTTTCAAGATTGTTAATGTAATAGGGTAAAAAATTAAAATTGTGAATGACAAATAAGTAATAGGTAATATTTCTTTTGATTGACTTTTTGGTGTGTATCTAACACCCTCGGTTTTTGTTAGAAAATATTTCTGTCCGATAATAAATAAAGCATTAATTTTATTTTAAAAAGCTCTAGTAGTTATTGTGCGATCATTTTTAATTCATGGTTATTGTAATACATGTTATATATCACATAGTAATACATGTTTAGTTTAAGTTGTATTGTATTGTTTATATTTATTTAGTATATTGTTTAAAAATAGCAATTCATCTCAGAACATTCAAATATAAAAGTAACTCCACTTCCTTTAAAATGTAAGTATTATAGATATATTAATAGTATTCAGTAATGTTTTTCTTTTTCTTTTTTAAAGTTAGTACGTGAAGGAATACGTCTCGCGTATACTAAGGTTGTAAAATATAAGCAAATATTAAATTAATTGCTCCAAGCAATTATATCCGTCCTTTCCTCTCTTACAATTTATATAGGAAAGGGATCGAACATACTCGTCTGACATTAAGAATTAAAATAAAAAGCCAAGCCGTGCATTAGATTTTGCATATTTTGTAGTGGTTAGTAGGCATGTTGGCCACAAAAAATATCGATATGTCGAAGGAAAAAATATATATATTTTTTGCAATAAGTATAAGATATATCGATATTTTACAAAAAAATGTATGTATATTTTTAATTGAAAATAAACGTAGTCAAATATTAGCCTAAAAAATATTTTTTTCTAAAACTCTTAAGGAATAACGGTATTTTTGATAAACCATTAAAATTAAGTACCAGAATTCACTAAACGTTTAAAAGTAAGTTCCGATTTGAAAGTTTTTTTTAATTGTACTTAATCTTCTGAAATAATATCATCTAAAAAATATCGATATATCGACAAAAAAATATCGATATTTTTTCTGCATCCCTAGCGGCTAGTTATTTAAATTTTTGTGTTGATAGTGCTGTATGGAGATAGCTGATACACGATTTTAAAGTTCTTCAAGTCGTAAAAATGTCGAAGAAGCGAAGATCAGTTAGCGGGTCTCAAAAAACCAAATCACAGACTGATCCAGACGTACCGGATCAAAATACAGAAAATATAATCAATGATGTAGTCAGGTACATTATTCTTAAAGCTGACGAAAATTCATTTTATACCAGATCCGAATTAAATCAAAATGTAATTCACAAAAAGGGCCAATGCGTGGATAGTGTTATACAACAAGCAATTAAGGTTCTGGAAAATGTTGGTATTATTATTGTTATATGGATGTTGTTGATATTGTTTTGCATACATTTTTAGGTATATGGTTACACACTTACTGAATATGATGATGTAAAAATGAAAAAAAAATTTTATTTTTTAATTAGTATGTTGCCTCCTGTAAATTATTCCGATGAAGAGGAAGAATGTGTTTCTAGTTATGAAACTGGTTCAAATGTACCAAATGCTGCTCACAAGATACTGACTCTATTAATTTTATCCCATATATTTATGACAAACGCGCCAGTATCAGACAGTGAGCTCTACGATACCATTCCTTTATTGTTTTTATATTGTTGATTTATTATTTCAGAATCCCTTTATAGTTTCCTGAAGTCCTTGGATATTGATGTAGAAGTTGAGCATCCATTTTTCGGTAAAGTCAAAGAATATATAAGAGAAACCTTGATAAAGAATTATTACCTTCACTGTGAGTTTGATGAGAAAACGAAAATACAAACTTTCCAATGGGGGATTCGAGCTGAAATTGAAATCTCAAAGATGAAGGTTTTACAGTTCGTGTGTGAGGTAACTATTTCAGTTGACTTATAAGCACATTGTCAGGTTATTATTGATTTACAGATGTATGGAAATAAGCAACCAAAAGACTGGCCAGAACATTACAGAGCGGCCGAGAATCAGTTCAAAGAAAGAGAAGAGCTAAAGGAAGAAACAAGGGATGAATCAAGCTAGTCACCGATACTGGTAGAACTACAATATAAAGTTTATTTGTATACAAAAATTGTATCTTCTTAACTAATACAATATAAATAAAAAGATATAGGAAAATGTTAAATCTCATTGGTCCTTACATTGCGTTGTAAGCTGGGCCGCGACCTCCTTCTGGGACCACCCAGTTATTCTGGCTGGGGTCCTTGATGTTGCACGTCTTACGGTGGATGGCCCTCTCCAGAATCGAGTGGCACAAACTCATACACACCAGCGGGACAATAACAATCTTCGAGTCCGTCGAAGATGCCTAAGTTTCGTTTGACAGGATTTTGCGAGTTTAAAGTGTTGCATAACATAATTTGTGTTATACACTATATGTACGCTTTTAGTTGACTTTAAAAGATTCCAGTTGTGTTTTGATGACATTTGGGTGATTATTTTATGAACTTTTAAACAATTCATTAATAAAAAAAACTTATTTTTGTGTAATGCTCTAATTTTTCATTAGGTACAATCCTTTTAACTAACTTTCGGCAAGGTAATAAAACCCGTGGCAAAGCTACTACTAAGCATCCTCCAGGAAAAGTGAGATTGGGGATACTGTGAAAACTGCCGGTGCCCTGGTGAGATCCTATTGCCGTCTTCGAAGTGATGCTTTATGAACGGATGGTGTTTGAACCTGCGAAGAAACGAACATTACCGCATTACCGATCTTTGGATATTCAGTACTTTTGGAATTCCTTGTACGGGCTCAGGTACAGATTGATGTAATCCAAACCCGACGGCGATCAGGGATACCTCGTCGTTAAATGATACAGAAAGGATCCTCCGTAGGTGTTCTTATCCAAGGGCCAGCCGATGGTGTGCTCCGCGCATCCGGTTTATGTTTGAATCATTCGTCGCGATATCTTTAACGCTCCCGTCATCGTTGTACAGGACTTCGGAAGGTGCATAACCCGGGCCCACTGCCTCAGCTTGCTCTCCCAACCACTGAATAACGTGTCCCAGCGGGACGATATAGTTCCCGTGATTAAACATCGGAGTTCCTGACGAAATATCATTTATTCAATATATAAATCGATTTAAGACAAAGAATCCAACCTGGCAGGGCTGGTACCGGAATCCTACCGGTGCTAGTTAATAGACCGAACTTATCCTCCGTTAGGGGAGTGTTCAGAGGCGCGCCCTTCTCTTTCCAGTCCCATTTATGGGGCCTTCTCGACGATGATTACCTAAAAATCTATGTTCCGTATAGACCACCGATCAAGTGTGCTATGACTTCGATTCCACCGACCCTGATTTTCTTCCCTTCCGCGTCCAACAGTTGTTTGGCTCGTATAGTCGCGCTTATTCCAGTTGCACCATCGCCGACTATCAGAATATCAGTTTACATCTAGAATGTGTAATTTAAGAAAAATTAATCCTTTCAAGGTAAGTAATAATTTTAGCATGACATGTCAGACAGAAATTGTGAAGAATATATATTATAAATTTAAATAGTGTAGATACTTAAAGTGGTAGAAAAAAATAGTGTTTTAAGCTGGGCATATATTTTTTCAAACTATTGAAGAAGAATTAACAGACTGTAACAGGAATAAAGCCAAAGCCAAGTCTCTTTGAAACAATTTTTTTGTTTTAATACGGACAAATTCTATGCATATTTATAATCAGACTTATAGACAGACAGGTAAAATAATAAAAATGATATCAATAAAATAATTGGTTATATAATGTTTAATTCATAATAATATATATTGTACAATTTTCTTAATATGTCACTCAAATTACCAATATTAATCTACGGGATAACGATGTCTTCTTTTCTTACTTAAATGGTAGTTGTTAAAAATAGAACCTTTTTTATTTATTATTATAGCAATAATATAGAATAAATTATGTTTTAATGAAAAAACAGCTGAATCATAGTGCATTTTATATTAAAATTACCTTTCCATCTTGGATCTTCTTCTCTTGGATGAATGAAATATAGTGTGTTATCTTAGAAAATTGATCCGAATATATTCCTATTTAAACCAACTGCTGGACTAGAAAATATGATTAGTTATATTTAAGAGTTCAAAGGTTACTTCACAATATACTATAAATAAAATAAAGCTCCAGACAATAATTGTATCATTACATATAATCATTTTAAGCTATAAAATTTAAAATATCTTATAAAATTTATTTTCGACAAATTAATTAAATATTCCGAATTAAAATGAAATTTTAGATATTTTCAACGAATTCCCTAAATGCAAACTCATTTTCTTTTATTTTAACAGGGAATTGTATAATTAAAGGTAACAGAAATACCTTACTCAAAAAATCAAAGTCCAACTCAGAGGTTCAAACAAAATATATCAAAATAAACTGAGCTCAGTGCAATTTTTATTTATTAACCTTTGCCAACAAAGTAACTTATATCTATAAATGTAATTTTATGAAAATCGGTCTTATAACATAAATATAATACTAAATAACACATAAAGTCACAGTTCAGAATCCTTTTTCTCATCTTCTATGTTGATTGTCTCCTATATATCAATCTTGGAATAATTCTATGTCCAAAATATTACTACAATATTAAATAAGTGTATTTTCATCTGTAATAAGATTGTGGGAAAATAAAAATGATACGGCAAGACCGATTGTTTAGAAACAGACATTTGACAAGATTGTAGAAATTTGTTTTTTGGGTTGCCGAGCGAATTTAAACCAAATAAAATTACCTGACATCTGTGGAATTTTCGAAAAATTTATCTAGTAATCCTAGTTAATAGAGCACATTCAATCCATATTTAGCTACTAGGTCACGAGAATTTTTGATATTTACGCCTTCACCCAAGCACATCTAAATAATAATGTAAGGAAAAAGGCTTTAAAAAACTCTGTATCAATAATTTCTTACAAAAGCTTATATTGTTCCCAATCATAAGACTGCGTAGTGTTGTTCATTCTCAAGGAACTCAGTATATTGTACTTCTAAGTTTAAAAGGTGACCTAATTTTAAGATTTGTTGGAATTGGCATCATCCTGAAAATAGACTATAAAAATACACTTGATATCATAAAAACTAATTTAAATTACCTCTGACATGCCTTGTACTTTACCAATAAGACCGTTGTCAAAATCTACCACATTGTCAAACATTCTATCAATCATATCGAAAATAGTCTACAATTTTGTTTTCCTATTTTTATTTTTGGACTTTGTTGGTTGCTGGAGAGGAGTTTTAGAGTTTTCTTGCTGTTTGTGTGTTTACCCTTCAATCTCAGGAATATTCACTAAACCAGGTAACATTTTCAGAAGCGATCCTTTTTCGATCTTCCTGATCCAGCGACTTCTAAATCATCAACCGTGCATTTTGTTGTAAATGATTTCTTATGGGCTGGCCCAGACTATCTCCAAGTTAACCTCCAAATTACGTTTTTGAGCAGCTTCATACACAATAAAAATGGGTAATTTTATCATTTGATTTTGTTCTTTGCAATTACCTGAAATAAAGGTAAGTTATCTAATCATCATTTTCTATAATAAATTGTCTACCCATTGCTTCAAATGAGAACTCCTCCTTGTTTTGTTAATATAATTTAGAGCTTGCAATGCAGCTTCATTACGAGCATTTTTTATCGTTTGCGCCTCTCCATAAAATTTGACGTCGTTGACGTTAAAATGGACTTTGAAAGGTCCCTTCGTGTCAGAATCATTTCTTCTAACATGAAGAGTATCATTAAAATGAACCGTGTCATTCATTTTATGCAAATAAGATTTTTTCTCTGAAATGTCTGGTGATGCAGTCTTGCCTTCTATTTGTTCCTAAAAGGCACCTTATTTATATGTCTATATTTAACTAAACAATATTGAATACCAAAATATCATTAATTATAGAGTATTGTACAGACATCCCTACCTTTAATGCTAAATTGTTTAGTAAAGCTACAGGTGTTTCTTCAGGTTCTTTTCACTCTTTTTGATCTTCAAAGAATGATGTTGATATTCTGTATTTTTCAGAGCCCTCTGTGCAGCTTTCCTTTGAGCATTCTTCAAGCTTTTATCATCCACTGCTTAATTTTCATTTCCTAAATAGAAAGCGATGGTAAAAACTGTATTGTGCAGAGGTCAATGAAATTTTTGATATATAATTGCATCTAATAATTTCACATTAATATACCTCTTCGTTAATTAATTCATATGAAAATGTAATATCATTACATTCAGCAATTCGTGACTAGAACTTAATGCGGATTTGTCTTCTGCTGGTTCACTAGTCAAACCTAAAACTCGGTTTGTTTCTGGCACAGAGGGATTATTTTTCCACGTTTCCGAATAAAGATACCACGATGAGGTATCTATTATTCTTCAAAGTTAAAAGCGTCCCAGATATAGATCCTTTTATACCAGTGAATTAACTATAAACATTGCTATTTACCAACAATAGAGTCCCTGTCGCCAAAAATATTTTTATATCATTTAATAACAATCCATAACTTAAGCTTAACAAGGAAAATAATAGTAGTATACAATTAAAGCAAATCATACTCAAATAATATAAAGAGAAAACATATATAACCGGGGAAACACACTAGAACTAACCTTAACATAATAATATAGAGCTGTAGGGGGTAAAAAAAATTTCGACATTCTTGATAAAAACTATCGATATTATTAGTAAAAATATAGATAATTTTGGCTAATCTATTGATTTGGTTTATATTGGTTTATTTTTTTTAATACCGTAGTTATTGCACTAAAGATTTCGGTATTTTTTTTCCTCCCATATATTGATTTTTTTTAATTATTTTCTATCGATATGTTTTCTGGCCGCGGACATATTTAAAAATATCAATTAACATATTAAAATACAATAAAATATTTGTGGGGTATTATTCCATTTCATAGAAAAATTCCATTCGTTTTTACAGATCCACAGAACATTCAAATATAAAAGTAATACTACTTCGTTTAAAATTAAATTATAAATTGCATGTTATTGCATGTAATTATTATAATACTATACAGTAATTTTTTTTTCTTGTCTTTTTTAAAGTTAGTTTATTATTAAGCCTATTGACTGGCGAGTTATTATTAAGCCTATTGACTTAGAAATTATCCCAGAAGACATCCCGTCTTACCCAGCCTGGTTACTGGCGTGACTGGGATCATTTTCCTTGTCGGATTTTGTACTCTTATCTAAGGGCATTCACAAACATCACAAATTTACTTACATGCCCCAGCAGAATTCGAACTCGCGACTATCGCAACAGGGGGACCATCCTGTCGCCTTTACTACTGCGGCAACTAAGCCAGCTATTAAATCGTTTATCATGAAAAAATATTTTATAAAATAAATAAACTTTTTTATAACTATTAATTTGTGATATGTATGGTTGCAGAATGTATGAGCAAATTTAAAAAATTCCCTTATTTCTCATATGATTTATCTACCAAATACTTCATTATAATGAATCAAAAATTATGGATAAATGATACAGGGTTTTGTAGAAGGGTCGGGGTCAGGATATAATGAGTCAAGTAATAAGGGGTCAAGTTAATGGTAGGTTTTATCAGGATAAACGATATAAATGTGCATGTATTTTGATTTTGTTGATTTGACATTTAGCATGATTTTTTTATTATTGAAATTCACGCCATTTCCTTTAGCTTGTAGGATTGGTTGCATATATCACTTTAATTCTCAACTCCCCACTCTAAACGTTTTTTCCGCTCTATTCTAGGTTTTATTTGAATTAAATATTGGGTTTATTTTGTGTTATGTCAGTTCTATTGCTGCTTTTTAACGTTATTATTCGGTTTCTTTAATAATAACAGGATAACAGTGCATTTAATTTGATTTGTGCTTTTAATGTGAAGATTTATGGTTTTTATATGAAAAAAATCAAAATACCGTGGGGTAAGGTAATGCTCTAAAACTGATTTTGTTTATAATGTATTTTTAATGTGCAGGAATGGTTGATGGTGAACTGAAATCTTGATTCTTGATGTATTGAAACATTTTCGTACCACCGATCAAATCACCTTCAGAGACAGTATTGTTGTATATTTTAATTGTTATGATAATATTTTACGTATATCAAATTACTAGAAGAAATTAAACTAAAAGTTTTTAATATACGAACAGTTTTTACTTCATTGAATATTCCATATTTATGTGTATTATATAAAAGGGAAGAATAAGAATATATATGTATATTTGCTTTTAGGTGCGCTGATTGTTATTCTACAATTTTAAAAATAATCTCACTTATGACGCCTTTGTTATAATGTATAAATTTTAAATTTTTCAATACTTAGGTTTTATTAAATGGAATTTGAAAATGGTTAGTAAGTGTTAGCTCATGATATATTTTGCGTATACTTTAATATGCAGACGTAAATTACTTCAATGATTATTATAAATCAAATATATTTTCGGGCATATATTGAAGATATTTTTAAGACAAATGTTAGTAACATCATTTTTAAATTACTCACTTAACTTTATTATGGGAGAAACATGATTAACTTAAAAAATAGTGGTCGAATCGACTGTTTTTATTCGATAGTTACCAACACTAATTCAATTTTAGTTGGGGCAGTAAGGAAATGCACTTTTTTATTAGAACATAATTAGCGTTGGGAACTATGGCTAATCAGTCGCTAGTTTCGGTTCGACTGATTGTATTACTTTTTACTATCGACTGTTTTTGAGTCGTGTACTTTTAGTTACTATTTTCGGTTCTACTAGTTTCATTCGACTGCTTTTTAACGTTCTTACTCTGTCGTCCTAGGCGCGACCTTGACAAAAATGTATACCGAATTTATGCTTTCCTAGATTTATATATAATATATTTAGTTTTATGATTTTTTTGGTAGTTTGCTTCTAAATAAAAATATATTGTATATTAATATAGCAACACTTTGGAACGATATTTTTCAAGATTGTTAATGTAATAGGGTAAAAAATTAAAATTGTGAATGACAAATAAGTAATAGGTAATATTTCTTTTGATTGACTTTTTGGTGTGTATCTAACACCCTCGGTTTTTGTTAGAAAATATTTCTGTCCGATAATAAATAAAGCATTAATTTTATTTTAAAAAGCTCTAGTAGTTATTGTGCGATCATTTTTAATTCATGGTTATTGTAATACATGTTATATATCACATAGTAATACATGTTTAGTTTAAGTTGTATTGTATTGTTTATATTTATTTAGTATATTGTTTAAAAATAGCAATTCATCTCAGAACATTCAAATATAAAAGTAACTCCACTTCCTTTAAAATGTAAGTATTATAGATATATTAATAGTATTCAGTAATGTTTTTCTTTTTCTTTTTTAAAGTTAGTACGTGAAGGAATACGTCTCGCGTATACTAAGGTTGTAAAATATAAGCAAATATTAAATTAATTGCTCCAAGCAATTATATCCGTCCTTTCCTCTCTTACAATTTATATAGGAAAGGGATCGAACATACTCGTCTGACATTAAGAATTAAAATAAAAAGCCAAGCCGTGCATTAGATTTTGCATATTTTGTAGTGGTTAGTAGGCATGTTGGCCACAAAAAATATCGATATGTCGAAGGAAAAAATATATATATTTTTTGCAATAAGTATAAGATATATCGATATTTTACAAAAAAATGTATGTATATTTTTAATTGAAAATAAACGTAGTCAAATATTAGCCTAAAAAATATTTTTTTCTAAAACTCTTAAGGAATAACGGTATTTTTGATAAACCATTAAAATTAAGTACCAGAATTCACTAAACGTTTAAAAGTAAGTTCCGATTTGAAAGTTTTTTTTAATTGTACTTAATCTTCTGAAATTATATCATCTAAAAAATATCGATATATCGACAAAAAAATATCGATATTTTTTCTGCATCCCTAGCGGCTAGTTATTTAAATTTTTGTGTTGATAGTGCTGTATGGAGATAGCTGATACACGATTTTAAAGTTCTTCAAGTCGTAAAAATGTCGAAGAAGCGAAGATCAGTTAGCGGGTCTCAAAAAACCAAATCACAGACTGATCCAGACGTACCGGATCAAAATACAGAAAATATAATCAATGATGTAGTCAGGTACATTATTCTTAAAGCTGACGAAAATTCATTTTATACCAGATCCGAATTAAATCAAAATGTAATTCACAAAAAGGGCCAATGCGTGGATAGTGTTATACAACAAGCAATTAAGGTTCTGGAAAATGTTGGTATTATTATTGTTATATGGATGTTGTTGATATTGTTTTGCATACATTTTTAGGTATATGGTTACACACTTACTGAATATGATGATGTAAAAATGAAAAAAAAAATTTATTTTTTAATTAGTATGTTGCCTCCTGTAAATTATTCCGATGAAGAGGAAGAATGTGTTTCTAGTTATGAAACTGGTTCAAATGTACCAAATGCTGCTCACAAGATACTGACTCTATTAATTTTATCCCATATATTTATGACAAACGCGCCAGTATCAGACAGTGAGCTCTACGATACCATTCCTTTATTGTTTTTATATTGTTGATTTATTATTTCAGAATCCCTTTATAGTTTCCTGAAGTCCTTGGATATTGATGTAGAAGTTGAGCATCCATTTTTCGGTAAAGTCAAAGAATATATAAGAGAAACCTTGATAAAGAATTATTACCTTCACTGTGAGTTTGATGAGAAAACGAAAATACAAACTTTCCAATGGGGGATTCGAGCTGAAATTGAAATCTCAAAGATGAAGGTTTTACAGTTCGTGTGTGAGGTAACTATTTCAGTTGACTTATAAGCACATTGTCAGGTTATTATTGATTTACAGATGTATGGAAATAAGCAACCAAAAGACTGGCCAGAACATTACAGAGCGGCCGAGAATCAGTTCAAAGAAAGAGAAGAGCTAAAGGAAGAAACAAGGGATGAATCAAGCTAGTCACCGATACTGGTAGAACTACAATATAAAGTTTATTTGTATACAAAAATTGTATCTTCTTAACTAATACAATATAAATAAAAAGATATAGGAAAATGTTAAATCTCATTGGTCCTTACATTGCGTTGTAAGCTGGGCCGCGACCTCCTTCTGGGACCACCCAGTTATTCTGGCTGGGGTCCTTGATGTTGCACGTCTTACGGTGGATGGCCCTCTCCAGAATCGAGTGGCACAAACTCATACACACCAGCGGGACAATAACAATCTTCGAGTCCGTCGATGATGCCTAAGTTTCGTTTGACAGGATTTTGCGAGTTTAAAGTGTTGCATAACATAATTTGTGTTATACACTATATGTACGCTTTTAGTTGACTTTAAAAGATTCCAGTTGTGTTTTGATGACATTTGGGTGATTATTTTATGAACTTTTAAACAATTCATTAATAAAAAAAACTTATTTTTGTGTAATGCTCTAATTTTTCATTAGGTACAATCCTTTTAACTAACTTTCGGCAAGGTAATAAAACCCGTGGCAAAGCTACTACTAAGCATCCTCCAGGAAAAGTGAGATTGGGGATACTGTGAAAACTGCCGGTGCCCTGGTGAGATCCTATTGCCGTCTTCGAAGTGATGCTTTATGAACGGATGGTGTTTGAACCTGCGAAGAAACGAACATTACCGCATTACCGATCTTTGGATATTCAGTTCTTTTGGAATTCCTTGTACGGGCTCAGGTACAGATTGATGTAATCCAAACCCGACGGCGATCAGGGATACCTCGTCGTTAAATGATACAGAAAGGATCCTCCGTAGGTGTTCTTATCCAAGGGCCAGCCGATGGTGTGCTCCGCGCATCCGGTTTATGTTTGAATCATTCGTCGCGATATCTTTAACGCTCCCGTCATCGTTGTACAGGACTTCGGAAGGTGCATAACCCGGGCCCACTGCCTCAGCTTGCTCTCCCAACCACTGAATAACGTGTCCCAGCGGGACGATATAGTTCCCGTGATTAAACATCGGAGTTCCTGACGAAATATCATTTATTCAATATATAAATCGATTTAAGACAAAGAATCCAACCTGGCAGGGCTGGTACCGGAATCCTACCGGTGCTAGTTAATAGACCGAACTTATCCTCCGTTAGGGGAGTGTTCAGAGGCGCGCCCTTCTCTTTCCAGTCCCATTTATGGGGCCTTCTCGACGATGATTACCTAAAAATCTATGTTCCGTATAGACCACCGATCAAGTGTGCTATGACTTCGATTCCACCGACCCTGATTTTCTTCCCTTCCGCGTCCAACAGTTGTTTGGCTCGTATAGTCGCGCTTATTCCAGTTGCACCATCGCCGACTATCAGAATATCAGTTTACATCTAGAATGTGTAATTTAAGAAAAATTAATCCTTTCAAGGTAAGTAATAATTTTAGCATGACATGTCAGACAGAAATTGTGAAGAATATATATTATAAATTTAAATAGTGTAGATACTTAAAGTGGTAGAAAAAAATAGTGTTTTAAGCTGGGCATATATTTTTTCAGACTATTGAAGAAGAATTAACAGACTGTAACAGGAATAAAGCCAAAGCCAAGTCTCTTTGAAACAATTTTTTTGTTTTAATACGGACAAATTCTATGCATATTTATAATCAGACTTATAGACAGACAGGTAAAATAATAAAAATGATATCAATAAAATAATTGGTTATATAATGTTTAATTCATAATAATATATATTGTACAATTTTCTTAATATGTCACTCAAATTACCAATATTAATCTACGGGATAACGATGTCTTCTTTTCTTACTTAAATGGTAGTTGTTAAAAATAGAACCTTTTTTATTTATTATTATAGCAATAATATAGAATAAATTATGTTTTAATGAAAAAACAGCTGAATCATAGTGCATTTTATATTAAAATTACCTTTCCATCTTGGATCTTCTTCTCTTGGATGAATGAAATATAGTGTGTTATCTTAGAAAATTGATCCGAATATATTCCTATTTAACCCAACTGCTGGACTAGAAAATATGATTAGTTATATTTAAGAGTTCAAAGGTTACTTCACAATATACTATAAATAAAATAAAGCTCCAGACAATAATTGTATCATTACATATAATCATTTTAAGCTATAAAATTTAAAATATCTTATAAAATTTATTTTCGACAAATTAATTAAATATTCCGAATTAAAATGAAATTTTAGATATTTTCAACGAATTCCCTAAATGCAAACTCATTTTCTTTTATTTTAACAGGGAATTGTATAATTAAAGGTAACAGAAATACCTTACTCAAAAAATCAAAGTCCAACTCAGAGGTTCAAACAAAATATATCAAAATAAACTGAGCTCAGTGCAATTTTTATTTATTAACCTTTGCCAACAAAGTAACTTATATCTATAAATGTAATTTTATGAAAATCGGTCTTATAACATAAATATAATACTAAATAACACATAAAGTCACAGTTCAGAATCCTTTTTCTCATCTTCTATGTTGATTGTCTCCTATATATCAATCTTGGAATAATTCTATGTCCAAAATATTACTACAATATTAAATAAGTGTATTTTCATCTGTAATAAGATTGTGGGAAAATAAAAATGATACGGCAAGACCGATTGTTTAGAAACAGACATTTGACAAGATTGTAGAAATTTGTTTTTTGGGTTGCCGAGCGAATTTAAACCAAATAAAATTACCTGACATCTGTGGAATTTTCGAAAAATTTATCTAGTAATCCTAGTTAATAGAGCACATTCAATCCATATTTAGCTACTAGGTCACGAGAATTTTTGATATTTACGCCTTCACCCAAGCACATCTAAATAATAATGTAAGGAAAAAGGCTTTAAAAAACTCTGTATCAATAATTTCTTACAAAAGCTTATATTGTTCCCAATCATAAGACTGCGTAGTGTTGTTCATTCTCAAGGAACTCAGTATATTGTACTTCTAAGTTTAAAAGGTGACCTAATTTTAAGATTTGTTGGAATTGGCATCATCCTGAAAATAGACTATAAAAATACACTTGATATCATAAAAACTAATTTAAATTACCTCTGACATGCCTTGTACTTTACCAATAAGACCGTTGTCAAAATCTACCACATTGTCAAACATTCTATCAATCATATCGAAAATAGTCTACAATTTTGTTTTCCTATTTTTATTTTTGGACTTTGTTGGTTGCTGGAGAGGAGTTTTAGAGTTTTCTTGCTGTTTGTGTGTTTACCCTTCAATCTCAGGAATATTCACTAAACCAGGTAACATTTTCAGAAGCGATCCTTTTTCGATCTTCCTGATCCAGCGACTTCTAAATCATCAACCGTGCATTTTGTTGTAAATGATTTCTTATGGGCTGGCCCAGACTATCTCCAAGTTAACCTCCAAATTACGTTTTTGAGCAGCTTCATACACAATAAAAATGGGTAATTTTATCATTTGATTTTGTTCTTTGCAATTACCTGAAATAAAGGTAAGTTATCTAATCATCATTTTCTATAATAAATTGTCTACCCATTGCTTCAAATGAGAACTCCTCCTTGTTTTGTTAATATAATTTAGAGCTTGCAATGCAGCTTCATTACGAGCATTTTTTATCGTTTGCGCCTCTCCATAAAATTTGACGTCGTTGACGTTAAAATGGACTTTGAAAGGTCCCTTCGTGTCAGAATCATTTCTTCTAACATGAAGAGTATCATTAAAATGAACCGTGTCATTCATTTTATGCAAATAAGATTTTTTCTCTGAAATGTCTGGTGATGCAGTCTTGCCTTCTATTTGTTCCTAAAAGGCACCTTATTTATATGTCTATATTTAACTAAACAATATTGAATACCAAAATATCATTAATTATAGAGTATTGTACAGACATCCCTACCTTTAATGCTAAATTGTTTAGTAAAGCTACAGGTGTTTCTTCAGGTTCTTTTCACTCTTTTTGATCTTCAAAGAATGATGTTGATATTCTGTATTTTTCAGAGCCCTCTGTGCAGCTTTCCTTTGAGCATTCTTCAAGCTTTTACCATCCACTGCTTAATTTTCATTTCCTAAATAGAAAGCGATGGTAAAAACTGTATTGTGAGGTCAATGAAATTTTTGATATATAATTGCATCTAATAATTTCACATTAATATACCTCTTCGTTAATTAATTCATATGAAAATGTAATATCATTACATTCAGCAATTCGTGACTAGAACTTAATGCGGATTTGTCTTCTGCTGGTTCACTAGTCAAACCTAAAACTCGGTTTGTTTCTGGCACAGAGGGATTATTTTTCCACGTTTCCGAATAAAGATACCACGATGAGGTATCTATTATTCTTCAAAGTTAAAAGCGTCCCAGATATAGATCCTTTTATACCAGTGAATTAACTATAAACATTGCTATTTACCAACAATAGAGTCCCTGTCGCCAAAAATATTTTTATATCATTTAATAACAATCCATAACTTAAGCTTAACAAGGAAAATAATAGTAGTATACAATTAAAGCAAATCATACTCAAATAATATAAAGAGAAAACATATATAACCGGGGAAACACACTAGAACTAACCTTAACATAATAATATAGAGCTGTAGGGGGTAAAAAAAATTTCGATATTCTTGATAAAAACTATCGATATTATTAGTAAAAATATAGATAATTTTGGCTAATCTATTGATTTGGTTTATATTGGTTTATTTTTTTTAATACCGTAGTTATTGCACTAAAGATTTCGGTATTTTTTTTCCTCCCATATATTGATTTTTTAAAATTATTTTCTATCGATATGTTTTCTGGCCGCGGACATATTTAAAAATATCAATTAACATATTAAAATACAATAAAATATTTGTGGGGTATTATTCCATTTCATAGAAAAATTCCATTCTTTTTTACAGATCCACAGAACATTCAAATATAAAAGTAATACTACTTCGTTTAAAATTAAATTATAAATTGCATGTTATTGCATGTAATTATTATAATACTATACAGTAATTTTTTTTTCTTGTCTTTTTTAAAGTTAGTTTATTATTAAGCCTACTGACTGGCGAGTGGCCAACTTAGAAATTATCCCAGAAGACATCCCGTCTTACCCAGCCTGGTTACTGGCGTGACTGGGATCATTTTCCTTGTCGGATTTTGTACTCTTACCTAAGGGCATTCACAAACATCACAAATTTACTTACATGCCCCAGCAGAATTCGAACTCGCGACTATCGCAACAGGGGGACCATCCTGTCGCCTTTACTACTGCGGCAACTAAGCCAGCTATTAAATCGTTTATCATGAAAAAATATTTTATAAAATAAATAAACTTTTTTATAACTATTAATTTGTGATATGTATGGTTGCAGAATGTATGAGCAAATTTAAAAAATTCCCTTATTTCTCATATGATTTATCTACCAAATACTTCATTATAATGAATCAAAAATTATGGATAAATGATACAGGGTTTTGTAGAAGGGTCGGGGTCAGGATATAATGAGTCAAGTAATAAGGGGTCAAGTTAATGGTAGGTTTTATCAGGATAAACGATATAAATGTGCATGTATTTTGATTTTGTTGATTTGACATTTAGCATGATTTTTTTATTATTGAAATTCACGCCATTTCCTTTAGCTTGTAGGATTGGTTGCATATATCACTTTAATTCTCAACTCCCCACTCTAAACGTTTTTTCCGCTCTATTCTAGGTTTTATTTGAATTAAATATTGGGTTTATTTTGTGTTATGTCAGTTCTATTGCTGCTTTTTAACGTTATTATTCGGTTTCTTTAATAATAACAGGATAACAGTGCATTTAATTTGATTTGTGCTTTTAATGTGAAGATTTATGGTTTTTATATGAAAAAAATCAAAATACCGTGGGGTAAGGTAATGCTCTAAAACTGATTTTGTTTATAATGTATTTTTAATGTGCAGGAATGGTTGATGGTGAACTGAAATCTTGATTCTTGATGTATTGAAACATTTTCGTACCACCGATCAAATCACCTTCAGAGACAGTAGTGTTGTATATTTTAATTGTTATGATAATATTTTACGTATATCAAATTACTAGAAGAAATTAAACTAAAAGTTTTTAATATACGAACAGTTTTTACTTCATTGAATATTCCATATTTATGTTTATTATATAAAAGGGAAGAATAAGAATATATATGTATATTTGCTTTTAGGTGCGCTGATTGTTATTCTACAATTTTAAAAATAATCTCACTTATGACGCCTTTGTTATAATGTATAAATTTTAAATTTTTCAATACTTAGGTTTTATTAAATGGAATTTGAAAATGGTTAGTAAGTGTTAGCTCATGATATATTTTGCGTATACTTTAATATGCAGACGTAAATTACTTCAATGATTATTATAAATCAAATATATTTTCGGGCATATATTGAAGATATTTTTAAGACAAATGTTAGTAACATCATTTTTAAATTACTCACTTAACTTTATTATGGGAGAAACATGATTAACTTAAAAAATAGTGGTCGAATCGACTGTTTTTATTCGATAGTTACCAACACTAATTCAATTTTAGTTGGGGCAGTAAGGAAATGCACTTTTTTATTAGAACATAATTAGCGTTGGGAACTATGGCTAATCAGTCGCTAGTTTCGGTTCGACTGATTGTATTACTTTTTACTATCGATTGTTTTTGAGTCGTGTACTTTTAGTTACTATTTTCGGTTCTACTAGTTTCATTCGACTGCTTTTTAACGTTCTGACTCTGTCGTCCTAGGCGCGACCTTGACAAAAATGTATACCGAATTTATGCTTTCCTAGATTTATATATAATATATTTAGTTTTATGATTTTTTTGGTAGTTTGCTTCTAAATAAAAATATATTGTATATTAATATAGCAACACTTTGGAACGATATTTTTCAAGATTGTTAATGTAATAGGGTAAAAAATTAAAATTGTGAATGACAAATAAGTAATAGGTAATATTTCTTTTGATTGACTTTTTGGTGTGTATCTAACACCCTCGGTTTTTGTTAGAAAATATTTCTGTCCGATAATAAATAAAGCATTAATTTTATTTTAAAAAGCTCTAGTAGTTATTGTGCGATCATTTTTAATTCATGGTTATTGTAATACATGTTATATATCACATAGTAATACATGTTTAGTTTAAGTTGTATTGTATTGTTTATATTTATTTAGTATATTGTTTAAAAATAGCAATTCATCTCAGAACATTCAAATATAAAAGTAACTCCACTTCCTTTAAAATGTAAGTATTATAGATATATTAATAGTATTCAGTAATGTTTTTCTTTTTCTTTTTTAAAGTTAGTACGTGAAGGAATACGTCTCGCGTATACTAAGGTTGTAAAATATAAGCAAATATTAAATTAATTGCTCCAAGCAATTATATCCGTCCTTTCCTCTCTTACAATTTATATAGGAAAGGGATCGAACATACTCGTCTGACATTAAGAATTAAAATAAAAAGCCAAGCCGTGCATTAGATTTTGCATATTTTGTAGTGGTTAGTAGGCATGTTGGCCACAAAAAATATCGATATGTCGAAGGAAAAAATATATATATTTTTTGCAATAAGTATAAGATATATCGATATTTTACAAAAAAATGTATGTATATTTTTAATTGAAAATAAACGTAGTCAAATATTAGCCTAAAAAATATTTTTTTCTAAAACTCTTAAGGAATAACGGTATTTTTGATAAACCATTAAAATTAAGTACCAGAATTCACTAAACGTTTAAAAGTAAGTTCCGATTTGAAAGTTTTTTTTAATTGTACTTAATCTTCTGAAATTATATCATCTAAAAAATATCGATATATCGACAAAAAAATATCGATATTTTTTCTGCATCCCTAGCGGCTAGTTATTTAAATTTTTGTGTTGATAGTGCTGTATGGAGATAGCTGATACACGATTTTAAAGTTCTTCAAGTCGTAAAAATGTCGAAGAAGCGAAGATCAGTTAGCGGGTCTCAAAAAACCAAATCACAGACTGATCCAGACGTACCGGATCAAAATACAGAAAATATAATCAATGATGTAGTCAGGTACATTATTCTTAAAGCTGACGAAAATTCATTTTATACCAGATCCGAATTAAATCAAAATGTAATTCACAAAAAGGGCCAATGCGTGGATAGTGTTATACAACAAGCAATTAAGGTTCTGGAAAATGTTGGTATTATTATTGTTATATGGATGTTGTTGATATTGTTTTGCATACATTTTTAGGTATATGGTTACACACTTACTGAATATGATGATGTAAAAATGAAAAAAAAAATTTATTTTTTAATTAGTATGTTGCCTCCTGTAAATTATTCCGATGAAGAGGAAGAATGTGTTTCTAGTTATGAAACTGGTTCAAATGTACCAAATGCTGCTCACAAGATACTGACTCTATTAATTTTATCCCATATATTTATGACAAACGCGCCAGTATCAGACAGTGAGCTCTACGATACCATTCCTTTATTGTTTTTATATTGTTGATTTATTATTTCAGAATCCCTTTATAGTTTCCTGAAGTCCTTGGATATTGATGTAGAAGTTGAGCATCCATTTTTCGGTAAAGTCAAAGAATATATAAGAGAAACCTTGATAAAGAATTATTACCTTCACTGTGAGTTTGATGAGAAAACGAAAATACAAACTTTCCAATGGGGGATTCGAGCTGAAATTGAAATCTCAAAGATGAAGGTTTTACAGTTCGTGTGTGAGGTAACTATTTCAGTTGACTTATAAGCACATTGTCAGGTTATTATTGATTTACAGATGTATGGAAATAAGCAACCAAAAGACTGGCCAGAACATTACAGAGCGGCCGAGAATCAGTTCAAAGAAAGAGAAGAGCTAAAGGAAGAAACAAGGGATGAATCAAGCTAGTCACCGATACTGGTAGAACTACAATATAAAGTTTATTTGTATACAAAAATTGTATCTTCTTAACTAATACAATATAAATAAAAAGATATAGGAAAATGTTAAATCTCATTGGTCCTTACATTGCGTTGTAAGCTGGGCCGCGACCTCCTTCTGGGACCACCCAGTTATTCTGGCTGGGGTCCTTGATGTTGCACGTCTTACGGTGGATGGCCCTCTCCAGAATCGAGTGGCACAAACTCATACACACCAGCGGGACAATAACAATCTTCGAGTCCGTCGAAGATGCCTAAGTTTCGTTTGACAGGATTTTGCGAGTTTAAAGTGTTGCATAACATAATTTGTGTTATACACTATATGTACGCTTTTAGTTGACTTTAAAAGATTCCAGTTGTGTTTTGATGACATTTGGGTGATTATTTTATGAACTTTTAAACAATTCATTAATAAAAAAAACTTATTTTTGTGTAATGCTCTAATTTTTCATTAGGTACAATCCTTTTAACTAACTTTCGGCAAGGTAATAAAACCCGTGGCAAAGCTACTACTAAGCATCCTCCAGGAAAAGTGAGATTGGGGATACTGTGAAAACTGCCGGTGCCCTGGTGAGATCCTATTGCCGTCTTCGAAGTGATGCTTTATGAACGGATGGTGTTTGAACCTGCGAAGAAACGAACATTACCGCATTACCGATCTTTGGATATTCAGTACTTTTGGAATTCCTTGTACGGGCTCAGGTACAGATTGATGTAATCCAAACCCGACGGCGATCAGGGATACCTCGTCGTTAAATGATACAGAAAGGATCCTCCGTAGGTGTTCTTATCCAAGGGCCAGCCGATGGTGTGCTCCGCGCATCCGGTTTATGTTTGAATCATTCGTCGCGATATCTTTAACGCTCCCGTCATCGTTGTACAGGACTTCGGAAGGTGCATAACCCGGGCCCACTGCCTCAGCTTGCTCTCCCAACCACTGAATAACGTGTCCCAGCGGGACGATATAGTTCCCGTGATTAAACATCGGAGTTCCTGACGAAATATCATTTATTCAATATATAAATCGATTTAAGACAAAGAATCCAACCTGGCAGGGCTGGTACCGGAATCCTACCGGTGCTAGTTAATAGACCGAACTTATCCTCCGTTAGGGGAGTGTTCAGAGGCGCGCCCTTCTCTTTCCAGTCCCATTTATGGGGCCTTCTCGACGATGATTACCTAAAAATCTATGTTCCGTATAGACCACCGATCAAGTGTGCTATGACTTCGATTCCACCGACCCTGATTTTCTTCCCTTCCGCGTCCAACAGTTGTTTGGCTCGTATAGTCGCGCTTATTCCAGTTGGACCATCGCCGACTATCAGAATATCAGTTTACATCTAGAATGTGTAATTTAAGAAAAATTAATCCTTTCAAGGTAAGTAATAATTTTAGCATGACATGTCAGACAGAAATTGTGAAGAATATATATTATAAATTTAAATAGTGTAGATACTTAAAGTGGTAGAAAAAAATAGTGTTTTAAGCTGGGCATATATTTTTTCAGACTATTGAAGAAGAATTAACAGACTGTAACAGGAATAAAGCCAAAGCCAAGTCTCTTTGAAACAATTTTTTTGTTTTAATACGGACAAATTCTATGCATATTTATAATCAGACTTATAGACAGACAGGTAAAATAATAAAAATGATATCAATAAAATAATTGGTTATATAATGTTTAATTCATAATAATATATATTGTACAATTTTCTTAATATGTCACTCAAATTACCAATATTAATCTACGGGATAACGATGTCTTCTTTTCTTACTTAAATGGTAGTTGTTAAAAATAGAACCTTTTTTATTTATTATTATAGCAATAATATAGAATAAATTATGTTTTAATGAAAAAACAGCTGAATCATAGTGCATTTTATATTAAAATTACCTTTCCATCTTGGATCTTCTTCTCTTGGATGAATGAAATATAGTGTGTTATCTTAGAAAATTGATCCGAATATATTCCTATTTAACCCAACTGCTGGACTAGAAAATATGATTAGTTATATTTAAGAGTTCAAAGGTTACTTCACAATATACTATAAATAAAATAAAGCTCCAGACAATAATTGTATCATTACATATAATCATTTTAAGCTATAAAATTTAAAATATCTTATAAAATTTATTTTCGACAAATTAATTAAATATTCCGAATTAAAATGAAATTTTAGATATTTTCAACGAATTCCCTAAATGCAAACTCATTTTCTTTTATTTTAACAGGGAATTGTATAATTAAAGGTAACAGAAATACCTTACTCAAAAAATCAAAGTCCAACTCAGAGGTTCAAACAAAATATATCAAAATAAACTGAGCTCAGTGCAATTTTTATTTATTAACCTTTGCCAACAAAGTAACTTACATCTATAAATGTAATTTTATGAAAATCGGTCTTATAACATAAATATAATACTAAATAACACATAAAGTCACAGTTCAGAATCCTTTTTCTCATCTTCTATGTTGATTGTCTCCTATATATCAATCTTGGAATAATTCTATGTCCAAAATATTACTACAATATTAAATAAGTGTATTTTCATCTGTAATAAGATTGTGGGAAAATAAAAATGATACGGCAAGACCGATTGTTTAGAAACAGACATTTGACAAGATTGTAGAAATTTGTTTTTTGGGTTGCCGAGCGAATTTAAACCAAATAAAATTACCTGACATCTGTGGAATTTTCGAAAAATTTATCTAGTAATCCTAGTTAATAGAGCACATTCAATCCATATTTAGCTACTAGGTCACGAGAATTTTTGATATTTACGCCTTCACCCAAGCACATCTAAATAATAATGTAAGGAAAAAGGCTTTAAAAAACTCTGTATCAATAATTTCTTACAAAAGCTTATATTGTTCCCAATCATAAGACTGCGTAGTGTTGTTCATTCTCAAGGAACTCAGTATATTGTACTTCTAAGTTTAAAAGGTGACCTAATTTTAAGATTTGTTGGAATTGGCATCATCCTGAAAATAGACTATAAAAATACACTTGATATCATAAAAACTAATTTAAATTACCTCTGACATGCCTTGTACTTTACCAATAAGACCGTTGTCAAAATCTACCACATTGTCAAACATTCTATCAATCATATCGAAAATAGTCTACAATTTTGTTTTCCTATTTTTATTTTTGGACTTTGTTGGTTGCTGGAGAGGAGTTTTAGAGTTTTCTTGCTGTTTGTGTGTTTACCCTTCAATCTCAGGAATATTCACTAAACCAGGTAACATTTTCAGAAGCGATCCTTTTTCGATCTTCCTGATCCAGCGACTTCTAAATCATCAACCGTGCATTTTGTTGTAAATGATTTCTTATGGGCTGGCCCAGACTATCTCCAAGTTAACCTCCAAATTACGTTTTTGAGCAGCTTCATACACAATAAAAATGGGTAATTTTATCATTTGATTTTGTTCTTTGCAATTACCTGAAATAAAGGTAAGTTATCTAATCATCATTTTCTATAATAAATTGTCTACCCATTGCTTCAAATGAGAACTCCTCCTTGTTTTGTTAATATAATTTAGAGCTTGCAATGCAGCTTCATTACGAGCATTTTTTATCGTTTGCGCCTCTCCATAAAATTTGACGTCGTTGACGTTAAAATGGACTTTGAAAGGTCCCTTCGTGTCAGAATCATTTCTTCTAACATGAAGAGTATCATTAAAATGAACCGTGTCATTCATTTTATGCAAATAAGATTTTTTCTCTGAAATGTCTGGTGATGCAGTCTTGCCTTCTATTTGTTCCTAAAAGGCACCTTATTTATATGTCTATATTTAACTAAACAATATTGAATACCAAAATATCATTAATTATAGAGTATTGTACAGACATCCCTACCTTTAATGCTAAATTGTTTAGTAAAGCTACAGGTGTTTCTTCAGGTTCTTTTCACTCTTTTTGATCTTCAAAGAATGATGTTGATATTCTGTATTTTTCAGAGCCCTCTGTGCAGCTTTCCTTTGAGCATTCTTCAAGCTTTTATCATCCACTGCTTAATTTTCATTTCCTAAATAGAAAGCGATGGTAAAAACTGTATTGTGCAGAGGTCAATGAAATTTTTGATATATAATTGCATCTAATAATTTCACATTAATATACCTCTTCGTTAATTAATTCATATGAAAATGTAATATCATTACATTCAGCAATTCGTGACTAGAACTTAATGCGGATTTGTCTTCTGCTGGTTCACTAGTCAAACCTAAAACTCGGTTTGTTTCTGGCACAGAGGGATTATTTTTCCACGTTTCCGAATAAAGATACCACGATGAGGTATCTATTATTCTTCAAAGTTAAAAGCGTCCCAGATATAGATCCTTTTATACCAGTGAATTAACTATAAACATTGCTATTTACCAACAATAGAGTCCCTGTCGCCAAAAATATTTTTATATCATTTAATAACAATCCATAACTTAAGCTTAACAAGGAAAATAATAGTAGTATACAATTAAAGCAAATCATACTCAAATAATATAAAGAGAAAACATATATAACCGGGGAAACACACTAGAACTAACCTTAACATAATAATATAGAGCTGTAGGGGGTAAAAAAAATTTCGACATTCTTGATAAAAACTATCGATATTATTAGTAAAAATATAGATAATTTTGGCTAATCTATTGATTTGGTTTATATTGGTTTATTTTTTTTAATACCGTAGTTATTGCACTAAAGATTTCGGTATTTTTTTTCCTCCCATATATTGATTTTTTTTAATTATTTTCTATCGATATGTTTTCTGGCCGCGGACATATTTAAAAATATCAATTAACATATTAAAATACAATAAAATATTTGTGGGGTATTATTCCATTTCATAGAAAAATTCCATTCGTTTTTACAGATCCACAGAACATTCAAATATAAAAGTAATACTACTTCGTTTAAAATTAAATTATAAATTGCATGTTATTGCATGTAATTATTATAATACTATACAGTAATTTTTTTTTCTTGTCTTTTTTAAAGTTAGTTTATTATTAAGCCTATTGACTGGCGAGTTATTATTAAGCCTATTGACTTAGAAATTATCCCAGAAGACATCCCGTCTTACCCAGCCTGGTTACTGGCGTGACTGGGATCATTTTCCTTGTCGGATTTTGTACTCTTATCTAAGGGCATTCACAAACATCACAAATTTACTTACATGCCCCAGCAGAATTCGAACTCGCGACTATCGCAACAGGGGGACCATCCTGTCGCCTTTACTACTGCGGCAACTAAGCCAGCTATTAAATCGTTTATCATGAAAAAATATTTTATAAAATAAATAAACTTTTTTATAACTATTAATTTGTGATATGTATGGTTGCAGAATGTATGAGCAAATTTAAAAAATTCCCTTATTTCTCATATGATTTATCTACCAAATACTTCATTATAATGAATCAAAAATTATGGATAAATGATACAGGGTTTTGTAGAAGGGTCGGGGTCAGGATATAATGAGTCAAGTAATAAGGGGTCAAGTTAATGGTAGGTTTTATCAGGATAAACGATATAAATGTGCATGTATTTTGATTTTGTTGATTTGACATTTAGCATGATTTTTTTATTATTGAAATTCACGCCATTTCCTTTAGCTTGTAGGATTGGTTGCATATATCACTTTAATTCTCAACTCCCCACTCTAAACGTTTTTTCCGCTCTATTCTAGGTTTTATTTGAATTAAATATTGGGTTTATTTTGTGTTATGTCAGTTCTATTGCTGCTTTTTAACGTTATTATTCAGTTTCTTTAATAATAACAGGATAACAGTGCATTTAATTTGATTTGTGCTTTTAATGTGAAGATTTATGGTTTTTATATGAAAAAAATCAAAATACCGTGGGGTAAGGTAATGCTCTAAAACTGATTTTGTTTATAATGTATTTTTAATATGCAGGAATGGTTGATGGTGAACTGAAATCTTGATTCTTGATGTATTGAAACATTTTCGTACCACCGATCAAATCACCTTCAGAGACAGTAGTGTTGTATATTTTAATTGTTATGATAATATTTTACGTATATCAAATTACTAGAAGAAATTAAACTAAAAGTTTTTAATATACGAACAGTTTTTACTTCATTGAATATTCCATATTTATGTTTATTATATAAAAGGGAAGAATAAGAATATATATGTATATTTGCTTTTAGGTGCGCTGATTGTTATTCTACAATTTTAAAAATAATCTCACTTATGACGCCTTTGTTATAATGTATAAATTTTAAATTTTTCAATACTTAGGTTTTATTAAATGGAATTTGAAAATGGTTAGTAAGTGTTAGCTCATGATATATTTTGCGTATACTTTAATATGCAGACGTAAATTACTTCAATGATTATTATAAATCAAATATATTTTCGGGCATATATTGAAGATATTTTTAAGACAAATGTTAGTAACATCATTTTTAAATTACTCACTTAACTTTATTATGGGAGAAACATGATTAACTTAAAAAATAGTGGTCGAATCGACTGTTTTTATTCGATAGTTACCAACACTAATTCAATTTTAGTTGGGGCAGTAAGGAAATGCACTTTTTTATTAGAACATAATTAGCGTTGGGAACTATGGCTAATCAGTCGCTAGTTTCGGTTCGACTGATTGTATTACTTTTTACTATCGACTGTTTTTGAGTCGTGTACTTTTAGTTACTATTTTCGGTTCTACTAGTTTCATTCGACTGCTTTTTAACGTTCTGACTCTGTCGTCCTAGGCGCGACCTTGACAAAAATGTATACCGAATTTATGCTTTCCTAGATTTATATATAATATATTTAGTTTTATGATTTTTTTGGTAGTTTGCTTCTAAATAAAAATATATTGTATATTAATATAGCAACACTTTGGAACGATATTTTTCAAGATTGTTAATGTAATAGGGTAAAAAATTAAAATTGTGAATGACAAATAAGTAATAGGTAATATTTCTTTTGATTGACTTTTTGGTGTGTATCTAACACCCTCGGTTTTTGTTAGAAAATATTTCTGTCCGATAATAAATAAAGCATTAATTTTATTTTAAAAAGCTCTAGTAGTTATTGTGCGATCATTTTTAATTCATGGTTATTGTAATACATGTTATATATCACATAGTAATACATGTTTAGTTTAAGTTGTATTGTATTGTTTATATTTATTTAGTATATTGTTTAAAAATAGCAATTCATCTCAGAACATTCAAATATAAAAGTAACTCCACTTCCTTTAAAATGTAAGTATTATAGATATATTAATAGTATTCAGTAATGTTTTTCTTTTTCTTTTTTAAAGTTAGTACGTGAAGGAATACGTCTCGCGTATACTAAGGTTGTAAAATATAAGCAAATATTAAATTAATTGCTCCAAGCAATTATATCCGTCCTTTCCTCTCTTACAATTTATATAGGAAAGGGATCGAACATACTCGTCTGACATTAAGAATTAAAATAAAAAGCCAAGCCGTGCATTAGATTTTGCATATTTTGTAGTGGTTAGTAGGCATGTTGGCCACAAAAAATATCGATATGTCGAAGGAAAAAATATATATATTTTTTGCAATAAGTATAAGATATATCGATATTTTACAAAAAAATGTATGTATATTTTTAATTGAAAATAAACGTAGTCAAATATTAGCCTAAAAAATATTTTTTTCTAAAACTCTTAAGGAATAACGGTATTTTTGATAAACCATTAAAATTAAGTACCAGAATTCACTAAACGTTTAAAAGTAAGTTCCGATTTGAAAGTTTTTTTTAATTGTACTTAATCTTCTGAAATTATATCATCTAAAAAATATCGATATATCGACAAAAAAATATCGATATTTTTTCTGCATCCCTAGCGGCTAGTTATTTAAATTTTTGTGTTGATAGTGCTGTATGGAGATAGCTGATACACGATTTTAAAGTTCTTCAAGTCGTAAAAATGTCGAAGAAGCGAAGATCAGTTAGCGGGTCTCAAAAAACCAAATCACAGACTGATCCAGACGTACCGGATCAAAATACAGAAAATATAATCAATGATGTAGTCAGGTACATTATTCTTAAAGCTGACGAAAATTCATTTTATACCAGATCCGAATTAAATCAAAATGTAATTCACAAAAAGGGCCAATGCGTGGATAGTGTTATACAACAAGCAATTAAGGTTCTGGAAAATGTTGGTATTATTATTGTTATATGGATGTTGTTGATATTGTTTTGCATACATTTTTAGGTATATGGTTACACACTTACTGAATATGATGATGTAAAAATGAAAAAAAAAATTTATTTTTTAATTAGTATGTTGCCTCCTGTAAATTATTCCGATGAAGAGGAAGAATGTGTTTCTAGTTATGAAACTGGTTCAAATGTACCAAATGCTGCTCACAAGATACTGACTCTATTAATTTTATCCCATATATTTATGACAAACGCGCCAGTATCAGACAGTGAGCTCTACGATACCATTCCTTTATTGTTTTTATATTGTTGATTTATTATTTCAGAATCCCTTTATAGTTTCCTGAAGTCCTTGGATATTGATGTAGAAGTTGAGCATCCATTTTTCGGTAAAGTCAAAGAATATATAAGAGAAACCTTGATAAAGAATTATTACCTTCACTGTGAGTTTGATGAGAAAACGAAAATACAAACTTTCCAATGGGGGATTCGAGCTGAAATTGAAATCTCAAAGATGAAGGTTTTACAGTTCGTGTGTGAGGTAACTATTTCAGTTGACTTATAAGCACATTGTCAGGTTATTATTGATTTACAGATGTATGGAAATAAGCAACCAAAAGACTGGCCAGAACATTACAGAGCGGCCGAGAATCAGTTCAAAGAAAGAGAAGAGCTAAAGGAAGAAACAAGGGATGAATCAAGCTAGTCACCGATACTGGTAGAACTACAATATAAAGTTTATTTGTATACAAAAATTGTATCTTCTTAACTAATACAATATAAATAAAAAGATATAGGAAAATGTTAAATCTCATTGGTCCTTACATTGCGTTGTAAGCTGGGCCGCGACCTCCTTCTGGGACCACCCAGTTATTCTGGCTGGGGTCCTTGATGTTGCACGTCTTACGGTGGATGGCCCTCTCCAGAATCGAGTGGCACAAACTCATACACACCAGCGGGACAATAACAATCTTCGAGTCCGTCGAAGATGCCTAAGTTTCGTTTGACAGGATTTTGCGAGTTTAAAGTGTTGCATAACATAATTTGTGTTATACACTATATGTACGCTTTTAGTTGACTTTAAAAGATTCCAGTTGTGTTTTGATGACATTTGGGTGATTATTTTATGAACTTTTAAACAATTCATTAATAAAAAAAAACTTATTTTTGTGTAATGCTCTAATTTTTCATTAGGTACAATCCTTTTAACTAACTTTCGGCAAGGTAATAAAACCCGTGGCAAAGCTACTACTAAGCATCCTCCAGGAAAAGTGAGATTGGGGATACTGTGAAAACTGCCGGTGCCCTGGTGAGATCCTATTGCCGTCTTCGAAGTGATGCTTTATGAACGGATGATGTTTGAACCTGCGAAGAAACGAACATTACCGCATTACCGATCTTTGGATATTCAGTTCTTTTGGAATTCCTTGTACGGGCTCAGGTACAGATTGATGTAATCCAAACCCGACGGAGATCAGGGATACCTCGTCGTTAAATGATACAGAAAGGATCCTCCGTAGGTGTTCTTATCCAAGGGCCAGCCGATGGTGTGCTCCGCGCATCCGGTTTATGTTTGAATCATTCGTCGCGATATCTTTAACGCTCCCGTCATCGTTGTACAGGACTTCGGAAGGTGCATAACCCGGGCCCACTGCCTCAGCTTGCTCTCCCAACCACTGAATAACGTGTCCCAGCGGGACGATATAGTTCCCGTGATTAAACATCGGAGTTCCTGACGAAATATCATTTATTCAATATATAAATCGATTTAAGACAAAGAATCCAACCTGGCAGGGCTGGTACCGGAATCCTACCGGTGCTAGTTAATAGACCGAACTTATCCTCCGTTAGGGGAGTGTTCAGAGGCGCGCCCTTCTCTTTCCAGTCCCATTTATGGGGCCTTCTCGACGATGATTACCTAAAAATCTATGTTCCGTATAGACCACCGATCAAGTGTGCTATGACTTCGATTCCACCGACCCTGATTTTCTTCCCTTCCGCGTCCAACAGTTGTTTGGCTCGTATAGTCGCGCTTATTCCAGTTGCACCATCGCCGACTATCAGAATATCAGTTTACATCTAGAATGTGTAATTTAAGAAAAATTAATCCTTTCAAGGTAAGTAATAATTTTAGCATGACATGTCAGACAGAAATTGTGAAGAATATATATTATAAATTTAAATAGTGTAGATACTTAAAGTGGTAGAAAAAAATAGTGTTTTAAGCTGGGCATATATTTTTTCAGACTATTGAAGAAGAATTAACAGACTGTAACAGGAATAAAGCCAAAGCCAAGTCTCTTTGAAACAATTTTTTTGTTTTAATACGGACAAATTCTATGCATATTTATAATCAGACTTATAGACAGACAGGTAAAATAATAAAAATGATATCAATAAAATAATTGGTTATATAATGTTTAATTCATAATAATATATATTGTACAATTTTCTTAATATGTCACTCAAATTACCAATATTAATCTACGGGATAACGATGTCTTCTTTTCTTACTTAAATGGTAGTTGTTAAAAATAGAACCTTTTTTATTTATTATTATAGCAATAATATAGAATAAATTATGTTTTAATGAAAAAACAGCTGAATCATAGTGCATTTTATATTAAAATTACCTTTCCATCTTGGATCTTCTTCTCTTGGATGAATGAAATATAGTGTGTTATCTTAGAAAATTGATCCGAATATATTCCTATTTAACCCAACTGCTGGACTAGAAAATATGATTAGTTATATTTAAGAGTTCAAAGGTTACTTCACAATATACTATAAATAAAATAAAGCTCCAGACAATAATTGTATCATTACATATAATCATTTTAAGCTATAAAATTTAAAATATCTTATAAAATTTATTTTCGACAAATTAATTAAATATTCCGAATTAAAATGAAATTTTAGATATTTTCAACGAATTCCCTAAATGCAAACTCATTTTCTTTTATTTTAGCAGGGAATTGTATAATTAAAGGTAACAGAAATACCTTACTCAAAAAATCAAAGTCCAACTCAGAGGTTCAAACAAAATATATCAAAATAAACTGAGCTCAGTGCAATTTTTATTTATTAACCTTTGCCAACAAAGTAACTTATATCTATAAATGTAATTTTATGAAAATCGGTCTTATAACATAAATATAATACTAAATAACACATAAAGTCACAGTTCAGAATCCTTTTTCTCATCTTCTATGTTGATTGTCTCCTATATATCAATCTTGGAATAATTCTATGTCCAAAATATTACTACAATATTAAATAAGTGTATTTTCATCTGTAATAAGATTGTGGGAAAATAAAAATGATACGGCAAGACCGATTGTTTAGAAACAGACATTTGACAAGATTGTAGAAATTTGTTTTTTGGGTTGCCGAGCGAATTTAAACCAAATAAAATTACCTGACATCTGTGGAATTTTCGAAAAATTTATCTAGTAATCCTAGTTAATAGAGCACATTCAATCCATATTTAGCTACTAGGTCACGAGAATTTTTGATATTTACGCCTTCACCCAAGCACATCTAAATAATAATGTAAGGAAAAAGGCTTTAAAAAACTCTGTATCAATAATTTCTTACAAAAGCTTATATTGTTCCCAATCATAAGACTGCGTAGTGTTGTTCATTCTCAAGGAACTCAGTATATTGTACTTCTAAGTTTAAAAGGTGACCTAATTTTAAGATTTGTTGGAATTGGCATCATCCTGAAAATAGACTATAAAAATACATTTGATATCATAAAAACTAATTTAAATTACCTCTGACATGCCTTGTACTTTACCAATAAGACCGTTGTCAAAATCTACCACATTGTCAAACATTCTATCAATCATATCGAAAATAGTCTACAATTTTGTTTTTCTATTTTTATTTTTGGACTTTGTTGGTTGCTGGAGAGGAGTTTTAGAGTTTTCTTGCTGTTTGTGTGTTTACCCTTCAATCTCAGGAATATTCACTAAACCAGGTAACATTTTCAGAAGCGATCCTTTTTCGATCTTCCTGATCCAGCGACTTCTAAATCATCAACCGTGCATTTTGTTGTAAATGATTTCTTATGGGCTGGCCCAGACTATCTCCAAGTTAACCTCCAAATTACGTTTTTGAGCAGCTTCATACACAATAAAAATGGGTAATTTTATCATTTGATTTTGTTCTTTGCAATTACCTGAAATAAAGGTAAGTTATCTAATCATCATTTTCTATAATAAATTGTCTACCCATTGCTTCAAATGAGAACTCCTCCTTGTTTTGTTAATATAATTTAGAGCTTGCAATGCAGCTTCATTACGAGCATTTTTTATCGTTTGCGCCTCTCCATAAAATTTGACGTCGTTGACGTTAAAATGGACTTTGAAAGGTCCCTTCGTGTCAGAATCATTTCTTCTAACATGAAGAGTATCATTAAAATGAACCGTGTCATTCATTTTATGCAAATAAGATTTTTTCTCTGAAATGTCTGGTGATGCAGTCTTGCCTTCTATTTGTTCCTAAAAGGCACCTTATTTATATGTCTATATTTAACTAAACAATATTGAATACCAAAATATCATTAATTATAGAGTATTGTACAGACATCCTTACCTTTAATGCTAAATTGTTTAGTAAAGCTACAGGTGTTTCTTCAGGTTCTTTTCACTCTTTTTGATCTTCAAAGAATGATGTTGATATTCTGTATTTTTCAGAGCCCTCTGTGCAGCTTTCCTTTGAGCATTCTTCAAGCTTTTACCATCCACTGCTTAATTTTCATTTCCTAAATAGAAAGCGATGGTAAAAACTGTATTGTGCAGAGGTCAATGAAATTTTTGATATATAATTGCATCTAATAATTTCACATTAATATACCTCTTCGTTAATTAATTCATATGAAAATGTAATATCATTACATTCAGCAATTCGTGACTAGAACTTAATGCGGATTTGTCTTCTGCTGGTTCACTAGTCAAACCTAAAACTCGGTTTGTTTCTGGCACAGAGGGATTATTTTTCCACGTTTCCGAATAAAGATACCACGATGAGGTATCTATTATTCTTCAAAGTTAAAAGCGTCCCAGATATAGATCCTTTTATACCAGTGAATTAACTATAAACATTGCTATTTACCAACAATAGAGTCCCTGTCGCCAAAAATATTTTTATATCATTTAATAACAATCCATAACTTAAGCTTAACAAGGAAAATAATAGTAGTATACAATTAAAGCAAATCATACTCAAATAATATAAAGAGAAAACATATATAACCGGGGAAACACACTAGAACTAACCTTAACATAATAATATAGAGCTGTAGGGGGTAAAAAAAATTCGATATTCTTGATAAAAACTATCGATATTATTAGTAAAAATATAGATAATTTTGGCTAATCTATTGATTTGGTTTATATTGGTTTATTTTTTTTAATACCGTAGTTATTGCACTAAAGATTTCGGTATTTTTTTTCCTCCCATATATTGATTTTTTTTAATTATTTTCTATCGATATGTTTTCTGGCCGCGGACATATTTAAAAATATCAATTAACATATTAAAATACAATAAAATATTTGTGGGGTATTATTCCATTTCATAGAAAAATTCCATTCTTTTTTACAGATCCACAGAACATTCAAATATAAAAGTAATACTACTTCGTTTAAAATTAAATTATAAATTGCATGTTATTGCATGTAATTATTATAATACTATACAGTAATTTTTTTTTCTTGTCTTTTTTAAAGTTAGTTTATTATTAAGCCTACTGACTGGCGAGTGGCCAACTTAGAAATTATCCCAGAAGACATCCCGTCTTACCCAGCCTGGTTACTGGCGTGACTGGGATCATTTTCCTTGTCGGATTTTGTACTCTTACCTAAGGGCATTCACAAACATCACAAATTTACTTACATGCCCCAGCAGAATTCGAACTCGCGACTATCGCAACAGGGGGACCATCCTGTCGCCTTTACTACTGCGGCAACTAAGCCAGCTATTAAATCGTTTATCATGAAAAAATATTTTATAAAATAAATAAACTTTTTTATAACTATTAATTTGTGATATGTATGGTTGCAGAATGTATGAGCAAATTTAAAAAATTCCCTTATTTCTCATATGATTTATCTACCAAATACTTCATTATAATGAATCAAAAATTATGGATAAATGATACAGGGTTTTGTAGAAGGGTCGGGGTCAGGATATAATGAGTCAAGTAATAAGGGGTCAAGTTAATGGTAGGTTTTATCAGGATAAACGATATAAATGTGCATGTATTTTGATTTTGTTGATTTGACATTTAGCATGATTTTTTTATTATTGAAATTCACGCCATTTCCTTTAGCTTGTAGGATTGGTTGCATATATCACTTTAATTCTCAACTCCCCACTCTAAACGTTTTTTCCGCTCTATTCTAGGTTTTATTTGAATTAAATATTGGGTTTATTTTGTGTTATGTCAGTTCTATTGCTGCTTTTTAACGTTATTATTCGGTTTCTTTAATAATAACAGGATAACAGTGCATTTAATTTGATTTGTGCTTTTAATGTGAAGATTTATGGTTTTTATATGAAAAAAATCAAAATACCGTGGGGTAAGGTAATGCTCTAGAACTGATTTTGTTTATAATGTATTTTTAATGTGCAGGAATGGTTGATGGTGAACTGAAATCTTGATTCTTGATGTATTGAAACATTTTCGTACCACCGATCAAATCACCTTCAGAGACAGTAGTGTTGTATATTTTAATTGTTATGATAATATTTTACGTATATCAAATTACTAGAAGAAATTAAACTAAAAGTTTTTAATATACGAACAGTTTTTACTTCATTGAATATTCCATATTTATGTTTATTATATAAAAGGGAAGAATAAGAATATATATGTATATTTGCTTTTAGGTGCGCTGATTGTTATTCTACAATTTTAAAAATAATCTCACTTATGACGCCTTTGTTATAATGTATAAATTTTAAATTTTTCAATACTTAGGTTTTATTAAATGGAATTTGAAAATGGTTAGTAAGTGTTAGCTCATGATATATTTTGCGTATACTTTAATATGCAGACGTAAATTACTTCAATGATTATTATAAATCAAATATATTTTCGGGCATATATTGAAGATATTTTTAAGACAAATGTTAGTAACATCATTTTTAAATTACTCACTTAACTTTATTATGGGAGAAACATGATTAACTTAAAAAATAGTGGTCGAATCGACTGTTTTTATTCGATAGTTACCAACACTAATTCAATTTTAGTTGGGGCAGTAAGGAAATGCACTTTTTTATTAGAACATAATTAGCGTTGGGAACTATGGCTAATCAGTCGCTAGTTTCGGTTCGACTGATTGTATTACTTTTTACTATCGACTGTTTTTGAGTCGTGTACTTTTAGTTACTATTTTCGGTTCTACTAGTTTCATTCGACTGCTTTTTAACGTTCTGACTCTGTCGTCCTAGGCGCGACCTTGACAAAAATGTATACCGAATTTATGCTTTCCTAGATTTATATATAATATATTTAGTTTTATGATTTTTTTGGTAGTTTGCTTCTAAATAAAAATATATTGTATATTAATATAGCAACACTTTGGAACGATATTTTTCAAGATTGTTAATGTAATAGGGTAAAAAATTAAAATTGTGAATGACAAATAAGTAATAGGTAATATTTCTTTTGATTGACTTTTTGGTGTGTATCTAACACCCTCGGTTTTTGTTAGAAAATATTTCTGTCCGATAATAAATAAAGCATTAATTTTATTTTAAAAAGCTCTAGTAGTTATTGTGCGATCATTTTTAATTCATGGTTATTGTAATACATGTTATATATCACATAGTAATACATGTTTAGTTTAAGTTGTATTGTATTGTTTATATGTATTTAGTATATTGTTTAAAAATAGCAATTCATCTCAGAACATTCAAATATAAAAGTAACTCCACTTCCTTTAAAATGTAAGTATTATAGAATTATTAATAGTATTCAGTAATGTTTTTTTTTTCTTTTTTAAAGTTAGTACGTGAAGGAATACGTCTCGCGTATACTAAGGTTGTAAAATATAAGCAAATATTAAATTAATTGCTCCAAGCAATTATATCCGTCCTTTCCTCTCTTACAATTTATATAGGAAAGGGATCGAACATACTCGTCTGACATTAAGAATTAAAATAAAAAGCCAAGCCGTGCATTAGATTTTGCATATTTTGTAGTGGTTAGTAGGCATGTTGGCCACAAAAAATATCGATATGTCGAAGGAAAAAATATCCATATTTTTTGCAATAAGTATAAGATATATCGATATTTTACAAAAAAATGTATGTATATTTTTAATTGAAAATAAACGTAGTCAAATATTAGCCTAAAAAATATTTTTTTCTAAAACTCTTAAGGAATAACGGTATTTTTGATAAACCATTAAAATTAAGTACCAGAATTCACTAAACGTTTAAAAGTAAGTTCCGATTTGAAAGTTTTTTTTAATTGTACTTAATCTTCTGAAATTATATCATCTAAAAAATATCGATATATCGACAAAAAAATATCGATATTTTTTCTGCATCCCTAGCGGCTAGTTATTTAAATTTTTGTGTTGATAGTGCTGTATGGAGATAGCTGATACACGATTTTAAAGTTCTTCAAGTCGTAAAAATGTCGAAGAAGCGAAGATCAGTTAGCGGGTCTCAAAAAACCAAATCACAGACTGATCCAGACGTACCGGATCAAAATACAGAAAATATAATCAATGATGTAGTCAGGTACATTATTCTTAAAGCTGACGAAAATTCATTTTATACCAGATCCGAATTAAATCAAAATGTAATTCACAAAAAGGGCCAATGCGTGGATAGTGTTATACAACAAGCAATTAAGGTTCTGGAAAATGTTGGTATTATTATTGTTATATGGATGTTGTTGATATTGTTTTGCATACATTTTTAGGTATATGGTTACACACTTACTGAATATGATGATGTAAAAATGAAAAAAAAAATTTATTTTTTAATTAGTATGTTGCCTCCTGTAAATTATTCCGATGAAGAGGAAGAATGTGTTTCTAGTTATGAAACTGGTTCAAATGTACCAAATGCTGCTCACAAGATACTGACTCTATTAATTTTATCCCATATATTTATGACAAACGCGCCAGTATCAGACAGTGAGCTCTACGATACCATTCCTTTATTGTTTTTATATTGTTGATTTATTATTTCAGAATCCCTTTATAGTTTCCTGAAGTCCTTGGATATTGATGTAGAAGTTGAGCATCCATTTTTCGGTAAAGTCAAAGAATATATAAGAGAAACCTTGATAAAGAATTATTACCTTCACTGTGAGTTTGATGAGAAAACGAAAATACAAACTTTCCAATGGGGGATTCGAGCTGAAATTGAAATCTCAAAGATGAAGGTTTTACAGTTCGTGTGTGAGGTAACTATTTCAGTTGACTTATAAGCACATTGTCAGGTTATTATTGATTTACAGATGTATGGAAATAAGCAACCAAAAGACTGGCCAGAACATTACAGAGCGGCCGAGAATCAGTTCAAAGAAAGAGAAGAGCTAAAGGAAGAAACAAGGGATGAATCAAGCTAGTCACCGATACTGGTAGAACTACAATATAAAGTTTATTTGTATACAAAAATTGTATCTTCTTAACTAATACAATATAAATAAAAAGATATAGGAAAATGTTAAATCTCATTGGTCCTTACATTGCGTTGTAAGCTGGGCCGCGACCTCCTTCTGGGACCACCCAGTTATTCTGGCTGGGGTCCTTGATGTTGCACGTCTTACGGTGGATGGCCCTCTCCAGAATCGAGTGGCACAAACTCATACACACCAGCGGGACAATAACAATCTTCGAGTCCGTCGAAGATGCCTAAGTTTCGTTTGACAGGATTTTGCGAGTTTAAAGTGTTGCATAACATAATTTGTGTTATACACTATATGTACGCTTTTAGTTGACTTTAAAAGATTCCAGTTGTGTTTTGATGACATTTGGGTGATTATTTTATGAACTTTTAAACAATTCATTAATAAAAAAAACTTATTTTTGTGTAATGCTCTAATTTTTCATTAGGTACAATCCTTTTAACTAACTTTCGGCAAGGTAATAAAACCCGTGGCAAAGCTACTACTAAGCATCCTCCAGGAAAAGTGAGATTGGGGATACTGTGAAAACTGCCGGTGCCCTGGTGAGATCCTATTGCCGTCTTCGAAGTGATGCTTTATGAACGGATGGTGTTTGAACCTGCGAAGAAACGAACATTACCGCATTACCGATCTTTGGATATTCAGTACTTTTGGAATTCCTTGTACGGGCTCAGGTACAGATTGATGTAATCCAAACCCGACGGCGATCAGGGATACCTCGTCGTTAAATGATACAGAAAGGATCCTCCGTAGGTGTTCTTATCCAAGGGCCAGCCGATGGTGTGCTCCGCGCATCCGGTTTATGTTTGAATCATTCGTCGCGATATCTTTAACGCTCCCGTCATCGTTGTACAGGACTTCGGAAGGTGCATAACCCGGGCCCACTGCCTCAGCTTGCTCTCCCAACCACTGAATAACGTGTCCCAGCGGGACGATATAGTTCCCGTGATTAAACATCGGAGTTCCTGACGAAATATCATTTATTCAATATATAAATCGATTTAAGACAAAGAATCCAACCTGGCAGGGCTGGTACCGGAATCCTACCGGTGCTAGTTAATAGACCGAACTTATCCTCCGTTAGGGGAGTGTTCAGAGGCGCGCCCTTCTCTTTCCAGTCCCATTTATGGGGCCTTCTCGACGATGATTACCTAAAAATCTATGTTCCGTATAGACCACCGATCAAGTGTGCTATGACTTCGATTCCACCGACCCTGATTTTCTTCCCTTCCGCGTCCAACAGTTGTTTGGCTCGTATAGTCGCGCTTATTCCAGTTGCACCATCGCCGACTATCAGAATATCAGTTTACATCTAGAATGTGTAATTTAAGAAAAATTAATCCTTTCAAGGTAAGTAATAATTTTAGCATGACATGTCAGACAGAAATTGTGAAGAATATATATTATAAATTTAAATAGTGTAGATACTTAAAGTGGTAGAAAAAAATAGTGTTTTAAGCTGGGCATATATTTTTTCAGACTATTGAAGAAGAATTAACAGACTGTAACAGGAATAAAGCCAAAGCCAAGTCTCTTTGAAACAATTTTTTTGTTTTAATACGGACAAATTCTATGCATATTTATAATCAGACTTATAGACAGACAGGTAAAATAATAAAAATGATATCAATAAAATAATTGGTTATATAATGTTTAATTCATAATAATATATATTGTACAATTTTCTTAATATGTCACTCAAATTACCAATATTAATCTACGGGATAACGATGTCTTCTTTTCTTACTTAAATGGTAGTTGTTAAAAATAGAACCTTTTTTATTTATTATTATAGCAATAATATAGAATAAATTATGTTTTAATGAAAAAACAGCTGAATCATAGTGCATTTTATATTAAAATTACCTTTCCATCTTGGATCTTCTTCTCTTGGATGAATGAAATATAGTGTGTTATCTTAGAAAATTGATCCGAATATATTCCTATTTAACCCAACTGCTGGACTAGAAAATATGATTAGTTATATTTAAGAGTTCAAAGGTTACTTCACAATATACTATAAATAAAATAAAGCTCCAGACAATAATTGTATCATTACATATAATCATTTTAAGCTATAAAATTTAAAATATCTTATAAAATTTATTTTCGACAAATTAATTAAATATTCCGAATTAAAATGAAATTTTAGATATTTTCAACGAATTCCCTAAATGCAAACTCATTTTCTTTTATTTTAACAGGGAATTGTATAATTAAAGGTAACAGAAATACCTTACTCAAAAAATCAAAGTCCAACTCAGAGGTTCAAACAAAATATATCAAAATAAACTGAGCTCAGTGCAATTTTTATTTATTAACCTTTGCCAACAAAGTAACTTATATCTATAAATGTAATTTTATGAAAATCGGTCTTATAACATAAATATAATACTAAATAACACATAAAGTCACAGTTCAGAATCCTTTTTCTCATCTTCTATGTTGATTGTCTCCTATATATCAATCTTGGAATAATTCTATGTCCAAAATATTACTACAATATTAAATAAGTGTATTTTCATCTGTAATAAGATTGTGGGAAAATAAAAATGATACGGCAAGACCGATTGTTTAGAAACAGACATTTGACAAGATTGTAGAAATTTGTTTTTTGGGTTGCCGAGCGAATTTAAACCAAATAAAATTACCTGACATCTGTGGAATTTTCGAAAAATTTATCTAGTAATCCTAGTTAATAGAGCACATTCAATCCATATTTAGCTACTAGGTCACGAGAATTTTTGATATTTACGCCTTCACCCAAGCACATCTAAATAATAATGTAAGGAAAAAGGCTTTAAAAAACTCTGTATCAATAATTTCTTACAAAAGCTTATATTGTTCCCAATCATAAGACTGCGTAGTGTTGTTCATTCTCAAGGAACTCAGTATATTGTACTTCTAAGTTTAAAAGGTGACCTAATTTTAAGATTTGTTGGAATTGGCATCATCCTGAAAATAGACTATAAAAATACACTTGATATCATAAAAACTAATTTAAATTACCTCTGACATGCCTTGTACTTTACCAATAAGACCGTTGTCAAAATCTACCACATTGTCAAACATTCTATCAATCATATCGAAAATAGTCTACAATTTTGTTTTCCTATTTTTATTTTTGGACTTTGTTGGTTGCTGGAGAGGAGTTTTAGAGTTTTCTTGCTGTTTGTGTGTTTACCCTTCAATCTCAGGAATATTCACTAAACCAGGTAACATTTTCAGAAGCGATCCTTTTTCGATCTTCCTGATCCAGCGACTTCTAAATCATCAACCGTGCATTTTGTTGTAAATGATTTCTTATGGGCTGGCCCAGACTATCTCCAAGTTAACCTCCAAATTACGTTTTTGAGCAGCTTCATACACAATAAAAATGGGTAATTTTATCATTTGATTTTGTTCTTTGCAATTACCTGAAATAAAGGTAAGTTATCTAATCATCATTTTCTATAATAAATTGTCTACCCATTGCTTCAAATGAGAACTCCTCCTTGTTTTGTTAATATAATTTAGAGCTTGCAATGCAGCTTCATTACGAGCATTTTTTATCGTTTGCGCCTCTCCATAAAATTTGACGTCGTTGACGTTAAAATGGACTTTGAAAGGTCCCTTCGTGTCAGAATCATTTCTTCTAACATGAAGAGTATCATTAAAATGAACCGTGTCATTCATTTTATGCAAATAAGATTTTTTCTCTGAAATGTCTGGTGATGCAGTCTTGCCTTCTATTTGTTCCTAAAAGGCACCTTATTTATATGTCTATATTTAACTAAACAATATTGAATACCAAAATATCATTAATTATAGAGTATTGTACAGACATCCCTACCTTTAATGCTAAATTGTTTAGTAAAGCTACAGGTGTTTCTTCAGGTTCTTTTCACTCTTTTTGATCTTCAAAGAATGATGTTGATATTCTGTATTTTTCAGAGCCCTCTGTGCAGCTTTCCTTTGAGCATTCTTCAAGCTTTTATCATCCACTGCTTAATTTTCATTTCCTAAATAGAAAGCGATGGTAAAAACTGTATTGTGCAGAGGTCAATGAAATTTTTGATATATAATTGCATCTAATAATTTCACATTAATATACCTCTTCGTTAATTAATTCATATGAAAATGTAATATCATTACATTCAGCAATTCGTGACTAGAACTTAATGCGGATTTGTCTTCTGCTGGTTCACTAGTCAAACCTAAAACTCGGTTTGTTTCTGGCACAGAGGGATTATTTTTCCACGTTTCCGAATAAAGATACCACGATGAGGTATCTATTATTCTTCAAAGTTAAAAGCGTCCCAGATATAGATCCTTTTATACCAGTGAATTAACTATAAACATTGCTATTTACCAACAATAGAGTCCCTGTCGCCAAAAATATTTTTATATCATTTAATAACAATCCATAACTTAAGCTTAACAAGGAAAATAATAGTAGTATACAATTAAAGCAAATCATACTCAAATAATATAAAGAGAAAACATATATAACCGGGGAAACACACTAGAACTAACCTTAACATAATAATATAGAGCTGTAGGGGGTAAAAAAAATTTCGACATTCTTGATAAAAACTATCGATATTATTAGTAAAAATATAGATAATTTTGGCTAATCTATTGATTTGGTTTATATTGGTTTATTTTTTTTAATACCGTAGTTATTGCACTAAAGATTTCGGTATTTTTTTTCCTCCCATATATTGATTTTTTTCAATTATTTTCTATCGATATGTTTTCTGGCCGCGGACATATTTAAAAATATCAATTAACATATTAAAATACAATAAAATATTTGTGGGGTATTATTCCATTTCATAGAAAAATTCCATTCGTTTTTACAGATCCACAGAACATTCAAATATAAAAGTAATACTACTTCGTTTAAAATTAAATTATAAATTGCATGTTATTGCATGTAATTATTATAATACTATACAGTAATTTTTTTTTCTTGTCTTTTTTAAAGTTAGTTTATTATTAAGCCTATTGACTGGCGAGTTATTATTAAGCCTATTGACTTAGAAATTATCCCAGAAGACATCCCGTCTTACCCAGCCTGGTTACTGGCGTGACTGGGATCATTTTCCTTGTCGGATTTTGTACTCTTATCTAAGGGCATTCACAAACATCACAAATTTACTTACATGCCCCAGCAGAATTCGAACTCGCGACTATCGCAACAGGGGGACCATCCTGTCGCCTTTACTACTGCGGCAACTAAGCCAGCTATTAAATCGTTTATCATGAAAAAATATTTTATAAAATAAATAAACTTTTTTATAACTATTAATTTGTGATATGTATGGTTGCAGAATGTATGAGCAAATTTAAAAAATTCCCTTATTTCTCATATGATTTATCTACCAAATACTTCATTATAATGAATCAAAAATTATGGATAAATGATACAGGGTTTTGTAGAAGGGTCGGGGTCAGGATATAATGAGTCAAGTAATAAGGGGTCAAGTTAATGGTAGGTTTTATCAGGATAAACGATATAAATGTGCATGTATTTTGATTTTGTTGATTTGACATTTAGCATGATTTTTTTATTATTGAAATTCACGCCATTTCCTTTAGCTTGTAGGATTGGTTGCATATATCACTTTAATTCTCAACTCCCCACTCTAAACGTTTTTTCCGCTCTATTCTAGGTTTTATTTGAATTAAATATTGGGTTTATTTTGTGTTATGTCAGTTCTATTGCTGCTTTTTAACGTTATTATTCGGTTTCTTTAATAATAACAGGATAACAGTGCATTTAATTTGATTTGTGCTTTTAATGTGAAGATTTATGGTTTTTATATGAAAAAAATCAAAATACCGTGGGGTAAGGTAATGCTCTAAAACTGATTTTGTTTATAATGTATTTTTAATGTGCAGGAATGGTTGATGGTGAACTGAAATCTTGATTCTTGATGTATTGAAACATTTTCGTACCACCGATCAAATCACCTTCAGAGACAGTATTGTTGTATATTTTAATTGTTATGATAATATTTTACGTATATCAAATTACTAGAAGAAATTAAACTAAAAGTTTTTAATATACGAACAGTTTTTACTTCATTGAATATTCCATATTTATGTTTATTATATAAAAGGGAAGAATAAGAATATATATGTATATTTGCTTTTAGGTGCGCTGATTGTTATTCTACAATTTTAAAAATAATCTCACTTATGACGCCTTTGTTATAATGTATAAATTTTAAATTTTTCAATACTTAGGTTTTATTAAATGGAATTTGAAAATGGTTAGTAAGTGTTAGCTCATGATATATTTTGCGTATACTTTAATATGCAGACGTAAATTACTTCAATGATTATTATAAATCAAATATATTTTCGGGCATATATTGAAAATATTTTTAAGACAAATGTTAGTAACATCATTTTTAAATTACTCACTTAACTTTATTATGGGAGAAACATGATTAACTTAAAAAATAGTGGTCGAATCGACTGTTTTTATTCGATAGTTACCAACACTAATTCAATTTTAGTTGGGGCAGTAAGGAAATGCACTTTTTTATTAGAACATAATTAGCGTTGGGAACTATGGCTAATCAGTCGCTAGTTTCGGTTCGACTGATTGTATTACTTTTTACTATCGACTGTTTTTGAGTCGTGTACTTTTAGTTACTATTTTCGGTTCTACTAGTTTCATTCGACTGCTTTTTAACGTTCTTACTCTGTCGTCCTAGGCGCGACCTTGACAAAAATGTATACCGAATTTATGCTTTCCTAGATTTATATATAATATATTTAGTTTTATGATTTTTTTGGTAGTTTGCTTCTAAATAAAAATATATTGTATATTAATATAGCAACACTTTGGAACGATATTTTTCAAGATTGTTAATGTAATAGGGTAAAAAATTAAAATTGTGAATGACAAATAAGTAATAGGTAATATTTCTTTTGATTGACTTTTTGGTGTGTATCTAACACCCTCGGTTTTTGTTAGAAAATATTTCTGTCCGATAATAAATAAAGCATTAATTTTATTTTAAAAAGCTCTAGTAGTTATTGTGCGATCATTTTTAATTCATGGTTATTGTAATACATGTTATATATCACATAGTAATACATGTTTAGTTTAAGTTGTATTGTATTGTTTATATTTATTTAGTATATTGTTTAAAAATAGCAATTCATCTCAGAACATTCAAATATAAAAGTAACTCCACTTCCTTTAAAATGTAAGTATTATAGATATATTAATAGTATTCAGTAATGTTTTTCTTTTTCTTTTTTAAAGTTAGTACGTGAAGGAATACGTCTCGCGTATACTAAGGTTGTAAAATATAAGCAAATATTAAATTAATTGCTCCAAGCAATTATATCCGTCCTTTCCTCTCTTACAATTTATATAGGAAAGGGATCGAACATACTCGTCTGACATTAAGAATTAAAATAACCGTGCATTTGACTGAAAATAGTAGTTTATTGCCAAGCCATAGAAAAAATAGAAATTTCACGGTATAGGCGACCTTGGGGAAATGTTTTGTTTAGTTCAATCAACTGTAGCGCTGCGATCGCAAATTGTGATTGGCAGTTTAAATTGCAGGTGCCGCCACTAACATGAAATGTGATTGGTCGATCAAATTGTGTGAAATCAGCATTTTCTATAGGCGTCCATTTTTATGTTTGTTGTTTGTAGGTTATGGTTTTTGTTTAGATTTTTTTCTATGGTTTAGATCACGAAATTTTCGTTTTACGTTGTGCATATTTTCTGTTTTACATTAATTATTATGGGGTAATAATATAAAAATTGATGACAATACGTCAGTGTAGTAAAAGATGTAGTGTACCGGGGTAAAATTCTACTACGGAAATTAGACATCGTTTCCCAAAGAATGATCTCGATACTTTCCAAAAATGGGTTGATCAAGTAAATAATAGTAAGTTACCTGGATAAACCACAATGCAAATATATCAACGTCATGGTGTTTGTTATGGACATATTAGTGAAAAATTTAGAATTATCCTTCCTTCACGAACAGGTATTTGGGTAAATGCATATCCATCATTGGTTTTATCAGGTACATATAAAATTATCTATCTACTACATGTCTGTTTATATATTGTTTGTTTACAGAAACTCAAAAACTTATGAAGATGTTAGTAGTAATAAAATTCAATTAATCTACCAAGTTGTGCGTATGTTGTCAATGTGATGTCTCTACATAAAGAAGTCTTACAAGAAGGTAATAATTAATATAACTGGATAATTAGTAGTAATAAATACTACTTTTAATTGTAAAATATCCCTAAAATATTTGCAATACTTTAACTTTTTAGAACAATCAGTGTTCAATCATTTTATAGTAGAGGAATTATATATTTAAATTTGATTGCCTTGTTAAGAAAATATTTGTTATGGTGCCATCAATTAAAAATTTAATTGCTACTTTTAGGGGATTTATTAACTTAAAGAAATCTATTTTGTCTAAATTTACAAATAACTACATTTGTTTAACAAATCTTAACCAAGATTGCTTAAAGATTTTTGTTGGATCTATTAGAGGTCATAGAGGTAGAAACAGCATCCTTCCCCTAGTATGTTCGAGAAATTTCTAAAAGGGCTCATCATTTCATTTTTTTCACATCATTCGCCCGGAGCAAATTGTGAAGAAGATGAACATGTAGGCGCTTTAGATAACTTACATTATTTTTTAACTGGAGATGTAGCATCACCAGAGGTTGTAGAATCACCAGTTGAGTCTATATTTTCAGTTCCAGAGAACTTTGCTCTGAGGAAAACAAGAGTGGAACGTTGCACGTTAGTCTATATTTCAGGCTATTTGATAAAACTTCTGAGAAAAAAGACAACGTGCAATATCTGTCTACATTCTACATTAAGTAGTTCCACAGATCAAAAACTCGATACTGATTTTATAGAAGCGATGCAGCCGCGTAGACCCAAATTAACAACTCCATCAAGACTGTTTTACTATACTGTTTGTAGATCTTTAAGCTATCTCTTTTATTTAATACCTAGATTTTGTCATAAAAATAGCATATCTGTTATTCTGAGAGATGTCTTAAAAAAACACATAAATTTTAAACGTTTCAACTGCCCAGTCCATAGCGATTTTGAAGACCACATTTTAAATCTTATTGTCAAATGTTCATTGTATTTTTGGGTTAAACAAGTTAATTCAATATTAACAGGGAAGGACTTAAAGTTTACCTTCAGTATAGCACAAATACAAGATAGAACTCTAATAGATCCTATAAAATTGATGGCACTAAACAAATACGAAAAAGGGAGCAGGCGTTATAGAAGAGTATTTTAATTATTTTGTCTGGAGTATGGGGCTTTTAATTTTTTTTATTTACATTTTTGTAGTTTATTTATTTTTGCTTTTTGCAATTATGTATATTTCTGTTGTTTTTTATTATTATTTATATTATTTACATTTATGTATATTTGTATAGGATTTTATTTTAATAAATTAGTTTTTTAAATTAAATTCGATTTTCATTCAAATATTATTGGCCAGCAAATGTGACGTCATAAAATAGTCACGTGAAATGGCTGACCAATCAAAGCAAATTATTTTCCTTACAGGATTCTATATAATATTTTTAAACTAACCAATCAAATTCACGTTGTCAGCGCCACCAATGATTGGACTAAACAAGATTTTGCCCCACCACTTAGCATTGTAGTTGCACACCCCTGAGCCAAGCCGTGCATTAGATTTTGCATATTTTGTAGTGGTTAGTAGGCATGTTGGCCACAAAAAATATCGATATGTCGAAGGAAAAAATATATATATTTTTTGCAATAAGTATAAGATATATCGATATTTTACAAAAAAATGTATGTATATTTTTAATTGAAAATAAACGTAGTCAAATATTAGCCTAAAAAATATTTTTTTCTAAAACTCTTAAGGAATAACGGTATTTTTGATAAACCATTAAAATTAAGTACCAGAATTCACTAAACGTTTAAAAGTAAGTTCCGATTTGAAAGTTTTTTTTAATTGTACTTAATCTTCTGAAATTATATCATCTAAAAAATATCGATATATCGACAAAAAAATATCGATATTTTTTCTGCATCCCTAGCGGCTAGTTATTTAAATTTTTGTGTTGATAGTGCTGTATGGAGATAGCTGATACACGATTTTAAAGTTCTTCAAGTCGTAAAAATGTCGAAGAAGCGAAGATCAGTTAGCGGGTCTCAAAAAACCAAATCACAGACTGATCCAGACGTACCGGATCAAAATACAGAAAATATAATCAATGATGTAGTCAGGTACATTATTCTTAAAGCTGACGAAAATTCATTTTATACCAGATCCGAATTAAATCAAAATGTAATTCACAAAAAGGGCCAATGCGTGGATAGTGTTATACAACAAGCAATTAAGGTTCTGGAAAATGTTGGTATTATTATTGTTATATGGATGTTGTTGATATTGTTTTGCATACATTTTTAGGTATATGGTTACACACTTACTGAATATGATGATGTAAAAATGAAAAAAAATTTTTATTTTTTAATTAGTATGTTGCCTCCTGTAAATTATTCCGATGAAGAGGAAGAATGTGTTTCTAGTTATGAAACTGGTTCAAATGTACCAAATGCTGCTCACAAGATACTGACTCTATTAATTTTATCCCATATATTTATGACAAACGCGCCAGTATCAGACAGTGAGCTCTACGATACCATTCCTTTATTGTTTTTATATTGTTGATTTATTATTTCAGAATCCCTTTATAGTTTCCTGAAGTCCTTGGATATTGATGTAGAAGTTGAGCATCCATTTTTCGGTAAAGTCAAAGAATATATAAGAGAAACCTTGATAAAGAATTATTACCTTCACTGTGAGTTTGATGAGAAAACGAAAATACAAACTTTCCAATGGGGGATTCGAGCTGAAATTGAAATCTCAAAGATGAAGGTTTTACAGTTCGTGTGTGAGGTAACTATTTCAGTTGACTTATAAGCACATTGTCAGGTTATTATTGATTTACAGATGTATGGAAATAAGCAACCAAAAGACTGGCCAGAACATTACAGAGCGGCCGAGAATCAGTTCAAAGAAAGAGAAGAGCTAAAGGAAGAAACAAGGGATGAATCAAGCTAGTCACCGATACTGGTAGAACTACAATATAAAGTTTATTTGTATACAAAAATTGTATCTTCTTAACTAATACAATATAAATAAAAAGATATAGGAAAATGTTAAATCTCATTGGTCCTTACATTGCGTTGTAAGCTGGGCCGCGACCTCCTTCTGGGACCACCCAGTTATTCTGGCTGGGGTCCTTGATGTTGCACGTCTTACGGTGGATGGCCCTCTCCAGAATCGAGTGGCACAAACTCATACACACCAGCGGGACAATAACAATCTTCGAGTCCGTCGAAGATGCCTAAGTTTCGTTTGACAGGATTTTGCGAGTTTAAAGTGTTGCATAACATAATTTGTGTTATACACTATATGTACGCTTTTAGTTGACTTTAAAAGATTCCAGTTGTGTTTTGATGACATTTGGGTGATTATTTTATGAACTTTTAAACAATTCATTAATAAAAAAAACTTATTTTTGTGTAATGCTCTAATTTTTCATTAGGTACAATCCTTTTAACTAACTTTCGGCAAGGTAATAAAACCCGTGGCAAAGCTACTACTAAGCATCCTCCAGGAAAAGTGAGATTGGGGATACTGTGAAAACTGCCGGTGCCCTGGTGAGATCCTATTGCCGTCTTCGAAGTGATGCTTTATGAACGGATGGTGTTTGAACCTGCGAAGAAACGAACATTACCGCATTACCGATCTTTGGATATTCAGTACTTTTGGAATTCCTTGTACGGGCTCAGGTACAGATCGATGTAATCCAAACCCGACTGCGATCAGGGATACCTCGTCGTTAAATGATACAGAAAGGATCCTCCGTAGGTGTTCTTATCCAAGGGCCAGCCGATGGTGTGCTCCGCGCATCCGGTTTATGTTTGAATCATTCGTCGCGATATCTTTAACGCTCCCGTCATCGTTGTACAGGACTTCGGAAGGTGCATAACCCGGGCCCACTGCCTCAGCTTGCTCTCCCAACCACTGAATAACGTGTCCCAGCGGGACGATATAGTTCCCGTGATTAAACATCGGAGTTCCTGACGAAATATCATTTATTCAATATATAAATCGATTTAAGACAAAGAATCCAACCTGGCAGGGCTGGTACCGGAATCCTACCGGTGCTAGTTAATAGACCGAACTTATCCTCCGTTAGGGGAGTGTTCAGAGGCGCGCCCTTCTCTTTCCAGTCCCATTTATGGGGCCTTCTCGACGATGATTACCTAAAAATCTATGTTCCGTATAGACCACCGATCAAGTGTGCTATGACTTCGATTCCACCGACCCTGATTTTCTTCCCTTCCGCGTCCAACAGTTGTTTGGCTCGTATAGTCGCGCTTATTCCAGTTGCACCATCGCCGACTATCAGAATATCAGTTTACATCTAGAATGTGTAATTTAAGAAAAATTAATCCTTTCAAGGTAAGTAATAATTTTAGCATGACATGTCAGACAGAAATTGTGAAGAATATATATTATAAATTTAAATAGTGTAGATACTTAAAGTGGTAGAAAAAAATAGTGTTTTAAGCTGGGCATATATTTTTTCAGACTATTGAAGAAGAATTAACAGACTGTAACAGGAATAAAGCCAAAGCCAAGTCTCTTTGAAACAATTTTTTTGTTTTAATACGGACAAATTCTATGCATATTTATAATCAGACTTATAGACAGACAGGTAAAATAATAAAAATGATATCAATAAAATAATTGGTTATATAATGTTTAATTCATAATAATATATATTGTACAATTTTCTTAATATGTCACTCAAATTACCAATATTAATCTACGGGATAACGATGTCTTCTTTTCTTACTTAAATGGTAGTTGTTAAAAATAGAACCTTTTTTATTTATTATTATAGCAATAATATAGAATAAATTATGTTTTAATGAAAAAACAGCTGAATCATAGTGCATTTTATATTAAAATTACCTTTCCATCTTGGATCTTCTTCTCTTGGATGAATGAAATATAGTGTGTTATCTTAGAAAATTGATCCGAATATATTCCTATTTAACCCAACTGCTGGACTAGAAAATATGATTAGTTATATTTAAGAGTTCAAAGGTTACTTCACAATATACTATAAATAAAATAAAGCTCCAGACAATAATTGTATCATTACATATAATCATTTTAAGCTATAAAATTTAAAATATCTTATAAAATTTATTTTCGACAAATTAATTAAATATTCCGAATTAAAATGAAATTTTAGATATTTTCAACGAATTCCCTAAATTCAAACTCATTTTCTTTTATTTTAACAGGGAATTGTATAATTAAAGGTAACAGAAATACCTTACTCAAAAAATCAAAGTCCAACTCAGAGGTTCAAACAAAATATATCAAAATAAACTGAGCTCAGTGCAATTTTTATTTATTAACCTTTGCCAACAAAGTAACTTATATCTATAAATGTAATTTTATGAAAATCGGTCTTATAACATAAATATAATACTAAATAACACATAAAGTCACAGTTCAGAATCCTTTTTCTCATCTTCTATGTTGATTGTCTCCTATATATCAATCTTGGAATAATTCTATGTCCAAAATATTACTACAATATTAAATAAGTGTATTTTCATCTGTAATAAGATTGTGGGAAAATAAAAATGATACGGCAAGACCGATTGTTTAGAAACAGACATTTGACAAGATTGTAGAAATTTGTTTTTTGGGTTGCCGAGCGAATTTAAACCAAATAAAATTACCTGACATCTGTGGAATTTTCGAAAAATTTATCTAGTAATCCTAGTTAATAGAGCACATTCAATCCATATTTAGCTACTAGGTCACGAGAATTTTTGATATTTACGCCTTCACCCAAGCACATCTAAATAATAATGTAAGGAAAAAGGCTTTAAAAAACTCTGTATCAATAATTTCTTACAAAAGCTTATATTGTTCCCAATCATAAGACTGCGTAGTGTTGTTCATTCTCAAGGAACTCAGTATATTGTACTTCTAAGTTTAAAAGGTGACCTAATTTTAAGATTTGTTGGAATTGGCATCATCCTGAAAATAGACTATAAAAATACACTTGATATCATAAAAACTAATTTAAATTACCTCTGACATGCCTTGTACTTTACCAATAAGACCGTTGTCAAAATCTACCACATTGTCAAACATTCTATCAATCATATCGAAAATAGTCTACAATTTTGTTTTTCTATTTTTATTTTTGGACTTTGTTGGTTGCTGGAGAGGAGTTTTAGAGTTTTCTTGCTGTTTGTGTGTTTACCCTTCAATCTCAGGAATATTCACTAAACCAGGTAACATTTTCAGAAGCGATCCTTTTTCGATCTTCCTGATCCAGCGACTTCTAAATCATCAACCGTGCATTTTGTTGTAAATGATTTCTTATGGGCTGGCCCAGACTATCTCCAAGTTAACCTCCAAATTACGTTTTTGAGCAGCTTCATACACAATAAAAATGGGTAATTTTATCATTTGATTTTGTTCTTTGCAATTACCTGAAATAAAGGTAAGTTATCTAATCATCATTTTCTATAATAAATTGTCTACCCATTGCTTCAAATGAGAACTCCTCCTTGTTTTGTTAATATAATTTAGAGCTTGCAATGCAGCTTCATTACGAGCATTTTTTATCGTTTGCGCCTCTCCATAAAATTTGACGTCGTTGACGTTAAAATGGACTTTGAAAGGTCCCTTCGTGTCAGAATCATTTCTTCTAACATGAAGAGTATCATTAAAATGAACCGTGTCATTCATTTTATGCAAATAAGATTTTTTCTCTGAAATGTCTGGTGATGCAGTCTTGCCTTCTATTTGTTCCTAAAAGGCACCTTATTTATATGTCTATATTTAACTAAACAATATTGAATACCAAAATATCATTAATTATAGAGTATTGTACAGACATCCCTACCTTTAATGCTAAATTGTTTAGTAAAGCTACAGGTGTTTCTTCAGGTTCTTTTCACTCTTTTTGATCTTCAAAGAATGATGTTGATATTCTGTATTTTTCAGAGCCCTCTGTGCAGCTTTCCTTTGAGCATTCTTCAAGCTTTTATCATCCACTGCTTAATTTTCATTTCCTAAATAGAAAGCGATGGTAAAAACTGTATTGTGCAGAGGTCAATGAAATTTTTGATATATAATTGCATCTAATAATTTCACATTAATATACCTCTTCGTTAATTAATTCATATGAAAATGTAATATCATTACATTCAGCAATTCGTGACTAGAACTTAATGCGGATTTGTCTTCTGCTGGTTCACTAGTCAAACCTAAAACTCGGTTTGTTTCTGGCACAGAGGGATTATTTTTCCACGTTTCCGAATAAAGATACCACGATGAGGTATCTATTATTCTTCAAAGTTAAAAGCGTCCCAGATATAGATCCTTTTATACCAGTGAATTAACTATAAACATTGCTATTTACCAACAATAGAGTCCCTGTCGCCAAAAATATTTTTATATCATTTAATAACAATCCATAACTTAAGCTTAACAAGGAAAATAATAGTAGTATACAATTAAAGCAAATCATACTCAAATAATATAAAGAGAAAACATATATAACCGGGGAAACACACTAGAACTAACCTTAACATAATAATATAGAGCTGTAGGGGGTAAAAAAAATTTCGACATTCTTGATAAAAACTATCGATATTATTAGTAAAAATATAGATAATTTTGGCTAATCTATTGATTTGGTTTATATTGGTTTATTTTTTTTAATACCGTAGTTATTGCACTAAAGATTTCGGTATTTTTTTTCCTCCCATATATTGATTTTTTTCAATTATTTTCTATCGATATGTTTTCTGGCCGCGGACATATTTAAAAATATCAATTAACATATTAAAATACAATAAAATATTTGTGGGGTATTATTCCATTTCATAGAAAAATTCCATTCGTTTTTACAGATCCACAGAACATTCAAATATAAAAGTAATACTACTTCGTTTAAAATTAAATTATAAATTGCATGTTATTGCATGTAATTATTATAATACTATACAGTAATTTTTTTTTCTTGTCTTTTTTAAAGTTAGTTTATTATTAAGCCTATTGACTGGCGAGTTATTATTAAGCCTATTGACTTAGAAATTATCCCAGAAGACATCCCGTCTTACCCAGCCTGGTTACTGGCGTGACTGGGATCATTTTCCTTGTCGGATTTTGTACTCTTATCTAAGGGCATTCACAAACATCACAAATTTACTTACATGCCCCAGCAGAATTCGAACTCGCGACTATCGCAACAGGGGGACCATCCTGTCGCCTTTACTACTGCGGCAACTAAGCCAGCTATTAAATCGTTTATCATGAAAAAATATTTTATAAAATAAATAAACTTTTTTATAACTATTAATTTGTGATATGTATGGTTGCAGAATGTATGAGCAAATTTAAAAAATTCCCTTATTTCTCATATGATTTATCTACCAAATACTTCATTATAATGAATCAAAAATTATGGATAAATGATACAGGGTTTTGTAGAAGGGTCGGGGTCAGGATATAATGAGTCAAGTAATAAGGGGTCAAGTTAATGGTAGGTTTTATCAGGATAAACGATATAAATGTGCATGTATTTTGATTTTGTTGATTTGACATTTAGCATGATTTTTTTATTATTGAAATTCACGCCATTTCCTTTAGCTTGTAGGATTGGTTGCATATATCACTTTAATTCTCAACTCCCCACTCTAAACGTTTTTTCCGCTCTATTCTAGGTTTTATTTGAATTAAATATTGGGTTTATTTTGTGTTATGTCAGTTCTATTGCTGCTTTTTAACGTTATTATTCAGTTTCTTTAATAATAACAGGATAACAGTGCATTTAATTTGATTTGTGCTTTTAATGTGAAGATTTATGGTTTTTATATGAAAAAAATCAAAATACCGTGGGGTAAGGTAATGCTCTAAAACTGATTTTGTTTATAATGTATTTTTAATATGCAGGAATGGTTGATGGTGAACTGAAATCTTGATTCTTGATGTATTGAAACATTTTCGTACCACCGATCAAATCACCTTCAGAGACAGTAGTGTTGTATATTTTAATTGTTATGATAATATTTTACGTATATCAAATTACTAGAAGAAATTAAACTAAAAGTTTTTAATATACGAACAGTTTTTACTTCATTGAATATTCCATATTTATGTTTATTATATAAAAGGGAAGAATAAGAATATATATGTATATTTGCTTTTAGGTGCGCTGATTGTTATTCTACAATTTTAAAAATAATCTCACTTATGACGCCTTTGTTATAATGTATAAATTTTAAATTTTTCAATACTTAGGTTTTATTAAATGGAATTTGAAAATGGTTAGTAAGTGTTAGCTCATGATATATTTTGCGTATACTTTAATATGCAGACGTAAATTACTTCAATGATTATTATAAATCAAATATATTTTCGGGCATATATTGAAGATATTTTTAAGACAAATGTTAGTAACATCATTTTTAAATTACTCACTTAACTTTATTATGGGAGAAACATGATTAACTTAAAAAATAGTGGTCGAATCGACTGTTTTTATTCGATAGTTACCAACACTAATTCAATTTTAGTTGGGGCAGTAAGGAAATGCACTTTTTTATTAGAACATAATTAGCGTTGGGAACTATGGCTAATCAGTCGCTAGTTTCGGTTCGACTGATTGTATTACTTTTTACTATCGATTGTTTTTGAGTCGTGTACTTTTAGTTACTATTTTCGGTTCTACTAGTTTCATTCGACTGCTTTTTAACGTTCTGACTCTGTCGTCCTAGGCGCGACCTTGACAAAAATGTATACCGAATATATGCTTTCCTAGATTTATATATAATATATTTAGTTTTATGATTTTTTTGGTAGTTTGCTTCTAAATAAAAATATATTGTATATTAATATAGCAACACTTTGGAACGATATTTTTCAAGATTGTTAATGTAATAGGGTAAAAAATTAAAATTGTGAATGACAAATAAGTAATAGGTAATATTTCTTTTGATTGACTTTTTGGTGTGTATCTAACACCCTCGGTTTTTGTTAGAAAATATTTCTGTCCGATAATAAATAAAGCATTAATTTTATTTTAAAAAGCTCTAGTAGTTATTGTGCGATCATTTTTAATTCATGGTTATTGTAATACATGTTATATATCACATAGTAATACATGTTTAGTTTAAGTTGTATTGTATTGTTTATATTTATTTAGTATATTGTTTAAAAATAGCAATTCATCTCAGAACATTCAAATATAAAAGTAACTCCACTTCCTTTAAAATGTAAGTATTATAGATATATTAATAGTATTCAGTAATGTTTTTCTTTTTCTTTTTTAAAGTTAGTACGTGAAGGAATACGTCTCGCGTATACTAAGGTTGTAAAATATAAGCAAATATTAAATTAATTGCTCCAAGCAATTATATCCGTCCTTTCCTCTCTTACAATTTATATAGGAAAGGGATCGAACATACTCGTCTGACATTAAGAATTAAAATAAAAAGCCAAGCCGTGCATTAGATTTTGCATATTTTGTAGTGGTTAGTAGGCATGTTGGCCACAAAAAATATCGATATGTCGAAGGAAAAAATATCCATATTTTTTGCAATAAGTATAAGATATATCGATATTTTACAAAAAAATGTATGTATATTTTTAATTGAAAATAAACGTAGTCAAATATTAGCCTAAAAAATATTTTTTTCTAAAACTCTTAAGGAATAACGGTATTTTTGATAAACCATTAAAATTAAGTACCAGAATTCACTAAACGTTTAAAAGTAAGTTCCGATTTGAAAGTTTTTTTTAATTGTACTTAATCTTCTGAAATTATATCATCTAAAAAATATCGATATATCGACAAAAAAATATCGATATTTTTTCTGCATCCCTAGCGGCTAGTTATTTAAATTTTTGTGTTGATAGTGCTGTATGGAGATAGCTGATACACGATTTTAAAGTTCTTCAAGTCGTAAAAATGTCGAAGAAGCGAAGATCAGTTAGCGGGTCTCAAAAAACCAAATCACAGACTGATCCAGACGTACCGGATCAAAATACAGAAAATATAATCAATGATGTAGTCAGGTACATTATTCTTAAAGCTGACGAAAATTCATTTTATACCAGATCCGAATTAAATCAAAATGTAATTCACAAAAAGGGCCAATGCGTGGATAGTGTTATACAACAAGCAATTAAGGTTCTGGAAAATGTTGGTATTATTATTGTTATATGGATGTTGTTGATATTGTTTTGCATACATTTTTAGGTATATGGTTACACACTTACTGAATATGATGATGTAAAAATGAAAAAAAAAATTTATTTTTTAATTAGTATGTTGCCTCCTGTAAATTATTCCGATGAAGAGGAAGAATGTGTTTCTAGTTATGAAACTGGTTCAAATGTACCAAATGCTGCTCACAAGATACTGACTCTATTAATTTTATCCCATATATTTATGACAAACGCGCCAGTATCAGACAGTGAGCTCTACGATACCATTCCTTTATTGTTTTTATATTGTTGATTTATTATTTCAGAATCCCTTTATAGTTTCCTGAAGTCCTTGGATATTGATGTAGAAGTTGAGCATCCATTTTTCGGTAAAGTCAAAGAATATATAAGAGAAACCTTGATAAAGAATTATTACCTTCACTGTGAGTTTGATGAGAAAACGAAAATACAAACTTTCCAATGGGGGATTCGAGCTGAAATTGAAATCTCAAAGATGAAGGTTTTACAGTTCGTGTGTGAGGTAACTATTTCAGTTGACTTATAAGCACATTGTCAGGTTATTATTGATTTACAGATGTATGGAAATAAGCAACCAAAAGACTGGCCAGAACATTACAGAGCGGCCGAGAATCAGTTCAAAGAAAGAGAAGAGCTAAAGGAAGAAACAAGGGATGAATCAAGCTAGTCACCGATACTGGTAGAACTACAATATAAAGTTTATTTGTATACAAAAATTGTATCTTCTTAACTAATACAATATAAATAAAAAGATATAGGAAAATGTTAAATCTCATTGGTCCTTACATTGCGTTGTAAGCTGGGCCGCGACCTCCTTCTGGGACCACCCAGTTATTCTGGCTGGGGTCCTTGATGTTGCACGTCTTACGGTGGATGGCCCTCTCCAGAATCGAGTGGCACAAACTCATACACACCAGCGGGACAATAACAATCTTCGAGTCCGTCGAAGATGCCTAAGTTTCGTTTGACAGGATTTTGCGAGTTTAAAGTGTTGCATAACATAATTTGTGTTATACACTATATGTACGCTTTTAGTTGACTTTAAAAGATTCCAGTTGTGTTTTGATGACATTTGGGTGATTATTTTATGAACTTTTAAACAATTCATTAATAAAAAAAACTTATTTTTGTGTAATGCTCTAATTTTTCATTAGGTACAATCCTTTTAACTAACTTTCGGCAAGGTAATAAAACCCGTGGCAAAGCTACTACTAAGCATCCTCCAGGAAAAGTGAGATTGGGGATACTGTGAAAACTGCCGGTGCCCTGGTGAGATCCTATTGCCGTCTTCGAAGTGATGCTTTATGAACGGATGGTGTTTGAACCTGCGAAGAAACGAACATTACCGCATTACCGATCTTTGGATATTCAGTTCTTTTGGAATTCCTTGTACGGGCTCAGGTACAGATTGATGTAATCCAAACCCGACGGCGATCAGGGATACCTCGTCGTTAAATGATACAGAAAGGATCCTCCGTAGGTGTTCTTATCCAAGGGCCAGCCGATGGTGTGCTCCGCGCATCCGGTTTATGTTTGAATCATTCGTCGCGATATCTTTAACGCTCCCGTCATCGTTGTACAGGACTTCGGAAGGTGCATAACCCGGGCCCACTGCCTCAGCTTGCTCTCCCAACCACTGAATAACGTGTCCCAGCGGGACGATATAGTTCCCGTGATTAAACATCGGAGTTCCTGACGAAATATCATTTATTCAATATATAAATCGATTTAAGACAAAGAATCCAACCTGGCAGGGCTGGTACCGGAATCCTACCGGTGCTAGTTAATAGACCGAACTTATCCTCCGTTAGGGGAGTGTTCAGAGGCGCGCCCTTCTCTTTCCAGTCCCATTTATGGGGCCTTCTCGACGATGATTACCTAAAAATCTATGTTCCGTATAGACCACCGATCAAGTGTGCTATAACTTCGATTCCACCGACCCTGATTTTCTTCCCTTCCGCGTCCAACAGTTGTTTGGCTCGTATAGTCGCGCTTATTCCAGTTGCACCATCGCCGACTATCAGAATATCAGTTTACATCTAGAATGTGTAATTTAAGAAAAATTAATCCTTTCAAGGTAAGTAATAATTTTAGCATGACATGTCAGACAGAAATTGTGAAGAATATATATTATAAATTTAAATAGTGTAGATACTTAAAGTGGTAGAAAAAAATAGTGTTTTAAGCTGGGCATATATTTTTTCAGACTATTGAAGAAGAATTAACAGACTGTAACAGGAATAAAGCCAAAGCCAAGTCTCTTTGAAACAATTTTTTTGTTTTAATACGGACAAATTCTATGCATATTTATAATCAGACTTATAGACAGACAGGTAAAATAATAAAAATGATATCAATAAAATAATTGGTTATATAATGTTTAATTCATAATAATATATATTGTACAATTTTCTTAATATGTCACTCAAATTACCAATATTAATCTACGGGATAACGATGTCTTCTTTTCTTACTTAAATGGTAGTTGTTAAAAATAGAACCTTTTTTATTTATTATTATAGCAATAATATAGAATAAATTATGTTTTAATGAAAAAACAGCTGAATCATAGTGCATTTTATATTAAAATTACCTTTCCATCTTGGATCTTCTTCTCTTGGATGAATGAAATATAGTGTGTTATCTTAGAAAATTGATCCGAATATATTCCTATTTAACCCAACTGCTGGACTAGAAAATATGATTAGTTATATTTAAGAGTTCAAAGGTTACTTCACAATATACTATAAATAAAATAAAGCTCCAGACAATAATTGTATCATTACATATAATCATTTTAAGCTATAAAATTTAAAATATCTTATAAAATTTATTTTCGACAAATTAATTAAATATTCCGAATTAAAATGAAATTTTAGATATTTTCAACGAATTCCCTAAATGCAAACTCATTTTCTTTTATTTTAACAGGGAATTGTATAATTAAAGGTAACAGAAATACCTTACTCAAAAAATCAAAATCCAACTCAGAGGTTCAAACAAAATATATCAAAATAAACTGAGCTCAGTGCAATTTTTATTTATTAACCTTTGCCAACAAAGTAACTTATATCTATAAATGTAATTTTATGAAAATCGGTCTTATAACATAAATATAATACTAAATAACACATAAAGTCACAGTTCAGAATCCTTTTTCTCATCTTCTATGTTGATTGTCTCCTATATATCAATCTTGGAATAATTCTATGTCCAAAATATTACTACAATATTAAATAAGTGTATTTTCATCTGTAATAAGATTGTGGGAAAATAAAAATGATACGGCAAGACCGATTGTTTAGAAACAGACATTTGACAAGATTGTAGAAATTTGTTTTTTGGGTTGCCGAGCGAATTTAAACCAAATAAAATTACCTGACATCTGTGGAATTTTCGAAAAATTTATCTAGTAATCCTAGTTAATAGAGCACATTCAATCCATATTTAGCTACTAGGTCACGAGAATTTTTGATATTTACGCCTTCACCCAAGCACATCTAAATAATAATGTAAGGAAAAAGGCTTTAAAAAACTCTGTATCAATAATTTCTTACAAAAGCTTATATTGTTCCCAATCATAAGACTGCGTAGTGTTGTTCATTCTCAAGGAACTCAGTATATTGTACTTCTAAGTTTAAAAGGTGACCTAATTTTAAGATTTGTTGGAATTGGCATCATCCTGAAAATAGACTATAAAAATACACTTGATATCATAAAAACTAATTTAAATTACCTCTGACCTGCCTTGTACTTTACCAATAAGACCGTTGTCAAAATCTACCACATTGTCAAACATTCTATCAATCATATCGAAAATAGTCTACAATTTTGTTTTCCTATTTTTATTTTTGGACTTTGTTGGTTGCTGGAGAGGAGTTTTAGAGTTTTCTTGCTGTTTGTGTGTTTACCCTTCAATCTCAGGAATATTCACTAAACCAGGTAACATTTTCAGAAGCGATCCTTTTTCGATCTTCCTGATCCAGCGACTTCTAAATCATCAACCGTGCATTTTGTTGTAAATGATTTCTTATGGGCTGGCCCAGACTATCTCCAAGTTAACCTCCAAATTACGTTTTTGAGCAGCTTCATACACAATAAAAATGGGTAATTTTATCATTTGATTTTGTTCTTTGCAATTACCTGAAATAAAGGTAAGTTATCTAATCATCATTTTCTATAATAAATTGTCTACCCATTGCTTCAAATGAGAACTCCTCCTTGTTTTGTTAATATAATTTAGAGCTTGCAATGCAGCTTCATTACGAGCATTTTTTATCGTTTGCGCCTCTCCATAAAATTTGACGTCGTTGACGTTAAAATGGACTTTGAAAGGTCCCTTCGTGTCAGAATCATTTCTTCTAACATGAAGAGTATCATTAAAATGAACCGTGTCATTCATTTTATGCAAATAAGATTTTTTCTCTGAAATGTCTGGTGATGCAGTCTTGCCTTCTATTTGTTCCTAAAAGGCACCTTATTTATATGTCTATATTTAACTAAACAATATTGAATACCAAAATATCATTAATTATAGAGTATTGTACAGACATCCTTACCTTTAATGCTAAATTGTTTAGTAAAGCTACAGGTGTTTCTTCAGGTTCTTTTCACTCTTTTGAATCTTCAAAGAATGATGTTGATATTCTGTATTTTTCAGAGCCCTCTGTGCAGCTTTCCTTTGAGCATTCTTCAAGCTTTTACCATCCACTGCTTAATTTTCATTTCCTAAATAGAAAGCGATGGTAAAAACTGTATTGTGCAGAGGTCAATGAAATTTTTGATATATAATTGCATCTAATAATTTCACATTAATATACCTCTTCGTTAATTAATTCATATGAAAATGTAATATCATTACATTCAGCAATTCGTGACTAGAACTTAATGCGGATTTGTCTTCTGCTGGTTCACTAGTCAAACCTAAAACTCGGTTTGTTTCTGGCACAGAGGGATTATTTTTCCACGTTTCCGAATAAAGATACCACGATGAGGTATCTATTATTCTTCAAAGTTAAAAGCGTCCCAGATATAGATCCTTTTATACCAGTGAATTAACTATAAACATTGCTATTTACCAACAATAGAGTCCCTGTCGCCAAAAATATTTTTATATCATTTAATAACAATCCATAACTTAAGCTTAACAAGGAAAATAATAGTAGTATACAATTAAAGCAAATCATACTCAAATAATATAAAGAGAAAACATATATAACCGGGGAAACACACTAGAACTAACCTTAACATAATAATATAGAGCTGTAGGGGGTAAAAAAAATTTCGATATTCTTGATAAAAACTATCGATATTATTAGTAAAAATATAGATAATTTTGGCTAATCCGTAATTTTTAATACCGTAGTTATTGCACTAAAGATTTCGGTATTTTTTTTCCTCCCATATATTGATTTTTTAAAATTATTTTCTATCGATATGTTTTCTGGCCGCGGACATATTTAAAAATATCAATTAACATATTAAAATACAATAAAATATTTGTGGGGTATTATTCCATTTCATAGAAAAATTCCATTCTTTTTTACAGATCCACAGAACATTCAAATATAAAAGTAATACTACTTCGTTTAAAATTAAATTATAAATTGCATGTTATTGCATGTAATTATTATAATACTATACAGTAATTTTTTTTTCTTGTCTTTTTTAAAGTTAGTTTATTATTAAGCCTACTGACTGGCGAGTGGCCAACTTAGAAATTATCCCAGAAGACATCCCGTCTTACCCAGCCTGGTTACTGGCGTGACTGGGATCATTTTCCTTGTCGGATTTTGTACTCTTATCTAAGGGCATTCACAAACATCACAAATTTACTTACATGCCCCAGCAGAATTCGAACTCGCGACTATCGCAACAGGGGGACCATCCTGTCGCCTTTACTACTGCGGCAACTAAGCCAGCTATTAAATCGTTTATCATGAAAAAATATTTTATAAAATAAATAAACTTTTTTATAACTATTAATTTGTGATATGTATGGTTGCAGAATGTATGAGCAAATTTAAAAAATTCCCTTATTTCTCATATGATTTATCTACCAAATACTTCATTATAATGAATCAAAAATTATGGATAAATGATACAGGGTTTTGTAGAAGGGTCGGGGTCAGGATATAATGAGTCAAGTAATAAGGGGTCAAGTTAATGGTAGGTTTTATCAGGATAAACGATATAAATGTGCATGTATTTTGATTTTGTTGATTTGACATTTAGCATGATTTTTTTATTATTGAAATTCACGCCATTTCCTTTAGCTTGTAGGATTGGTTGCATATATCACTTTAATTCTCAACTCCCCACTCTAAACGTTTTTTCCGCTCTATTCTAGGTTTTATTTGAATTAAATATTGGGTTTATTTTGTGTTATGTCAGTTCTATTGCTGCTTTTTAACGTTATTATTCAGTTTCTTTAATAATAACAGGATAACAGTGCATTTAATTTGATTTGTGCTTTTAATGTGAAGATTTATGGTTTTTATATGAAAAAAATCAAAATACCGTGGGGTAAGGTAATGCTCTAAAACTGATTTTGTTTATAATGTATTTTTAATATGCAGGAATGGTTGATGGTGAACTGAAATCTTGATTCTTGATGTATTGAAACATTTTCGTACCACCGATCAAATCACCTTCAGAGACAGTAGTGTTGTATATTTTAATTGTTATGATAATATTTTACGTATATCAAATTACTAGAAGAAATTAAACTAAAAGTTTTTAATATACGAACAGTTTTTACTTCATTGAATATTCCATATTTATGTTTATTATATAAAAGGGAAGAATAAGAATATATATGTATATTTGCTTTTAGGTGCGCTGATTGTTATTCTACAATTTTAAAAATAATCTCACTTATGACGCCTTTGTTATAATGTATAAATTTTAAATTTTTCAATACTTAGGTTTTATTAAATGGAATTTGAAAATGGTTAGTAAGTGTTAGCTCATGATATATTTTGCGTATACTTTAATATGCAGACGTAAATTACTTCAATGATTATTATAAATCAAATATATTTTCGGGCATATATTGAAGATATTTTTAAGACAAATGTTAGTAACATCATTTTTAAATTACTCACTTAACTTTATTATGGGAGAAACATGATTAACTTAAAAAATAGTGGTCGAATCGACTGTTTTTATTCGATAGTTACCAACACTAATTCAATTTTAGTTGGGGCAGTAAGGAAATGCACTTTTTTATTAGAACATAATTAGCGTTGGGAACTATGGCTAATCAGTCGCTAGTTTCGGTTCGACTGATTGTATTACTTTTTACTATCGATTGTTTTTGAGTCGTGTACTTTTAGTTACTATTTTCGGTTCTACTAGTTTCATTCGACTGCTTTTTAACGTTCTGACTCTGTCGTCCTAGGCGCGACCTTGACAAAAATGTATACCGAATATATGCTTTCCTAGATTTATATATAATATATTTAGTTTTATGATTTTTTTGGTAGTTTGCTTCTAAATAAAAATATATTGTATATTAATATAGCAACACTTTGGAACGATATTTTTCAAGATTGTTAATGTAATAGGGTAAAAAATTAAAATTGTGAATGACAAATAAGTAATAGGTAATATTTCTTTTGATTGACTTTTTGGTGTGTATCTAACACCCTCGGTTTTTGTTAGAAAATATTTCTGTCCGATAATAAATAAAGCATTAATTTTATTTTAAAAAGCTCTAGTAGTTATTGTGCGATCATTTTTAATTCATGGTTATTGTAATACATGTTATATATCACATAGTAATACATGTTTAGTTTAAGTTGTATTGTATTGTTTATATTTATTTAGTATATTGTTTAAAAATAGCAATTCATCTCAGAACATTCAAATATAAAAGTAACTCCACTTCCTTTAAAATGTAAGTATTATAGATATATTAATAGTATTCAGTAATCTTTTTCTTTTTCTTTTTTAAAGTTAGTACGTGAAGGAATACGTCTCGCGTATACTAAGGTTGTAAAATATAAGCAAATATTAAATTAATTGCTCCAAGCAATTATATCCGTCCTTTCCTCTCTTACAATTTATATAGGAAAGGGATCGAACATACTCGTCTGACATTAAGAATTAAAATAAAAAGCCAAGCCGTGCATTAGATTTTGCATATTTTGTAGTGGTTAGTAGGCATGTTGGCCACAAAAAATATCGATATGTCGAAGGAAAAAATATATATATTTTTTGCAATAAGTATAAGATATATCGATATTTTACAAAAAAATGTATGTATATTTTTAATTGAAAATAAACGTAGTCAAATATTAGCCTAAAAAATATTTTTTTCTAAAACTCTTAAGGAATAACGGTATTTTTGATAAACCATTAAAATTAAGTACCAGAATTCACTAAACGTTTAAAAGTAAGTTCCGATTTGAAAGTTTTTTTTAATTGTACTTAATCTTCTGAAATTATATCATCTAAAAAATATCGATATATCGACAAAAAAATATCGATATTTTTTCTGCATCCCTAGCGGCTAGTTATTTAAATTTTTGTGTTGATAGTGCTGTATGGAGATAGCTGATACACGATTTTAAAGTTCTTCAAGTCGTAAAAATGTCGAAGAAGCGAAGATCAGTTAGCGGGTCTCAAAAAACCAAATCACAGACTGATCCAGACGTACCGGATCAAAATACAGAAAATATAATCAATGATGTAGTCAGGTACATTATTCTTAAAGCTGACGAAAATTCATTTTATACCAGATCCGAATTAAATCAAAATGTAATTCACAAAAAGGGCCAATGCGTGGATAGTGTTATACAACAAGCAATTAAGGTTCTGGAAAATGTTGGTATTATTATTGTTATATGGATGTTGTTGATATTGTTTTGCATACATTTTTAGGTATATGGTTACACACTTACTGAATATGATGATGTAAAAATGAAAAAAAAAATTTATTTTTTAATTAGTATGTTGCCTCCTGTAAATTATTCCGATGAAGAGGAAGAATGTGTTTCTAGTTATGAAACTGGTTCAAATGTACCAAATGCTGCTCACAAGATACTGACTCTATTAATTTTATCCCATATATTTATGACAAACGCGCCAGTATCAGACAGTGAGCTCTACGATACCATTCCTTTATTGTTTTTATATTGTTGATTTATTATTTCAGAATCCCTTTATAGTTTCCTGAAGTCCTTGGATATTGATGTAGAAGTTGAGCATCCATTTTTCGGTAAAGTCAAAGAATATATAAGAGAAACCTTGATAAAGAATTATTACCTTCACTGTGAGTTTGATGAGAAAACGAAAATACAAACTTTCCAATGGGGGATTCGAGCTGAAATTGAAATCTCAAAGATGAAGGTTTTACAGTTCGTGTGTGAGGTAACTATTTCAGTTGACTTATAAGCACATTGTCAGGTTATTATTGATTTACAGATGTATGGAAATAAGCAACCAAAAGACTGGCCAGAACATTACAGAGCGGCCGAGAATCAGTTCAAAGAAAGAGAAGAGCTAAAGGAAGAAACAAGGGATGAATCAAGCTAGTCACCGATACTGGTAGAACTACAATATAAAGTTTATTTGTATACAAAAATTGTATCTTCTTAACTAATACAATATAAATAAAAAGATATAGGAAAATGTTAAATCTCATTGGTCCTTACATTGCGTTGTAAGCTGGGCCGCGACCTCCTTCTGGGACCACCCAGTTATTCTGGCTGGGGTCCTTGATGTTGCACGTCTTACGGTGGATGGCCCTCTCCAGAATCGAGTGGCACAAACTCATACACACCAGCGGGACAATAACAATCTTCGAGTCCGTCGAAGATGCCTAAGTTTCGTTTGACAGGATTTTGCGAGTTTAAAGTGTTGCATAACATAATTTGTGTTATACACTATATGTACGCTTTTAGTTGACTTTAAAAGATTCCAGTTGTGTTTTGATGACATTTGGGTGATTATTTTATGAACTTTTAAACAATTCATTAATAAAAAAAAACTTATTTTTGTGTAATGCTCTAATTTTTCATTAGGTACAATCCTTTTAACTAACTTTCGGCAAGGTAATAAAACCCGTGGCAAAGCTACTACTAAGCATCCTCCAGGAAAAGTGAGATTGGGGATACTGTGTAAACTGCCGGTGCCCTGGTGAGATCCTATTGCCGTCTTCGAAGTGATGCTTTATGAACGGATGGTGTTTGAACCTGCGAAGAAACGAACATTACCGCATTACCGATCTTTGGATATTCAGTTCTTTTGGAATTCCTTGTACGGGCTCAGGTACAGATTGATGTAATCCAAACCCGACGGCGATCAGGGATACCTCGTCGTTAAATGATACAGAAAGGATCCTCCGTAGGTGTTCTTATCCAAGGGCCAGCCGATGGTGTGCTCCGCGCATCCGGTTTATGTTTGAATCATTCGTCGCGATATCTTTAACGCTCCCGTCATCGTTGTACAGGACTTCGGAAGGTGCATAACCCGGGCCCACTGCCTCAGCTTGCTCTCCCAACCACTGAATAACGTGTCCCAGCGGGACGATATAGTTCCCGTGATTAAACATCGGAGTTCCTGACGAAATATCATTTATTCAATATATAAATCGATTTAAGACAAAGAATCCAACCTGGCAGGGCTGGTACCGGAATCCTACCGGTGCTAGTTAATAGACCGAACTTATCCTCCGTTAGGGGAGTGTTCAGAGGCGCGCCCTTCTCTTTCCAGTCCCATTTATGGGGCCTTCTCGACGATGATTACCTAAAAATCTATGTTCCGTATAGACCACCGATCAAGTGTGCTATGACTTCGATTCCACCGACCCTGATTTTCTTCCCTTCCGCGTCCAACAGTTGTTTGGCTCGTATAGTCGCGCTTATTCCAGTTGCACCATCGCCGACTATCAGAATATCAGTTTACATCTAGAATGTGTAATTTAAGAAAAATTAATCCTTTCAAGGTAAGTAATAATTTTAGCATGACATGTCAGACAGAAATTGTGAAGAATATATATTATAAATTTAAATAGTGTAGATACTTAAAGTGGTAGAAAAAAATAGTGTTTTAAGCTGGGCATATATTTTTTCAGACTATTGAGGAAGAATTAACAGACTGTAACAGGAATAAAGCCAAAGCCAAGTCTCTTTGAAACAATTTTTTTGTTTTAATACGGACAAATTCTATGCATATTTATAATCAGACTTATAGACAGACAGGTAAAATAATAAAAATGATATCAATAAAATAATTGGTTATATAATGTTTAATTCATAATAATATATATTGTACAATTTTCTTAATATGTCACTCAAATTACCAATATTAATCTACGGGATAACGATGTCTTCTTTTCTTACTTAAATGGTAGTTGTTAAAAATAGAACCTTTTTTATTTATTATTATAGCAATAATATAGAATAAATTATGTTTTAATGAAAAAACAGCTGAATCATAGTGCATTTTATATTAAAATTACCTTTCCATCTTGGATCTTCTTCTCTTGGATGAATGAAATATAGTGTGTTATCTTAGAAAATTGATCCGAATATATTCCTATTTAAACCAACTGCTGGACTAGAAAAATGATTAGTTATATTTAAGAGTTCAAAGGTTACTTCACAATATACTATAAATAAAATAAAGCTCCAGACAATAATTGTATCATTACATATAATCATTTTAAGCTATAAAATTTAAAATATCTTATAAAATTTATTTTCGACAAATTAATTAAATATTCCGAATTAAAATGAAATTTTAGATATTTTCAACGAATTCCCTAAATGCAAACTCATTTTCTTTTATTTTAACAGGGAATTGTATAATTAAAGGTAACAGAAATACCTTACTCAAAAAATCAAAGTCCAACTCAGAGGTTCAAACAAAATATATCAAAATAAACTGAGCTCAGTGCAATTTTTATTTATTAACCTTTGCCAACAAAGTAACTTATATCTATAAATGTAATTTTATGAAAATCGGTCTTATAACATAAATATAATACTAAATAACACATAAAGTCACAGTTCAGAATCCTTTTTCTCATCTTCTATGTTGATTGTCTCCTATATATCAATCTTGGAATAATTCTATGTCCAAAATATTACTACAATATTAAATAAGTGTATTTTCATCTGTAATAAGATTGTGGGAAAATAAAAATGATACGGCAAGACCGATTGTTTAGAAACAGACATTTGACAAGATTGTAGAAATTTGTTTTTTGGGTTGCCGAGCGAATTTAAACCAAATAAAATTACCTGACATCTGTGGAATTTTCGAAAAATTTATCTAGTAATCCTAGTTAATAGAGCACATTCAATCCATATTTAGCTACTAGGTCACGAGAATTTTTGATATTTACGCCTTCACCCAAGCACATCTAAATAATAATGTAAGGAAAAAGGCTTTAAAAAACTCTGTATCAATAATTTCTTACAAAAGCTTATATTGTTCCCAATCATAAGACTGCGTAGTGTTGTTCATTCTCAAGGAACTCAGTATATTGTACTTCTAAGTTTAAAAGGTGACCTAATTTTAAGATTTGTTGGAATTGGCATCATCCTGAAAATAGACTATAAAAATACACTTGATATCATAAAAACTAATTTAAATTACCTCTGACATGCCTTGTACTTTACCAATAAGACCGTTGTCAAAATCTACCACATTGTCAAACATTCTATCAATCATATCGAAAATAGTCTACAATTTTGTTTTCCTATTTTTATTTTTGGACTTTGTTGGTTGCTGGAGAGGAGTTTTAGAGTTTTCTTGCTGTTTGTGTGTTTACCCTTCAATCTCAGGAATATTCACTAAACCAGGTAACATTTTCAGAAGCGATCCTTTTTCGATCTTCCTGATCCAGCGACTTCTAAATCATCAACCGTGCATTTTGTTGTAAATGATTTCTTATGGGCTGGCCCAGACTATCTCCAAGTTAACCTCCAAATTACGTTTTTGAGCAGCTTCATACACAATAAAAATGGGTAATTTTATCATTTGATTTTGTTCTTTGCAATTACCTGAAATAAAGGTAAGTTATCTAATCATCATTTTCTATAATAAATTGTCTACCCATTGCTTCAAATGAGAACTCCTCCTTGTTTTGTTAATATAATTTAGAGCTTGCAATGCAGCTTCATTACGAGCATTTTTTATCGTTTGCGCCTCTCCATAAAATTTGACGTCGTTGACGTTAAAATGGACTTTGAAAGGTCCCTTCGTGTCAGAATCATTTCTTCTAACATGAAGAGTATCATTAAAATGAACCGTGTCATTCATTTTATGCAAATAAGATTTTTTCTCTGAAATGTCTGGTGATGCAGTCTTGCCTTCTATTTGTTCCTAAAAGGCACCTTATTTATATGTCTATATTTAACTAAACAATATTGAATACCAAAATATCATTAATTATAGAGTATTGTACAGACATCCTTACCTTTAATGCTAAATTGTTTAGTAAAGCTACAGGTGTTTCTTCAGGTTCTTTTCACTCTTTTTGATCTTCAAAGAATGATGTTGATATTCTGTATTTTTCAGAGCCCTCTGTGCAGCTTTCCTTTGAGCATTCTTCAAGCTTTTACCATCCACTGCTTAATTTTCATTTCCTAAATAGAAAGCGATGGTAAAAACTGTATTGTGCAGAGGTCAATGAAATTTTTGATATATAATTGCATCTAATAATTTCACATTAATATACCTCTTCGTTAATTAATTCATATGAAAATGTAATATCATTACATTCAGCAATTCGTGACTAGAACTTAATGCGGATTTGTCTTCTGCTGGTTCACTAGTCAAACCTAAAACTCGGTTTGTTTCTGGCACAGAGGGATTATTTTTCCACGTTTCCGAATAAAGATACCACGATGAGGTATCTATTATTCTTCAAAGTTAAAAGCGTCCCAGATATAGATCCTTTTATACCAGTGAATTAACTATAAACATTGCTATTTACCAACAATAGAGTCCCTGTCGCCAAAAATATTTTTATATCATTTAATAACAATCCATAACTTAAGCTTAACAAGGAAAATAATAGTAGTATACAATTAAAGCAAATCATACTCAAATAATATAAAGAGAAAACATATATAACCGGGGAAACACACTAGAACTAACCTTAACATAATAATATAGAGCTGTAGGGGGTAAAAAAAATTCGATATTCTTGATAAAAACTATCGATATTATTAGTAAAAATATAGATAATTTTGGCTAATCTATTGATTTGGTTTATATTGGTTTATTTTTTTTAATACCGTAGTTATTGCACTAAAGATTTCGGTATTTTTTTTCCTCCCATATATTGATTTTTTAAAATTATTTTCTATCGATATGTTTTCTGGCCGCGGACATATTTAAAAATATCAATTAACATATTAAAATACAATAAAATATTTGTGGGGTATTATTCCATTTCATAGAAAAATTCCATTCTTTTTTACAGATCCACAGAACATTCAAATATAAAAGTAATACTACTTCGTTTAAAATTAAATTATAAATTGCATGTTATTGCATGTAATTATTATAATACTATACAGTAATTTTTTTTTCTTGTCTTTTTTAAAGTTAGTTTATTATTAAGCCTACTGACTGGCGAGTGGCCAACTTAGAAATTATCCCAGAAGACATCCCGTCTTACCCAGCCTGGTTACTGGCGTGACTGGGATCATTTTCCTTGTCGGATTTTGTACTCTTACCTAAGGGCATTCACAAACATCACAAATTTACTTACATGCCCCAGCAGAATTCGAACTCGCGACTATCGCAACAGGGGGACCATCCTGTCGCCTTTACTACTGCGGCAACTAAGCCAGCTATTAAATCGTTTATCATGAAAAAATATTTTATAAAATAAATAAACTTTTTTATAACTATTAATTTGTGATATGTATGGTTGCAGAATGTATGAGCAAATTTAAAAAATTCCCTTATTTCTCATATGATTTATCTACCAAATACTTCATTATAATGAATCAAAAATTATGGATAAATGATACAGGGTTTTGTAGAAGGGTCGGGGTCAGGATATAATGAGTCAAGTAATAAGGGGTCAAGTTAATGGTAGGTTTTATCAGGATAAACGATATAAATGTGCATGTATTTTGATTTTGTTGATTTGACATTTAGCATGATTTTTTTATTATTGAAATTCACGCCATTTCCTTTAGCTTGTAGGATTGGTTGCATATATCACTTTAATTCTCAACTCCCCACTCTAAACGTTTTTTCCGCTCTATTCTAGGTTTTATTTGAATTAAATATTGGGTTTATTTTGTGTTATGTCAGTTCTATTGCTGCTTTTTAACGTTATTATTCGGTTTCTTTAATAATAACAGGATAACAGTGCATTTAATTTGATTTGTGCTTTTAATGTGAAGATTTATGGTTTTTATATGAAAAAAATCAAAATACCGTGGGGTAAGGTAATGCTCTAGAACTGATTTTGTTTATAATGTATTTTTAATGTGCAGGAATGGTTGATGGTGAACTGAAATCTTGATTCTTGATGTATTGAAACATTTTCGTACCACCGATCAAATCACCTTCAGAGACAGTAGTGTTGTATATTTTAATTGTTATGATAATATTTTACGTATATCAAATTACTAGAAGAAATTAAACTAAAAGTTTTTAATATACGAACAGTTTTTACTTCATTGAATATTCCATATTTATGTTTATTATATAAAAGGGAAGAATAAGAATATATATGTATATTTGCTTTTAGGTGCGCTGATTGTTATTCTACAATTTTAAAAATAATCTCACTTATGACGCCTTTGTTATAATGTATAAATTTTAAATTTTTCAATACTTAGGTTTTATTAAATGGAATTTGAAAATGGTTAGTAAGTGTTAGCTCATGATATATTTTGCGTATACTTTAATATGCAGACGTAAATTACTTCAATGATTATTATAAATCAAATATATTTTCGGGCATATATTGAAGATATTTTTAAGACAAATGTTAGTAACATCATTTTTAAATTACTCACTTAACTTTATTATGGGAGAAACATGATTAACTTAAAAAATAGTGGTCGAATCGACTGTTTTTATTCGATAGTTACCAACACTAATTCAATTTTAGTTGGGGCAGTAAGGAAATGCACTTTTTTATTAGAACATAATTAGCGTTGGGAACTATGGCTAATCAGTCGCTAGTTTCGGTTCGACTGATTGTATTACTTTTTACTATCGACTGTTTTTGAGTCGTGTACTTTTAGTTACTATTTTCGGTTCTACTAGTTTCATTCGACTGCTTTTTAACGTTCTGACTCTGTCGTCCTAGGCGCGACCTTGACAAAAATGTATACCGAATTTATGCTTTCCTAGATTTATATATAATATATTTAGTTTTATGATTTTTTTGGTAGTTTGCTTCTAAATAAAAATATATTGTATATTAATATAGCAACACTTTGGAACGATATTTTTCAAGATTGTTAATGTAATAGCGTAAAAAATTAAAATTGTGAATGACAAATAAGTAATAGGTAATATTTCTTTTGATTGACTTTTTGGTGTGTATCTAACACCCTCGGTTTTTGTTAGAAAATATTTCTGTCCGATAATAAATAAAGCATTAATTTTATTTTAAAAAGCTCTAGTAGTTATTGTGCGATCATTTTTAATTCATGGTTATTGTAATACATGTTATATATCACATAGTAATACATGTTTAGTTTAAGTTGTATTGTATTGTTTATATGTATTTAGTATATTGTTTAAAAATAGCAATTCATCTCAGAACATTCAAATATAAAAGTAACTCCACTTCCTTTAAAATGTAAGTATTATAGATATATTAATAGTATTCAGTAATGTTTTTTTTTTCTTTTTTAAAGTTAGTACGTGAAGGAATACGTCTCGCGTATACTAAGGTTGTAAAATATAAGCAAATATTAAATTAATTGCTCCAAGCAATTATATCCGTCCTTTCCTCTCTTACAATTTATATAGGAAAGGCATCGAACATACTCGTCTGACATTAAGAATTAAAATAAAAAGCCAAGCCGTGCATTAGATTTTGCATATTTTGTAGTGGTTAGTAGGCATGTTGGCCACAAAAAATATCGATATGTCGAAGGAAAAAATATCCATATTTTTTGCAATAAGTATAAGATATATCGATATTTTACAAAAAAATGTATGTATATTTTTAATTGAAAATAAACGTAGTCAAATATTAGCCTAAAAAATATTTTTTTCTAAAACTCTTAAGGAATAACGGTATTTTTGATAAACCATTAAAATTAAGTACCAGAATTCACTAAACGTTTAAAAGTAAGTTCCGATTTGAAAGTTTTTTTTAATTGTACTTAATCTTCTGAAATTATATCATCTAAAAAATATCGATATATCGACAAAAAAATATCGATATTTTTTCTGCATCCCTAGCGGCTAGTTATTTAAATTTTTGTGTTGATAGTGCTGTATGGAGATAGCTGATACACGATTTTAAAGTTCTTCAAGTCGTAAAAATGTCGAAGAAGCGAAGATCAGTTAGCGGGTCTCAAAAAACCAAATCACAGACTGATCCAGACGTACCGGATCAAAATACAGAAAATATAATCAATGATGTAGTCAGGTACATTATTCTTAAAGCTGACGAAAAGTCATTTTATACCAGATCCGAATTAAATCAAAATGTAATTCACAAAAAGGGCCAATGCGTGGATAGTGTTATACAACAAGCAATTAAGGTTCTGGAAAATGTTGGTATTATTATTGTTATATGGATGTTGTTGATATTGTTTTGCATACATTTTTAGGTATATGGTTACACACTTACTGAATATGATGATGTAAAAATGAAAAAAAAAATTTATTTTTTAATTAGTATGTTGCCTTCTGTAAATTATTCCGATGAAGAGGAAGAATGTGTTTCTAGTTATGAAACTGGTTCAAATGTACCAAATGCTGCTCACAAGATACTGACTCTATTAATTTTATCCCATATATTTATGACAAACGCGCCAGTATCAGACAGTGAGCTCTACGATACCATTCCTTTATTGTTTTTATATTGTTGATTTATTATTTCAGAATCCCTTTATAGTTTCCTGAAGTCCTTGGATATTGATGTAGAAGTTGAGCATCCATTTTTCGGTAAAGTCAAAGAATATATAAGAGAAACCTTGATAAAGAATTATTACCTTCACTGTGAGTTTGATGAGAAAACGAAAATACAAACTTTCCAATGGGGGATTCGAGCTGAAATTGAAATCTCAAAGATGAAGGTTTTACAGTTCGTGTGTGAGGTAACTATTTCAGTTGACTTATAAGCACATTGTCAGGTTATTATTGATTTACAGATGTATGGAAATAAGCAACCAAAAGACTGGCCAGAACATTACAGAGCGGCCGAGAATCAGTTCAAAGAAAGAGAAGAGCTAAAGGAAGAAACAAGGGATGAATCAAGCTAGTCACCGATACTGGTAGAACTACAATATAAAGTTTATTTGTATACAAAAATTGTATCTTCTTAACTAATACAATATAAATAAAAAGATATAGGAAAATGTTAAATCTCATTGGTCCTTACATTGCGTTGTAAGCTGGGCCGCGACCTCCTTCTGGGACCACCCAGTTATTCTGGCTGGGGTCCTTGATGTTGCACGTCTTACGGTGGATGGCCCTCTCCAGAATCGAGTGGCACAAACTCATACACACCAGCGGGACAATAACAATCTTCGAGTCCGTCGAAGATGCCTAAGTTTCGTTTGACAGGATTTTGCGAGTTTAAAGTGTTGCATAACATAATTTGTGTTATACACTATATGTACGCTTTTAGTTGACTTTAAAAGATTCCAGTTGTGTTTTGATGACATTTGGGTGATTATTTTATGAACTTTTAAACAATTCATTAATAAAAAAAACTTATTTTTGTGTAATGCTCTAATTTTTCATTAGGTACAATCCTTTTAACTAACTTTCGGCAAGGTAATAAAACCCGTGGCAAAGCTACTACTAAGCATCCTCCAGGAAAAGTGAGATTGGGGATACTGTGAAAACTGCCGGTGCCCTGGTGAGATCCTATTGCCGTCTTCGAAGTGATGCTTTATGAACGGATGGTGTTTGAACCTGCGAAGAAACGAACATTACCGCATTACCGATCTTTGGATATTCAGTACTTTTGGAATTCCTTGTACGGGCTCAGGTACAGATTGATGTAATCCAAACCCGACGGCGATCAGGGATACCTCGTCGTTAAATGATACAGAAAGGATCCTCCGTAGGTGTTCTTATCCAAGGGCCAGCCGATGGTGTGCTCCGCGCATCCGGTTTATGTTTGAATCATTCGTCGCGATATCTTTAACGCTCCCGTCATCGTTGTACAGGACTTCGGAAGGTGCATAACCCGGGCCCACTGCCTCAGCTTGCTCTCCCAACCACTGAATAACGTGTCCCAGCGGGACGATATAGTTCCCGTGATTAAACATCGGAGTTCCTGACGAAATATCATTTATTCAATATATAAATCGATTTAAGACAAAGAATCCAACCTGGCAGGGCTGGTACCGGAATCCTACCGGTGCTAGTTAATAGACCGAACTTATCCTCCGTTAGGGGAGTGTTCAGAGGCGCGCCCTTCTCTTTCCAGTCCCATTTATGGGGCCTTCTCGACGATGATTACCTAAAAATCTATGTTCCGTATAGACCACCGATCAAGTGTGCTATGACTTCGATTCCACCGACCCTGATTTTCTTCCCTTCCGCGTCCAACAGTTGTTTGGCTCGTATAGTCGCGCTTATTCCAGTTGGACCATCGCCGACTATCAGAATATCAGTTTACATCTAGAATGTGTAATTTAAGAAAAATTAATCCTTTCAAGGTAAGTAATAATTTTAGCATGACATGTCAGACAGAAATTGTGAAGAATATATATTATAAATTTAAATAGTGTAGATACTTAAAGTGGTAGAAAAAAATAGTGTTTTAAGCTGGGCATATATTTTTTCAGACTATTGAAGAAGAATTAACAGACTGTAACAGGAATAAAGCCAAAGCCAAGTCTCTTTGAAACAATTTTTTTGTTTTAATATGGACAAATTCTATGCATATTTATAATCAGACTTATATACAGACAGGTAAAATAATAAAAATGATATCAATAAAATAATTGGTTATATAATGTTTAATTCATAATAATATATATTGTACAATTTTCTTAATATGTCACTCAAATTACCAATATTAATCTACGGGATAACGATGTCTTCTTTTCTTACTTAAATGGTAGTTGTTAAAAATAGAACCTTTTTTATTTATTATTATAGCAATAATATAGAATAAATTATGTTTTAATGAAAAAACAGCTGAATCATAGTGCATTTTATATTAAAATTACCTTTCCATCTTGGATCTTCTTCTCTTGGATGAATGAAATATAGTGTGTTATCTTAGAAAATTGATCCGAATATATTCCTATTTAACCCAACTGCTGGACTAGAAAATATGATTAGTTATATTTAAGAGTTCAAAGTTTACTTCACAATATACTATAAATAAAATAAAGCTCCAGACAATAATTGTATCATTACATATAATCATTTTAAGCTATAAAATTTAAAATATCTTATAAAATTTATTTTCGACAAATTAATTAAATATTCCGAATTAAAATGAAATTTTAGATATTTTCAACGAATTCCCTAAATGCAAACTCATTTTCTTTTATTTTAACAGGGAATTGTATAATTAAAGGTAACAGAAATACCTTACTCAAAAAATCAAAGTCCAACTCAGAGGTTCAAACAAAATATATCAAAATAAACTGAGCTCAGTGCAATTTTTATTTATTAACCTTTGCCAACAAAGTAACTTATATCTATAAATGTAATTTTATGAAAATCGGTCTTATAACATAAATATAATACTAAATAACACATAAAGTCACAGTTCAGAATCCTTTTTCTCATCTTCTATGTTGATTGTCTCCTATATATCAATCTTGGAATAATTCTATGTCCAAAATATTACTACAATATTAAATAAGTGTATTTTCATCTGTAATAAGATTGTGGGAAAATAAAAATGATACGGCAAGACCGATTGTTTAGAAACAGACATTTGACAAGATTGTAGAAATTTGTTTTTTGGGTTGCCGAGCGAATTTAAACCAAATAAAATTACCTGACATCTGTGGAATTTTCGAAAAATTTATCTAGTAATCCTAGTTAATAGAGCACATTCAATCCATATTTAGCTACTACGTCACGAGAATTTTTGATATTTACGCCTTCACCCAAGCACATCTAAATAATAATGTAAGGAAAAAGGCTTTAAAAAACTCTGTATCAATAATTTCTTACAAAAGCTTATATTGTTCCCAATCATAAGACTGCGTAGTGTTGTTCATTCTCAAGGAACTCAGTATATTGTACTTCTAAGTTTAAAAGGTGACCTAATTTTAAGATTTGTTGGAATTGGCATCATCCTGAAAATAGACTATAAAAATACACTTGATATCATAAAAACTAATTTAAATTACCTCTGACATGCCTTGTACTTTACCAATAAGACCATTGTCAAAATCTACCACATTGTCAAACATTCTATCAATCATATCGAAAATAGTCTACAATTTTGTTTTCCTATTTTTATTTTTGGACTTTGTTGGTTGCTGGAGAGGAGTTTTAGAGTTTTCTTGCTGTTTGTGTGTTTACCCTTCAATCTCAGGAATATTCACTAAACCAGGTAACATTTTCAGAAGCGATCCTTTTTCGATCTTCCTGATCCAGCGACTTCTAAATCATCAACCGTGCATTTTGTTGTAAATGATTTCTTATGGGCTGGCCCAGACTATCTCCAAGTTAACCTCCAAATTACGTTTTTGAGCAGCTTCATACACAATAAAAATGGGTAATTTTATCATTTGATTTTGTTCTTTGCAATTACCTGAAATAAAGGTAAGTTATCTAATCATCATTTTCTATAATAAATTGTCTACCCATTGCTTCAAATGAGAACTCCTCCTTGTTTTGTTAATATAATTTAGAGCTTGCAATGCAGCTTCATTACGAGCATTTTTTATCGTTTGCGCCTCTCCATAAAATTTGACGTCGTTGACGTTAAAATGGACTTTGAAAGGTCCCTTCGTGTCAGAATCATTTCTTCTAACATGAAGAGTATCATTAAAATGAACCGTGTCATTCATTTTATGCAAATAAGATTTTTTCTCTGAAATGTCTGGTGATGCAGTCTTGCCTTCTATTTGTTCCTAAAAGGCACCTTATTTATATGTCTATATTTAACTAAACAATATTGAATACCAAAATATCATTAATTATAGAGTATTGTACAGACATCCTTACCTTTAATGCTAAATTGTTTAGTAAAGCTACAGGTGTTTCTTCAGGTTCTTTTCACTCTTTTTGATCTTCAAAGAATGATGTTGATATTCTGTATTTTTCAGAGCCCTCTGTGCAGCTTTCCTTTGAGCATTCTTCAAGCTTTTACCATCCACTGCTTAATTTTCATTTCCTAAATAGAAAGCGATGGTAAAAACTGTATTGTGCAGAGGTCAATGAAATTTTTGATATATAATTGCATCTAATAATTTCACATTAATATACCTCTTCGTTAATTAATTCATATGAAAATGTAATATCATTACATTCAGCAATTCGTGACTAGAACTTAATGCGGATTTGTCTTCTGCTGGTTCACTAGTCAAACCTAAAACTCGGTTTGTTTCTGGCACAGAGGGATTATTTTTCCACGTTTCCGAATAAAGATACCACGATGAGGTATCTATTATTCTTCAAAGTTAAAAGCGTCCCAGATATAGATCCTTTTATACCAGTGAATTAACTATAAACATTGCTATTTACCAACAATAGAGTCCCTGTCGCCAAAAATATTTTTATATCATTTAATAACAATCCATAACTTAAGCTTAACAAGGAAAATAATAGTAGTATACAATTAAAGCAAATCATACTCAAATAATATAAAGAGAAAACATATATAACCGGGGAAACACACTAGAACTAACCTTAACATAATAATATAGAGCTGTAGGGGGTAAAAAAAATTTCGATATTCTTGATAAAAACTATCGATATTATTAGTAAAAATATAGATAATTTTGGCTAATCTATTGATTTGGTTTATATTGGTTTATTTTTTTTAATACCGTAGTTATTGCACTAAAGATTTCGGTATTTTTTTTCCTCCCATATATTGATTTTTTAAAATTATTTTCTATCGATATGTTTTCTGGCCGCGGACATATTTAAAAATATCAATTAACATATTAAAATACAATAAAATATTTGTGGGGTATTATTCCATTTCATAGAAAAATTCCATTCTTTTTTACAGATCCACAGAACATTCAAATATAAAAGTAATACTACTTCGTTTAAAATTAAATTATAAATTGCATGTTATTGCATGTAATTATTATAATACTATACAGTAATTTTTTTTTCTTGTCTTTTTTAAAGTTAGTTTATTATTAAGCCTACTGACTGGCGAGTGGCCAACTTAGAAATTATCCCAGAAGACATCCCGTCTTACCCAGCCTGGTTACTGGCGTGACTGGGATCATTTTCCTTGTCGGATTTTGTACTCTTACCTAAGGGCATTCACAAACATCACAAATTTACTTACATGCCCCAGCAGAATTCGAACTCGCGACTATCGCAACAGGGGGACCATCCTGTCGCCTTTACTACTGCGGCAACTAAGCCAGCTATTAAATCGTTTATCATGAAAAAATATTTTATAAAATAAATAAACTTTTTTATAACTATTAATTTGTGATATGTATGGTTGCAGAATGTATGAGCAAATTTAAAAAATTCCCTTATTTCTCATATGATTTATCTACCAAATACTTCATTATAATGAATCAAAAATTATGGATAAATGATACAGGGTTTTGTAGAAGGGTCGGGGTCAGGATATAATGAGTCAAGTAATAAGGGGTCAAGTTAATGGTAGGTTTTATCAGGATAAACGATATAAATGTGCATGTATTTTGATTTTGTTGATTTGACATTTAGCATGATTTTTTTATTATTGAAATTCACGCCATTTCCTTTAGCTTGTAGGATTGGTTGCATATATCACTTTAATTCTCAACTCCCCACTCTAAACGTTTTTTCCGCTCTATTCTAGGTTTTATTTGAATTAAATATTGGGTTTATTTTGTGTTATGTCAGTTCTATTGCTGCTTTTTAACGTTATTATTCGGTTTCTTTAATAATAACAGGATAACAGTGCATTTAATTTGATTTGTGCTTTTAATGTGAAGATTTATGGTTTTTATATGAAAAAAATCAAAATACCGTGGGGTAAGGTAATGCTCTAAAACTGATTTTGTTTATAATGTATTTTTAATGTGCAGGAATGGTTGATGGTGAACTGAAATCTTGATTCTTGATGTATTGAAACATTTTCGTACCACCGATCAAATCACCTTCAGAGACAGTAGTGTTGTATATTTTAATTGTTATGATAATATTTTACGTATATCAAATTACTAGAAGAAATTAAACTAAAAGTTTTTAATATACGAACAGTTTTTACTTCATTGAATATTCCATATTTATGTTTATTATATAAAAGGGAAGAATAAGAATATATATGTATATTTGCTTTTAGGTGCGCTGATTGTTATTCTACAATTTTAAAAATAATCTCACTTATGACGCCTTTGTTATAATGTATAAATTTTAAATTTTTCAATACTTAGGTTTTATTAAATGGAATTTGAAAATGGTTAGTAAGTGTTAGCTCATGATATATTTTGCGTATACTTTAATATGCAGACGTAAATTACTTCAATGATTATTATAAATCAAATATATTTTCGGGCATATATTGAAGATATTTTTAAGACAAATGTTAGTAACATCATTTTTAAATTACTCACTTAACTTTATTATGGGAGAAACATGATTAACTTAAAAAATAGTGGTCGAATCGACTGTTTTTATTCGATAGTTACCAACACTAATTCAATTTTAGTTGGGGCAGTAAGGAAATGCACTTTTTTATTAGAACATAATTAGCGTTGGGAACTATGGCTAATCAGTCGCTAGTTTCGGTTCGACTGATTGTATTACTTTTTACTATCGATTGTTTTTGAGTCGTGTACTTTTAGTTACTATTTTCGGTTCTACTAGTTTCATTCGACTGCTTTTTAACGTTCTGACTCTGTCGTCCTAGGCGCGACCTTGACAAAAATGTATACCGAATTTATGCTTTCCTAGATTTATATATAATATATTTAGTTTTATGATTTTTTTGGTAGTTTGCTTCTAAATAAAAATATATTGTATATTAATATAGCAACACTTTGGAACGATATTTTTCAAGATTGTTAATGTAATAGGGTAAAAAATTAAAATTGTGAATGACAAATAAGTAATAGGTAATATTTCTTTTGATTGACTTTTTGGTGTGTATCTAACACCCTCGGTTTTTGTTAGAAAATATTTCTGTCCGATAATAAATAAAGCATTAATTTTATTTTAAAAAGCTCTAGTAGTTATTGTGCGATCATTTTTAATTCATGGTTATTGTAATACATGTTATATATCACATAGTAATACATGTTTAGTTTAAGTTGTATTGTATTGTTTATATTTATTTAGTATATTGTTTAAAAATAGCAATTCATCTCAGAACATTCAAATATAAAAGTAACTCCACTTCCTTTAAAATGTAAGTATTATAGATATATTAATAGTATTCAGTAATGTTTTTCTTTTTCTTTTTTAAAGTTAGTACGTGAAGGAATACGTCTCGCGTATACTAAGGTTGTAAAATATAAGCAAATATTAAATTAATTGCTCCAAGCAATTATATCCGTCCTTTCCTCTCTTACAATTTATATAGGAAAGGGATCGAACATACTCGTCTGACATTAAGAATTAAAATAAAAAGCCAAGCCGTGCATTAGATTTTGCATATTTTGTAGTGGTTAGTAGGCATGTTGGCCACAAAAAATATCGATATGTCGAAGGAAAAAATATATATATTTTTTGCAATAAGTATAAGATATATCGATATTTTACAAAAAAATGTATGTATATTTTTAATTGAAAATAAACGTAGTCAAATATTAGCCTAAAAAATATTTTTTTCTAAAACTCTTAAGGAATAACGGTATTTTTGATAAACCATTAAAATTAAGTACCAGAATTCACTAAACGTTTAAAAGTAAGTTCCGATTTGAAAGTTTTTTTTAATTGTACTTAATCTTCTGAAATTATATCATCTAAAAAATATCGATATATCGACAAAAAAATATCGATATTTTTTCTGCATCCCTAGCGGCTAGTTATTTAAATTTTTGTGTTGATAGTGCTGTATGGAGATAGCTGATACACGATTTTAAAGTTCTTCAAGTCGTAAAAATGTCGAAGAAGCGAAGATCAGTTAGCGGGTCTCAAAAAACCAAATCACAGACTGATCCAGACGTACCGGATCAAAATACAGAAAATATAATCAATGATGTAGTCAGGTACATTATTCTTAAAGCTGACGAAAATTCATTTTATACCAGATCCGAATTAAATCAAAATGTAATTCACAAAAAGGGCCAATGCGTGGATAGTGTTATACAACAAGCAATTAAGGTTCTGGAAAATGTTGGTATTATTATTGTTATATGGATGTTGTTGATATTGTTTTGCATACATTTTTAGGTATATGGTTACACACTTACTGAATATGATGATGTAAAAATGAAAAAAAAAATTTATTTTTTAATTAGTATGTTGCCTCCTGTAAATTATTCCGATGAAGAGGAAGAATGTGTTTCTAGTTATGAAACTGGTTCAAATGTACCAAATGCTGCTCACAAGATACTGACTCTATTAATTTTATCCCATATATTTATGACAAACGCGCCAGTATCAGACAGTGAGCTCTACGATACCATTCCTTTATTGTTTTTATATTGTTGATTTATTATTTCAGAATCCCTTTATAGTTTCCTGAAGTCCTTGGATATTGATGTAGAAGTTGAGCATCCATTTTTCGGTAAAGTCAAAGAATATATAAGAGAAACCTTGATAAAGAATTATTACCTTCACTGTGAGTTTGATGAGAAAACGAAAATACAAACTTTCCAATGGGGGATTCGAGCTGAAATTGAAATCTCAAAGATGAAGGTTTTACAGTTCGTGTGTGAGGTAACTATTTCAGTTGACTTATAAGCACATTGTCAGGTTATTATTGATTTACAGATGTATGGAAATAAGCAACCAAAAGACTGGCCAGAACATTACAGAGCGGCCGAGAATCAGTTCAAAGAAAGAGAAGAGCTAAAGGAAGAAACAAGGGATGAATCAAGCTAGTCACCGATACTGGTAGAACTACAATATAAAGTTTATTTGTATACAAAAATTGTATCTTCTTAACTAATACAATATAAATAAAAAGATATAGGAAAATGTTAAATCTCATTGGTCCTTACATTGCGTTGTAAGCTGGGCCGCGACCTCCTTCTGGGACCACCCAGTTATTCTGGCTGGGGTCCTTGATGTTGCACGTCTTACGGTGGATGGCCCTCTCCAGAATCGAGTGGCACAAACTCATACACACCAGCGGGACAATATACAGTTTCGTTTGACAGGATTTTGCGAGTTTAAAGTGTTGCATAACATAATTTGTGTTATACACTATATGTACGCTTTTAGTTGACTTTAAAAGATTCCAGTTGTGTTTTGATGACATTTGGGTGATTATTTTATGAACTTTTAAACAATTCATTAATAAAAAAAACTTATTTTTGTGTAATGCTCTAATTTTTCATTAGGTACAATCCTTTTAACTAACTTTCGGCAAGGTAATAAAACCCGTGGCAAAGCTACTACTAAGCATCCTCCAGGAAAAGTGAGATTGGGGATACTGTGAAAACTGCCGGTGCCCTGGTGAGATCCTATTGCCGTCTTCGAAGTGATGCTTTATGAACGGATGGTGTTTGAACCTGCGAAGAAACGAACATTACCGCATTACCGATCTTTGGATATTCAGTACTTTTGGAATTCCTTGTACGGGCTCAGGTACAGATTGATGTAATCCAAACCCGACGGCGATCAGGGATACCTCGTCGTTAAATGATACAGAAAGGATCCTCCGTAGGTGTTCTTATCCAAGGGCCAGCCGATGGTGTGCTCCGCGCATCCGGTTTATGTTTGAATCATTCGTCGCGATATCTTTAACGCTCCCGTCATCGTTGTACAGGACTTCGGAAGGTGCATAACCCGGGCCCACTGCCTCAGCTTGCTCTCCCAACCACTGAATAACGTGTCCCAGCGGGACGATATAGTTCCCGTGATTAAACATCGGAGTTCCTGACGAAATATCATTTATTCAATATATAAATCGATTTAAGACAAAGAATCCAACCTGGCAGGGCTGGTACCGGAATCCTACCGGTGCTAGTTAATAGACCGAACTTATCCTCCGTTAGGGGAGTGTTCAGAGGCGCGCCCTTCTCTTTCCAGTCCCATTTATGGGGCCTTCTCGACGATGATTACCTAAAAATCTATGTTCCGTATAGACCACCGATCAAGTGTGCTATGACTTCGATTCCACCGACCCTGATTTTCTTCCCTTCCGCGTCCAACAGTTGTTTGGCTCGTATAGTCGCGCTTATTCCAGTTGCACCATCGCCGACTATCAGAATATCAGTTTACATCTAGAATGTGTAATTTAAGAAAAATTAATCCTTTCAAGGTAAGTAATAATTTTAGCATGACATGTCAGACAGAAATTGTGAAGAATATATATTATAAATTTAAATAGTGTAGATACTTAAAGTGGTAGAAAAAAATAGTGTTTTAAGCTGGGCATATATTTTTTCAGACTATTGAAGAAGAATTAACAGACTGTAACAGGAATAAAGCCAAAGCCAAGTCTCTTTGAAACAATTTTTTTGTTTTAATACGGACAAATTCTATGCATATTTATAATCAGACTTATAGACAGACAGGTAAAATAATAAAAATGATATCAATAAAATAATTGGTTATATAATGTTTAATTCATAATAATATATATTGTACAATTTTCTTAATATGTCACTCAAATTACCAATATTAATCTACGGGATAACGATGTCTTCTTTTCTTACTTAAATGGTAGTTGTTAAAAATAGAACCTTTTTTATTTATTATTATAGCAATAATATAGAATAAATTATGTTTTAATGAAAAAACAGCTGAATCATAGTGCATTTTATATTAAAATTACCTTTCCATCTTGGATCTTCTTCTCTTGGATGAATGAAATATAGTGTGTTATCTTAGAAAATTGATCCGAATATATTCCTATTTAACCCAACTGCTGGACTAGAAAATATGATTAGTTATATTTAAGAGTTCAAAGGTTACTTCACAATATACTATAAATAAAATAAAGCTCCAGACAATAATTGTATCATTACATATAATCATTTTAAGCTATAAAATTTAAAATATCTTATAAAATTTATTTTCGACAAATTAATTAAATATTCCGAATTAAAATGAAATTTTAGATATTTTCAACGAATTCCCTAAATGCAAACTCATTTTCTTTTATTTTAACAGGGAATTGTATAATTAAAGGTAACAGAAATACCTTACTCAAAAAATCAAAGTCCAACTCAGAGGTTCAAACAAAATATATCAAAATAAACTGAGCTCAGTGCAATTTTTATTTATTAACCTTTGCCAACAAAGTAACTTATATCTATAAATGTAATTTTATGAAAATCGGTCTTATAACATAAATATAATACTAAATAACACATAAAGTCACAGTTCAGAATCCTTTTTCTCATCTTCTATGTTGATTGTCTCCTATATATCAATCTTGGAATAATTCTATGTCCAAAATATTACTACAATATTAAATAAGTGTATTTTCATCTGTAATAAGATTGTGGGAAAATAAAAATGATACGGCAAGACCGATTGTTTAGAAACAGACATTTGACAAGATTGTAGAAATTTGTTTTTTGGGTTGCCGAGCGAATTTAAACCAAATAAAATTACCTGACATCTGTGGAATTTTCGAAAAATTTATCTAGTAATCCTAGTTAATAGAGCACATTCAATCCATATTTAGCTACTAGGTCACGAGAATTTTTGATATTTACGCCTTCACCCAAGCACATCTAAATAATAATGTAAGGAAAAAGGCTTTAAAAAACTCTGTATCAATAATTTCTTACAAAAGCTTATATTGTTCCCAATCATAAGACTGCGTAGTGTTGTTCATTCTCAAGGAACTCAGTATATTGTACTTCTAAGTTTAAAAGGTGACCTAATTTTAAGATTTGTTGGAATTGGCATCATCCTGAAAATAGACTATAAAAATACACTTGATATCATAAAAACTAATTTAAATTACCTCTGACATGCCTTGTACTTTACCAATAAGACCGTTGTCAAAATCTACCACATTGTCAAACATTCTATCAATCATATCGAAAATAGTCTACAATTTTGTTTTCCTATTTTTATTTTTGGACTTTGTTGGTTGCTGGAGAGGAGTTTTAGAGTTTTCTTGCTGTTTGTGTGTTTACCCTTCAATCTCAGGAATATTCACTAAACCAGGTAACATTTTCAGAAGCGATCCTTTTTCGATCTTCCTGATCCAGCGACTTCTAAATCATCAACCGTGCATTTTGTTGTAAATGATTTCTTATGGGCTGGCCCAGACTATCTCCAAGTTAACCTCCAAATTACGTTTTTGAGCAGCTTCATACACAATAAAAATGGGTAATTTTATCATTTGATTTTGTTCTTTGCAATTACCTGAAATAAAGGTAAGTTATCTAATCATCATTTTCTATAATAAATTGTCTACCCATTGCTTCAAATGAGAACTCCTCCTTGTTTTGTTAATATAATTTAGAGCTTGCAATGCAGCTTCATTACGAGCATTTTTTATCGTTTGCGCCTCTCCATAAAATTTGACGTCGTTGACGTTAAAATGGACTTTGAAAGGTCCCTTCGTGTCAGAATCATTTCTTCTAACATGAAGAGTATCATTAAAATGAACCGTGTCATTCATTTTATGCAAATAAGATTTTTTCTCTGAAATGTCTGGTGATGCAGTCTTGCCTTCTATTTGTTCCTAAAAGGCACCTTATTTATATGTCTATATTTAACTAAACAATATTGAATACCAAAATATCATTAATTATAGAGTATTGTACAGACATCCCTACCTTTAATGCTAAATTGTTTAGTAAAGCTACAGGTGTTTCTTCAGGTTCTTTTCACTCTTTTTGATCTTCAAAGAATGATGTTGATATTCTGTATTTTTCAGAGCCCTCTGTGCAGCTTTCCTTTGAGCATTCTTCAAGCTTTTATCATCCACTGCTTAATTTTCATTTCCTAAATAGAAAGCGATGGTAAAAACTGTATTGTGCAGAGGTCAATGAAATTTTTGATATATAATTGCATCTAATAATTTCACATTAATATACCTCTTCGTTAATTAATTCATATGAAAATGTAATATCATTACATTCAGCAATTCGTGACTAGAACTTAATGCGGATTTGTCTTCTGCTGGTTCACTAGTCAAACCTAAAACTCGGTTTGTTTCTGGCACAGAGGGATTATTTTTCCACGTTTCCGAATAAAGATACCACGATGAGGTATCTATTATTCTTCAAAGTTAAAAGCGTCCCAGATATAGATCCTTTTATACCAGTGAATTAACTATAAACATTGCTATTTACCAACAATAGAGTCCCTGTCGCCAAAAATATTTTTATATCATTTAATAACAATCCATAACTTAAGCTTAACAAGGAAAATAATAGTAGTATACAATTAAAGCAAATCATACTCAAATAATATAAAGAGAAAACATATATAACCGGGGAAACACACTAGAACTAACCTTAACATAATAATATAGAGCTGTAGGGGGTAAAAAAAATTTCGACATTCTTGATAAAAACTATCGATATTATTAGTAAAAATATAGATAATTTTGGCTAATCTATTGATTTGGTTTATATTGGTTTATTTTTTTTAATACCGTAGTTATTGCACTAAAGATTTCGGTATTTTTTTTCCTCCCATATATTGATTTTTTTCAATTATTTTCTATCGATATGTTTTCTGGCCGCGGACATATTTAAAAATATCAATTAACATATTAAAATACAATAAAATATTTGTGGGGTATTATTCCATTTCATAGAAAAATTCCATTCGTTTTTACAGATCCACAGAACATTCAAATATAAAAGTAATACTACTTCGTTTAAAATTAAATTATAAATTGCATGTTATTGCATGTAATTATTATAATACTATACAGTAATTTTTTTTTCTTGTCTTTTTTAAAGTTAGTTTATTATTAAGCCTATTGACTGGCGAGTTATTATTAAGCCTATTGACTTAGAAATTATCCCAGAAGACATCCCGTCTTACCCAGCCTGGTTACTGGCGTGACTGGGATCATTTTCCTTGTCGGATTTTGTACTCTTATCTAAGGGCATTCACAAACATCACAAATTTACTTACATGCCCCAGCAGAATTCGAACTCGCGACTATCGCAACAGGGGGACCATCCTGTCGCCTTTACTACTGCGGCAACTAAGCCAGCTATTAAATCGTTTATCATGAAAAAATATTTTATAAAATAAATAAACTTTTTTATAACTATTAATTTGTGATATGTATGGTTGCAGAATGTATGAGCAAATTTAAAAAATTCCCTTATTTCTCATATGATTTATCTACCAAATACTTCATTATAATGAATCAAAAATTATGGATAAATGATACAGGGTTTTGTAGAAGGGTCGGGGTCAGGATATAATGAGTCAAGTAATAAGGGGTCAAGTTAATGGTAGGTTTTATCAGGATAAACGATATAAATATGCATGTATTTTGATTTTGTTGATTTGACATTTAGCATGATTTTTTTATTATTGAAATTCACGCCATTTCCTTTAGCTTGTAGGATTGGTTGCATATATCACTTTAATTCTCAACTCCCCACTCTAAACGTTTTTTCCGCTCTATTCTAGGTTTTATTTGAATTAAATATTGGGTTTATTTTGTGTTATGTCAGTTCTATTGCTGCTTTTTAACGTTATTATTCAGTTTCTTTAATAATAACAGGATAACAGTGCATTTAATTTGATTTGTGCTTTTAATGTGAAGATTTATGGTTTTTATATGAAAAAAATCAAAATACCGTGGGGTAAGGTAATGCTCTAAAACTGATTTTGTTTATAATGTATTTTTAATATGCAGGAATGGTTGATGGTGAACTGAAATCTTGATTCTTGATGTATTGAAACATTTTCGTACCACCGATCAAATCACCTTCAGAGACAGTAGTGTTGTATATTTTAATTGTTATGATAATATTTTACGTATATCAAATTACTAGAAGAAATTAAACTAAAAGTTTTTAATATACGAACAGTTTTTACTTCATTGAATATTCCATATTTATGTTTATTATATAAAAGGGAAGAATAAGAATATATATGTATATTTGCTTTTAGGTGCGCTGATTGTTATTCTACAATTTTAAAAATAATCTCACTTATGACGCCTTTGTTATAATGTATAAATTTTAAATTTTTCAATACTTAGGTTTTATTAAATGGAATTTGAAAATGGTTAGTAAGTGTTAGCTCATGATATATTTTGCGTATACTTTAATATGCAGACGTAAATTACTTCAATGATTATTATAAATCAAATATATTTTCGGGCATATATTGAAGATATTTTTAAGACAAATGTTAGTAACATCATTTTTAAATTACTCACTTAACTTTATTATGGGAGAAACATGATTAACTTAAAAAATAGTGGTCGAATCGACTGTTTTTATTCGATAGTTACCAACACTAATTCAATTTTAGTTGGGGCAGTAAGGAAATGCACTTTTTTATTAGAACATAATTAGCGTTGGGAACTATGGCTAATCAGTCGCTAGTTTCGGTTCGACTGATTGTATTACTTTTTACTATCGATTGTTTTTGAGTCGTGTACTTTTAGTTACTATTTTCGGTTCTACTAGTTTCATTCGACTGCTTTTTAACGTTCTGACTCTGTCGTCCTAGGCGCGACCTTGACAAAAATGTATACCGAATATATGCTTTCCTAGATTTATATATAATATATTTAGTTTTATGATTTTTTTGGTAGTTTGCTTCTAAATAAAAATATATTGTATATTAATATAGCAACACTTTGGAACGATATTTTTCAAGATTGTTAATGTAATAGGGTAAAAAATTAAAATTGTGAATGACAAATAAGTAATAGGTAATATTTCTTTTGATTGACTTTTTGGTGTGTATCTAACACCCTCGGTTTTTGTTAGAAAATATTTCTGTCCGATAATAAATAAAGCATTAATTTTATTTTAAAAAGCTCTAGTAGTTATTGTGCGATCATTTTTAATTCATGGTTATTGTAATACATGTTATATATCACATAGTAATACATGTTTAGTTTAAGTTGTATTGTATTGTTTATATTTATTTAGTATATTGTTTAAAAATAGCAATTCATCTCAGAACATTCAAATATAAAAGTAACTCCACTTCCTTTAAAATGTAAGTATTATAGATATATTAATAGTATTCAGTAATGTTTTTCTTTTTCTTTTTTAAAGTTAGTACGTGAAGGAATACGTCTCGCGTATACTAAGGTTGTAAAATATAAGCAAATATTAAATTAATTGCTCCAAGCAATTATATCCGTCCTTTCCTCTCTTACAATTTATATAGGAAAGGGATCGAACATACTCGTCTGACATTAAGAATTAAAATAAAAAGCCAAGCCGTGCATTAGATTTTGCATATTTTGTAGTGGTTAGTAGGCATGTTGGCCACAAAAAATATCGATATGTCGAAGGAAAAAATATATATATTTTTTGCAATAAGTATAAGATATATCGATATTTTACAAAAAAATGTATGTATATTTTTAATTGAAAATAAACGTAGTCAAATATTAGCCTAAAAAATATTTTTTTCTAAAACTCTTAAGGAATAACGGTATTTTTGATAAACCATTAAAATTAAGTACCAGAATTCACTAAACGTTTAAAAGTAAGTTCCGATTTGAAAGTTTTTTTTAATTGTACTTAATCTTCTGAAATTATATCATCTAAAAAATATCGATATATCGACAAAAAAATATCGATATTTTTTCTGCATCCCTAGCGGCTAGTTATTTAAATTTTTGTGTTGATAGTGCTGTATGGAGATAGCTGATACACGATTTTAAAGTTCTTCAAGTCGTAAAAATGTCGAAGAAGCGAAGATCAGTTAGCGGGTCTCAAAAAACCAAATCACAGACTGATCCAGACGTACCGGATCAAAATACAGAAAATATAATCAATGATGTAGTCAGGTACATTATTCTTAAAGCTGACGAAAATTCATTTTATACCAGATCCGAATTAAATCAAAATGTAATTCACAAAAAGGGCCAATGCGTGGATAGTGTTATACAACAAGCAATTAAGGTTCTGGAAAATGTTGGTATTATTATTGTTATATGGATGTTGTTGATATTGTTTTGCATACATTTTTAGGTATATGGTTACACACTTACTGAATATGATGATGTAAAAATGAAAAAAAAAAATTATTTTTTAATTAGTATGTTGCCTCCTGTAAATTATTCCGATGAAGAGGAAGAATGTGTTTCTAGTTATGAAACTGGTTCAAATGTACCAAATGCTGCTCACAAGATACTGACTCTATTAATTTTATCCCATATATTTATGACAAACGCGCCAGTATCAGACAGTGAGCTCTACGATACCATTCCTTTATTGTTTTTATATTGTTGATTTATTATTTCAGAATCCCTTTATAGTTTCCTGAAGTCCTTGGATATTGATGTAGAAGTTGAGCATCCATTTTTCGGTAAAGTCAAAGAATATATAAGAGAAACCTTGATAAAGAATTATTACCTTCACTGTGAGTTTGATGAGAAAACGAAAATACAAACTTTCCAATGGGGGATTCGAGCTGAAATTGAAATCTCAAAGATGAAGGTTTTACAGTTCGTGTGTGAGGTAACTATTTCAGTTGACTTATAAGCACATTGTCAGGTTATTATTGATTTACAGATGTATGGAAATAAGCAACCAAAAGACTGGCCAGAACATTACAGAGCGGCCGAGAATCAGTTCAAAGAAAGAGAAGAGCTAAAGGAAGAAACAAGGCATGAATCAAGCTAGTCACCGATACTGGTAGAACTACAATATAAAGTTTATTTGTATACAAAAATTGTATCTTCTTAACTAATACAATATAAATAAAAAGATATAGGAAAATGTTAAATCTCATTGGTCCTTACATTGCGTTGTAAGCTGGGCCGCGACCTCCTTCTGGGACCACCCAGTTATTCTGGCTGGGGTCCTTGATGTTGCACGTCTTACGGTGGATGGCCCTCTCCAGAATCGAGTGGCACAAACTCATACACACCAGCGGGACAATAACAATCTTCGAGTCCGTCGAAGATGCCTAAGTTTCGTTTGACAGGATTTTGCGAGTTTAAAGTGTTGCATAACATAATTTGTGTTATACACTATATGTACGCTTTTAGTTGACTTTAAAAGATTCCAGTTGTGTTTTGATGACATTTGGGTGATTATTTTATGAACTTTTAAACAATTCATTAATAAAAAAAACTTATTTTTGTGTAATGCTCTAATTTTTCATTAGGTACAATCCTTTTAACTAACTTTCGGCAAGGTAATAAAACCCGTGGCAAAGCTACTACTAAGCATCCTCCAGGAAAAGTGAGATTGGGGATACTGTGAAAACTGCCGGTGCCCTGGTGAGATCCTATTGCCGTCTTCGAAGTGATGCTTTATGAACGGATGGTGTTTGAACCTGCGAAGAAACGAACATTACCGCATTACCGATCTTTGGATATTCAGTTCTTTTGGAATTCCTTGTACGGGCTCAGGTACAGATTGATGTAATCCAAACCCGACGGCGATCAGGGATACCTCGTCGTTAAATGATACAGAAAGGATCCTCCGTAGGTGTTCTTATCCAAGGGCCAGCCGATGGTGTGCTCCGCGCATCCGGTTTATGTTTGAATCATTCGTCGCGATATCTTTAACGCTCCCGTCATCGTTGTACAGGACTTCGGAAGGTGCATAACCCGGGCCCACTGCCTCAGCTTGCTCTCCCAACCACTGAATAACGTGTCCCAGCGGGACGATATAGTTCCCGTGATTAAACATCGGAGTTCCTGACGAAATATCATTTATTCAATATATAAATCGATTTAAGACAAAGAATCCAACCTGGCAGGGCTGGTACCGGAATCCTACCGGTGCTAGTTAATAGACCGAACTTATCCTCCGTTAGGGGAGTGTTCAGAGGCGCGCCCTTCTCTTTCCAGTCCCATTTATGGGGCCTTCTCGACGATGATTACCTAAAAATCTATGTTCCGTATAGACCACCGATCAAGTGTGCTATGACTTCGATTCCACCGACCCTGATTTTCTTCCCTTCCGCGTCCAACAGTTGTTTGGCTCGTATAGTCGCGCTTATTCCAGTTGCACCATCGCCGACTATCAGAATATCAGTTTACATCTAGAATGTGTAATTTAAGAAAAATTAATCCTTTCAAGGTAAGTAATAATTTTAGCATGACATGTCAGACAGAAATTGTGAAGAATATATATTATAAATTTAAATAGTGTAGATACTTAAAGTGGTAGAAAAAAATAGTGTTTTAAGCTGGGCATATATTTTTTCAGACTATTGAAGAAGAATTAACAGACTGTAACAGGAATAAAGCCAAAGCCAAGTCTCTTTGAAACAATTTTTTTGTTTTAATACGGACAAATTCTATGCATATTTATAATCAGACTTATAGACAGACAGGTAAAATAATAAAAATGATATCAATAAAATAATTGGTTATATAATGTTTAATTCATAATAATATATATTGTACAATTTTCTTAATATGTCACTCAAATTACCAATATTAATCTACGGGATAACGATGTCTTCTTTTCTTACTTAAATGGTAGTTGTTAAAAATAGAACCTTTTTTATTTATTATTATAGCAATAATATAGAATAAATTATGCTTTAATGAAAAAACAGCTGAATCATAGTGCATTTTATATTAAAATTACCTTTCCATCTTGGATCTTCTTCTCTTGGATGAATGAAATATAGTGTGTTATCTTTGAAAATTGATCCGAATATATTCCTATTTAACCCAACTGCTGGACTAGAAAATATGATTAGTTATATTTAAGAGTTCAAAGGTTACTTCACAATATACTATAAATAAAATAAAGCTCCAGACAATAATTGTATCATTACATATGATCATTTTAAGCTATAAAATTTAAAATATCTTATAAAATTTATTTTCGACAAATTAATTAAATATTCCGAATTAAAATGAAATTTTAGATATTTTCAACGAATTCCCTAAATGCAAACTCATTTTCTTTTATTTTAACAAGGAATTGTATAATTAAAGGTAACAGAAATACCTTACACAAAAAATCAAAGTCCAACTCAGAGGTTCAAACAAAATATATCAAAATAAACTGAGCTCAGTGCAATTTTTATTTATTAACCTTTGCCAACAAAGTAACTTATATCTATAAATGTAATTTTATGAAAATCGGTCTTATAACATAAATATAATACTAAATAACACATAAAGTCACAGTTCAGAATCCTTTTTCTCATCTTCTATGTTGATTGTCTCCTATATATCAATCTTGGAATAATTCTATGTCCAAAATATTACTACAATATTAAATACGTGTATTTTCATCTGTAATAAGATTGTGGGAAAATAAAAATGATACGGCAAGACAGATTGTTTAGAAACAGACATTTGACAAGATTGTAGAAATTTGTTTTTTGGGTTGCCGAGCGAATTTAAACCAAATAAAATTACCTGACATCTGTGGAATTTTCGAAAAATTTATCTAGTAATCCTAGTTAATAGAGCACATTCAATCCATATTTAGCTACTAGGTCACGAGAATTTTTGATATTTACGCCTTCACCCAAGCACATCTAAATAATAATGTAAGGAAAAAGGCTTTAAAAAACTCTGTATCAATAATTTCTTACAAAAGCTTATATTGTTCCCAATCATAAGACTGCGTAGTGTTGTTCATTCTCAAGGAACTCAGTATATTGTACTTCTAAGTTTAAAAGGTGACCTAATTTTAAGATTTGTTGGAATTGGCATCATCCTGAAAATAGACTATAAAAATACACTTGATATCATAAAAACTAATTTAAATTACCTCTGACATGCCTTGTACTTTACCAATAAGACCGGTGTCAAAATCTACCACATTGTCAAACATTCTATCAATCATATCGAAAATAGTCTACAATTTTGTTTTCCTATTTTTATTTTTGGACTTTGTTGGTTGCTGGAGAGGAGTTTTAGAGTTTTCTTGCTGTTTGTGTGTTTACCCTTCAATCTCAGGAATATTCACTAAACCAGGTAACATTTTCAGAAGCGATCCTTTTTCGATCTTCCTGATCCAGCGACTTCTAAATCATCAACCGTGCATTTTGTTGTAAATGATTTCTTATGGGCTGGCCCAGACTATCTCCAAGTTAACCTCCAAATTACGTTTTTGAGCAGCTTCATACACAATAAAAATGGGTAATTTTATCATTTGATTTTGTTCTTTGCAATTACCTGAAATAAAGGTAAGTTATCTAATCATCATTTTCTATAATAAATTGTCTACCCATTGCTTCAAATGAGAACTCCTCCTTGTTTTGTTAATATAATTTAGAGCTTGCAATGCAGCTTCATTACGAGCATTTTTTATCGTTTGCGCCTCTCCATAAAATTTGACGTCGTTGACGTTAAAATGGACTTTGAAAGGTCCCTTCGTGTCAGAATCATTTCTTCTAACATGAAGAGTATCATTAAAATGAACCGTGTCATTCATTTTATGCAAATAAGATTTTTTCTCTGAAATGTCTGGTGATGCAGTCTTGCCTTCTATTTGTTCCTAAAAGGCACCTTATTTATATGTCTATATTTAACTAAACAATATTGAATACCAAAATATCATTAATTATAGAGTATTGTACAGACATCCTTACCTTTAATGCTAAATTGTTTAGTAAAGCTACAGGTGTTTCTTCAGGTTCCTTTCACTCTTTTTGATCTTCAAAGAATGATGTTGATATTCTGTATTTTTCAGAGCCCTCTGTGCAGCTTTCCTTTGAGCATTCTTCAAGCTTTTACCATCCACTGCTTAATTTTCATTTCCTAAATAGAAAGCGATGGTAAAAACTGTATTGTGCAGAGGTCAATGAAATTTTTGATATATAATTGCATCTAATAATTTCACATTAATATACCTCTTCGTTAATTAATTCATATGAAAATGTAATATCATTACATTCAGCAATTCGTGACTAGAACTTAATGCGGATTTGTCTTCTGCTGGTTCACTAGTCAAACCTAAAACTCGGTTTGTTTCTGGCACAGAGGGATTATTTTTCCACGTTTCCGAATAAAGATACCACGATGAGGTATCTATTATTCTTCAAAGTTAAAAGCGTCCCAGATATAGATCCTTTTATACCAGTGAATTAACTATAAACATTGCTATTTACCAACAATAGAGTCCCTGTCGCCAAAAATATTTTTATATCATTTAATAACAATCCATAACTTAAGCTTAACAAGGAAAATAATAGTAGTATACAATTAAAGCAAATCATACTCAAATAATATAAAGAGAAAACATATATAACCGGGGAAACACACTAGAACTAACCTTAACATAATAATATAGAGCTGTAGGGGGTAAAAAAAATTTCGATATTCTTGATAAAAACTATCGATATTATTAGTAAAAATATAGATAATTTTGGCTAATCTATTGATTTGGTTTATATTGGTTTATTTTTTTTAATACCGTAGTTATTGCACTAAAGATTTCGGTATTTTTTTTCCTCCCATATATTGATTTTTTAAAATTATTTTCTATCGATATGTTTTCTGGCCGCGGACATATTTAAAAATATCAATTAACATATTAAAATACAATAAAATATTTGTGGGGTATTATTCCATTTCATAGAAAAATTCCATTCTTTTTTACAGATCCACAGAACATTCAAATATAAAAGTAATACTACTTCGTTTAAAATTAAATTATAAATTGCATGTTATTGCATGTAATTATTATAATACTATACAGTAATTTTTTTTTCTTGTCTTTTTTAAAGTTAGTTTATTATTAAGCCTATTGACTGGCGAGTTATTATTAAGCCTATTGACTTAGAAATTATCCCAGAAGACATCCCGTCTTACCCAGCCTGGTTACTGGCGTGACTGGGATCATTTTCCTTGTCGGATTTTGTACTCTTACCTAAGGGCATTCACAAACATCACAAATTTACTTACATGCCCCAGCAGAATTCGAACTCGCGACTATCGCAACAGGGGGACCATCCTGTCGCCTTTACTACTGCGGCAACTAAGCCAGCTATTAAATCGTTTATCATGAAAAAATATTTTATAAAATAAATAAACTTTTTTATAACTATTAATTTGTGATATGTATGGTTGCAGAATGTATGAGCAAATTTAAAAAATTCCCTTATTTCTCATATGATTTATCTACCAAATACTTAATTATAATGAATCAAAAATTATGGATAAATGATACAGGGTTTTGTAGAAGGGTCGGGGTCAGGATATAATGAGTCAAGTAATAAGGGGTCAAGTTAATGGTAGGTTTTATCAGGATAAACGATATAAATGTGCATGTATTTTGATTTTGTTGATTTGACATTTAGCATGATTTTTTTATTATTGAAATTCACGCCATTTCCTTTAGCTTGTAGGATTGGTTGCATATATCACTTTAATTCTCAACTCCCCACTCTAAACGTTTTTTCCGCTCTATTCTAGGTTTTATTTGAATTAAATATTGGGTTTATTTTGTGTTATGTCAGTTCTATTGCTGCTTTTTAACGTTATTATTCGGTTTCTTTAATAATAACAGGATAACAGTGCATTTAATTTGATTTGTGCTTTTAATGTGAAGATTTATGGTTTTTATATGAAAAAAATCAAAATACCGTGGGGTAAGGTAATGCTCTAAAACTGATTTTGTTTATAATGTATTTTTAATGTGCAGAAATGGTTGATGGTGAACTGAAATCTTGATTCTTGATGTATTGAAACATTTTCGTACCACCGATCAAATCACCTTCAGAGACAGTAGTGTTGTATATTTTAATTGTTATGATAATATTTTACGTATATCAAATTACTAGAAGAAATTAAACTAAAAGTTTTTAATATACGAACAGTTTTTACTTCATTGAATATTCCATATTTATGTTTATTATATAAAAGGGAAGAATAAGAATATATATGTATATTTGCTTTTAGGTGCGCTGATTGTTATTCTACAATTTTAAAAATAATCTCACTTATGACGCCTTTGTTATAATGTATAAATTTTAAATTTTTCAATACTTAGGTTTTATTAAATGGAATTTGAAAATGGTTAGTAAGTGTTAGCTCATGATATATTTTGCGTATACTTTAATATGCAGACGTAAATTACTTCAATGATTATTATAAATCAAATATATTTTCGGGCATATATTGAAGATATTTTTAAGACAAATGTTAGTAACATCATTTTTAAATTACTCACTTAACTTTATTATGGGAGAAACATGATTAACTTAAAAAATAGTGGTCGAATCGACTGTTTTTATTCGATAGTTACCAACACTAATTCAATTTTAGTTGGGGCAGTAAGGAAATGCACTTTTTTATTAGAACATAATTAGCGTTGGGAACTATGGCTAATCAGTCGCTAGTTTCGGTTCGACTGATTGTATTACTTTTTACTATCGATTGTTTTTGAGTCGTGTACTTTTAGTTACTATTTTCGGTTCTACTAGTTTCATTCGACTGCTTTTTAACGTTCTGACTCTGTCGTCCTAGGCGCGACCTTGACAAAAATGTATACCGAATTTATGCTTTCCTAGATTTATATATAATATATTTAGTTTTATGATTTTTTTGGTAGTTTGCTTCTAAATAAAAATATATTGTATATTAATATAGCAACACTTTGGAACGATATTTTTCAAGATTGTTAATGTAATAGGGTAAAAAATTAAAATTGTGAATGACAAATAAGTAATAGGTAATATTTCTTTTGATTGACTTTTTGGTGTGTATCTAACACCCTCGGTTTTTGTTAGAAAATATTTCTGTCCGATAATAAATAAAGCATTAATTTTATTTTAAAAAGCTCTAGTAGTTATTGTGCGATCATTTTTAATTCATGGTTATTGTAATACATGTTATATATCACATAGTAATACATGTTTAGTTTAAGTTGTATTGTATTGTTTATATTTATTTAGTATATTGTTTAAAAATAGCAATTCATCTCAGAACATTCAAATATAAAAGTAACTCCACTTCCTTTAAAATGTAAGTATTATAGATATATTAATAGTATTCAGTAATGTTTTTCTTTTTCTTTTTTAAAGTTAGTACGTGAAGGAATACGTCTCGCGTATACTAAGGTTGTAAAATATAAGCAAATATTAAATTAATTGCTCCAAGCAATTATATCCGTCCTTTCCTCTCTTACAATTTATATAGGAAAGGGATCGAACATACTCGTCTGACATTAAGAATTAAAATAAAAAGCCAAGCCGTGCATTAGATTTTGCATATTTTGTAGTGGTTAGTAGGCATGTTGGCCACAAAAAATATCGATATGTCGAAGGAAAAAATATATATATTTTTTGCAATAAGTATAAGATATATCGATATTTTACAAAAAAATGTATGTATATTTTTAATTGAAAATAAACGTAGTCAAATATTAGCCTAAAAAATATTTTTTTCTAAAACTCTTAAGGAATAACGGTATTTTTGATAAACCATTAAAATTAAGTACCAGAATTCACTAAACGTTTAAAAGTAAGTTCCGATTTGAAAGTTTTTTTTAATTGTACTTAATCTTCTGAAATTATATCATCTAAAAAATATCGATATATCGACAAAAAAATATCGATATTTTTTCTGCATCCCTAGCGGCTAGTTATTTAAATTTTTGTGTTGATAGTGCTGTATGGAGATAGCGGATACACGATTTTAAAGTTCTTCAAGTCGTAAAAATGTCGAAGAAGCGAAGATCAGTTAGCGGGTCTCAAAAAACCAAATCACAGACTGATCCAGACGTACCCGATCAAAATACAGAAAATATAATCAATGATGTAGTCAGGTACATTATTCTTAAAGCTGACGAAAATTCATTTTATACCAGATCCGAATTAAATCAAAATGTAATTCACAAAAAGGGCCAATGCGTGGATAGTGTTATACAACAAGCAATTAAGGTTCTGGAAAATGTTGGTATTATTATTGTTATATGGATGTTGTTGATATTGTTTTGCATACATTTTTAGGTATATGGTTACACACTTACTGAATATGATGATGTAAAAATGAAAAAAAAATTTATTTTTTAATTAGTATGTTGCCTCCTGTAAATTATTCCGATGAAGAGGAAGAATGTGTTTCTAGTTATGAAACTGGTTCAAATGTACCAAATGCTGCTCACAAGATACTGACTCTATTAATTTTATCCCATATATTTATGACAAACGCGCCAGTATCAGACAGTGAGCTCTACGATACCATTCCTTTATTGTTTTTATATTGTTGATTTATTATTTCAGAATCCCTTTATAGTTTCCTGAAGTCCTTGGATATTGATGTAGAAGTTGAGCATCCATTTTTCGGTAAAGTCAAAGAATATATAAGAGAAACCTTGATAAAGAATTATTACCTTCACTGTGAGTTTGATGAGAAAACGAAAATACAAACTTTCCAATGGGGGATTCGAGCTGAAATTGAAATCTCAAAGATGAAGGTTTTACAGTTCGTGTGTGAGGTAACTATTTCAGTTGACTTATAAGCACATTGTCAGGTTATTATTGATTTACAGATGTATGGAAATAAGCAACCAAAAGACTGGCCAGAACATTACAGAGCGGCCGAGAATCAGTTCAAAGAAAGAGAAGAGCTAAAGGAAGAAACAAGGGATGAATCAAGCTAGTCACCGATACTGGTAGAACTACAATATAAAGTTTATTTGTATACAAAAATTGTATCTTCTTAACTAATACAATATAAATAAAAAGATATAGGAAAATGTTAAATCTCATTGGTCCTTACATTGCGTTGTAAGCTGGGCCGCGACCTCCTTCTGGGACCACCCAGTTATTCTGGCTGGGGTCCTTGATGTTGCACGTCTTACGGTGGATGGCCCTCTCCAGAATCGAGTGGCACAAACTCATACACACCAGCGGGACAATAACAATCTTCGAGTCCGTCGAAGATGCCTAAGTTTCGTTTGACAGGATTTTGCGAGTTTAAAGTGTTGCATAACATAATTTGTGTTATACACTATATGTACGCTTTTAGTTGACTTTAAAAGATTCCAGTTGTGTTTTGATGACATTTGGGTGATTATTTTATGAACTTTTAAACAATTCATTAATAAAAAAAACTTATTTTTGTGTAATGCTCTAATTTTTCATTAGGTACAATCCTTTTAACTAACTTTCGGCAAGGTAATAAAACCCGTGGCAAAGCTACTACTAAGCATCCTCCAGGAAAAGTGAGATTGGGGATACTGTGAAAACTGCCGGTGCCCTGGTGAGATCCTATTGCCGTCTTCGAAGTGATGCTTTATGAACGGATGGTGTTTGAACCTGCGAAGAAACGAACATTACCGCATTACCGATCTTTGGATATTCAGTTCTTTTGGAATTCCTTGTACGGGCTCAGGTACAGATTGATGTAATCCAAACCCGACGGCGATCAGGGATACCTCGTCGTTAAATGATACAGAAAGGATCCTCCGTAGGTGTTCTTATCCAAGGGCCAGCCGATGGTGTGCTCCGCGCATCCGGTTTATGTTTGAATCATTCGTCGCGATATCTTTAACGCTCCCGTCATCGTTGTACAGGACTTCGGAAGGTGCATAACCCGGGCCCACTGCCTCAGCTTGCTCTCCCAACCACTGAATAACGTGTCCCAGCGGGACGATATAGTTCCCGTGATTAAACATCGGAGTTCCTGACGAAATATCATTTATTCAATATATAAATCGATTTAAGACAAAGAATCCAACCTGGCAGGGCTGGTACCGGAATCCTACCGGTGCTAGTTAATAGACCGAACTTATCCTCCGTTAGGAGAGTGTTCAGAGGCGCGCCCTTCTCTTTCCAGTCCCATTTATGGGGCCTTCTCGACGATGATTACCTAAAAATCTATGTTCCGTATAGACCACCGATCAAGTGTGCTATGACTTCGATTCCACCGACCCTGATTTTCTTCCCTTCCGCGTCCAACAGTTGTTTGGCTCGTATAGTCGCGCTTATTCCAGTTGCACCATCGCCGACTATCAGAATATCAGTTTACATCTAGAATGTGTAATTTAAGAAAAATTAATCCTTTCAAGGTAAGTAATAATTTTAGCATGACATGTCAGACAGAAATTGTGAAGAATATATATTATAAATTTAAATAGTGTAGATACTTAAAGTGGTAGAAAAAAATAGTGTTTTAAGATGGGCATATATTTTTTCAGACTATTGAAGAAGAATTAACAGACTGTAACAGGAATAAAGCCAAAGCCAAGTCTCTTTGAAACAATTTTTTTGTTTTAATACGGACAAATTCTATGCATATTTATAATCAGACTTATAGACAGACAGGTAAAATAATAAAAATGATATCAATAAAATAATTGGTTATATAATGTTTAATTCATAATAATATATATTGTACAATTTTCTTAATATGTCACTCAAATTACCAATATTAATCTACGGGATAACGATGTCTTCTTTTCTTACTTAAATGGTAGTTGTTAAAAATAGAACCTTTTTTATTTATTATTATAGCAATAATATAGAATAAATTATGCTTTAATGAAAAAACAGCTGAATCATAGTGCATTTTATATTAAAATTACCTTTCCATCTTGGATCTTCTTCTCTTGGATGAATGAAATATAGTGTGTTATCTTAGAAAATTGATCCGAATATATTCCTATTTAACCCAACTGCTGGACTAGAAAATATGATTAGTTATATTTAAGAGTTCAAAGGTTACTTCACAATATACTATAAATAAAATAAAGCTCCAGACAATAATTGTATCATTACATATGATCATTTTAAGCTATAAAATTTAAAATATCTTATAAAATTTATTTTCGACAAATTAATTAAATATTCCGAATTAAAATGAAATTTTAGATATTTTCAACGAATTCCCTAAATGCAAACTCATTTTCTTTTACTTTAACAAGGAATTGTATAATTAAAGGTAACAGAAATACCTTACTCAGAAAATCAAATTCCAACTCAGAGGTTCAAACAAAATATATCAAAATAAACTGAGCTCAGTGCAATTTTTATTTATTAACCTTTGCCAACAAAGTAACTTATATCTATAAATGTAATTTTATGAAAATCGGTCTTATAACATAAATATAATACTAAATAACACATAAAGTCACAGTTCAGAATCCTTTTTCTCATCTTCTATGTTGATTGTCTCCTATATATCAATCTTGGAATAATTCTATGTCCAAAATATTACTACAATATTAAATAAGTGTATTTTCATCTGTAATAAGATTGTGGGAAAATAAAAATGATACGGCAAGACCGATTGTTTAGAAACAGACATTTGACAAGATTGTAGAAATTTGTTTTTTGGGTTGCCGAGCGAATTTAAACCAAATAAAATTACCTGACATCTGTGGATTTTTCGAAAAATTTATCTAGTAATCCTAGTTAATAGACCACATTCAATCCATATTTAGCTACTAGGTCACGAGAATTTTTGATATTTACGCCTTCACCCAGGCACATCTAAATAATAATGTATGGAAAAAGGTTTTAAAAAACTCTGTATCAATAATTACTTACAAAAGCTTATATTGTTCCCAATCAGAAGACTGCGTAGTATTGTTCATTCTCAAGGAACTCAGTATACTGTACTTCAAAGTTTAAAAGGTGACCTAATTTTAAGATTTGTTGGAATTGGCATCATCCTGAAAATAGACTATAAAAATACACTTGATATCATAAAAACTAATTTAAATTACCTCTGACGTGCCTTGTACTTTACCAATAAGACCGTTGTCAAAATCTACCACATTGTCAAACATTCTATCAATCATATCGAAAATAGTCTACAATTTTGTTTTTCTATTATTATTTTTGGACTTTGTTGGTTGCTGGAGAGGAGTTTTAGAGTTTTCTTGCTGTTTGTGTGTTTACCCTTCAATCTCAGGAATATTCACTAAACCAGGTAACATTTTCAGAAGCGATCCTTTTTCGATCTTCCTGATCCAGCGACTTCTAAATCATCAACCGTGCATTTTGTTGTAAATGATTTCTTATGGGCTGGCCCAGACTATCTCCAAGTTAACCTCCAAATTACGTTTTTGAGCAGCTTCATACACAATAAAAATGGGTAATTTTATCATTTGATTTTGTTCTTTGCAATTACCTGAAATAAAGGTAAGTTATCTAATCATCATTTTCTATAATAAATTGTCTACCCATTGCTTCAAATGAGAACTCCTCCTTGTTTTGTTAATATAATTTAGAGCTTGCAATGCAGCTTCATTACGAGCATTTTTTATCGTTTGCGCCTCTCCATAAAATTTGACGTCGTTGACGTTAAAATGGACTTTGAAAGGTCCCTTCGTGTCAGAATCATTTCTTCTAACATGAAGAGTATCATTAAAATGAACCGTGTCATTCATTTTATGCAAATAAGATTTTTTCTCTGAAATGTCTGGTGATGCAGTCTTGCCTTCTATTTGTTCCTAAAAGGCACCTTATTTATATGTCTATATTTAACTAAACAATATTGAATACCAAAATATCATTAATTATAGAGTATTGTACAGACATCCTTACCTTTAATGCTAAATTGTTTAGTAAAGCTACAGGTGTTTCTTCAGGTTCTTTTCACTCTTTTTGATCTTCAAAGAATGATGTTGATATTCTGTATTTTTCAGAGCCCTCTGTGCAGCTTTCCTTTGAGCATTCTTCAAGCTTTTATCATCCACTGCTTAATTTTCATTTCCTAAATAGAAAGCGATGGTAAAAACTGTATTGTGCAGAGGTCAATGAAATTTTTGATATATAATTGCATCTAATAATTTCACATTAATATACCTCTTCGTTAATTAATTCATATGAAAATGTAATATCATTACATTCAGCAATTCGTGACTAGAACTTAATGCGGATTTGTCTTCTGCTGGTTCACTAGTCAAACCTAAAACTCGGTTTGTTTCTGGCACAGAGGGATTATTTTTCCACGTTTCCGAATAAAGATACCACGATGAGGTATCTATTATTCTTCAAAGTTAAAAGCGTCCCAGATATAGATCCTTTTATACCAGTGAATTAACTATAAACATTGCTATTTACCAACAATAGAGTCCCTGTCGCCAAAAATATTTTTATATCATTTAATAACAATCCATAACTTAAGCTTAACAAGGAAAATAATAGTAGTATACAATTAAAGCAAATCATACTCAAATAATATAAAGAGAAAACATATATAACCGGGGAAACACACTAGAACTAACCTTAACATAATAATATAGAGCTGTAGGGGGTAAAAAAAATTTCGACATTCTTGATAAAAACTATCGATATTATTAGTAAAAATATAGATAATTTTGGCTAATCTATTGATTTGGTTTATATTGGTTTATTTTTTTTAATACCGTAGTTATTGCACTAAAGATTTCGGTATTTTTTTTCCTCCCATATATTGATTTTTTTTAATTATTTTCTATCGATATGTTTTCTGGCCGCGGACATATTTAAAAATATCAATTAACATATTAAAATACAATAAAATATTTGTGGGGTATTATTCCATTTCATAGAAAAATTCCATTCGTTTTTACAGATCCACAGAACATTCAAATATAAAAGTAATACTACTTCGTTTAAAATTAAATTATAAATTGCATGTTATTGCATGTAATTATTATAATACTATACAGTAATTTTTTTTTCTTGTCTTTTTTAAAGTTAGTTTATTATTAAGCCTATTGACTGGCGAGTTATTATTAAGCCTATTGACTTAGAAATTATCCCAGAAGACATCCCGTCTTACCCAGCCTGGTTACTGGCGTGACTGGGATCATTTTCCTTGTCGGATTTTGTACTCTTATCTAAGGGCATTCACAAACATCACAAATTTACTTACATGCCCCAGCAGAATTCGAACTCGCGACTATCGCAACAGGGGGACCATCCTGTCGCCTTTACTACTGCGGCAACTAAGCCAGCTATTAAATCGTTTATCATGAAAAAATATTTTATAAAATAAATAAACTTTTTTATAACTATTAATTTGTGATATGTATGGTTGCAGAATGTATGAGCAAATTTAAAAAATTCCCTTATTTCTCATATGATTTATCTACCAAATACTTCATTATAATGAATCAAAAATTATGGATAAATGATACAGGGTTTTGTAGAAGGGTCGGGGTCAGGATATAATGAGTCAAGTAATAAGGGGTCAAGTTAATGGTAGGTTTTATCAGGATAAACGATATAAATGTGCATGTATTTTGATTTTGTTGATTTGACATTTAGCATGATTTTTTTATTATTGAAATTCACGCCATTTCCTTTAGCTTGTAGGATTGGTTGCATATATCACTTTAATTCTCAACTCCCCACTCTAAACGTTTTTTCCGCTCTATTCTAGGTTTTATTTGAATTAAATATTGGGTTTATTTTGTGTTATGTCAGTTCTATTGCTGCTTTTTAACGTTATTATTCAGTTTCTTTAATAATAACAGGATAACAGTGCATTTAATTTGATTTGTGCTTTTAATGTGAAGATTTATGGTTTTTATATGAAAAAAATCAAAATACCGTGGGGTAAGGTAATGCTCTAAAACTGATTTTGTTTATAATGTATTTTTAATATGCAGGAATGGTTGATGGTGAACTGAAATCTTGATTCTTGATGTATTGAAACATTTTCGTACCACCGATCAAATCACCTTCAGAGACAGTAGTGTTGTATATTTTAATTGTTATGATAATATTTTACGTATATCAAATTACTAGAAGAAATTAAACTAAAAGTTTTTAATATACGAACAGTTTTTACTTCATTGAATATTCCATATTTATGTTTATTATATAAAAGGGAAGAATAAGAATATATATGTATATTTGCTTTTAGGTGCGCTGATTGTTATTCTACAATTTTAAAAATAATCTCACTTATGACGCCTTTGTTATAATGTATAAATTTTAAATTTTTCAATACTTAGGTTTTATTAAATGGAATTTGAAAATGGTTAGTAAGTGTTAGCTCATGATATATTTTGCGTATACTTTAATATGCAGACGTAAATTACTTCAATGATTATTATAAATCAAATATATTTTCGGGCATATATTGAAGATATTTTTAAGACAAATGTTAGTAACATCATTTTTAAATTACTCACTTAACTTTATTATGGGAGAAACATGATTAACTTAAAAAATAGTGGTCGAATCGACTGTTTTTATTCGATAGTTACCAACACTAATTCAATTTTAGTTGGGGCAGTAAGGAAATGCACTTTTTTATTAGAACATAATTAGCGTTGGGAACTATGGCTAATCAGTCGCTAGTTTCGGTTCGACTGATTGTATTACTTTTTACTATCGATTGTTTTTGAGTCGTGTACTTTTAGTTACTATTTTCGGTTCTACTAGTTTCATTCGACTGCTTTTTAACGTTCTGACTCTGTCGTCCTAGGCGCGACCTTGACAAAAATGTATACCGAATATATGCTTTCCTAGATTTATATATAATATATTTAGTTTTATGATTTTTTTGGTAGTTTGCTTCTAAATAAAAATATATTGTATATTAATATAGCAACACTTTGGAACGATATTTTTCAAGATTGTTAATGTAATAGGGTAAAAAATTAAAATTGTGAATGACAAATAAGTAATAGGTAATATTTCTTTTGATTGACTTTTTGGTGTGTATCTAACACCCTCGGTTTTTGTTAGAAAATATTTCTGTCCGATAATAAATAAAGCATTAATTTTATTTTAAAAAGCTCTAGTAGTTATTGTGCGATCATTTTTAATTCATGGTTATTGTAATACATGTTATATATCACATAGTAATACATGTTTAGTTTAAGTTGTATTGTATTGTTTATATTTATTTAGTATATTGTTTAAAAATAGCAATTCATCTCAGAACATTCAAATATAAAAGTAACTCCACTTCCTTTAAAATGTAAGTATTATAGATATATTAATAGTATTCAGTAATGTTTTTCTTTTTCTTTTTTAAAGTTAGTACGTGAAGGAATACGTCTCGCGTATACTAAGGTTGTAAAATATAAGCAAATATTAAATTAATTGCTCCAAGCAATTATATCCGTCCTTTCCTCTCTTACAATTTATATAGGAAAGGGATCGAACATACTCGTCTGACATTAAGAATTAAAATAAAAAGCCAAGCCGTGCATTAGATTTTGCATATTTTGTAGTGGTTAGTAGGCATGTTGGCCACAAAAAATATCGATATGTCGAAGGAAAAAATATATATATTTTTTGCAATAAGTATAAGATATATCGATATTTTACAAAAAAATGTATGTATATTTTTAATTGAAAATAAACGTAGTCAAATATTAGCCTAAAAAATATTTTTTTCTAAAACTCTTAAGGAATAACGGTATTTTTGATAAACCATTAAAATTAAGTACCAGAATTCACTAAACGTTTAAAAGTAAGTTCCGATTTGAAAGTTTTTTTTAATTGTACTTAATCTTCTGAAATTATATCATCTAAAAAATATCGATATATCGACAAAAAAATATCGATATTTTTTCTGCATCCCTAGCGGCTAGTTATTTAAATTTTTGTGTTGATAGTGCTGTATGGAGATAGCTGATACACGATTTTAAAGTTCTTCAAGTCGTAAAAATGTCGAAGAAGCGAAGATCAGTTAGCGGGTCTCAAAAAACCAAATCACAGACTGATCCAGACGTACCGGATCAAAATACAGAAAATATAATCAATGATGTAGTCAGGTACATTATTCTTAAAGCTGACGAAAATTCATTTTATACCAGATCCGAATTAAATCAAAATGTAATTCACAAAAAGGGCCAATGCGTGGATAGTGTTATACAACAAGCAATTAAGGTTCTGGAAAATGTTGGTATTATTATTGTTATATGGATGTTGTTGATATTGTTTTGCATACATTTTTAGGTATATGGTTACACACTTACTGAATATGATGATGTAAAAATGAAAAAAAAAATTTATTTTTTAATTAGTATGTTGCCTCCTGTAAATTATTCCGATGAAGAGGAAGAATGTGTTTCTAGTTATGAAACTGGTTCAAATGTACCAAATGCTGCTCACAAGATACTGACTCTATTAATTTTATCCCATATATTTATGACAAACGCGCCAGTATCAGACAGTGAGCTCTACGATACCATTCCTTTATTGTTTTTATATTGTTGATTTATTATTTCAGAATCCCTTTATAGTTTCCTGAAGTCCTTGGATATTGATGTAGAAGTTGAGCATCCATTTTTCGGTAAAGTCAAAGAATATATAAGAGAAACCTTGATAAAGAATTATTACCTTCACTGTGAGTTTGATGAGAAAACGAAAATACAAACTTTCCAATGGGGGATTCGAGCTGAAATTGAAATCTCAAAGATGAAGGTTTTACAGTTCGTGTGTGAGGTAACTATTTCAGTTGACTTATAAGCACATTGTCAGGTTATTATTGATTTACAGATGTATGGAAATAAGCAACCAAAAGACTGGCCAGAACATTACAGAGCGGCCGAGAATCAGTTCAAAGAAAGAGAAGAGCTAAAGGAAGAAACAAGGGATGAATCAAGCTAGTCACCGATACTGGTAGAACTACAATATAAAGTTTATTTGTATACAAAAATTGTATCTTCTTAACTAATACAATATAAATAAAAAGATATAGGAAAATGTTAAATCTCATTGGTCCTTACATTGCGTTGTAAGCTGGGCCGCGACCTCCTTCTGGGACCACCCAGTTATTCTGGCTGGGGTCCTTGATGTTGCACGTCTTACGGTGGATGGCCCTCTCCAGAATCGAGTGGCACAAACTCATACACACCAGCGGGACAATAACAATCTTCGAGTCCGTCGAAGATGCCTAAGTTTCGTTTGACAGGATTTTGCGAGTTTAAAGTGTTGCATAACATAATTTGTGTTATACACTATATGTACGCTTTTAGTTGACTTTAAAAGATTCCAGTTGTGTTTTGATGACATTTGGGTGATTATTTTATGAACTTTTAAACAATTCATTAATAAAAAAAACTTATTTTTGTGTAATGCTCTAATTTTTCATTAGGTACAATCCTTTTAACTAACTTTCGGCAAGGTAATAAAACCCGTGGCAAAGCTACTACTAAGCATCCTCCAGGAAAAGTGAGATTGGGGATACTGTGAAAACTGCCGGTGCCCTGGTGAGATCCTATTGCCGTCTTCGAAGTGATGCTTTATGAACGGATGGTGTTTGAACCTGCGAAGAAACGAACATTACCGCATTACCGATCTTTGGATATTCAGTACTTTTGGAATTCCTTGTACGGGCTCAGGTACAGATTGATGTAATCCAAACCCGACGGCGATCAGGGATACCTCGTCGTTAAATGATACAGAAAGGATCCTCCGTAGGTGTTCTTATCCAAGGGCCAGCCGATGGTGTGCTCCGCGCATCCGGTTTATGTTTGAATCATTCGTCGCGATATCTTTAACGCTCCCGTCATCGTTGTACAGGACTTCGGAAGGTGCATAACCCGGGCCCACTGCCTCAGCTTGCTCTCCCAACCACTGAATAACGTGTCCCAGCGGGACGATATAGTTCCCGTGATTAAACATCGGAGTTCCTGACGAAATATCATTTATTCAATATATAAATCGATTTAAGACAAAGAATCCAACCTGGCAGGGCTGGTACCGGAATCCTACCGGTGCTAGTTAATAGACCGAACTTATCCTCCGTTAGGGGAGTGTTCAGAGGCGCGCCCTTCTCTTTCCAGTCCCATTTATGGGGCCTTCTCGACGATGATTACCTAAAAATCTATGTTCCGTATAGACCACCGATCAAGTGTGCTATGACTTCGATTCCACCGACCCTGATTTTCTTCCCTTCCGCGTCCAACAGTTGTTTGGCTCGTATAGTCGCGCTTATTCCAGTTGCACCATCGCCGACTATCAGAATATCAGTTTACATCTAGAATGTGTAATTTAAGAAAAATTAATCCTTTCAAGGTAAGTAATAATTTTAGCATGACATGTCAGACAGAAATTGTGAAGAATATATATTATAAATTTAAATAGTGTAGATACTTAAAGTGGTAGAAAAAAATAGTGTTTTAAGCTGGGCATATATTTTTTCAGACTATTGAAGAAGAATTAACAGACTGTAACAGGAATAAAGCCAAAGCCAAGTCTCTTTGAAACAATTTTTTTGTTTTAATACGGACAAATTCTATGCATATTTATAATCAGACTTATAGACAGACAGGTAAAATAATAAAAATGATATCAATAAAATAATTGGTTATATAATGTTTAATTCATAATAATATATATTGTACAATTTTCTTAATATGTCACTCAAATTACCAATATTAATCTACGGGATAACGATGTCTTCTTTTCTTACTTAAATGGTAGTTGTTAAAAATAGAACCTTTTTTATTTATTATTATAGCAATAATATAGAATAAATTATGTTTTAATGAAAAAACAGCTGAATCATAGTGCATTTTATATTAAAATTACCTTTCCATCTTGGATCTTCTTCTCTTGGATGAATGAAATATAGTGTGTTATCTTAGAAAATTGATCCGAATATATTCCTATTTAACCCAACTGCTGGACTAGAAAATATGATTAGTTATATTTAAGAGTTCAAAGGTTACTTCACAATATACTATAAATAAAATAAAGCTCCAGACAATAATTGTATCATTACATATAATCATTTTAAGCTATAAAATTTAAAATATCTTATAAAATTTATTTTCGACAAATTAATTAAATATTCCGAATTAAAATGAAATTTTAGATATTTTCAACGAATTCCCTAAATGCAAACTCATTTTCTTTTATTTTAACAGGGAATTGTATAATTAAAGGTAACAGAAATACCTTACTCAAAAAATCAAAGTCCAACTCAGAGGTTCAAACAAAATATATCAAAATAAACTGAGCTCAGTGCAATTTTTGTTTATTAACCTTTGCCAACAAAGTAACTTATATCTATAAATGTAATTTTATGAAAATCGGTCTTATAACATAAATATAATACTAAATAACACATAAAGTCACAGTTCAGAATCCTTTTTCTCATCTTCTATGTTGATTGTCTCCTATATATCAATCTTGGAATAATTCTATGTCCAAAATATTACTACAATATTAAATAAGTGTATTTTCATCTGTAATAAGATTGTGGGAAAATAAAAATGATACGGCAAGACCGATTGTTTAGAAACAGACATTTGACAAGATTGTAGAAATTTGTTTTTTGGGTTGCCGAGCGAATTTAAACCAAATAAAATTACCTGACATCTGTGGAATTTTCGAAAAATTTATCTAGTAATCCTAGTTAATAGAGCACATTCAATCCATATTTAGCTACTAGGTCACGAGAATTTTTGATATTTACGCCTTCACCCAAGCACATCTAAATAATAATGTAAGGAAAAAGGCTTTAAAAAACTCTGTATCAATAATTTCTTACAAAAGCTTATATTGTTCCCAATCATAAGACTGCGTAGTGTTGTTCATTCTCAAGGAACTCAGTATATTGTACTTCTAAGTTTAAAAGGTGACCTAATTTTAAGATTTGTTGGAATTGGCATCATCCTGAAAATAGACTATAAAAATACACTTGATATCATAAAAACTAATTTAAATTACCTCTGACATGCCTTGTACTTTACCAATAAGACCGTTGTCAAAATCTACCACATTGTCAAACATTCTATCAATCATATCGAAAATAGTCTACAATTTTGTTTTCCTATTTTTATTTTTGGACTTTGTTGGTTGCTGGAGAGGAGTTTTAGAGTTTTCTTGCTGTTTGTGTGTTTACCCTTCAATCTCAGGAATATTCACTAAACCAGGTAACATTTTCAGAAGCGATCCTTTTTCGATCTTCCTGATCCAGCGACTTCTAAATCATCAACCGTGCATTTTGTTGTAAATGATTTCTTATGGGCTGGCCCAGACTATCTCCAAGTTAACCTCCAAATTACGTTTTTGAGCAGCTTCATACACAATAAAAATGGGTAATTTTATCATTTGATTTTGTTCTTTGCAATTATCTGAAATAAAGGTAAGTTATCTAATCATCATTTTCTATAATAAATTGTCTACCCATTGCTTCAAATGAGAACTCCTCCTTGTTTTGTTAATATAATTTAGAGCTTGCAATGCAGCTTCATTACGAGCATTTTTTATCGTTTGCGCCTCTCCATAAAATTTGACGTCGTTGACGTTAAAATGGACTTTGAAAGGTCCCTTCGTGTCAGAATCATTTCTTCTAACATGAAGAGTATCATTAAAATGAACCGTGTCATTCATTTTATGCAAATAAGATTTTTTCTCTGAAATGTCTGGTGATGCAGTCTTGCCTTCTATTTGTTCCTAAAAGGCACCTTATTTATATGTCTATATTTAACTAAACAATATTGAATACCAAAATATCATTAATTATAGAGTATTGTACAGACATCCTTACCTTTAATGCTAAATTGTTTAGTAAAGCTACAGGTGTTTCTTCAGGTTCTTTTCACTCTTTTTGATCTTCAAAGAATGATGTTGATATTCTGTATTTTTCAGAGCCCTCTGTGCAGCTTTCCTTTGAGCATTCTTCAAGCTTTTACCATCCACTGCTTAATTTTCATTTCCTAAATAGAAAGCGATGGTAAAAACTGTATTGTGCAGAGGTCAATGAAATTTTTGATATATAATTGCATCTAATAATTTCACATTAATATACCTCTTCGTTAATTAATTCATATGAAAATGTAATATCATTACATTCAGCAATTCGTGACTAGAACTTAATGCGGATTTGTCTTCTGCTGGTTCACTAGTCAAACCTAAAACTCGGTTTGTTTCTGGCACAGAGGGATTATTTTTCCACGTTTCCGAATAAAGATACCACGATGAGGTATCTATTATTCTTCAAAGTTAAAAGCGTCCCAGATATAGATCCTTTTATACCAGTGAATTAACTATAAACATTGCTATTTACCAACAATAGAGTCCCTGTCGCCAAAAATATTTTTATATCATTTAATAACAATCCATAACTTAAGCTTAACAAGGAAAATAATAGTAGTATACAATTAAAGCAAATCATACTCAAATAATATAAAGAGAAAACATATATAACCGGGGAAACACACTAGAACTAACCTTAACATAATAATATAGAGCTGTAGGGGGTAAAAAAAATTTCGATATTCTTGATAAAAACTATCGATATTATTAGTAAAAATATAGATAATTTTGGCTAATCTATTGATTTGGTTTATATTGGTTTATTTTTTTTAATACCGTAGTTATTGCACTAAAGATTTCGGTATTTTTTTTCCTCCCATATATTGATTTTTTAAAATTATTTTCTATCGATATGTTTTCTGGCCGCGGACATATTTAAAAATATCAATTAACATATTAAAATACAATAAAATATTTGTGGGGTATTATTCCATTTCATAGAAAAATTCCATTCTTTTTACAGATCCACAGAACATTCAAATATAAAAGTAATACTACTTCGTTTAAAATTAAATTATAAATTGCATGTTATTGCATGTAATTATTATAATACTATACAGTATTTTTTTTTTCTTGTCTTTTTTAAAGTTAGTTTATTATTAAGCCTACTGACTGGCGAGTGGCCAACTTAGAAATTATCCCAGAAGACATCCCGTCTTACCCAGCCTGGTTACTGGCGTGACTGGGATCATTTTCCTTGTCGGATTTTGTACTCTTACCTAAGGGCATTCACAAACATCACAAATTTACTTACATGCCCCAGCAGAATTCGAACTCGCGACTATCGCAACAGGGGGACCATCCTGTCGCCTTTACTACTGCGGCAACTAAGCCAGCTATTAAATCGTTTATCATGAAAAAATATTTTATAAAATAAATAAACTTTTTTATAACTATTAATTTGTGATATGTATGGTTGCAGAATGTATGAGCAAATTTAAAAAATTCCCTTATTTCTCATATGATTTATCTACCAAATACTTCATTATAATGAATCAAAAATTATGGATAAATGATACAGGGTTTTGTAGAAGGGTCGGGGTCAGGATATAATGAGTCAAGTAATAAGGGGTCAAGTTAATGGTAGGTTTTATCAGGATAAACGATATAAATGTGCATGTATTTTGATTTTGTTGATTTGACATTTAGCATGATTTTTTTATTATTGAAATTCACGCCATTTCCTTTAGCTTGTAGGATTGGTTGCATATATCACTTTAATTCTCAACTCCCCACTCTAAACGTTTTTTCCGCTCTATTCTAGGTTTTATTTGAATTAAATATTGGGTTTATTTTGTGTTATGTCAGTTCTATTGCTGCTTTTTAACGTTATTATTCGGTTTCTTTAATAATAACAGGATAACAGTGCATTTAATTTGATTTGTGCTTTTAATGTGAAGATTTATGGTTTTTATATGAAAAAAATCAAAATACCGTGGGGTAAGGTAATGCTCTAAAACTGATTTTGTTTATAATGTATTTTTAATGTGCAGGAATGGTTGATGGTGAACTGAAATCTTGATTCTTGATGTATTGAAACATTTTCGTACCACCGATCAAATCACCTTCAGAGACAGTAGTGTTGTATATTTTAATTGTTATGATAATATTTTACGTATATCAAATTACTAGAAGAAATTAAACTAAAAGTTTTTAATATACGAACAGTTTTTACTTCATTGAATATTCCATATTTATGTTTATTATATAAAAGGGAAGAATAAGAATATATATGTATATTTGCTTTTAGGTGCGCTGATTGTTATTCTACAATTTTAAAAATAATCTCACTTATGACGCCTTTGTTATAATGTATAAATTTTAAATTTTTCAATACTTAGGTTTTATTAAATGGAATTTGAAAATGGTTAGTAAGTGTTAGCTCATGATATATTTTGCGTATACTTTAATATGCAGACGTAAATTACTTCAATGATTATTATAAATCAAATATATTTTCGGGCATATATTGAAGATATTTTTAAGACAAATGTTAGTAACATCATTTTTAAATTACTCACTTAACTTTATTATGGGAGAAACATGATTAACTTAAAAAATAGTGGTCGAATCGACTGTTTTTATTCGATAGTTACCAACACTAATTCAATTTTAGTTGGGGCAGTAAGGAAATGCACTTTTTTATTAGAACATAATTAGCGTTGGGAACTATGGCTAATCAGTCGCTAGTTTCGGTTCGACTGATTGTATTACTTTTTACTATCGATTGTTTTTGAGTCGTGTACTTTTAGTTACTATTTTCGGTTCTACTAGTTTCATTCGACTGCTTTTTAACGTTCTGACTCTGTCGTCCTAGGCGCGACCTTGACAAAAATGTATACCGAATTTATGCTTTCCTAGATTTATATATAATATATTTAGTTTTATGATTTTTTTGGTAGTTTGCTTCTAAATAAAAATATATTGTATATTAATATAGCAACACTTTGGAACGATATTTTTCAAGATTGTTAATGTAATAGGGTAAAAAATTAAAATTGTGAATGACAAATAAGTAATAGGTAATATTTCTTTTGATTGACTTTTTGGTGTGTATCTAACACCCTCGGTTTTTGTTAGAAAATATTTCTGTCCGATAATAAATAAAGCATTAATTTTATTTTAAAAAGCTCTAGTAGTTATTGTGCGATCATTTTTAATTCATGGTTATTGTAATACATGTTATATATCACATAGTAATACATGTTTAGTTTAAGTTGTATTGTATTGTTTATATTTATTTAGTATATTGTTTAAAAATAGCAATTCATCTCAGAACATTCAAATATAAAAGTAACTCCACTTCCTTTAAAATGTAAGTATTATAGATATATTAATAGTATTCAGTAATGTTTTTCTTTTTCTTTTTTAAAGTTAGTACGTGAAGGAATACGTCTCGCGTATACTAAGGTTGTAAAATATAAGCAAATATTAAATTAATTGCTCCAAGCAATTATATCCGTCCTTTCCTCTCTTACAATTTATATAGGAAAGGGATCGAACATACTCGTCTGACATTAAGAATTAAAATAAAAAGCCAAGCCGTGCATTAGATTTTGCATATTTTGTAGTGGTTAGTAGGCATGTTGGCCACAAAAAATATCGATATGTCGAAGGAAAAAATATATATATTTTTTGCAATAAGTATAAGATATATCGATATTTTACAAAAAAATGTATGTATATTTTTAATTGAAAATAAACGTAGTCAAATATTAGCCTAAAAAATATTTTTTTCTAAAACTCTTAAGGAATAACGGTATTTTTGATAAACCATTAAAATTAAGTACCAGAATTCACTAAACGTTTAAAAGTAAGTTCCGATTTGAAAGTTTTTTTTAATTGTACTTAATCTTCTGAAATTATATCATCTAAAAAATATCGATATATCGACAAAAAAATATCGATATTTTTTCTGCATCCCTAGCGGCTAGTTATTTAAATTTTTGTGTTGATAGTGCTGTATGGAGATAGCTGATACACGATTTTAAAGTTCTTCAAGTCGTAAAAATGTCGAAGAAGCGAAGATCAGTTAGCGGGTCTCAAAAAACCAAATCACAGACTGATCCAGACGTACCGGATCAAAATACAGAAAATATAATCAATGATGTAGTCAGGTACATTATTCTTAAAGCTGACGAAAATTCATTTTATACCAGATCCGAATTAAATCAAAATGTAATTCACAAAAAGGGCCAATGCGTGGATAGTGTTATACAACAAGCAATTAAGGTTCTGGAAAATGTTGGTATTATTATTGTTATATGGATGTTGTTGATATTGTTTTGCATACATTTTTAGGTATATGGTTACACACTTACTGAATATGATGATGTAAAAATGAAAAAAAAAATTTATTTTTTAATTAGTATGTTGCCTCCTGTAAATTATTCCGATGAAGAGGAAGAATGTGTTTCTAGTTATGAAACTGGTTCAAATGTACCAAATGCTGCTCACAAGATACTGACTCTATTAATTTTATCCCATATATTTATGACAAACGCGCCAGTATCAGACAGTGAGCTCTACGATACCATTCCTTTATTGTTTTTATATTGTTGATTTATTATTTCAGAATCCCTTTATAGTTTCCTGAAGTCCTTGGATATTGATGTAGAAGTTGAGCATCCATTTTTCGGTAAAGTCAAAGAATATATAAGAGAAACCTTGATAAAGAATTATTACCTTCACTGTGAGTTTGATGAGAAAACGAAAATACAAACTTTCCAATGGGGGATTCGAGCTGAAATTGAAATCTCAAAGATGAAGGTTTTACAGTTCGTGTGTGAGGTAACTATTTCAGTTGACTTATAAGCACATTGTCAGGTTATTATTGATTTACAGATGTATGGAAATAAGCAACCAAAAGACTGGCCAGAACATTACAGAGCGGCCGAGAATCAGTTCAAAGAAAGAGAAGAGCTAAAGGAAGAAACAAGGGATGAATCAAGCTAGTCACCGATACTGGTAGAACTACAATATAAAGTTTATTTGTATACAAAAATTGTATCTTCTTAACTAATACAATATAAATAAAAAGATATAGGAAAATGTTAAATCTCATTGGTCCTTACATTGCGTTGTAAGCTGGGCCGCGACCTCCTTCTGGGACCACCCAGTTATTCTGGCTGGGGTCCTTGATGTTGCACGTCTTACGGTGGATGGCCCTCTCCAGAATCGAGTGGCACAAACTCATACACACCAGCGGGACAATAACAATCTTCGAGTCCGTCGAAGATGCCTAAGTTTCGTTTGACAGGATTTTGCGAGTTTAAAGTGTTGCATAACATAATTTGTGTTATACACTATATGTACGCTTTTAGTTGACTTTAAAAGATTCCAGTTGTGTTTTGATGACATTTGGGTGATTATTTTATGAACTTTTAAACAATTCATTAATAAAAAAAACTTATTTTTGTGTAATGCTCTAATTTTTCATTAGGTACAATCCTTTTAACTAACTTTCGGCAAGGTAATAAAACCCGTGGCAAAGCTACTACTAAGCATCCTCCAGGAAAAGTGAGATTGGGGATACTGTGAAAACTGCCGGTGCCCTGGTGAGATCCTATTGCCGTCTTCGAAGTGATGCTTTATGAACGGATGGTGTTTGAACCTGCGAAGAAACGAACATTACCGCATTACCGATCTTTGGATATTCAGTACTTTTGGAATTCCTTGTACGGGCTCAGGTACAGATTGATGTAATCCAAACCCGACGGCGATCAGGGATACCTCGTCGTTAAATGATACAGAAAGGATCCTCCGTAGGTGTTCTTATCCAAGGGCCAGCCGATGGTGTGCTCCGCGCATCCGGTTTATGTTTGAATCATTCGTCGCGATATCTTTAACGCTCCCGTCATCGTTGTACAGGACTTCGGAAGGTGCATAACCCGGGCCCACTGCCTCAGCTTGCTCTCCCAACCACTGAATAACGTGTCCCAGCGGGACGATATAGTTCCCGTGATTAAACATCGGAGTTCCTGACGAAATATCATTTATTCAATATATAAATCGATTTAAGACAAAGAATCCAACCTGGCAGGGCTGGTACCGGAATCCTACCGGTGCTAGTTAATAGACCGAACTTATCCTCCGTTAGGGGAGTGTTCAGAGGCGCGCCCTTCTCTTTCCAGTCCCATTTATGGGGCCTTCTCGACGATGATTACCTAAAAATCTATGTTCCGTATAGACCACCGATCAAGTGTGCTATGACTTCGATTCCACCGACCCTGATTTTCTTCCCTTCCGCGTCCAACAGTTGTTTGGCTCGTATAGTCGCGCTTATTCCAGTTGCACCATCGCCGACTATCAGAATATCAGTTTACATCTAGAATGTGTAATTTAAGAAAAATTAATCCTTTCAAGGTAAGTAATAATTTTAGCATGACATGTCAGACAGAAATTGTGAAGAATATATATTATAAATTTAAATAGTGTAGATACTTAAAGTGGTAGAAAAAAATAGTGTTTTAAGCTGGGCATATATTTTTTCAGACTATTGAAGAAGAATTAACAGACTGTAACAGGAATAAAGCCAAAGCCAAGTCTCTTTGAAACAATTTTTTTGTTTTAATACGGACAAATTCTATGCATATTTATAATCAGACTTATAGACAGACAGGTAAAATAATAAAAATGATATCAATAAAATAATTGGTTATATAATGTTTAATTCATAATAATATATATTGTACAATTTTCTTAATATGTCACTCAAATTACCAATATTAATCTACGGGATAACGATGTCTTCTTTTCTTACTTAAATGGTAGTTGTTAAAAATAGAACCTTTTTTATTTATTATTATAGCAATAATATAGAATAAATTATGCTTTAATGAAAAAACAGCTGAATCATAGTGCATTTTATATTAAAATTACCTTTCCATCTTGGATCTTCTTCTCTTGGATGAATGAAATTAGTGTGTTATCTTAGAAAATTGATCCGAATATATTCCTATTTAACCCAACTGCTGGACTAGAAAATATGATTAGTTATATTTAAGAGTTCAAAGGTTACTTCACAATATACTATAAATAAAATAAAGCTCCAGACAATAATTGTATCATTACATATAATCATTTTAAGCTATAAAATTTAAAATATCTTATAAAATTTATTTTCGACAAATTAATTAAATATTCCGAATTAAAATGAAATTTTAGATATTTTCAACGAACTCCCTAAATGCAAACTCATTTTCTTTTATTTTAACAGGGAATTGTATAATTAAAGGTAACAGAAATACCTTACTCAAAAAATCAAAGTCCAACTCAGAGGTTCAAACAAAATATATCAAAATAAACTGAGCTCAGTGCAATTTTTATTTATTAACCTTTGCCAACAAAGTAACTTATATCTATAAATGTAATTTTATGAAAATCGGTCTTATAACATAAATATAATACTAAATAACACATAAAGTCACAGTTCAGAATCCTTTTTCTCATCTTCTATGTTGATTGTCTCCTATATATCAATCTTGGAATAATTCTATGTCCAAAATATTACTACAATATTAAATAAGTGTATTTTCATCTGTAATAAGATTGTGGGAAAATAAAAATGATACGGCAAGACCGATTGTTTAGAAACAGACATTTGACAAGATTGTAGAAATTTGTTTTTTGGGTTGCCGAGCGAATTTAAACCAAATAAAATTACCTGACATCTGTGGAATTTTCGAAAAATTTATCTAGTAATCCTAGTTAATAGAGCACATTCAATCCATATTTAGCTACTAGGTCACGAGAATTTTTGATATTTACGCCTTCACCCAAGCACATCTAAATAATAATGTAAGGAAAAAGGCTTTAAAAAACTCTGTATCAATAATTTCTTACAAAAGCTTATATTGTTCCCAATCATAAGACTGCGTAGTGTTGTTCATTCTCAAGGAACTCAGTATATTGTACTTCTAAGTTTAAAAGGTGACCTAATTTTAAGATTTGTTGGAATTGGCATCATCCTGAAAATAGACTATAAAAATACACTTGATATCATAAAAACTAATTTAAATTACCTCTGACATGCCTTGTACTTTACCAATAAGACCGTTGTCAAAATCTACCACATTGTCAAACATTCTATCAATCATATCGAAAATAGTCTACAATTTTGTTTTCCTATTTTTATTTTTGGACTTTGTTGGTTGCTGGAGAGGAGTTTTAGAGTTTTCTTGCTGTTTGTGTGTTTACCCTTCAATCTCAGGAATATTCACTAAACCAGGTAACATTTTCAGAAGCGATCCTTTTTCGATCTTCCTGATCCAGCGACTTCTAAATCATCAACCGTGCATTTTGTTGTAAATGATTTCTTATGGGCTGGCCCAGACTATCTCCAAGTTAACCTCCAAATTACGTTTTTGAGCAGCTTCATACACAATAAAAATGGGTAATTTTATCATTTGATTTTGTTCTTTGCAATTACCTGAAATAAAGGTAAGTTATCTAATCATCATTTTCTATAATAAATTGTCTACCCATTGCTTCAAATGAGAACTCCTCCTTGTTTTGTTAATATAATTTAGAGCTTGCAATGCAGCTTCATTACGAGCATTTTTTATCGTTTGCGCCTCTCCATAAAATTTGACGTCGTTGACGTTAAAATGGACTTTGAAAGGTCCCTTCGTGTCAGAATCATTTCTTCTAACATGAAGAGTATCATTAAAATGAACCGTGTCATTCATTTTATGCAAATAAGATTTTTTCTCTGAAATGTCTGGTGATGCAGTCTTGCCTTCTATTTGTTCCTAAAAGGCACCTTATTTATATGTCTATATTTAACTAAACAATATTGAATACCAAAATATCATTAATTATGGAGTATTGTACAGACATCCTTACCTTTAATGCTAAATTGTTTAGTAAAGCTACAGGTGTTTCTTCAGGTTCCTTTCACTCTTTTTGATCTTCAAAGAATGATGTTGATATTCTGTATTTTTCAGAGCCCTCTGTGCAGCTTTCCTTTGAGCATTCTTCAAGCTTTTACCATCCACTGCTTAATTTTCATTTCCTAAATAGAAAGCGATGGTAAAAACTGTATTGTGCAGAGGTCAATGAAATTTTTGATATATAATTGCATCTAATAATTTCACATTAATATACCTCTTCGTTAATTAATTCATATGAAAATGTAATATCATTACATTCAGCAATTCGTGACTAGAACTTAATGCGGATTTGTCTTCTGCTGGTTCACTAGTCAAACCTAAAACTCGGTTTGTTTCTGGCACAGAGGGATTATTTTTCCACGTTTCCGAATAAAGATACCACGATGAGGTATCTATTATTCTTCAAAGTTAAAAGCGTCCCAGATATAGATCCTTTTATACCAGTGAATTAACTATAAACATTGCTATTTACCAACAATAGAGTCCCTGTCGCCAAAAATATTTTTATATCATTTAATAACAATCCATAACTTAAGCTTAACAAGGAAAATAATAGTAGTATACAATTAAAGCAAATCATACTCAAATAATATAAAGAGAAAACATATATAACCGGGGAAACACACTAGAACTAACCTTAACATAATAATATAGAGCTGTAGGGGGTAAAAAAAATTTCGATATTCTTGATAAAAACTATCGATATTATTAGTAAAAATATAGATAATTTTGGCTAATCTATTGATTTGGTTTATATTGGTTTATTTTTTTTAATACCGTAGTTATTGCACTAAAGATTTCGGTATTTTTTTTCCTCCCATATATTGATTTTTTAAAATTATTTTCTATCGATATGTTTTCTGGCCGCGGACATATTTAAAAATATCAATTAACATATTAAAATACAATAAAATATTTGTGGGGTATTATTCCATTTCATAGAAAAATTCCATTCTTTTTTACAGATCCACAGAACATTCAAATATAAAAGTAATACTACTTCGTTTAAAATTAAATTATAAATTGCATGTTATTGCATGTAATTATTATAATACTATACAGTAATTTTTTTTTCTTGTCTTTTTTAAAGTTAGTTTATTATTAAGCCTATTGACTGGCGAGTTATTATTAAGCCTATTGACTTAGAAATTATCCCAGAAGACATCCCGTCTTACCCAGCCTGGTTACTGGCGTGACTGGGATCATTTTCCTTGTCGGATTTTGTACTCTTATCTAAGGGCATTCACAAACATCACAAATTTACTTACATGCCCCAGCAGAATTCGAACTCGCGACTATCGCAACAGGGGGACCATCCTGTCGCCTTTACTACTGCGGCAACTAAGCCAGCTATTAAATCGTTTATCATGAAAAAATATTTTATAAAATAAATAAACTTTTTTATAACTATTAATTTGTGATATGTATGGTTGCAGAATGTATGAGCAAATTTAAAAAATTCCCTTATTTCTCATATGATTTATCTACCAAATACTTCATTATAATGAATCAAAAATTATGGATAAATGATACAGGGTTTTGTAGAAGGGTCGGGGTCAGGATATAATGAGTCAAGTAATAAGGGGTCAAGTTAATGGTAGGTTTTATCAGGATAAACGATATAAATGTGCATGTATTTTGATTTTGTTGATTTGACATTTAGCATGATTTTTTTATTATTGAAATTCACGCCATTTCCTTTAGCTTGTAGGATTGGTTGCATATATCACTTTAATTCTCAACTCCCCACTCTAAACGTTTTTTCCGCTCTATTCTAGGTTTTATTTGAATTAAATATTGGGTTTATTTTGTGTTATGTCAGTTCTATTGCTGCTTTTTAACGTTATTATTCAGTTTCTTTAATAATAACAGGATAACAGTGCATTTAATTTGATTTGTGCTTTTAATGTGAAGATTTATGGTTTTTATATGAAAAAAATCAAAATACCGTGGGGTAAGGTAATGCTCTAAAACTGATTTTGTTTATAATGTATTTTTAATATGCAGGAATGGTTGATGGTGAACTGAAATCTTGATTCTTGATGTATTGAAACATTTTCGTACCACCGATCAAATCACCTTCAGAGACAGTAGTGTTGTATATTTTAATTGTTATGATAATATTTTACGTATATCAAATTACTAGAAGAAATTAAACTAAAAGTTTTTAATATACGAACAGTTTTTACTTCATTGAATATTCCATATTTATGTTTATTATATAAAAGGGAAGAATAAGAATATATATGTATATTTGCTTTTAGGTGCGCTGATTGTTATTCTAAAATTTTAAAAATAATCTCACTTATGACGCCTTTGTTATAATGTATAAATTTTAAATTTTTCAATACTTAGGTTTTATTAAATGGAATTTGAAAATGGTTAGTAAGTGTTAGCTCATGATATATTTTGCGTATACTTTAATATGCAGACGTAAATTACTTCAATGATTATTATAAATCAAATATATTTTCGGGCATATATTGAAGATATTTTTAAGACAAATGTTAGTAACATCATTTTTAAATTACTCACTTAACTTTATTATGGGAGAAACATGATTAACTTAAAAAATAGTGGTCGAATCGACTGTTTTTATTCGATAGTTACCAACACTAATTCAATTTTAGTTGGGGCAGTAAGGAAATGCACTTTTTTATTAGAACATAATTAGCGTTGGGAACTATGGCTAATCAGTCGCTAGTTTCGGTTCGACTGATTGTATTACTTTTTACTATCGATTGTTTTTGAGTCGTGTACTTTTAGTTACTATTTTCGGTTCTACTAGTTTCATTCGACTGCTTTTTAACGTTCTGACTCTGTCGTCCTAGGCGCGACCTTGACAAAAATGTATACCGAATATATGCTTTCCTAGATTTATATATAATATATTTAGTTTTATGATTTTTTTGGTAGTTTGCTTCTAAATAAAAATATATTGTATATTAATATAGCAACACTTTGGAACGATATTTTTCAAGATTGTTAATGTAATAGGGTAAAAAATTAAAATTGTGAATGACAAATAAGTAATAGGTAATATTTCTTTTGATTGACTTTTTGGTGTGTATCTAACACCCTCGGTTTTTGTTAGAAAATATTTCTGTCCGATAATAAATAAAGCATTAATTTTATTTTAAAAAGCTCTAGTAGTTATTGTGCGATCATTTTTAATTCATGGTTATTGTAATACATGTTATATATCACATAGTAATACATGTTTAGTTTAAGTTGTATTGTATTGTTTATATTTATTTAGTATATTGTTTAAAAATAGCAATTCATCTCAGAACATTCAAATATAAAAGTAACTCCACTTCCTTTAAAATGTAAGTATTATAGATATATTAATAGTATTCAGTAATGTTTTTCTTTTTCTTTTTTAAAGTTAGTACGTGAAGGAATACGTCTCGCGTATACTAAGGTTGTAAAATATAAGCAAATATTAAATTAATTGCTCCAAGCAATTATATCCGTCCTTTCCTCTCTTACAATTTATATAGGAAAGGGATCGAACATACTCGTCTGACATTAAGAATTAAAATAAAAAGCCAAGCCGTGCATTAGATTTTGCATATTTTGTAGTGGTTAGTAGGCATGTTGGCCACAAAAAATATCGATATGTCGAAGGAAAAAATATCCATATTTTTTGCAATAAGTATAAGATATATCGATATATTACAAAAAAATGTATGTATATTTTTAATTGAAAATAAACATAGTCAAATATTAGCCTAAAAAATATTTTTTTCTAAAACTCTTAAGGAATAACGGTATTTTTGATAAACCATTAAAATTAAGTACCAGAATTCACTAAACGTTTAAAAGTAAGTTCCGATTTGAAAGTTTTTTTTAATTGTACTTAATCTTCTGAAATTATATCATCTAAAAAATATCGATATATCGACAAAAAAATATCGATATTTTTTCTGCATCCCTAGCGGCTAGTTATTTAAATTTTTGTGTTGATAGTGCTGTATGGAGATAGCTGATACACGATTTTAAAGTTCTTCAAGTCGTAAAAATGTCGAAGAAGCGAAGATCAGTTAGCGGGTCTCATAAAACCAAATCACAGACTGATCCAGACGTACCGGATCAAAATACAGAAAATATAATCAATGATGTAGTCAGGTACATTATTCTTAAAGCTGACGAAAATTCATTTTATACCAGATCCGAATTAAATCAAAATGTAATTCACAAAAAGGGCCAATGCGTGGATAGTGTTATACAACAAGCAATTAAGGTTCTGGAAAATGTTGGTATTATTATTGTTATATGGATGTTGTTGATATTGTTTTGCATACATTTTTAGATATATGGTTACACACTTACTGAATATGATGATGTAAAAATGAAAAAAAAAATTTTTTTTTAATTAGTATGTTGCCTTCTGTAAATTATTCCGATGAAGAGGAAGAATGTGTTTCTAGTTATGAAACTGGTTCAAATGTACCAAATGCTGCTCACAAGATACTGACTCTATTAATTTTATCCCATATATTTATGACAAACGCGCCAGTATCAGACAGTGAGCTCTACGATACCATTCCTTTATTGTTTTTATATTGTTGATTTATTATTTCAGAATCCCTTTATAGTTTCCTGAAGTCCTTGGATATTGATGTAGAAGTTGAGCATCCATTTTTCGGTAAAGTCAAAGAATATATAAGAGAAACCTTGATAAAGAATTATTACCCTCACTGTGAGTTTGATGAGAAAACGAAAATACAAACTTTCCAATGGGGGATTCGAGCTGAAATTGAAATCTCAAAGATGAAGGTTTTACAGTTCGTGTGTGAGGTAACTATTTCAGTTGACTTATAAGCACATTGTCAGGTTATTATTGATTTACAGATGTATGGAAATAAGCAACCAAAAGACTGGCCAGAACATTACAGAGCGGCCGAGAATCAGTTCAAAGAAAGAGAAGAGCTAAAGGAAGAAACAAGGGATGAATCAAGCTAGTCACCGATACTGGTAGAACTACAATATAAAGTTTATTTGTATACAAAAATTGTATCTTCTTAACTAATACAATATAAATAAAAAGATATAGGAAAATGTTAAATCTCATTGGTCCTTACATTGCGTTGTAAGCTGGGCCGCGACCTCCTTCTGGGACCACCCAGTTATTCTGGCTGGGGTCCTTGATGTTGCACGTCTTACGGTGGATGGCCCTCTCCAGAATCGAGTGGCACAAACTCATACACACCAGCGGGACAATAACAATCTTCGAGTCCGTCGAAGATGCCTAAGTTTCGTTTGACCGGATTTTGCGAGTTTAAAGTGTTGCATAACATAATTTGTGTTATACACTATATGTACGCTTTTAGTTGACTTTAAAAGATTCCAGTTGTGTTTTGATGACATTTGGGTGATTATTTTATGAACTTTTAAACAATTCATTAATAAAAAAAACTTATTTTTGTGTAATGCTCTAATTTTTCATTAGGTACAATCCTTTTAACTAACTTTCGGCAAGGTAATAAAACCCGTGGCAAAGACTACTAAGCATCCTCCAGGAAAAGTGAGATTGGGGATACTGTGAAAACTGCCGGTGCCCTGGTGAGATCCTATTGCCGTCTTCGAAGTGATGCTTTATGAACGGATGGTGTTTGAACCTGCGAAGAAACGAACATTACCGCATTACCGATCTTTGGATATTCAGTACTTTTGGAATTCCTTGTACGGGCTCAGGTACAGATTGATGTAATCCAAACCCGACGGCGATCAGGGATACCTCGTCGTTAAATGATACAGAAAGGATCCTCCGTAGGTGTTCTTATCCAAGGGCCAGCCGATGGTGTGCTCCGCGCACCCGGTTTATGTTTGAATCATTCGTCGCGATATCTTTAACGCTCCCGTCATCGTTGTACAGGACTTCGGAAGGTGCATAACCCGGGCCCACGGCCTCAGCTTGCTCTCCCAACCACTGAATAACGTGTCCCAGCGGGACGATATAGTTCCCGTGATTAAACATCGGAGTTCCTGACGAAATATCATTTATTCAATATATAAATCGATTTAAGATAAAGAATCCAACCTGGCAGGGCTGGTACCGGAATCCTACCGGTGCTAGGTAATAGACCGAACTTATCCTCCGTTAGGGGAGTGTTCAGAGGCGCGCCCTTCTCTTTCCAGTCCCATTTATAGGGCCTTCTCGACGATGATTACCTAAAAATCTATGTTCCGTATAGACCACCGATCAAGTGTGCTATGACTTCGATTCCACCGACCCTGATTTTCTTCCCTTCCGCGTCCAACAGTTGTTTGGCTCGTATGGTCGCGCTTATTCCAGTTGGACCATCGCCGACTATCAGAATATCAGTTTACATCTAGAATGTGTAATTTAAGAAAAATTAATCCTTTCAAGGTAAGTAATAATTTTAGCATGACATGTCAGACAGAAATTGTGAAGAATATATATTATAAATTTAAATAGTGTAGATACTTAAAGTGGTAGAAAAAATAGTGTTTTAAGCTGGGCATATATTTTTTCAGACTATTGAAGAAGAATTAACAGACTGTAACAGGAATAAAGCCAAAGCCAAGTCTCTTTGAAACAATTTTTTTGTTTTAATACGGACAAATTCTATGCATATTTATAATCAGACTTATAGACAGACAGGTAAAATAATAAAAATGATATCAATAAAATAATTGGATATATAATGTTTAATTCATAATAATATATATTGTACAATTTTCTTAATATGTCACTCAAATTACCAATATTAACCTACGGGATAACGATGTCTTCTTTTCTTACTTAAATGGTAGTTGTTAAAAATAGAACCTTTTTTATTTATTATTATAGCAATAATATAGAATAAATTATGTTTTAATGAAAAAACAGCTGAATCATAGTGCATTTTATATTAAAATTACCTTTCCATCTTGGATCTTCTTCTCTTGGATGAATGAAATATAGTGTGTTATCTTAGAAAATTGATCCGAATATATTCCTATTTAATCCAACTGCTGGACTAGAAAATATGATTAGTTATATTTAAGAGTTCAAAGGTTACTTCACAATATACTATAAATAAAATAAAGCTCCAGACAATAATTGTATCATTACATATAATCATTTTAAGCTATAAAATTTAAAATATCTTATAAAATTTATTTTCGACAAATTAATTAAATATTCCGAATTAAAATGAAATTTTAGATATTTTCAACGAATTCCCTAAATGCAAACTCATTTTCTTTTATTTTAACAGGGAATTGTATAATTAAAGGTAACAGAAATACCTTACTCAAAAAATCAAAGTCCAACTCAGAGGTTCAAACAAAATATATCAAAATAAACTGAGCTCAGTGCAATTTTTATTTATTAACCTTTGCCAACAAAGTAACTTATATCTATAAATGTAATTTTATGAAAATCGGTCTTATAACATAAATATAATACTAAATAACACATAAAGTCACAGTTCAGAATCCTTTTTCTCATCTTCTATGTTGATTGTCTCCTATATATCAATCTTGGAATAATTCTATGTCCAAAATATTACTACAATATTAAATAAGTGTATTTTCATCTGTAATAAGATTGTGGGAAAATAAAAATGATACGGCAAGACCGATTGTTTAGAAACAGACATTTGACAAGATTGTAGAAATTTGTTTTTTGGGTTGCCGAGCGAATTTAAACCAAATAAAATTACCTGACATCTGTGGAATTTTCGAAAAAGTTATCTAGTAATCCTAGTTAAAAGAGCACATTCAATCCATATTTAGCTACTAGGTCACGAGAATTTTTGATATTTACGCCTTCACTCAAGCACATCTAAATAATAATGTAAGGAAAAAGGCTTTAAAAAACTCTGTATCAATAATTTCTTACAAAAACTTATATTGTTCCCAATCATAAGACTGCGTAGTGTTGTTCATTCTCAAGGAACTCAGTATATTGTACTTCTAAGTTTAAAAGGTGACCTAATTTTAAGATTTGTTGGAATTGGCATCATCCTGAAAATAGACTATAAAAATACACTTGATATCATAAAAACTAATTTAAATTACCTCTGACATGCCTTGTACTTTACCAATAAGACCGTTGTCAAAATCTACCACATTGTCAAACATTCTATCAATCATATCGAAAATAGTCTACAATTTTGTTTTCCTATTTTTATTTTTGGACTTTGTTGGTTGCTGGAGAGGAGTTTTAGAGTTTTCTTGCTGTTTGTGTGTTTACCCTTCAATCTCAGGAATATTCACTAAACCAGGTAACATTTTCAGAAGCGATCCTTTTTCGATCTTCCTGATCCAGCGACTTCTAAATCATCAACCGTGCATTTTGTTGTAAATGATTTCTTATGGGCTGGCCCAGACTATCTCCAAGTTAACCTCCAAATTACGTTTTTGAGCAGCTTCATACACAATAAAAATGGGTAATTTTATCATTTGATTTTGTTCTTTGCAATTACCTGAAATAAAGGTAAGTTATTTAATCATCATTTTCTATAATAAATTGTCTACTCATTGCTTCAAATGAGAACTCCTCCTTGTTTTGTTAATATAATTTAGAGCTTGCAATGCAGCTTCATTACGAGCATTTTTTATCGTTTGCGCCTCTCCATAAAATTTGACGTCGTTGACGTTAAAATGGACTTTGAAAGGTCCCTTCGTGTCAGAATCATTTCTTCTAACATGAAGAGTATCATTAAAATGAACCGTGTCATTCAGTTTATGCAAATAAGATTTTTTCTCTGAAATGTCTGGTGATGCAGTCTTGCCTTCTATTTGTTCCTAAAAGGCACCTTATGAATATGAATATGAATATGAATTGAATAAATATTGAATACCAAAATATCATTAATTATAGAGTATTGTACAGACATCCCTACCTTTAATGCTAAATTGTTTAGTAAAGCTACAGGTGTTTCTTCAGGTTCTTTTCACTCTTTTTGATCTTCAAAGAATGATGTTGATATTCTGTATTTTTCAGAGCCCTCTGTGCAGCTTTCCTTTGAGCATTCTTCAAGCTTTTACCATCCACTGCTTAATTTTCATTTCCTAAATAGAAAGCAATGGTAAAAACTGTATTGTGAGGTCAATGAAATTTTTGATATATAATTGCATCTAATAATTTCACATTAATATACCTCTTCGTTAATTAATTCATATGAAAATGTAATATCATTACATTCAGCAATTCGTGAATAGAACTTAATGCGGATTTGTCTTCTGCTGGTTCACTAGTCAAACCTAAAACTCGGTTTGTTTCTGGCACAGAGGGATTATTTTTCCACGTTTCCGAATAAAGATACCACGATGAGGTATCTATTATTCTTCAAAGTTAAAAGCGTCCCAGATATAGATCCTTTTATACCAGTGAATTAACTATAAACAATGCTATTTACCAACAATAGAGTCCCTGTCGCCAAAAATATTTTTATATCATTTAATAACAATCCATAACTTAAGCTTAACAAGGAAAATAATAGTAGTATACAATTAAAGCAAATCATACTCAAATAATATAAAGAGAAAACATATATAACCGGGGAAACACACTAGAACTAACCTTAACATAATAATATAGAGCTGTAGGGGGTAAAAAAAATTTCGATATTCTTGATAAAAACTATCGATATTATTAGTAAAAATATAGATAATTTTGGCTAATCTATTGATTTGGTTTATATTGGTTTATTTTTTTTAATACCGTAGTTATTGCACTAAAGATTTCGGTATTTTTTTTCCTCCCATATATTGATTTTTTAAAATTATTTTCTATCGATATGTTTTCTGGCCGCGGACATATTTAAAAATATCAATTAACATATTAAAATACAATAAAATATTTGTGGGGTATTATTCCATTTCATAGAAAAATTCCATTCTTTTTTACAGATCCACAGAACATTCAAATATAAAAGTAATACTACTTCGTTTAAAATTAAATTATAAATTGCATGTTATTGCATGTAATTATTATAATACTATACAGTAATTTTTTTTTTCTTGTCTTTTTTAAAGTTAGTTTATTATTAAGCCTACTGACTGGCGAGTGGCCAACTTAGAAATTATCCCAGAAGACATCCCGTCTTACCCAGCCTGGTTACTGGCGTGACTGGGATCATTTTCCTTGTCGGATTTTGTACTCTTACCTAAGGGCATTCACAAACATCACAAATTTACTTACATGCCCCAGCAGAATTCGAACTCGCGACTATCGCAACAGGGGGACCATCCTGTCGCCTTTACTACTGCGGCAACTAAGCCAGCTATTAAATCGTTTATCATGAAAAAATATTTTATAAAATAAATAAACTTTTTTATAACTATTAATTTGTGATATGTATGGTTGCAGAATGTATGAGCAAATTTAAAAAATTCCCTTATTTCTCATATGATTTATCTACCAAATACTTCATTATAATGAATCAAAAATTATGGATAAATGATCCAGGGTTTTGTAGAAGGGTCGGGGTCAGGATATAATGAGTCAAGTAATAAGGGGTCAAGTTAATGGTAGGTTTTATCAGGATAAACGATATAAATGTGCATGTATTTTGATTTTGTTGATTTGACATTTAGCATGATTTTTTTATTATTGAAATTCACGCCATTTCCTTTAGCTTGTAGGATTGGTTGCATATATCACTTTAATTCTCAACTCCCCACTCTAAACGTTTTTTCCGCTCTATTCTAGGTTTTATTTGAATTAAATATTGGATTTATTTTGTGTTATGTCAGTTCTATTGCTGCTTTTTAACGTTATTATTCGGTTTCTTTAATAATAACAGGATAACAGTGCATTTAATTTGATTTGTGCTTTTAATGTGAAGATTTATGGTTTTTATATGAAAAAAATCAAAATACCGTGGGGTAAGGTAATGCTCTAAAACTGATTTTGTTTATAATGTATTTTTAATGTGCAGGAATGGTTGATGGTGAACTGAAATCTTGATTCTTGATGTATTGAAACATTTTCGTACCACCGATCAAATCACCTTCAGAGACAGTAGTGTTGTATATTTTAATTGTTATGATAATATTTTACGTATATCAAATTACTAGAAGAAATTAAACTAAAAGTTTTTAATATACGAACAGTTTTTACTTCATTGAATATTCCATATTTATGTTTATTATATAAAAGGGAAGAATAAGAATATATATGTATATTTGCTTTTAGGTGCGCTGATTGTTATTCTACAATTTTAAAAATAATCTCACTTATGACGCCTTTGTTATAATGTATAAATTTTAAATGTTTCAATACTTAGGTTTTATTAAATGGAATTTGAAAATGGTTAGTAAGTGTTAGCTCATGATATATTTTGCGTATACTTTAATATGCAGACGTAAATTACTTCAATGATTATTATAAATCAAATATATTTTCGGGCATATATTGAAGATATTTTTAAGACAAATGTTAGTAACATCATTTTTAAATTACTCACTTAACTTTATTATGGGAGAAACATGATTAACTTAAAAAATAGTGGTCGAATCGACTGTTTTTATTCGATAGTTACCAACACTAATTCAATTTTAGTTGGGGCAGTAAGGAAATGCACTTTTTTATTAGAACATAATTAGCGTTGGGAACTATGGCTAATCAGTCGCTAGTTTCGGTTCGACTGATTGTATTACTTTTTACTATCGACTGTTTTTGAGTCGTGTACTTTTAGTTACTATGTTCGGTTCTACTAGTTTCATTCGACTGCTTTTTAACGTTCTGACTCTGTCGTCCTAGGCGCGACCTTGACAAAAATGTATACCGAATTTATGCTTTCCTAGATTTATATATAATATATTTAGTTTTATGATTTTTTTGGTAGTTTGCTTCTAAATAAAAATATATTGTATATTAATATAGCAACACTTTGGAACGATATTTTTCAAGATTGTTAATGTAATAGGGTAAAAAATTAAAATTGTGAATGACAAATAAGTAATAGGTAATATTTCTTTTGATTGACTTTTTGGTGTGTATCTAACACCCTCGGTTTTTGTTAGAAAATATTTCTGTCCGATAATAAATAAAGCATTAATTTTATTTTAAAAAGCTCTAGTAGTTATTGTGCGATCATTTTTAATTCATGGTTATTGTAATACATGTTATATATCACATAGTAATACATGTTTAGTTTAAGTTGTATTGTATTGTTTATATTTATTTAGTATATTGTTTAAAAATAGCAATTCATCTCAGAACATTCAAATATAAAAGTAACTCCACTTCCTTTAAAATGTAAGTATTATAGATATATTAATAGTATTCAGTAATGTTTTTCTTTTTCTTTTTTAAAGTTAGTACGTGAAGGAATACGTACATCTCCGTCTCGCGTATACTAAGGTTGTAAAATATAAGCAAATATTAAATTAATTGCTCCAAGCAATTATATCCGTCCTTTCCTCTCTTACAATTTATATAGGAAAGGGATCGAACATACTCGTCTGACATTAAGAATTAAAATAAAAAGCCAAGCCGTGCATTAGATTTTGCATATTTTGTAGTGGTTAGTAGGCATGTTGGCCACAAAAAATATCGATATGTCGAAGGAAAAAATATCCATATTTTTTGCAATAAGTATAAGATATATCGATATTTTACAAAAAAATGTATGTATATTTTTAATTGAAAATAAACATAGTCAAATATTAGCCTAAAAAATATTTTTTTCTAAAACTCTTAAGGAATAACGGTATTTTTGATAAACAATTAAAATTAAGTACCAGAATTCACTAAAGTTTAAAAGTAAGTTCCGATTTGAAAGTTTTTTTTAATTGTACTTAATCTTCTGAAATTATATCATCTAAAAAATTTCGATATATCGACAAAAAAATATCGATATTTTTTCTGCATCCCTAGCGGCTAGTTATTTAAATTTTTGTGTTGATAGTGCTGTATGGAGATAGCTGATACACGATTTTAAAGTTCTTCAAGTCGTAAAAATGTCGAAGAAGCGAAGATCAGTTAGCGGGTCTCAAAAAACCAAATCACAGACTGATCCAGACGTACCGGATCAAAATACAGAAAATATAATCAATGATGTAGTCAGGTACATTATTCTTAAAGCTGACGAAAATTCATTTTATACCAGATCCGAATTAAATCAAAATGTAATTCACAAAAAGGGCCAATGCGTGGATAGTGTTATACAACAAGCAATTAAGGTTCTGGAAAATGTTGGTATTATTATTGTTATATGGATGTTGTTGATATTGTTTTGCATACATTTTTAGATATATGGTTACACACTTACTGAATATGATGATGTAAAAATGAAAAAAAAAATTTATTTTTTAATTAGTATGTTGCCTTCTGTAAATTATTCCGATGAAGAGGAAGAATGTGTTTCTAGTTATGAAACTGGTTCAAATGTACCAAATGCTGCTCACAAGATACTGACTCTATTAATTTTATCCCATATATTTATGACAAACGCGCCAGTATCAGACAGTGAGCTCTACGATACCATTCCTTTATTGTTTTTATATTGTTGATTTATTATTTCAGAATCCCTTTATAGTTTCCTGAAGTCCTTGGATATTGATGTAGAAGTTGAGCATCCATTTTTCGGTAAAGTCAAAGAATATATAAGAGAAACCTTGATAAAGAATTATTACCTTCACTGTGAGTTTGATGAGAAAACGAAAATACAAACTTTCCAATGGGGGATTCGAGCTGAAATTGAAATCTCAAAGATGAAGGTTTTACAGTTCGTGTGTGAGGTAACAATTTCAGTTGACTTATAAGCACATTGTCAGGTTATTATTGATTTACAGATGTATGGAAATAAGCAACCAAAAGACTGGCCAGAACATTACAGAGCGGCCGAGAATCAGTTCAAAGAAAGAGAAGAGCTAAAGGAAGAAACAAGGGATGAATCAAGCTAGTCACCGATACTGGTAGAACTACAATATAAAGTTTATTTGTATACAAAAATTGTATCTTCTTAACTAATACAATATAAATAAAAAGATATAGGAAAATGTTAAATCTCATTGGTCCTTACATTGCGTTGTAAGCTGGGCCGCGACCTCCTTCTGGGACCACCCAGTTATTCTGGCTGGGGTCCTTGATGTTGCACGTCTTACGGTGGATGGCCCTCTCCAGAATCGAGTGACACAAACTCATACACACCAGCGGGACAATAACAATCTTCGAGTCCGTCGAAGACGCCTAAGTTTCGTTTGACAGGATTTTGCGAGTTTAAAGTGTTGCATAACATAATTTGTGTTATACACTATATGTACGCTTTTAGTTGACTTTAAAAGATTCCAGTTGTGTTTTGATGACATTGGGTGATTATTTTATGAACTTTTAAACAATTCATTAATAAAAAAAACTTATTTTTGTGTAATGCTCTAATTTTTCATTAGGTACAATCCTTTTAACTAACTTTCGGCAAGGTAATAAAACCCGTGGCAAAGACTACTAAGCATCCTCCAGGAAAAGTGAGATTGGGGATACTGTGAAAACTGCCGGTGCCCTGGTGAGATCCTATTGCCGTCTTCGAAGTGATGCTTTATGAACGGATGGTGTTTGAACCTGCGAAGAAACGAACATTACCGCATTACCGATCTTTGGATATTCAGTACTTTTGGAATTCCTTGTACGGGCTCAGGTACAGATTGATGTAATCCAAACCCGACGGCGATCAGGGATACCTCGTCGTTAAATGATACAGAAAGGATCCTCCGTAGGTGTTCTTATCCAAGGGCCAGCCGATGGTGTGCTCCGCGCACCCGGTTTATGTTTGAATCATTCGTCGCGATATCTTTAACGCTCCCTTCATCGTTGTACAGGACTTCGGAAGGTGCATAACCCGGGCCCACGGCCTCAGCTTGCTCTCCCAACCACTGAATAACGTGTCCCAGCGGGACGATATAGTTCCCGTGATTAAACATCGGAGTTCCTGACGAAATATCATTTATTCAATATATAAATCGATTTAAGATAAAGAATCCAACCTGGCAGGGCTGGTACCGGAATCCTACCGGTGCTAGGTAATAGACCGAACTTATCCTCCGTTAGGGGAGTGTTCAGAGGCGCGCCCTTCTCTTTCCAGTCCCATTTATAGGGCCTTCTCGACGATGATTACCTAAAAATCTATGTTCCGTATAGACCACCGATCAAGTGTGCTATGACTTCGATTCCACCGACCCTGATTTTCTTCCCTTCCGCGTCCAACAGTTGTTTGGCTCGTATAGTCGCGCTTATTCCAGTTGGACCATCGCCGACTATCAGAATATCAGTTTACATCTAGAATGTGTAATTTAAGAAAAATTAATCCTTTCAAGGTAAGTAATAATTTTAGCATGACATGTCAGACAGAAATTGTGAAGAATATATATTATAAATTTAAATAGTGTAGATACTTAAAGTGGTAGAAAAAAATAGTGTTTTAAGCTGGGCATATATTTTTTCAGACTATTGAAGAAGAATTAACAGACTGTAACAGGAATAAAGCCAAAGCCAAGTCTCTTTGAAACAATTTTTTTGTTTTAATACGGACAAATTCTATGCATATTTATAATCAGACTTATAGACAGACAGGTAAAATAATAAAAATGATATCAATAAAATAATTGGTTATATAATGTTTCATTCATAATAATATATATTGTACAATTTTCTTAATATGTCACTCAAATTATCAATATTAATCTACGGGATAACGATGTCTTCTTTTCTTACTTAAATGGTAGTTGTTAAAAATAGAAACTTTTTTATTTATTATTATAGCAATAATATAGAATAAATTATGTTTTAATGAAAAAACAGCTGAATCATAGTGCATTTTATATTAAAATTACCTTTCCATCTTGGATCTTCTTCTCTTGGATGAATGAAATATAGTGTGTTATCTTAGAAAATTGATCCGAATATATTCCTATTTAACCCAACTGCTGGACTAGAAAATATGATTAGTTATATTTAAGAGTTCAAAGGTTACTTCACAATATACTATAAATAAAATAAAGCTCCAGACAATAATTGTATCATTACATATAATCATTTTAAGCTATAAAATTTAAAATATCTTATAAAATTTATTTTCGACAAATTAATTAAATATTCCGAATTAAAATGAAATTTTAGATATTTTCAACGAATTCCCTAAATGCAAACTCATTTTCTTTTATTTTAACAGGGAATTGTATAATTAAAGGTAACAGAAATACCTTACTCAAAAAATCAAAGTCCAACTCAGAGGTTCAAACAAAATATATCAAAATAAACTGAGCTCAGTGCAATTTTTATTTATTAACCTTTGCCAACAAAGTAACTTATATCTATAAATGTAATTTTATGAAAATCGGTCTTATAACATAAATATAATACTAAATAACACATAAAGTCACAGTTCAGAATCCTTTTTCTCATCTTCTATGTTGATTGTCTCCTATATATCAATCTTGGAATAATTCTATGTCCAAAATATTACTACAATATTAAATAAGTGTATTTTCATCTGTAATAAGATTGTGGGAAAATAAAAATGATACGGCAAGACCGATTGTTTAGAAACAGACATTTGACAAGATTGTAGAAATTTGTTTTTTGGGTTGCCGAGCGAATTTAAACCAAATAAAATTACCTGACATCTGTGGAATTTTCGAAAAATTTATCTAGTAATCCTAGTTAATAGAGCACATTCAATCCATATTTAGCTACTAGGTCACGAGAATTTTTGATATTTACGCCTTCACCCAAGCACATCTAAATAATAATGTAAGGAAAAAGGCTTTAAAAAACTCTGTATCAATAATTTCTTACAAAAGCTTATATTGTTCCCAATCATAAGACTGCGTAGTGTTGTTCATTCTCAAGGAACTCAGTATATTGTACTTCTAAGTTTAAAAGGTGACCTAATTTTAAGATTTGTTGGAATTGGCATCATCCTGAAAATAGACTATAAAAATACACTTGATATCATAAAAACTAATTTAAATTACCTCTGACATGCCTTGTACTTTACCAATAAGACCGTTGTCAAAATCTACCACATTGTCAAACATTCTATCAATCATATCGAAAATAGTCTACAATTTTGTTTTCCTATTTTTATTTTTGGACTTTGTTGGTTGCTGGAGAGGAGTTTTAGAGTTTTCTTGCTGTTTGTGTGTTTACCCTTCAATCTCAGGAATATTCACTAAACCAGGTAACATTTTCAGAAGCGATCCTTTTTCGATCTTCCTGATCCAGCGACTTCTAAATCATCAACCGTGCATTTTGTTGTAAATGATTTCTTATGGGCTGGCCCAGACTATCTCCAAGTTAACCTCCAAATTACGTTTTTGAGCAGCTTCATACACAATAAAAATGGGTAATTTTATCATTTGATTTTGTTCTTTGCAATTACCTGAAATAAAGGTAAGTTATCTAATCATCATTTTCTATAATAAATTGTCTACTCATTGCTTCAAATGAGAACTCCTCCTTGTTTTGTTAATATAATTTAGAGCTTGCAATGCAGCTTCATTACGAGCATTTTTTATCGTTTGCGCCTCTCCATAAAATTTGACGTCGTTGACGTTAAAATGGACTTTGAAAGGTCCCTTCGTGTCAGAATCATTTCTTCTAACATGAAGAGTATCATTAAAATGAACCGTGTCATTCAGATTATGCAAATAAGATTTTTTCTCTGAAATGTCTGGTGATGCAGTTTTGCCTTCTATTTGTTCCTAAAAGGCACCTTATTTATATGTCTATATTTAACTAAACAATATTGAATACCAAAATATCATTAATTATAGAGTATTGTACAGACATCCCTACCTTTAATGCTAAATTGTTTAGTAAAGCTACAGGTGTTTCTTCAGGTTCTTTTCACTCTTTTTGATCTTCAAAGAATGATGTTGATATTCTGTATTTTTCAGAGCCCTCTGTGTAGCTTTCCTTTGAGCATTCTTCAAGCTTTTACCATCCATTGCTTAATTTTCATTTCCTAAATAGAAAGCGATGGTAAAAACTGTATTGTGCAGAGGTCAATGAAATTTTTGATATATAATTGCATCTAATAATTTCACATTAATATACCTCTTCGTTAATTAATTCATATGAAAATGTAATATCATTACATTCAGCAATTCGTGACTAGAACTTAATGAGGATTTGTCTTCTGCTGGTTCACTAGTCAAACCTAAAACTCGGTTTGTTTCTGGCACAGAGGGATTATTTTTCCACGTTTCCGAATAAAGATACCACGATGAGGTATCTATTATTCTTCAAAGTTAAAAGCGTCCCAGATATAGATCCTTTTATACCAGTGAATTAACTATAAACATTGCTATTTACCAACAATAGAGTCCCTGTCGCCAAAAATATTTTTATATCATTTAATAACAATCCATAACTTAAGCTTAACAAGGAAAATAATAGTAGTATACAATTAAAGCAAATCATACTCAAATAATATAAAGAGAAAACATATATAACCGGGGAAACACACTAAAACTAACCTTAACATAATAATATAGAGCTGTAGGAGGTAAAAAAAATTTCGATATTCTTGATAAAAACTATCGATATTATTAGTAAAAATATAGATAATTTTGGCTAATCTATTGATTTGGTTTATATTGGTTTATTTTTTTTAATACCGTAGTTATTGCACTAAAGATTTCGGTATTTTTTTTCCTCCCATATATTGATTTTTTAAAATTATTTTCTATCGATATGTTTTCTGGCCGCGGACATATTTAAAAATATCAATTAACATATTAAAATACAATAAAATATTTGTGGGGTATTATTCCATTTCATAGAAAAATTCCATTCTTTTTTACAGATCCACAGAACATTCAAATATAAAAGTAATACTACTTCGTTTAAAATTAAATTATAAATTGCATGTTATTGCATGTAATTATTATAATACTGTACAGTAATTTTTTTTTCTTGTCTTTTTTAAAGTTAGTTTATTATTAAGCCTACTGACTGGCGAGTGGCCAACTTAGAAATTATCCCAGAAGACATCCCGTCTTACCCAGCCTGGTTACTGGCGTGACTGGGATCATTTTCCTTGTCGGATTTTGTACTCTTACCTAAGGGCATTCACAAACATCACAAATTTACTTACATGCCCCAGCAGAATTCGAACTCGCGACTATCGCAACAGGGGGACCATCCTGTCGCCTTTACTACTGCGGCAACTAAGCCAGCTATTAAATCGTTTATCATGAAAAAATATTTTATAAAATAAATAAACTTTTTTATAACTATTAATTTGTGATATGTATGGTTGCAGAATGTATGAGCAAATTTAAAAAATTCCCTTATTTCTCATATGATTTATCTACCAAATACTTCATTATAATGAATCAAAAATTATGGATAAATGATCCAGGGTTTTGTAGAAGGGTCGGGGTCAGGATATAATGAGTCAAGTAATAAGGGGTCAAGTTAATGGTAGGTTTTATCAGGATAAACGATATAAATGTGCATGTATTTTGATTTTGTTGATTTGACATTTAGCATGATTTTTTTATTATTGAAATTCACGCCATTTCCTTTAGCTTGTAGGATTGGTTGCATATATCACTTTAATTCTCAACTCCCCACTCTAAACGTTTTTTCCGCTCTATTCTAGGTTTTATTTGAATTAAATATTGGGTTTATTTTGTGTTATGTCAGTTCTATTGCTGCTTTTTAACGTTATTATTCGGTTTCTTTAATAATAACAGAATAACAGTGCATTTAATTTGATTTGTGCTTTTAATGTGAAGATTTATGGTTTTTATATGAAAAAAATCAAAATACCGTGGGGTAAGGTAATGCTCTAAAACTGATTTTGTTTATAATGTATTTTTAATGTGCAGGAATGGTTGATGGTGAACTGAAATCTTGATTCTTGATGTATTGAAACATTTTCGTACCACCGATCAAATCACCTTCAGAGACAGTAGTGTTGTATATTTTAATTGTTATGATAATATTTTACGTATATCAAATTACTAGAAGAAATTAAACTAAAAGTTTTTAATATACGAACAGTTTTTACTTCATTGAATATTCCATATTTATGTTTATTATATAAAAGGGAAGAATAAGAATATATATGTATATTTGCTTTTAGGTGCGCTGATTGTTATTCTACAATTTTAAAAATAATCTCACTTATGACGCCTTTGTTATAATGTATAAATTTTAAATGTTTCAATACTTAGGTTTTATTAAATGGAATTTGAAAATGGTTAGTAAGTGTTAGCTCATGATATATTTTGCGTATACTTTAATATGCAGACGTAAATTACTTCAATGATTATTATAAATCAAATATATTTTCGGGCATATATTGAAGATATTTTTAAGACAAATGTTAGTAACATCATTTTTAAATTACTCACTTAACTTTATTATGGGAGAAACATGATTAACTTAAAAAATAGTGGTCGAATCGACTGTTTTTATTCGATAGTTACCAACACTAATTCAATTTTAGTTGGGGCAGTAAGGAAATGCACTTTTTTATTAGAACATAATTAGCGTTGGGAACTATGGCTAATCAGTCGCTAGTTTCGGTTCGACTGATTGTATTACTTTTTACTATCGACTGTTTTTGAGTCGTGTACTTTTAGTTACTATTTTCGGTTCTACTAGTTTCATTCGACTGCTTTTTAACGTTCTTACTCTGTCGTCCTAGGCGCGACCTTGACAAAAATGTATACCGAATTTATGGTTTCCTAGATTTATATATAATATATTTAGTTTTATGATTTTTTTGGTAGTTTGCTTCTAAATAAAAATATATTGTATATTAATATAGCAACACTTTGGAACGATATTTTTCAAGATTGTTAATGTAATAGGGTAAAAAATTAAAATTGTGAATGACAAATAAGTAATAGGTAATATTTCTTTTGATTGACTTTTTGGTGTGTATCTAACACCCTCGGTTTTTGTTAGAAAATATTTCTGTCCGATAATAAATAAAGCATTAATTTTATTTTAAAAAGCTCTAGTAGTTATTGTGCGATCATTTTTAATTCATGGTTATTGTAATACATGTTATATATCACATAGTAATACATGTTTAGTTTAAGTTGTATTGTATTGTTTATATTTATTTAGTATATTGTTTAAAAATAGCAATTCATCTCAGAACATTCAAATATAAAAGTAACTCCACTTCCTTTAAAATGTAATTAAGTATTATAGATATATTAATAGTATTCAGTAATGTTTTTCTTTTTCTTTTTTAAAGTTAGTACGTGAAGGAATACGTACATCTCCGTCTCGCGTATACTAAGGTTGTAAAATATAAGCAAATATTAAATTAATTGCTCCAAGCAATTATATCCGTCCTTTCCTCTCTTACAATTTATATAGGAAAGGGATCGAACATACTCGTCTGACATTAAGAATTAAAATAAAAAGCTAAGCCGTGCATTAGATTTTGCATATTTTGTAGTGGTTAGTAGGCATGTTGGCCACAAAAAATATCGATATGTCGAAGGAAAAAATATCCATATTTTTTGCAATAAGTATAAGATATATCGATATTTTACAAAAAAATGTATGTATATTTTTAATTGAAAATAAACATAGTCAAATATTAGCCTAAAAAATATTTTTTTCTAAAACTCTTAAGGAATAACGGTATTTTTGATAAACCATTAAAATTAAGTACCAGAATTCACTAAACGTTTAAAAATAAGTTCCGATTTGAAAGTTTTTTTTAATTGTACTTAATCTTCTGAAATTATATCATCTAAAAAATATCGATATATCGACAAAAAAATATCGATATTTTTTCTGCATCCCTAGCGGCTAGTTATTTAAATTTTTGTGTTGATAGTGCTGTATGGAGATAGCTGATACACGATTTTAAAGTTCTTCAAGTCGTAAAAATGTCGAAGAAGCGAAGATCAGTTAGCGGGTCTCAAAAAACCAAATCACAGACTGATCCAGACGTACCGGATCAAAATACAGAAAATATAATCAATGATGTAGTCAGGTACATTATTCTTAAAGCTGACGAAAATTCATTTTATACCAGATCCGAATTAAATCAAAATGTAATTCACAAAAAGGGCCAATGCGTGGATAGTGTTATACAACAAGCAATTAAGGTTCTGGAAAATGTTGGTATTATTATTGTTATATGGATGTTGTTGATATTGTTTTGCATACATTTTTAGGTATATGGTTACACACTTACTGAATATGATGATGTAAAAATGAAAAAAAAAATTTATTTTTTAATTAGTATGTTGCCTTCTGTAAATTATTCCGATGAAGAGGAAGAATGTGTTTCTAGTTATGAAACTGGTTCAAATGTACCAAATGCTGCTCACAAGATACTGACTCTATTAATTTTATCCCATATATTTATGACAAACGCGCCAGTATCAGACAGTGAGCTCTACGATACCATTCCTTTATTGTTTTTATATTGTTGATTTATTATTTCAGAATCCCTTTATAGTTTCCTGAAGTCCTTGGATATTGATGTAGAAGTTGAGCATCCATTTTTCGGTAAAGTCAAAGAATATATAAGAGAAACCTTGATAAAGAATTATTACCTTCACTGTGAGTTTGATGAGAAAACGAAAATACAAACTTTCCAATGGGGGATTCGAGCTGAAATTGAAATCTCAAAGATGAAGGTTTTACAGTTCGTGTGTGAGGTAACTATTTCAGTTGACTTATAAGCACATTGTCAGGTTATTATTGATTTACAGATGTATGGAAATAAGCAACCAAAAGACTGGCCAGAACATTACAGAGCGGCCGAGAATCAGTTCAAAGAAAGAGAAGAGCTAAAGGAAGAAACAAGGGATGAATCAAGCTAGTCACCGATACTGGTAGAACTACAATATAAAGTTTATTTGTATACAAAAATTGTATCTTCTTAACTAATACAATATAAATAAAAAGATATAGGAAAATGTTAAATCTCATTGGTCCTTACATTGCGTTGTAAGCTGGGCCGCGACCTCCTTCTGGGACCACCCAGTTATTCTGGCTGGGGTCCTTGATGTTGCACGTCTTACGGTGGATGGCCCTCTCCAGAATCGAGTGACACAAACTTATACACACCAGCGGGACAATAACAATCTTCGAGTCCGTCGAAGACGCCTAAGTTTCGTTTGACAGGATTTTGCGAGTTTAAAGTGTTGCCTAACATAATTTGTGTTATACACTATATGTACGCTTTTAGTTGACTTTAAAAGATTCCAGTTGTGTTTTGATGACATTTGGGTGATTATTTTATGAACTTTTAAACAATTCATTAATAAAAAAAACTTATTTTTGTGTAATGCTCTAATTTTTCATTAGGTACAATCCTTTTAACTAACTTTCGGCAAGGTAATAAAACCCGTGGCAAAGACTACTAAGCATCCTCCAGGAAAAGTGAGATTGGGGATACTGTGAAAACTGCCGGTGCCCTGGTGAGATCCTATTGCCGTCTTCGAAGTGATGCTTTATGAACGGATGGTGTTTGAACCTGCGAAGAAACGAACATTACCGCATTACCGATCTTTGGATATTCAGTACTTTTGGAATTCCTTGTACGGGCTCAGGTACAGATTGATGTAATCCAAACCCGACGGCGATCAGGGATACCTCGTCGTTAAATGATACAGAAAGGATCCTCCGTAGGTGTTCTTATCCAAGGGCCAGCCGATGGTGTGCTCCGCGCACCCGGTTTATGTTTGAATCATTCGTCGCGATATCTTTAACGCTCCCGTCATCGTTGTACAGGACTTCGGAAGGTGCATAACCCGGGCCCACGGCCTCAGCTTGCTCTCCCAACCACCGAATAACGTGTCCCAGCGGGACGATATAGTTCCCGTGATTAAACATCGGAGTTCCTGACGAAATATCATTTATTCAATATATAAATCGATTTAAGATAAAGAATCCAACCTGGCAGGGCTGGTACCGGAATCCTACCGGTGCTAGGTAATAGACCGAACTTATCCTCCGTTAGGGGAGTGTTCAGAGGCGCGCCCTTCTCTTTCCAGTCCCATTTATAGGGCCTTCTCGACGATGATTACCTAAAAATCTATGTTCCGTATAGACCACCGATCAAGTGTGCTATGACTTCGATTCCACCGACCCTGATTTTCTTCCCTTCCGCGTCCAACAGTTGTTTGGCTCGTATAGTCGCGCTTATTCCAGTTGGACCATCGCCGACTATCAGAATATCAGTTTACATCTAGAATGTGTAATTTAAGAAAAATTAATCCTTTCAAGGTAAGTAATAATTTTAGCATGACATGTCAGACAGAAATTGTGAAGAATATATATTATAAATTTAAATAGTGTAGATACTTAAAGTGGTAGAAAAAATAGTGTTTTAAGCTGGGCATATATTTTTTCAGACTATTGAAGAAGAATTAACAGACTGTAACAGGAATAAAGCCAAAGCCAAGTCTCTTTGAAACAATTTTTTTGTTTTAATACGGACAAATTCTATGCATATTTATAATCAGACTTATAGACAGACAGGTAAAATAATAAAAATGATATCAATAAAATAATTGGTTATATAATGTTTAATTCATAATAATATATATTGTACAATTTTCTTAATATGTCACTCAAATTACCAATATTAACCTACGGGATAACGATGTCTTCTTTTCTTACTTAAATGGTAGTTGTTAAAAATAGAACCTTTTTTATTTATTATTATAGCAATAATATAGAATAAATTATGTTTTAATGAAAAAACAGCTGAATCATAGTGTATTTTATATTAAAATTACCTTTCCATCTTGGATCTTCTTCTCTTGGATGAATGAAATATAGTGTGTTATCTTAGAAAATTGATCCGAATATATTCCTATTTAACCCAACTGCTGGACTAGAAAATATGATTAGTTATATTTAAGAGTTCAAAGGTTACTTCACAATATACTATAAATAAAATAAAGCTCCAGACAATAATTGTATCATTACATATAATCATTTTAAGCTATAAAATTTAAAATATCTTATAAAATTTGTTTTCGACAAATTAATTAAATATTCCGAATTAAAATGAAATTTTAGATATTTTCAACGAATTCCCTAAATGCAAACTCATTTTCTTTTATTTTAACAGGGAATTGTATAATTAAAGGTAACAGAAATACCTTACTCAAAAAATCAAAGTCCAACTCAGAGGTTCAAACAAAATATATCAAAATTAACTGAGCTCAGTGCAATTTTTATTTATTAACCTTTGCCAACAAAGTAACTTATATCTATAAATGTAATTTTATGAAAATCGGTCTTATAACATAAATATAATACTAAATAACACATAAAGTCACAGTTCAGAATCCTTTTTCTCATCTTCTATGTTGATTGTCTCCTATATATCAATCTTGGAATAATTCTATGTCCAAAATATTACTACAATATTAAATAAGTGTATTTTCATCTGTAATAAGATTGTGGGAAAATAAAAATGATACGGCAAGACCGATTGTTTAGAAACAGACATTTGACAAGATTGTAGAAATTTGTTTTTTGGGTTGCCGAGCGAATTTAAACCAAATAAAATTACCTGACATCTGTGGAATTTTCGAAAAATTTATCTAGTAATCCTAGTTAAAAGAGCACATTCAATCCATATTTAGCTACTAGGTCACGAGAATTTTTGATATTTACGCCTTCACTCAAGCACATCTAAATAATAATGTAAGGAAAAAGGCTTTAAAAAACTCTGTATCAATAATTTCTTACAAAAGCTTATATTGTTCCCAATCATAAGACTGCGTAGTGTTGTTCATTCTCAAGGAACTCAGTATATTGTACTTCTAAGTTTAAAAGGTGACCTAATTTTAAGATTTGTTGGAATTGGCATCATCCTGAAAATAGACTATAAAAATACACTTGATATCATAAAAACTAATTTAAATTACCTCTGACATGCCTTGTACTTTACCAATAAGACCGTTGTCAAAATCTACCACATTGTCAAACATTCTATCAATCATATCGAAAATAGTCTACAATTTTGTTTTCCTATTTTTATTTTTGGACTTTGTTGGTTGCTGGAGAGGAGTTTTAGAGTTTTCTTGCTGTTTGTGTGTTTACCCTTCAATCTCAGGAATATTCACTAAACCAGGTAACATTTTCAGAAGCGATCCTTTTTCGATCTTCCTGATCCAGCGACTTCTAAATCATCAACCGTGCATTTTGTTGTAAATGATTTCTTATGGGCTGGCCCAGACTATCTCCAAGTTAACCTCCAAATTACGTTTTTGAGCAGCTTCATACACAATAAAAATGGGTAATTTTATCATTTGATTTTGTTCTTTGCAATTACCTGAAATAAAGGTAAGTTATCTAATCATCATTTTCTATAATAAATTGTCTACCCATTGCTTCAAATGAGAACTCCTCCTTGTTTTGTTAATATAATTTAGAGCTTGCAATGCAGCTTCATTACGAGCATTTTTTATCGTTTGCGCCTCTCCATAAAATTTGACGTCGTTGACGTTAAAATGGACTTTGAAAGGTCCCATCGTGTCAGAATCATTTCTTCTAACATGAAGAGTATCATTAAAATGAACCGTGTCATTCAGTTTATGCAAATAAGATTTTTTCTCTGAAATGTCTGGTGATGCAGTCTTGCCTTCTATTTGTTCCTAAAAGGCACCTTATGAATATGAATATGAATATGAATTGAATAAATATTGAATACCAAAATATCATTAATTATAGAGTATTGTACAGACATCCCTACCTTTAATGCTAAATTGTTTAGTAAAGCTACAGGTGTTTCTTCAGGTTCTTTTCACTCTTTTTGATCTTCAAAGAATGATGTTGATATTCTGTATTTTTCAGAGCCCTCTGTGCAGCTTTCCTTTGAGCATTCTTCAAGCTTTTACCATCCACTGCTTAATTTTCATTTCCTAAATAGAAAGCAATGGTAAAAACTGTATTGTGAGGTCAATGAAATTTTTGATATATAATTGCATCTAATAATTTCACATTAATATACCTCTTCGTTAATTAATTCATATGAAAATGTAATATCATTACATTCAGCAATTCGTGACTAGAACTTAATGAGGATTTGTCTTCTGCTGGTTCACTAGTCAAACCTAAAACTCGGTTTGTTTCTGGCACAGAGGGATTATTTTTCCACGTTTCCGAATAAAGATACCACGATGAGGTATCTATTATTCTTCAAAGTTAAAAGCGTCCCAGATATAGATCCTTTTATACCAGTGAATTAACTATAAACATTGCTATTTACCAACAATAGAGTCCCTGTCGCCAAAAATATTTTTATATCATTTAATAACAATCCATAACTTAAGCTTAACAAGGAAAATAATAGTAGTATACAATTAAAGCAAATCATACTCAAATAATATAAAGAGAAAACATATATAACCGGGGAAACACACTAGAACTAACCTTAACATAATAATATAGAGCTGTAGGGGGTAAAAAAAATTCGATATTCTTGATAAAAACTATCGATATTATTAGTAAAAATATAGATAATTTTGGCTAATCTATTGATTTGGTTTATATTGGTTTATTTTTTTTAATACCGTAGTTATTGCACTAAAGATTTCGGTATTTTTTTTCCTCCCATATATTGATTTTTTAAAATTATTTTCTATCGATATGTTTTCTGGCCGCGGACATATTTAAAAATATCAATTAACATATTAAAATACAATAAAATATTTGTGGGGTATTATTCCATTTCATAGAAAAATTCCATTCTTTTTTACAGATCCACAGAACATTCAAATATAAAAGTAATACTACTTCGTTTAAAATTAAATTATAAATTGCATGTTATTGCATGTAATTATTATAATACTATACAGTAATTTTTTTTCTTGTCTTTTTTAAAGTTAGTTTATTATTAAGCCTACTGACTGGCGAGTGGCCAACTTAGAAATTATCCCAGAAGACATCCCGTCTTACCCAGCCTGGTTACTGGCGTGACTGGGACCATTTTCCTTGTCGGATTTTGTACTCTTACCTAAGGGCATTCACAAACATCACAAATTTACTTACATGCCCCAGCAGAATTCGAACTCGCGACTATCGCAACAGGGGGACCATCCTGTCGCCTTTACTACTGCGGCAACTAAGCCAGCTATTAAATCGTTTATCATGAAAAAATATTTTATAAAATAAATAAACTTTTTTATAACTATTAATTTGTGATATGTATGGTTGCAGAATGTATGAGCAAATTTAAAAAATTCCCTTATTTCTCATATGATTTATCTACCAAATACTTCATTATAATGAATCAAAAATTATGGATAAATGATCCAGGGTTTTGTAGAAGGGTCGGGGTCAGGATATAATGAGTCAAGTAATAAGGGGTCAAGTTAATGGTAGGTTTTATCAGGATAAACGATATAAATGTGCATGTATTTTGATTTTGTTGATTTGACATTTAGCATGATTTTTTTATTATTGAAATTCACGCCATTTCCTTTAGCTTGTAGGATTGGTTGCATATATCACTTTAATTCTCAACTCCCCACTCTAAACGTTTTTTCCGCTCTATTCTAGGTTTTATTTGAATTAAATATTGGGTTTATTTTGTGTTATGTCAGTTCTATTGCTGCTTTTTAACGTTATTATTCGGTTTCTTTAATAATAACAGAATAACAGTGCATTTAATTTGATTTGTGCTTTTAATGTGAAGATTTATGGTTTTTATATGAAAAAAATCAAAATACCGTGGGGTAAGGTAATGCTCTAAAACTGATTTTGTTTATAATGTATTTTTAATGTGCAGGAATGGTTGATGGTGAACTGAAATCTTGATTCTTGATGTATTGAAACATTTTCGTACCACCGATCAAATCACCTTCAGAGACAGTAGTGTTGTATATTTTAATTGTTATGATAATATTTTACGTATATCAAATTACTAGAAGAAATTAAACTAAAAGTTTTTAATATACGAACAGTTTTTACTTCATTGAATATTCCATATTTATGTTTATTATATAAAAGGGAAGAATAAGAGAATATATATGTATATTTGCTTTTAGGTGCGCTGATTGTTATTCTACAATTTTAAAAATAATCTCACTTATGACGCCTTTGTTATAATGTATAAATTTTAAATGTTTCAATACTTAGGTTTTATTAAATGGAATTTGAAAATGGTTAGTAAGTGTTAGCTCATGATATATTTTGCGTATACTTTAATATGCAGACGTAAATTACTTCAATGATTATTATAAATCAAATATATTTTCGGGCATATATTGAAGATATTTTTAAGACAAATGTTAGTAACATCATTTTTAAATTACTCACTTAACTTTATTATGGGAGAAACATGATTAACTTAAAAAATAGTGGTCGAATCGACTGTTTTTATTCGATAGTTACCAACACTAATTCAATTTTAGTTGGGGCAGTAAGGAAATGCACTTTTTTATTAGAACATAATTAGCGTTGGGAACTATGGCTAATCAGTCGCTAGTTTCGGTTCGACTGATTGTATTACTTTTTACTATCGACTGTTTTTGAGTCGTGTACTTTTAGTTACTATTTTCGGTTCTACTAGTTTCATTCGACTGCTTTTTAACGTTCTGACTCTGTCGTCCTAGGCGCGACCTTGACAAAAATGTATACCGAATTTATGCTTTCCTAGATTTATATATAATATATTTAGTTTTATGATTTTTTTGGTAGTTTGCTTCTAAATAAAAATATATTGTATATTAATATAGCAACACTTTGGAACGACATTTTTCAAGATTGTTAATGTAATAGGGTAAAAAATTAAAATTGTGAATGACAAATAAGTAATAGGTAATATTTCTTTTGATTGACTTTTTGGTGTGTATCTAACACCCTCGGTTTTTGTTAGAAAATATTTCTGTCCGATAATAAATAAAGCATTAATTTTATTTTAAAAAGCTCTAGTAGTTATTGTGCGATCATTTTTAATTCATGGTTATTGTAATACATGTTATATATCACATAGTAATACATGTTTAGTTTAAGTTGTATTGTATTGTTTATATTTATTTAGTATATTGTTTAAAAATAGCAATTCATCTCAGAACATTCAAATATAAAAGTAACTCCACTTCCTTTAAAATGTAAGTATTATAGATATATTAATAGTATTCAGTAATGTTTTTCTTTTTCTTTTTTAAAGTTAGTACGTGAAGGAATACGTACATCTCCGTCTCGCGTATACTAAGGTTGTAAAATATAAGCAAATATTAAATTAATTGCTCCAAGCAATTATATCCGTCCTTTCCTCTCTTACAATTTATATAGGAAAGGGATCGAACATACTCGTCTGACATTAAGAATTAAAATAAAAAGCCAAGCCGTGCATTAGATTTTGCATATTTTGTAGTGGTTAGTAGGCATGTTGGCCACAAAAAATATCGATATGTCGAAGGAAAAAATATCCATATTTTTTGCAATAAGTATAAGATATATCGATATTTTACAAAAAAATGTATGTATATTTTTAATTGAAAATAAACATAGTCAAATATTAGCCTAAAAAATATTTTTTTCTAAAACTCTTAAGGAATAACGGTATTTTTGATAAACCATTAAAATTAAGTACCAGAATTCACTAAATGTTTAAAAGTAAGTTCCGATTTGAAAGTTTTTTTTAATTGTACTTAATCTTCTGAAATTATATCATCTAAAAATTTCGATATATCGACAAAAAAATATCGATATTTTTTCTGCATCCCTAGCGGCTAGTTATTTAAATTTTTGTGTTGATAGTGCTGTATGGAGATAGCTGATACACGATTTTAAAGTTCTTCAAGTCGTAAAAATGTCGAAGAAGCGAAGATCAGTTAGCGGGTCTCAAAAAACCAAATCACAGACTGATCCAGACGTACCGGATCAAAATACAGAAAATATAATCAATGATGTAGTCAGGTACATTATTCTTAAAGCTGACGAAAATTCATTTTATACCAGATCCGAATTAAATCAAAATGTAATTCACAAAAAGGGCCAATGCGTGGATAGTGTTATACAACAAGCAATTAAGGTTCTGGAAAATGTTGGTATTATTATTGTTATATGGATGTTGTTGATATTGTTTTGCATACATTTTTAGGTATATGGTTACACACTTACTGAATATGATGATGTAAAAATGAAAAAAAAAATTTATTTTTTAATTAGTATGTTGCCTTCTGTAAATTATTCCGATGAAGAGGAAGAATGTGTTTCTAGTTATGAAACTGGTTCAAATGTACCAAATGCTGCTCACAAGATACTGACTCTATTAATTTTATCCCATATATTTATGACAAACGCGCCAGTATCAGACAGTGAGCTCTACGATACCATTCCTTTATTGTTTTTATATTGTTGATTTATTATTTCAGAATCCCTTTATAGTTTCCTGAAGTCCTTGGATATTGATGTAGAAGTTGAGCATCCATTTTTCGGTAAAGTCAAAGAATATATAAGAGAAACCTTGATAAAGAATTATTACCTTCACTGTGAGTTTGATGAGAAAACGAAAATACAAACTTTCCAATGGGGGATTCGAGCTGAAATTGAAATCTCAAAGATGAAGGTTTTACAGTTCGTGTGTGAGGTAACAATTTCAGTTGACTTATAAGCACATTGTCAGGTTATTATTGATTTACAGATGTATGGAAATAAGCAACCAAAAGACTGGCCAGAACATTACAGAGCGGCCGAGAATCAGTTCAAAGAAAGAGAAGAGCTAAAGGAAGAAACAAGGGATGAATCAAGCTAGTCACCGATACTGGTAGAACTACAATATAAAGTTTATTTGTATACAAAAATTGTATCTTCTTAACTAATACAATATAAATAAAAAGATATAGGAAAATGTTAAATCTCATTGGTCCTTACATTGCGTTGTAAGCTGGGCCGCGACCTCCTTCTGGGACCACCCAGTTATTCTGGCTGGGGTCCTTGATGTTGCACGTCTTACGGTGGATGGCCCTCTCCAGAATCGAGTGGCACAAACTCATACACACCAGCGGGACAATAACAATCTTCGAGTCCGTCGAAGATGCCTAAGTTTCGTTTGACAGGATTTTGCGAGTTTAAAGTGTTGCATAACATAATTTGTGTTATACACTATATGTACGCTTTTAGTTGACTTTAAAAGATTCCAGTTGTGTTTTGATGACATTTGGGTGATTATTTTATGAACTTTTAAACAATTCATTAATAAAAAAAACTTATTTTTGTGTAATGCTCTAATTTTTCATTAGGTACAATCCTTTTAACTAACTTTCGGCAAGGTAATAAAACCCGTGGCAAAGACTACTAAGCATCCTCCAGGAAAAGTGAGATTGGGGATACTGTGAAAACTGCCGGTGCCCTGGTGAGATCCTATTGCCGTCTTCGAAGTGATGCTTTATGAACGGATGGTGTTTGAACCTGCGAAGAAACGAACATTACCGCATTACCGATCTTTGGATATTCAGTACTTTTGGAATTCCTTGTACGGGCTCAGGTACAGATTGATGTAATCCAAACCCGACAGCGATCAGGGATACCTCGTCGTTAAATGATACAGAAAGGATCCTCCGTAGGTGTTCTTATCCAAGGGCCAGCCGATGGTGTGCTCCGCGCACCCGGTTTATGTTTGAATCATTCGTCGCGATATCTTTAACGCTCCCGTCATCGTTGTACAGGACTTCGGAAGGTGCATAACCCGGGCCCACGGCCTCAGCTTGCTCTTCCAACCACCGAATAACGTGTCCCAGCGGGACGATATAGTTCCCGTGATTAAACATCGGAGTTCCTGACGAAATATCATTTATTCAATATATAAATCGACAGACAGACAGGTAAAATAATAAAAATGATATCAATAAAATAATTGGTTATATAATGTTTCATTCATAATAATATATATTGTACAATTTTCTTAATATGTCACTCAAATTATCAATATTAATCTACGGGATAACGATGTCTTCTTTTCTTACTTAAAAGGTAGTTGTTAAAAATAGAACCTTTTTTATTTATTATTATAGCAATAATATAGAATAAATTATGTTTTAATGAAAAAAGAGCTGAATCATAGTGCATTTTATATTAAAATTACCTTTCCATCTTGGATCTTCTTCTCTTGGATGAATGAAATATAGTGTGTTATCTTAGAAAATTGATCCGAATATATTCCTATTTAACCCAACTGCTGGACTAGAAAATATGATTAGTTATATTTAAGAGTTCAAAGGTTACTTCACAATATACTATAAATAAAATAAAGCTCCAGACAATAATTGTATCATTACATATAATCATTTTAAGCTATAAAATTTAAAATATCTTATAAAATTTATTTTCGACAAATTAATTAAATATTCCGAATTAAAATGAAATTTTAGATATTTTCAACGAATTCCCTAAATGCAAACTCATTTTCTTTTATTTTAACAGGGAATTGTATAATTAAAGGTAACAGAAATACCTTACTCAAAAAATCAAAGTCCAACTCAGAGGTTCAAACAAAATATATCAAAATAAACTGAGCTCAGAGCAATTTTTATTTATTAACCTTTGCCAACAAAGTAACTTATATCTATAAATGTAATTTTGTGAAAATCGGTCTTATAACATAAATATAATACTAAATAACACATAAAGTCACAGTTCAGAATCCTTTTTCTCATCTTCTATGTTGATTGTCTCCTATATATCAATCTTGGAATAATTCTATGTCCAAAATATTACTACAATATTAAATAAGTGTATTTTCATCTGTAATAAGATTGTGGGAAAATAAAAATGATACGGCAAGACCGATTGTTTAGAAACAGACATTTGACAAGATTGTAGAAATTTGTTTTTTGGGTTGCCGAGCGAATTTAAACCAAATAAAATTACCTGACATCTGTGGAATTTTCGAAAAATTTATCTAGTAATCCTAGTTAAAAGAGCACATTCAATCCATATTTAGCTACTAGGTCACGAGAATTTTTGATATTTACGCCTTCACTCAAGCACATCTAAATAATAATGTAAGGAAAAAGGCTTTAAAAAACTCTGTATCAATAATTTCTTACAAAAGCTTATATTGTTCCCAATCATAAGACTGCGTAGTGTTGTTCATTCTCAAGGAACTCAGTATATTGTACTTCTAAGTTTAAAAGGTGACCTAATTTTAAGATTTGTTGGAATTGGCATCATCCTGAAAATAGACTATAAAAATACACTTGATATCATAAAAACTAATTTAAATTACCTCTGACATGCCTTGTACTTTACCAATAAGACCGTTGTCAAAATCTACCACATTGTCAAACATTCTATCAATCATATCGAAAATAGTCTACAATTTTGTTTTCCTATTTTTATTTTTGGACTTCGTTGGTTGCTGGAGAGGAGTTTTAGAGTTTTCTTGCTGTTTGTGTGTTTACCCTTCAATCTCAGGAATATTCACTAAACCAGGTAACATTTTCAGAAGCGATCCTTTTTCGATCTTCCTGATCCAGCGACTTCTAAATCATCAACCGTGCATTTTGTTGTAAATGATTTCTTATGGGCTGGCCCAGACTATCTCCAAGTTAACCTCCAAATTACGTTTTTGAGCAGCTTCATACACAATAAAAATGGGTAATTTTATCATTTGATTTTGTTCTTTGCAATTACCTGAAATAAAGGTAAGTTATCTAATCATCATTTTCTATAATAAATTGTCTACTCATTGCTTCAAATGAGAACTCCTCCTTGTTTTGTTAATATAATTTAGAGCTTGCAATGCAGCTTCATTACGAGCATTTTTTATCGTTTGCGCCTCTCCATAAAATTTGACGTCGTTGACGTTAAAATGGACTTTGAAAGGTCCCTTCGTGTCAGAATCATTTCTTCTAACATGAAGAGTATCATTAAAATAAACCGTGTCATTCAGTTTATGCAAATAAGATTTTTTCTCTGAAATGTCTGGTGATGCAGTCTTGCCTTCTATTTGTTCCTAAAAGGCACCTTATGAATATGAATATGAATATGAATTGAATAAATATTGAATACCAAAATATCATTAATTATAGAGTATTGTACAGACATCCCTACCTTTAATGCTAAATTGTTTAGTAAAGCTACAGGTGTTTCTTCAGGTTCTTTTCACTCTTTTTGATCTTCAAAGAATGATGTTGATATTCTGTATTTTTCAGAGCCCTCTGTGCAGCTTTCCTTTGAGCATTCTTCAAGCTTTTACCATCCACTGCTTAATTTTCATTTCCTAAATAGAAAGCAATGGTAAAAACTGTATTGTGAGGTCAATGAAATTTTTGATATATAATTGCATCTAATAATTTCACATTAATATACCTCTTCGTTAATTAATTCATATGAAAATGTAATATCATTACATTCAGCAATTCGTGACTAGAACTTAATGAGGATTTGTCTTCTGCTGGTTCACTAGTCAAACCTAAAACTCGGTTTGTTTCTGGCACAGAGGGATTATTTTTCCACGTTTCCGAATAAAGATACCACGATGAGGTATCTATTATTCTTCAAAGTTAAAAGCGTCCCAGATATAGATCCTTTTATACCAGTGAATTAACTATAAACATTGCTATTTACCAACAATAGAGTCCCTGTCGCCAAAAATATTTTTATATCATTTAATAACAATCCATAACTTAAGCTTAACAAGGAAAATAATAGTAGTATACAATTAAAGCAAATCATACTCAAATAATATAAAGAGAAAACATATATAACCGGGGAAACACACTAGAACTAACCTTAACATAATAATATAGAGCTGTAGGGGGTAAAAAAAATTTCGATATTCTTGATAAAAACTATCGATATTATTAGTAAAAATATAGATAATTTTGGCTAATCTATTGATTTGGTTTATATTGGTTTATTTTTTTTAATACCGTAGTTATTGCACTAAAGATTTCGGTATTTTTTTTCCTCCCATATATTGATTTTTTAAAATTATTTTCTATCGATATGTTTTCTGGCCGCGGACATATTTAAAAATATCAATTAACATATTAAAATACAATAAAATATTTGTGGGGTATTATTCCATTTCATAGAAAAATTCCATTCTTTTTTACAGATCCACAGAACATTCAAATATAAAAGTAATACTACTTCGTTTAAAATTAAATTATAAATTGCATGTTATTGCATGTAATTATTATAATACTATACAGTAATTTTTTTTCTTGTCTTTTTTAAAGTTAGTTTATTATTAAGCCTACTGACTGGCGAGTGGCCAACTTAGAAATTATCCCAGAAGACATCCCGTCTTACCCAGCCTGGTTACTGGCGTGACTGGGATCATTTTCCTCGGATGTCGGATCGGATCTGTGTCGGATTTTGTACTCTTACCTAAGGGCATTCACAAACATCACAAATTTACTTACATGCCCCAGCAGAATTCGAACTCGCGACTATCGCAACAGGGGGACCATCCTGTCGCCTTTACTACTGCGGCAACTAAGCCAGCTATTAAATCGTTTATCATGAAAAAATATTTTATAAAATAAATAAACTTTTTTATAACTATTAATTTGTGATATGTATGGTTGCAGAATGTATGAGCAAATTTAAAAAATTCCCTTATTTCTCATATGATTTATCTACCAAATACTTCATTATAATGAATCAAAAATTATGGATAAATGATCCAGGGTTTTGTAGAAGGGTCGGGGTCAGGATATAATGAGTCAAGTAATAAGGGGTCAAGTTAATGGTAGGTTTTATCAGGATAAACGATATAAATGTGCATGTATTTTGATTTTGTTGATTTGACATTTAGCATGATTTTTTTATTATTGAAATTCACGCCATTTCCTTTAGCTTGTAGGATTGGTTGCATATATCACTTTAATTCTCAACTCCCCACTCTAAACGTTTTTTCCGCTCTATTCTAGGTTTTATTTGAATTAAATATTGGGTTTATTTTGTGTTATGTCAGTTCTATTGCTGCTTTTTAACGTTATTATTCGGTTTCTTTAATAATAACAGAATAACAGTGCATTTAATTTGATTTGTGCTTTTAATGTGAAGATTTATGGTTTTTATATGAAAAAAATCAAAATACCGTGGGGTAAGGTAATGCTCTAAAACTGATTTTGTTTATAATGTATTTTTAATGTGCAGGAATGGTTGATGGTGAACTGAAATCTTGATTCTTGATGTATTGAAACATTTTCGTACCACCGATCAAATCACCTTCAGAGACAGTAGTGTTGTATATTTTAATTGTTATGATAATATTTTACGTATATCAAATTACTAGAAGAAATTAAACTAAAAGTTTTTAATATACGAACAGTTTTTACTTCATTGAATATTCCATATTTATGTTTATTATATAAAAGGGAAGAATAAGAGAATATATATGTATATTTGCTTTTAGGTGCGCTGATTGTTATTCTACAATTTTAAAAATAATCTCACTTATGACGCCTTTGTTATAATGTATAAATTTTAAATGTTTCAATACTTAGGTTTTATTAAATGGAATTTGAAAATGGTTAGTAAGTGTTAGCTCATGATATATTTTGCGTATACTTTAATATGCAGACGTAAATTACTTCAATGATTATTATAAATCAAATATATTTTCGGGCATATATTGAAGATATTTTTAAGACAAATGTTAGTAACATCATTTTTAAATTACTCACTTAACTTTATTATGGGAGAAACATGATTAACTTAAAAAATAGTGGTCGAATCGACTGTTTTTATTCGATAGTTACCAACACTAATTCAATTTTAGTTGGGGCAGTAAGGAAATGCACTTTTTTATTAGAACATAATTAGCGTTGGGAACTATGGCTAATCAGTCGCTAGTTTCGGTTCGACTGATTGTATTACTTTTTACTATCGACTGTTTTTGAGTCGTGTACTTTTAGTTACTATTTTCGGTTCTACTAGTTTCATTCGACTGCTTTTTAACGTTCTGACTCTGTCGTCCTAGGCGCGACCTTGACAAAAATGTATACCGAATTTATGCTTTCCTAGATTTATATATAATATATTTAGTTTTATGATTTTTTTAGTAGTTTGCTTCTAAATAAAAATATATTGTATATTAATATAGCAACACTTTGGAACGATATTTTTCAAGATTGTTAATGTAATAGGGTAAAAAATTAAAATTGTGAATGACAAATAAGTAATAGGTAATATTTCTTTTGATTGACTTTTTGGTGTGTATCTAACACCCTCGGTTTTTGTTAGAAAATATTTCTGTCCGATAATAAATAAAGCATTAATTTTATTTTAAAAAGCTCTAGTAGTTATTGTGCGATCATTTTTAATTCATGGTTATTGTAATACATGTTATATATCACATAGTAATACATGTTTAGTTTAAGTTGTATTGTATTGTTTATATTTATTTAGTATATTGTTTAAAAATAGCAATTCATCTCAGAACATTCAAATATAAAAGTAACTCCACTTCCTTTAAAATGTAAGTATTATAGATATATTAATAGTATTCAGTAATGTTTTTCTTTTTCTTTTTTAAAGTTAGTACGTGAAGGAATACGTATATCTCCGTCTCGCGTATACTAAGGTTGTAAAATATAAGCAAATATTAAATTAATTGCTCCAAGCAATTATATCCGTCCTTTCCTCTCTTACAATTTATATAGGAAAGGGATCGAACATACTCGTCTGACATTAAGAATTAAAATAAAAAGCCAAGCCGTGCATTAGATTTTGCATATTTTGTAGTGGTTAGTAGGCATGTTGGCCACAAAAAATATCGATATGTCGAAGGAAAAAATATCCATATTTTTTGCAATAAGTATAAGATATATCGATATTTTACAAAAAAATGTATGTATATTTTTAATTGAAAATAAACATAGTCAAATATTAGCCTAAAAAATATTTTTTTCTAAAACTCTTAAGGAATAACGGTATTTTTGATAAACCATTAAAATTAAGTACCAGAATTCACTAAAGTTTAAAAGTAAGTTCCGATTTGAAAGTTTTTTTTAATTGTACTTAATCTTCTGAAATTATATCATCTAAAAAATTTCGATATATCGACAAAAAAATATCGATATTTTTTCTGCATCCCTAGCGGCTAGTTATTTAAATTTTTGTGTTGATAGTGCTGTATGGAGATAGCTGATACACGATTTTAAAGTTCTTCAAGTCGTAAAAATGTCGAAGAAGCGAAGATCAGTTAGCGGGTCTCAAAAAACCAAATCACAGACTGATCCAGACGTACCGGATCAAAATACAGAAAATATAATCAATGATGTAGTCAGGTACATTATTCTTAAAGCTGACGAAAATTCATTTTATACCAGATCCGAATTAAATCAAAATGTAATTCACAAAAAGGGCCAATGCGTGGATAGTGTTATACAACAAGCAATTAAGGTTCTGGAAAATGTTGGTATTATTATTGTTATATGGATGTTGTTGATATTGTTTTGCATACATTTTTAGGTATATGGTTACACACTTACTGAATATGATGATGTAAAAATGAAAAAAAAAATTTATTTTTTAATTAGTATGTTGCCTTCTGTAAATTATTCCGATGAAGAGGAAGAATGTGTTTCTAGTTATGAAACTGGTTCAAATGTACCAAATGCTGCTCACAAGATACTGACTCTATTAATTTTATCCCATATATTTATGACAAACGCGCCAGTATCAGACAGTGAGCTCTACGATACCATTCCTTTATTGTTTTTATATTGTTGATTTATTATTTCAGAATCCCTTTATAGTTTCCTGAAGTCCTTGGATATTGATGTAGAAGTTGAGCATCCATTTTTCGGTAAAGTCAAAGAATATATAAGAGAAACCTTGATAAAGAATTATTACCTTCACTGTGAGTTTGATGAGAAAACGAAAATACAAACTTTCCAATGGGGGATTCGAGCTGAAATTGAAATCTCAAAGATGAAGGTTTTACAGTTCGTGTGTGAGGTAACTATTTCAGTTGACTTATAAGCACATTGTCAGGTTATTATTGATTTACAGATGTATGGAAATAAGCAACCAAAAGACTGGCCAGAACATTACAGAGCGGCCGAGAATCAGTTCAAAGAAAGAGAAGAGCTAAAGGAAGAAACAAGGGATGAATCAAGCTAGTCACCGATACTGGTAGAACTACAATATAAAGTTTATTTGTATACAAAAATTGTATCTTCTTAACTAATACAATATAAATAAAAAGATATAGGAAAATGTTAAATCTCATTGGTCCTTACATTGCGTTGTAAGCTGGGCCGCGACCTCCTTCTGGGACCACCCAGTTATTCTGGCTGGGGTCCTTGATGTTGCACGTCTTACGGTGGATGGCCCTCTCCAGAATCGAGTGACACAAACTTATACACACCAGCGGGACAATAACAATCTTCGAGTCCGTCGAAGACGCCTAAGTTTCGTTTGACAGGATTTTGCGAGTTTAAAGTGTTGCCTAACATAATTTGTGTTATACACTATATGTACGCTTTTAGTTGACTTTAAAAGATTCCAGTTGTGTTTTGATGACATTTGGGTGATTATTTTATGAACTTTTAAACAATTCATTAATAAAAAAAACTTATTTTTGTGTAATGCTCTAATTTTTCATTAGGTACAATCCTTTTAACTAACTTTCGGCAAGGTAATAAAACCCGTGGCAAAGACTACTAAGCATCCTCCAGGAAAAGTGAGATTGGGGATACTGTGAAAACTGCCGGTGCCCTGGTGAGATCCTATTGCCGTCTTCGAAGTGATGCTTTATGAACGGATGGTGTTTGAACCTGCGAAGAAACGAACATTACCGCATTACCGATCTTTGGATATTCAGTACTTTTGGAATTCCTTGTACGGGCTCAGGTACAGATTGATGTAATCCAAACCCGACGGCGATCAGGGATACCTCGTCGTTAAATGATACAGAAAGGATCCTCCGTAGGTGTTCTTATCCAAGGGCCAGCCGATGGTGTGCTCCGCGCACCCGGTTTATGTTTGAATCATTCGTCGCGATATCTTTAACGCTCCCGTCATCGTTGTACAGGACTTCGGAAGGTGCATAACCCGGGCCCACGGCCTCAGCTTGCTCTCCCAACCACTGAATAACGTGTCCCAGCGGGACGATATAGTTCCCGTGATTAAACATCGGAGTTCCTGACGAAATATCATTTATTCAATATATAAATCCATTTAAGATAAAGAATCCAACCTGGCAGGGCTGGTACCGGAATCCTACCGGTGCTAGGTAATAGACCGAACTTATCCTCCGTTAGGGGAGTGTTCAGAGGCGCGCCCTTCTCTTTCCAGTCCCATTTATAGGGCCTTCTCGACGATGATTACCTAAAAATCTATGTTCCGTATAGACCACCGATCAAGTGTGCTATGACTTCGATTCCACCGACCCTGATTTTCTTCCCTTCCGCGTCCAACAGTTGTTTGGCTCGTATAGTCGCGCTTATTCCAGTTGGACCATCGCCGACTATCAGAATATCAGTTTACATCTAGAATGTGTAATTTAAGAAAAATTAATCCTTTCAAGGTAAGTAATAATTTTAGCATGACATGTCAGACAGAAATTGTGAAGAATATATATTATAAATTTAAATAGTGTAGATACTTAAAGTGGTAGAAAAAAATAGTGTTTTAAGCTGGGCATATATTTTTTCAGACTATTGAAGAAGAATTAACAGACTGTAACAGGAATAAAGCCAAAGCCAAGTCTCTTTGAAACAATTTTTTTGTTTTAATACGGACAAATTCTATGCATATTTATAATCAGACTTATAGACAGACAGGTAAAATAATAAAAATGATATCAATAAAATAATTGGTTATATAATGTTTCATTCATAATAATATATATTGTACAATTTTCTTAATATGTCACTCAAATTATCAATATTAATCTACGGGATAACGATGTCTTCTTTTCTTACTTAAATGGTAGTTGTTAAAAATAGAACCTTTTTTATTTATTATTATAGCAATAATATAGAATAAATTATGTTTTAATGAAAAAACAGCTGAATCATAGTGCATTTTATATTAAAATTACCTTTCCATCTTGGATCTTCTTCTCTTGGATGAATGAAATATAGTGTGTTATCTTAGAAAATTGATCCGAATATATTCCTATTTAACCCAACTGCTGGACTAGAAAATATGATTAGTTATATTTAAGAGTTCAAAGGTTACTTCACAATATACTATAAATAAAATAAAGCTCCAGACAATAATTGTATCATTACATATAATCATTTTAAGCTATAAAATTTAAAATATCTTATAAAATTTATTTTCGACAAATTAATTAAATATTCCGAATTAAAATGAAATTTTAGATATTTTCAACGAATTCCCTAAATGCAAACTCATTTTCTTTTATTTTAACAGGGAATTGTATAATTAAAGGTAACAGAAATACCTTACTCAAAAAATCAAAGTCCAACTCAGAGGTTCAAACAAAATATATCAAAATAAACTGAGCTCAGTGCAATTTTTATTTATTAACCTTTGCCAACAAAGTAACTTATATCTATAAATGTAATTTTATGAAAATCGGTCTTATAACATAAATATAATACTAAATAACACATAAAGTCACAGTTCAGAATCCTTTTTCTCATCTTCTATGTTGATTGTCTCCTATATATCAATCTTGGAATAATTCTATGTCCAAAATATTACTACAATATTAAATAAGTGTATTTTCATCTGTAATAAGATTGTGGGAAAATAAAAATGATACGGCAAGACCGATTGTTTAGAAACAGACATTTGACAAGATTGTAGAAATTTGTTTTTTGGGTTGCCGAGCGAATTTAAACCAAATAAAATTACCTGACATCTGTGGAATTTTCGAAAAATTTATCTAGTAATCCTAGTTAATAGAGCACATTCAATCCATATTTAGCTACTAGGTCACGAGAATTTTTGATATTTACGCCTTCACCCAAGCACATCTAAATAATAATGTAACGAAAAAGGCTTTAAAAAACTCTGTATCAATAATTTCTTACAAAAGCTTATATTGTTCCCAATCATAAGACTGCGTAGTGTTGTTCATTCTCAAGGAACTCAGTATATTGTACTTCTAAGTTTAAAAGGTGACCTAATTTTAAGATTTGTTGGAATTGGCATCATCCTGAAAATAGACTATAAAAATACACTTGATATCATAAAAACTAATTTAAATTACCTCTGACATGCCTTGTACTTTACCAATAAGACCGTTGTCAAAATCTACCACATTGTCAAACATTCTATCAATCATATCGAAAATAGTCTACAATTTTGTTTTCCTATTTTTATTTTTGGACTTTGTTGGTTGCTGGAGAGGAGTTTTAGAGTTTTCTTGCTGTTTGTGTGTTTACCCTTCAATCTCAGGAATATTCACTAAACCAGGTAACATTTTCAGAAGCGATCCTTTTTCGATCTTCCTGATCCAGCGACTTCTAAATCATCAACCGTGCATTTTGTTGTAAATGATTTCTTATGGGCTGGCCCAGACTATCTCCAAGTTAACCTCCAAATTACGTTTTTGAGCAGCTTCATACACAATAAAAATGGGTAATTTTATCATTTGATTTTGTTCTTTGCAATTACCTGAAATAAAGGTAAGTTATCTAATCATCATTTTCTATAATAAATTGTCTACTCATTGCTTCAAATGAGAACTCCTCCTTGTTTTGTTAATATAATTTAGAGCTTGCAATGCAGCTTCATTACGAGCATTTTTTATCGTTTGCGCCTCTCCATAAAATTTGACGTCGTTGACGTTAAAATGGACTTTGAAAGGTCCCTTCGTGTCAGAATCATTTCTTCTAACATGAAGAGTATCATTAAAATGAACCGTGTCATTCAGTTTATGCAAATAAGATTTTTTCTCTGAAATGTCTGGTGATGCAGTCTTGCCTTCTATTTGTTCCTAAAAGGCACCTTATTTATATGTCTATATTTAACTAAACAATATTGAATACCAAAATATCATTAATTATAGAGTATTGTACAGACATCCCTACCTTTAATGCTAAATTGTTTAGTAAAGCTACAGGTGTTTCTTCAGGTTCTTTTCACTCTTTTTGATCTTCAAAGAATGATGTTGATATTCTGTATTTTTCAGAGCCCTCTGTGTAGCTTTCCTTTGAGCATTCTTCAAGCTTTTACCATCCATTGCTTAATTTTCATTTCCTAAATAGAAAGCGATGGTAAAAACTGTATTGTGCAGAGGTCAATGAAATTTTTGATATATAATTGCATCTAATAATTTCACATTAATATACCTCTTCGTTAATTAATTCATATGAAAATGTAAAATCATTACATTCAGCAATTCGTGAATAGAACTTAATGCGGATTTGTCTTCTGCTGGTTCACTAGTCAAACCTAAAACTCGGTTTGTTTCTGGCACAGAGGGATTATTTTTCCACGTTTCCGAATAAAGATACCACGATGAGGTATCTATTATTCTTCAAAGTTAAAAGCGTCCCAGATATAGATCCTTTTATACCAGTGAATTAACTATAAACAATGCTATTTACCAACAATAGAGTCCCTGTCGCCAAAAATATTTTTATATCATTTAATAACAATCCATAACTTAAGCTTAACAAGGAAAATAATAGTAGTATACAATTAAAGCAAATCATACTCAAATAATATAAAGAGAAAACATATATAACCGGGGAAACACACTAAAACTAACCTTAACATAATAATATAGAGCTGTAGGGGGTAAAAAAAATTTCGATATTCTTGATAAAAACTATCGATATTATTAGTAAAAATATAGATAATTTTGGCTAATCTATTGATTTGGTTTATATTGGTTTATTTCTTTTAATACCGTAGTTATTGCACTAAAGATTTCGGTATTTTTTTTCCTCCCATATATTGATTTTTTAAAATTATTTTCTATCGATATGTTTTCTGGCCGCGGACATATTTAAAAATATCAATTAACATATTAAAATACAATAAAATATTTGTGGGGTATTATTCCATTTCATAGAAAAATTCCATTCTTTTTTACAGATCCACAGAACATTCAAATATAAAAGTAATACTACTTCGTTTAAAATTAAATTATAAATTGCATGTTATTGCATGTAATTATTATAATACTGTACAGTAATTTTTTTTTCTTGTCTTTTTTAAAGTTAGTTTATTATTAAGCCTACTGACTGGCGAGTGGCCAACTTAGAAATTATCCCAGAAGACATCCCGTCTTACCCAGCCTGGTTACTGGCGTGACTGGGATTATTTTCCTTGTCGGATTTTGTACTCTTACCTAAGGGCATTCACAAACATCACAAATTTACTTACATGCCCCAGCAGAATTCGAACTCGCGACTATCGCAACAGGGGGACCATCCTGTCGCCTTTACTACTGCGGCAACTAAGCCAGCTATTAAATCGTTTATCATGAAAAAATATTTTATAAAATAAATAAACTTTTTTATAACTATTAATTTGTGATATGTATGGTTGCAGAATGTATGAGCAAATTTAAAAAATTCCCTTATTTCTCATATGATTTATCTACCAAATACTTCATTATAATGAATCAAAAATTATGGATAAATGATCCAGGGTTTTGTAGAAGGGTCGGGGTCAGGATATAATGAGTCAAGTAATAAGGGGTCAAGTTAATGGTAGGTTTTATCAGGATAAACGATATAAATGTGCATGTATTTTGATTTTGTTGATTTGACATGATTTTTTTATTATTGAAATTCACGCCATTTCCTTTAGCTTGTAGGATTGGTTGCATATATCACTTTAATTCTCAACTCCCCACTCTAAACGTTTTTTCCGCTCTATTCTAGGTTTTATTTGAATTAAATATTGGGTTTATTTTGTGTTATGTCAGTTCTATTGCTGCTTTTTAACGTTATTATTCGGTTTCTTTAATAATAACAGGATAACAGTGCATTTAATTTGATTTGTGCTTTTAATGTGAAGATTTATGGTTTTTATATGAAAAAAATCAAAATACCGTGGGGTAAGGTAATGCTCTAAAACTGATTTTGTTTATAATGTATTTTTAATGTGCAGGAATGGTTGATGGTGAACTGAAATCTTGATTCTTGATGTATTGAAACATTTTCGTACCACCGATCAAATCACCTTCAGAGACAGTATTGTTGTATATTTTAATTGTTATGATAATATTTTACGTATATCAAATTACTAGAAGAAATTAAACTAAAAGTTTTTAATATACGAACAGTTTTTACTTCATTGAATATTCCATATTTATGTTTATTATATAAAAGGGAAGAATAAGAATATATATGTATATTTGCTTTTAGGTGCGCTGATTGTTATTCTACAATTTTAAAAATAATCTCACTTATGACGCCTTTGTTATAATGTATAAATTTTAAATTTTTCAATACTTAGGTTTTATTAAATGGAATTTGAAAATGGTTAGTAAGTGTTAGCTCATGATATATTTTGCGTATACTTTAATATGCAGACGTAAATTACTTCAATGATTATTATAAATCAAATATATTTTCGGGCATATATTGAAAATATTTTTAAGACAAATGTTAGTAACATCATTTTTAAATTACTCACTTAACTTTATTATGGGAGAAACATGATTAACTTAAAAAATAGTGGTCGAATCGACTGTTTTTATTCGATAGTTACCAACACTAATTCAATTTTAGTTGGGGCAGTAAGGAAATGCACTTTTTTATTAGAACATAATTAGCGTTGGGAACTATGGCTAATCAGTCGCTAGTTTCGGTTCGACTGATTGTATTACTTTTTACTATCGACTGTTTTTGAGTCGTGTACTTTTAGTTACTATTTTCGGTTCTACTAGTTTCATTCGACTGCTTTTTAACGTTCTTACTCTGTCGTCCTAGGCGCGACCTTGACAAAAATGTATACCGAATTTATGCTTTCCTAGATTTATATATAATATATTTAGTTTTATGATTTTTTTGGTAGTTTGCTTCTAAATAAAAATATATTGTATATTAATATAGCAACACTTTGGAACGATATTTTTCAAGATTGTTAATGTAATAGGGTAAAAAATTAAAATTGTGAATGACAAATAAGTAATAGGTAATATTTCTTTTGATTGACTTTTTGGTGTGTATCTAACACCCTCGGTTTTTGTTAGAAAATATTTCTGTCCGATAATAAATAAAGCATTAATTTTATTTTAAAAAGCTCTAGTAGTTATTGTGCGATCATTTTTAATTCATGGTTATTGTAATACATGTTATATATCACATAGTAATACATGTTTAGTTTAAGTTGTATTGTATTGTTTATATTTATTTAGTATATTGTTTAAAAATAGCAATTCATCTCAGAACATTCAAATATAAAAGTAACTCCACTTCCTTTAAAATGTAAGTATTATAGATATATTAATAGTATTCAGTAATGTTTTTCTTTTTCTTTTTTAAAGTTAGTACGTGAAGGAATACGTCTCGCGTATACTAAGGTTGTAAAATATAAGCAAATATTAAATTAATTGCTCCAAGCAATTATATCCGTCCTTTCCTCTCTTACAATTTATATAGGAAAGGGATCGAACATACTCGTCTGACATTAAGAATTAAAATAAAAAGCCAAGCCGTGCATTAGATTTTGCATATTTTGTAGTGGTTAGTAGGCATGTTGGCCACAAAAAATATCGATATGTCGAAGGAAAAAATATATATATTTTTTGCAATAAGTATAAGATATATCGATATTTTACAAAAAAATGTATGTATATTTTTAATTGAAAATAAACGTAGTCAAATATTAGCCTAAAAAATATTTTTTTCTAAAACTCTTAAGGAATAACGGTATTTTTGATAAACCATTAAAATTAAGTACCAGAATTCACTAAACGTTTAAAAGTAAGTTCCGATTTGAAAGTTTTTTTTAATTGTACTTAATCTTCTGAAATTATATCATCTAAAAAATATCGATATATCGACAAAAAAATATCGATATTTTTTCTGCATCCCTAGCGGCTAGTTATTTAAATTTTTGTGTTGATAGTGCTGTATGGAGATAGCTGATACACGATTTTAAAGTTCTTCAAGTCGTAAAAATGTCGAAGAAGCGAAGATCAGTTAGCGGGTCTCAAAAAACCAAATCACAGACTGATCCAGACGTACCGGATCAAAATACAGAAAATATAATCAATGATGTAGTCAGGTACATTATTCTTAAAGCTGACGAAAATTCATTTTATACCAGATCCGAATTAAATCAAAATGTAATTCACAAAAAGGGCCAATGCGTGGATAGTGTTATACAACAAGCAATTAAGGTTCTGGAAAATGTTGGTATTATTATTGTTATATGGATGTTGTTGATATTGTTTTGCATACATTTTTAGGTATATGGTTACACACTTACTGAATATGATGATGTAAAAATGAAAAAAAATTTTTATTTTTTAATTAGTATGTTGCCTCCTGTAAATTATTCCGATGAAGAGGAAGAATGTGTTTCTAGTTATGAAACTGGTTCAAATGTACCAAATGCTGCTCACAAGATACTGACTCTATTAATTTTATCCCATATATTTATGACAAACGCGCCAGTATCAGACAGTGAGCTCTACGATACCATTCCTTTATTGTTTTTATATTGTTGATTTATTATTTCAGAATCCCTTTATAGTTTCCTGAAGTCCTTGGATATTGATGTAGAAGTTGAGCATCCATTTTTCGGTAAAGTCAAAGAATATATAAGAGAAACCTTGATAAAGAATTATTACCTTCACTGTGAGTTTGATGAGAAAACGAAAATACAAACTTTCCAATGGGGGATTCGAGCTGAAATTGAAATCTCAAAGATGAAGGTTTTACAGTTCGTGTGTGAGGTAACTATTTCAGTTGACTTATAAGCACATTGTCAGGTTATTATTGATTTACAGATGTATGGAAATAAGCAACCAAAAGACTGGCCAGAACATTACAGAGCGGCCGAGAATCAGTTCAAAGAAAGAGAAGAGCTAAAGGAAGAAACAAGGGATGAATCAAGCTAGTCACCGATACTGGTAGAACTACAATATAAAGTTTATTTGTATACAAAAATTGTATCTTCTTAACTAATACAATATAAATAAAAAGATATAGGAAAATGTTAAATCTCATTGGTCCTTACATTGCGTTGTAAGCTGGGCCGCGACCTCCTTCTGGGACCACCCAGTTATTCTGGCTGGGGTCCTTGATGTTGCACGTCTTACGGTGGATGGCCCTCTCCAGAATCGAGTGGCACAAACTCATACACACCAGCGGGACAATAACAATCTTCGAGTCCGTCGAAGATGCCTAAGTTTCGTTTGACAGGATTTTGCGAGTTTAAAGTGTTGCATAACATAATTTGTGTTATACACTATATGTACGCTTTTAGTTGACTTTAAAAGATTCCAGTTGTGTTTTGATGACATTTGGGTGATTATTTTATGAACTTTTAAACAATTCATTAATAAAAAAAACTTATTTTTGTGTAATGCTCTAATTTTTCATTAGGTACAATCCTTTTAACTAACTTTCGGCAAGGTAATAAAACCCGTGGCAAAGCTACTACTAAGCATCCTCCAGGAAAAGTGAGATTGGGGATACTGTGAAAACTGCCGGTGCCCTGGTGAGATCCTATTGCCGTCTTCGAAGTGATGCTTTATGAACGGATGGTGTTTGAACCTGCGAAGAAACGAACATTACCGCATTACCGATCTTTGGATATTCAGTACTTTTGGAATTCCTTGTACGGGCTCAGGTACAGATCGATGTAATCCAAACCCGACTGCGATCAGGGATACCTCGTCGTTAAATGATACAGAAAGGATCCTCCGTAGGTGTTCTTATCCAAGGGCCAGCCGATGGTGTGCTCCGCGCATCCGGTTTATGTTTGAATCATTCGTCGCGATATCTTTAACGCTCCCGTCATCGTTGTACAGGACTTCGGAAGGTGCATAACCCGGGCCCACTGCCTCAGCTTGCTCTCCCAACCACTGAATAACGTGTCCCAGCGGGACGATATAGTTCCCGTGATTAAACATCGGAGTTCCTGACGAAATATCATTTATTCAATATATAAATCGATTTAAGACAAAGAATCCAACCTGGCAGGGCTGGTACCGGAATCCTACCGGTGCTAGTTAATAGACCGAACTTATCCTCCGTTAGGGGAGTGTTCAGAGGCGCGCCCTTCTCTTTCCAGTCCCATTTATGGGGCCTTCTCGACGATGATTACCTAAAAATCTATGTTCCGTATAGACCACCGATCAAGTGTGCTATGACTTCGATTCCACCGACCCTGATTTTCTTCCCTTCCGCGTCCAACAGTTGTTTGGCTCGTATAGTCGCGCTTATTCCAGTTGCACCATCGCCGACTATCAGAATATCAGTTTACATCTAGAATGTGTAATTTAAGAAAAATTAATCCTTTCAAGGTAAGTAATAATTTTAGCATGACATGTCAGACAGAAATTGTGAAGAATATATATTATAAATTTAAATAGTGTAGATACTTAAAGTGGTAGAAAAAAATAGTGTTTTAAGCTGGGCATATATTTTTTCAGACTATTGAAGAAGAATTAACAGACTGTAACAGGAATAAAGCCAAAGCCAAGTCTCTTTGAAACAATTTTTTTGTTTTAATACGGACAAATTCTATGCATATTTATAATCAGACTTATAGACAGACAGGTAAAATAATAAAAATGATATCAATAAAATAATTGGTTATATAATGTTTAATTCATAATAATATATATTGTACAATTTTCTTAATATGTCACTCAAATTACCAATATTAATCTACGGGATAACGATGTCTTCTTTTCTTACTTAAATGGTAGTTGTTAAAAATAGAACCTTTTTTATTTATTATTATAGCAATAATATAGAATAAATTATGTTTTAATGAAAAAACAGCTGAATCATAGTGCATTTTATATTAAAATTACCTTTCCATCTTGGATCTTCTTCTCTTGGATGAATGAAATATAGTGTGTTATCTTAGAAAATTGATCCGAATATATTCCTATTTAACCCAACTGCTGGACTAGAAAATATGATTAGTTATATTTAAGAGTTCAAAGGTTACTTCACAATATACTATAAATAAAATAAAGCTCCAGACAATAATTGTATCATTACATATAATCATTTTAAGCTATAAAATTTAAAATATCTTATAAAATTTATTTTCGACAAATTAATTAAATATTCCGAATTAAAATGAAATTTTAGATATTTTCAACGAATTCCCTAAATGCAAACTCATTTTCTTTTATTTTAACAGGGAATTGTATAATTAAAGGTAACAGAAATACCTTACTCAAAAAATCAAAGTCCAACTCAGAGGTTCAAACAAAATATATCAAAATAAACTGAGCTCAGTGCAATTTTTATTTATTAACCTTTGCCAACAAAGTAACTTATATCTATAAATGTAATTTTATGAAAATCGGTCTTATAACATAAATATAATACTAAATAACACATAAAGTCACAGTTCAGAATCCTTTTTCTCATCTTCTATGTTGATTGTCTCCTATATATCAATCTTGGAATAATTCTATGTCCAAAATATTACTACAATATTAAATAAGTGTATTTTCATCTGTAATAAGATTGTGGGAAAATAAAAATGATACGGCAAGACCGATTGTTTAGAAACAGACATTTGACAAGATTGTAGAAATTTGTTTTTTGGGTTGCCGAGCGAATTTAAACCAAATAAAATTACCTGACATCTGTGGAATTTTCGAAAAATTTATCTAGTAATCCTAGTTAATAGAGCACATTCAATCCATATTTAGCTACTAGGTCACGAGAATTTTTGATATTTACGCCTTCACCCAAGCACATCTAAATAATAATGTAAGGAAAAAGGCTTTAAAAAACTCTGTATCAATAATTTCTTACAAAAGCTTATATTGTTCCCAATCATAAGACTGCGTAGTGTTGTTCATTCTCAAGGAACTCAGTATATTGTACTTCTAAGTTTAAAAGGTGACCTAATTTTAAGATTTGTTGGAATTGGCATCATCCTGAAAATAGACTATAAAAATACACTTGATATCATAAAAACTAATTTAAATTACCTCTGACATGCCTTGTACTTTACCAATAAGACCGTTGTCAAAATCTACCACATTGTCAAACATTCTATCAATCATATCGAAAATAGTCTACAATTTTGTTTTCCTATTTTTATTTTTGGACTTTGTTGGTTGCTGGAGAGGAGTTTTAGAGTTTTCTTGCTGTTTGTGTGTTTACCCTTCAATCTCAGGAATATTCACTAAACCAGGTAACATTTTCAGAAGCGATCCTTTTTCGATCTTCCTGATCCAGCGACTTCTAAATCATCAACCGTGCATTTTGTTGTAAATGATTTCTTATGGGCTGGCCCAGACTATCTCCAAGTTAACCTCCAAATTACGTTTTTGAGCAGCTTCATACACAATAAAAATGGGTAATTTTATCATTTGATTTTGTTCTTTGCAATTACCTGAAATAAAGGTAAGTTATCTAATCATCATTTTCTATAATAAATTGTCTACCCATTGCTTCAAATGAGAACTCCTCCTTGTTTTGTTAATATAATTTAGAGCTTGCAATGCAGCTTCATTACGAGCATTTTTTATCGTTTGCGCCTCTCCATAAAATTTGACGTCGTTGACGTTAAAATGGACTTTGAAAGGTCCCTTCGTGTCAGAATCATTTCTTCTAACATGAAGAGTATCATTAAAATGAACCGTGTCATTCATTTTATGCAAATAAGATTTTTTCTCTGAAATGTCTGGTGATGCAGTCTTGCCTTCTATTTGTTCCTAAAAGGCACCTTATTTATATGTCTATATTTAACTAAACAATATTGAATACCAAAATATCATTAATTATAGAGTATTGTACAGACATCCCTACCTTTAATGCTAAATTGTTTAGTAAAGCTACAGGTGTTTCTTCAGGTTCTTTTCACTCTTTTTGATCTTCAAAGAATGATGTTGATATTCTGTATTTTTCAGAGCCCTCTGTGCAGCTTTCCTTTGAGCATTCTTCAAGCTTTTATCATCCACTGCTTAATTTTCATTTCCTAAATAGAAAGCGATGGTAAAAACTGTATTGTGCAGAGGTCAATGAAATTTTTGATATATAATTGCATCTAATAATTTCACATTAATATACCTCTTCGTTAATTAATTCATATGAAAATGTAATATCATTACATTCAGCAATTCGTGACTAGAACTTAATGCGGATTTGTCTTCTGCTGGTTCACTAGTCAAACCTAAAACTCGGTTTGTTTCTGGCACAGAGGGATTATTTTTCCACGTTTCCGAATAAAGATACCACGATGAGGTATCTATTATTCTTCAAAGTTAAAAGCGTCCCAGATATAGATCCTTTTATACCAGTGAATTAACTATAAACATTGCTATTTACCAACAATAGAGTCCCTGTCGCCAAAAATATTTTTATATCATTTAATAACAATCCATAACTTAAGCTTAACAAGGAAAATAATAGTAGTATACAATTAAAGCAAATCATACTCAAATAATATAAAGAGAAAACATATATAACCGGGGAAACACACTAGAACTAACCTTAACATAATAATATAGAGCTGTAGGGGGTAAAAAAAATTTCGACATTCTTGATAAAAACTATCGATATTATTAGTAAAAATATAGATAATTTTGGCTAATCTATTGATTTGGTTTATATTGGTTTATTTTTTTTAATACCGTAGTTATTGCACTAAAGATTTCGGTATTTTTTTTCCTCCCATATATTGATTTTTTTTAATTATTTTCTATCGATATGTTTTCTGGCCGCGGACATATTTAAAAATATCAATTAACATATTAAAATACAATAAAATATTTGTGGGGTATTATTCCATTTCATAGAAAAATTCCATTCGTTTTTACAGATCCACAGAACATTCAAATATAAAAGTAATACTACTTCGTTTAAAATTAAATTATAAATTGCATGTTATTGCATGTAATTATTATAATACTATACAGTAATTTTTTTTTCTTGTCTTTTTTAAAGTTAGTTTATTATTAAGCCTATTGACTGGCGAGTTATTATTAAGCCTATTGACTTAGAAATTATCCCAGAAGACATCCCGTCTTACCCAGCCTGGTTACTGGCGTGACTGGGATCATTTTCCTTGTCGGATTTTGTACTCTTATCTAAGGGCATTCACAAACATCACAAATTTACTTACATGCCCCAGCAGAATTCGAACTCGCGACTATCGCAACAGGGGGACCATCCTGTCGCCTTTACTACTGCGGCAACTAAGCCAGCTATTAAATCGTTTATCATGAAAAAATATTTTATAAAATAAATAAACTTTTTTATAACTATTAATTTGTGATATGTATGGTTGCAGAATGTATGAGCAAATTTAAAAAATTCCCTTATTTCTCATATGATTTATCTACCAAATACTTCATTATAATGAATCAAAAATTATGGATAAATGATACAGGGTTTTGTAGAAGGGTCGGGGTCAGGATATAATGAGTCAAGTAATAAGGGGTCAAGTTAATGGTAGGTTTTATCAGGATAAACGATATAAATGTGCATGTATTTTGATTTTGTTGATTTGACATTTAGCATGATTTTTTTATTATTGAAATTCACGCCATTTCCTTTAGCTTGTAGGATTGGTTGCATATATCACTTTAATTCTCAACTCCCCACTCTAAACGTTTTTTCCGCTCTATTCTAGGTTTTATTTGAATTAAATATTGGGTTTATTTTGTGTTATGTCAGTTCTATTGCTGCTTTTTAACGTTATTATTCAGTTTCTTTAATAATAACAGGATAACAGTGCATTTAATTTGATTTGTGCTTTTAATGTGAAGATTTATGGTTTTTATATGAAAAAAATCAAAATACCGTGGGGTAAGGTAATGCTCTAAAACTGATTTTGTTTATAATGTATTTTTAATATGCAGGAATGGTTGATGGTGAACTGAAATCTTGATTCTTGATGTATTGAAACATTTTCGTACCACCGATCAAATCACCTTCAGAGACAGTAGTGTTGTATATTTTAATTGTTATGATAATATTTTACGTATATCAAATTACTAGAAGAAATTAAACTAAAAGTTTTTAATATACGAACAGTTTTTACTTCATTGAATATTCCATATTTATGTTTATTATATAAAAGGGAAGAATAAGAATATATATGTATATTTGCTTTTAGGTGCGCTGATTGTTATTCTACAATTTTAAAAATAATCTCACTTATGACGCCTTTGTTATAATGTATAAATTTTAAATTTTTCAATACTTAGGTTTTATTAAATGGAATTTGAAAATGGTTAGTAAGTGTTAGCTCATGATATATTTTGCGTATACTTTAATATGCAGACGTAAATTACTTCAATGATTATTATAAATCAAATATATTTTCGGGCATATATTGAAGATATTTTTAAGACAAATGTTAGTAACATCATTTTTAAATTACTCACTTAACTTTATTATGGGAGAAACATGATTAACTTAAAAAATAGTGGTCGAATCGACTGTTTTTATTCGATAGTTACCAACACTAATTCAATTTTAGTTGGGGCAGTAAGGAAATGCACTTTTTTATTAGAACATAATTAGCGTTGGGAACTATGGCTAATCAGTCGCTAGTTTCGGTTCGACTGATTGTATTACTTTTTACTATCGATTGTTTTTGAGTCGTGTACTTTTAGTTACTATTTTCGGTTCTACTAGTTTCATTCGACTGCTTTTTAACGTTCTGACTCTGTCGTCCTAGGCGCGACCTTGACAAAAATGTATACCGAATATATGCTTTCCTAGATTTATATATAATATATTTAGTTTTATGATTTTTTTGGTAGTTTGCTTCTAAATAAAAATATATTGTATATTAATATAGCAACACTTTGGAACGATATTTTTCAAGATTGTTAATGTAATAGGGTAAAAAATTAAAATTGTGAATGACAAATAAGTAATAGGTAATATTTCTTTTGATTGACTTTTTGGTGTGTATCTAACACCCTCGGTTTTTGTTAGAAAATATTTCTGTCCGATAATAAATAAAGCATTAATTTTATTTTAAAAAGCTCTAGTAGTTATTGTGCGATCATTTTTAATTCATGGTTATTGTAATACATGTTATATATCACATAGTAATACATGTTTAGTTTAAGTTGTATTGTATTGTTTATATTTATTTAGTATATTGTTTAAAAATAGCAATTCATCTCAGAACATTCAAATATAAAAGTAACTCCACTTCCTTTAAAATGTAAGTATTATAGATATATTAATAGTATTCAGTAATCTTTTTCTTTTTCTTTTTTAAAGTTAGTACGTGAAGGAATACGTCTCGCGTATACTAAGGTTGTAAAATATAAGCAAATATTAAATTAATTGCTCCAAGCAATTATATCCGTCCTTTCCTCTCTTACAATTTATATAGGAAAGGGATCGAACATACTCGTCTGACATTAAGAATTAAAATAAAAAGCCAAGCCGTGCATTAGATTTTGCATATTTTGTAGTGGTTAGTAGGCATGTTGGCCACAAAAAATATCGATATGTCGAAGGAAAAAATATATATATTTTTTGCAATAAGTATAAGATATATCGATATTTTACAAAAAAATGTATGTATATTTTTAATTGAAAATAAACGTAGTCAAATATTAGCCTAAAAAATATTTTTTTCTAAAACTCTTAAGGAATAACGGTATTTTTGATAAACCATTAAAATTAAGTACCAGAATTCACTAAACGTTTAAAAGTAAGTTCCGATTTGAAAGTTTTTTTTAATTGTACTTAATCTTCTGAAATTATATCATCTAAAAAATATCGATATATCGACAAAAAAATATCGATATTTTTTCTGCATCCCTAGCGGCTAGTTATTTAAATTTTTGTGTTGATAGTGCTGTATGGAGATAGCTGATACACGATTTTAAAGTTCTTCAAGTCGTAAAAATGTCGAAGAAGCGAAGATCAGTTAGCGGGTCTCAAAAAACCAAATCACAGACTGATCCAGACGTACCGGATCAAAATACAGAAAATATAATCAATGATGTAGTCAGGTACATTATTCTTAAAGCTGACGAAAATTCATTTTATACCAGATCCGAATTAAATCAAAATGTAATTCACAAAAAGGGCCAATGCGTGGATAGTGTTATACAACAAGCAATTAAGGTTCTGGAAAATGTTGGTATTATTATTGTTATATGGATGTTGTTGATATTGTTTTGCATACATTTTTAGGTATATGGTTACACACTTACTGAATATGATGATGTAAAAATGAAAAAAAAAATTTATTTTTTAATTAGTATGTTGCCTCCTGTAAATTATTCCGATGAAGAGGAAGAATGTGTTTCTAGTTATGAAACTGGTTCAAATGTACCAAATGCTGCTCACAAGATACTGACTCTATTAATTTTATCCCATATATTTATGACAAACGCGCCAGTATCAGACAGTGAGCTCTACGATACCATTCCTTTATTGTTTTTATATTGTTGATTTATTATTTCAGAATCCCTTTATAGTTTCCTGAAGTCCTTGGATATTGATGTAGAAGTTGAGCATCCATTTTTCGGTAAAGTCAAAGAATATATAAGAGAAACCTTGATAAAGAATTATTACCTTCACTGTGAGTTTGATGAGAAAACGAAAATACAAACTTTCCAATGGGGGATTCGAGCTGAAATTGAAATCTCAAAGATGAAGGTTTTACAGTTCGTGTGTGAGGTAACTATTTCAGTTGACTTATAAGCACATTGTCAGGTTATTATTGATTTACAGATGTATGGAAATAAGCAACCAAAAGACTGGCCAGAACATTACAGAGCGGCCGAGAATCAGTTCAAAGAAAGAGAAGAGCTAAAGGAAGAAACAAGGGATGAATCAAGCTAGTCACCGATACTGGTAGAACTACAATATAAAGTTTATTTGTATACAAAAATTGTATCTTCTTAACTAATACAATATAAATAAAAAGATATAGGAAAATGTTAAATCTCATTGGTCCTTACATTGCGTTGTAAGCTGGGCCGCGACCTCCTTCTGGGACCACCCAATTATTCTGGCTGGGGTCCTTGATGTTGCACGTCTTACGGTGGATGGCCCTCTCCAGAATCGAGTGGCACAAACTCATACACACCAGCGGGACAATAACAATCTTCGAGTCCGTCGAAGATGCCTAAGTTTCGTTTGACAGGATTTTGCGAGTTTAAAGTGTTGCATAACATAATTTGTGTTATACACTATATGTACGCTTTTAGTTGACTTTAAAAGATTCCAGTTGTGTTTTGATGACATTTGGGTGATTATTTTATGAACTTTTAAACAATTCATTAATAAAAAAAAACTTATTTTTGTGTAATGCTCTAATTTTTCATTAGGTACAATCCTTTTAACTAACTTTCGGCAAGGTAATAAAACCCGTGGCAAAGCTACTACTAAGCATCCTCCAGGAAAAGTGAGATTGGGGATACTGTGTAAACTGCCGGTGCCCTGGTGAGATCCTATTGCCGTCTTCGAAGTGATGCTTTATGAACGGATGGTGTTTGAACCTGCGAAGAAACGAACATTACCGCATTACCGATCTTTGGATATTCAGTTCTTTTGGAATTCCTTGTACGGGCTCAGGTACAGATTGATGTAATCCAAACCCGACGGCGATCAGGGATACCTCGTCGTTAAATGATACAGAAAGGATCCTCCGTAGGTGTTCTTATCCAAGGGCCAGCCGATGGTGTGCTCCGCGCATCCGGTTTATGTTTGAATCATTCGTCGCGATATCTTTAACGCTCCCGTCATCGTTGTACAGGACTTCGGAAGGTGCATAACCCGGGCCCACTGCCTCAGCTTGCTCTCCCAACCACTGAATAACGTGTCCCAGCGGGACGATATAGTTCCCGTGATTAAACATCGGAGTTCCTGACGAAATATCATTTATTCAATATATAAATCGATTTAAGACAAAGAATCCAACCTGGCAGGGCTGGTACCGGAATCCTACCGGTGCTAGTTAATAGACCGAACTTATCCTCCGTTAGGGGAGTGTTCAGAGGCGCGCCCTTCTCTTTCCAGTCCCATTTATGGGGCCTTCTCGACGATGATTACCTAAAAATCTATGTTCCGTATAGACCACCGATCAAGTGTGCTATGACTTCGATTCCACCGACCCTGATTTTCTTCCCTTCCGCGTCCAACAGTTGTTTGGCTCGTATAGTCGCGCTTATTCCAGTTGCACCATCGCCGACTATCAGAATATCAGTTTACATCTAGAATGTGTAATTTAAGAAAAATTAATCCTTTCAAGGTAAGTAATAATTTTAGCATGACATGTCAGACAGAAATTGTGAAGAATATATATTATAAATTTAAATAGTGTAGATACTTAAAGTGGTAGAAAAAAATAGTGTTTTAAGCTGGGCATATATTTTTTCAGACTATTGAAGAAGAATTAACAGACTGTAACAGGAATAAAGCCAAAGCCAAGTCTCTTTGAAACAATTTTTTTGTTTTAATACGGACAAATTCTATGCATATTTATAATCAGACTTATAGACAGACAGGTAAAATAATAAAAATGATATCAATAAAATAATTGGTTATATAATGTTTAATTCATAATAATATATATTGTACAATTTTCTTAATATGTCACTCAAATTACCAATATTAATCTACGGGATAACGATGTCTTCTTTTCTTACTTAAATGGTAGTTGTTAAAAATAGAACCTTTTTTATTTATTATTATAGCAATAATATAGAATATATTATGTTTTAATGAAAAAACAGCTGAATCATAGTGCATTTTATATTAAAATTACCTTTCCATCTTGGATCTTCTTCTCTTGGATGAATGAAATATAGTGTGTTATCTTAGAAAATTGATCCGAATATATTCCTATTTAACCCAACTGCTGGACTAGAAAATATGATTAGTTATATTTAAGAGTTCAAAGGTTACTTCACAATATACTATAAATAAAATAAAGCTCCAGACAATAATTGTATCATTACATATAATCATTTTAAGCTATAAAATTTAAAATATCTTATAAAATTTATTTTCGACAAATTAATTAAATATTCCGAATTAAAATGAAATTTTAGATATTTTCAACGAATTCCCTAAATGCAAACTCATTTTCTTTTATTTTAACAGGGAATTGTATAATTAAAGGTAACAGAAATACCTTACTCAAAAAATCAAAGTCCAACTCAGAGGTTCAAACAAAATATATCAAAATAAACTGAGCTCAGTGCAATTTTTATTTATTAACCTTTGCCAACAAAGTAACTTATATCTATAAATGTAATTTTATGAAAATCGGTCTTATAACATAAATATAATACTAAATAACACATAAAGTCACAGTTCAGAATCCTTTTTCTCATCTTCTATGTTGATTGTCTCCTATATATCAATCTTGGAATAATTCTATGTCCAAAATATTACTACAATATTAAATAAGTGTATTTTCATCTGTAATAAGATTGTGGGAAAATAAAAATGATACGGCAAGACCGATTGTTTAGAAACAGACATTTGACAAGATTGTAGAAATTTGTTTTTTGGGTTGCCGAGCGAATTTAAACCAAATAAAATTACCTGACATCTGTGGAATTTTCGAAAAATTTATCTAGTAATCCTAGTTAATAGAGCACATTCAATCCATATTTAGCTACTAGGTCACGAGAATTTTTGATATTTACGCCTTCACCCAAGCACATCTAAATAATAATGTAAGGAAAAAGGCTTTAAAAAACTCTGTATCAATAATTTCTTACAAAAGCTTATATTGTTCCCAATCATAAGACTGCGTAGTGTTGTTCATTCTCAAGGAACTCAGTATATTGTACTTCTAAGTTTAAAAGGTGACCTAATTTTAAGATTTGTTGGAATTGGCATCATCCTGAAAATAGACTATAAAAATACACTTGATATCATAAAAACTAATTTAAATTACCTCTGACATGCCTTGTACTTTACCAATAAGACCGTTGTCAAAATCTACCACATTGTCAAACATTCTATCAATCATATCGAAAATAGTCTACAATTTTGTTTTCCTATTTTTATTTTTGGACTTTGTTGGTTGCTGGAGAGGAGTTTTAGAGTTTTCTTGCTGTTTGTGTGTTTACCCTTCAATCTCAGGAATATTCACTAAACCAGGTAACATTTTCAGAAGCGATCCTTTTTCGATCTTCCTGATCCAGCGACTTCTAAATCATCAACCGTGCATTTTGTTGTAAATGATTTCTTATGGGCTGGCCCAGACTATCTCCAAGTTAACCTCCAAATTACGTTTTTGAGCAGCTTCATACACAATAAAAATGGGTAATTTTATCATTTGATTTTGTTCTTTGCAATTACCTGAAATAAAGGTAAGTTATCTAATCATCATTTTCTATAATAAATTGTCTACCCATTGCTTCAAATGAGAACTCCTCCTTGTTTTGTTAATATAATTTAGAGCTTGCAATGCAGCTTCATTACGAGCATTTTTTATCGTTTGCGCCTCTCCATAAAATTTGACGTCGTTGACGTTAAAATGGACTTTGAAAGGTCCCTTCGTGTCAGAATCATTTCTTCTAACATGAAGAGTATCATTAAAATGAACCGTGTCATTCATTTTATGCAAATAAGATTTTTTCTCTGAAATGTCTGGTGATGCAGTCTTGCCTTCTATTTGTTCCTAAAAGGCACCTTATTTATATGTCTATATTTAACTAAACAATATTGAATACCAAAATATCATTAATTATAGAGTATTGTACAGACATCCTTACCTTTAATGCTAAATTGTTTAGTAAAGCTACAGGTGTTTCTTCAGGTTCTTTTCACTCTTTTTGATCTTCAAAGAATGATGTTGATATTCTGTATTTTTCAGAGCCCTCTGTGCAGCTTTCCTTTGAGCATTCTTCAAGCTTTTACCATCCACTGCTTAATTTTCATTTCCTAAATAGAAAGCGATGGTAAAAACTGTATTGTGCAGAGGTCAATGAAATTTTTGATATATAATTGCATCTAATAATTTCACATTAATATACCTCTTCGTTAATTAATTCATATGAAAATGTAATATCATTACATTCAGCAATTCGTGACTAGAACTTAATGCGGATTTGTCTTCTGCTGGTTCACTAGTCAAACCTAAAACTCGGTTTGTTTCTGGCACAGAGGGATTATTTTTCCACGTTTCCGAATAAAGATACCACGATGAGGTATCTATTATTCTTCAAAGTTAAAAGCGTCCCAGATATAGATCCTTTTATACCAGTGAATTAACTATAAACATTGCTATTTACCAACAATAGAGTCCCTGTCGCCAAAAATATTTTTATATCATTTAATAACAATCCATAACTTAAGCTTAACAAGGAAAATAATAGTAGTATACAATTAAAGCAAATCATACTCAAATAATATAAAGAGAAAACATATATAACCGGGGAAACACACTAGAACTAACCTTAACATAATAATATAGAGCTGTAGGGGGTAAAAAAAATTTCGATATTCTTGATAAAAACTATCGATATTATTAGTAAAAATATAGATAATTTTGGCTAATCTATCGATTTGGTTTATATTGGTTTATTTTTTTTAATACCGTAGTTATTGCACTAAAGATTTCGGTATTTTTTTTCCTCCCATATATTGATTTTTTAAAATTATTTTCTATCGATATGTTTTCTGGCCGCGGACATATTTAAAAATATCAATTAACATATTAAAATACAATAAAATATTTGTGGGGTATTATTCCATTTCATAGAAAAATTCCATTCTTTTTTACAGATCCACAGAACATTCAAATATAAAAGTAATACTACTTCGTTTAAAATTAAATTATAAATTGCATGTTATTGCATGTAATTATTATAATACTATACAGTAATTTTTTTTTCTTGTCTTTTTTAAAGTTAGTTTATTATTAAGCCTACTGACTGGCGAGTGGCCAACTTAGAAATTATCCCAGAAGACATCCCGTCTTACCCAGCCTGGTTACTGGCGTGACTGGGATCATTTTCCTTGTCGGATTTTGTACTCTTACCTAAGGGCATTCACAAACATCACAAATTTACTTACATGCCCCAGCAGAATTCGAACTCGCGACTATCGCAACAGGGGGACCATCCTGTCGCCTTTACTACTGCGGCAACTAAGCCAGCTATTAAATCGTTTATCATGAAAAAATATTTTATAAAATAAATAAACTTTTTTATAACTATTAATTTGTGATATGTATGGTTGCAGAATGTATGAGCAAATTTAAAAAATTCCCTTATTTCTCATATGATTTATCTACCAAATACTTCATTATAATGAATCAAAAATTATGGATAAATGATACAGGGTTTTGTAGAAGGGTCGGGGTCAGGATATAATGAGTCAAGTAATAAGGGGTCAAGTTAATGGTAGGTTTTATCAGGATAAACGATATAAATGTGCATGTATTTTGATTTTGTTGATTTGACATTTAGCATGATTTTTTTATTATTGAAATTCACGCCATTTCCTTTAGCTTGTAGGATTGGTTGCATATATCACTTTAATTCTCAACTCCCCACTCTAAACGTTTTTTCCGCTCTATTCTAGGTTTTATTTGAATTAAATATTGGGTTTATTTTGTGTTATGTCAGTTCTATTGCTGCTTTTTAACGTTATTATTCGGTTTCTTTAATAATAACAGGATAACAGTGCATTTAATTTGATTTGTGCTTTTAATGTGAAGATTTATGGTTTTTATATGAAAAAAATCAAAATACCGTGGGGTAAGGTAATGCTCTAGAACTGATTTTGTTTATAATGTATTTTTAATGTGCAGGAATGGTTGATGGTGAACTGAAATCTTGATTCTTGATGTATTGAAACATTTTCGTACCACCGATCAAATCACCTTCAGAGACAGTAGTGTTGTATATTTTAATTGTTATGATAATATTTTACGTATATCAAATTACTAGAAGAAATTAAACTAAAAGTTTTTAATATACGAACAGTTTTTACTTCATTGAATATTCCATATTTATGTTTATTATATAAAAGGGAAGAATAAGAATATATATGTATATTTGCTTTTAGGTGCGCTGATTGTTATTCTAAAATTTTAAAAATAATCTCACTTATGACGCCTTTGTTATAATGTATAAATTTTAAATTTTTCAATACTTAGGTTTTATTAAATGGAATTTGAAAATGGTTAGTAAGTGTTAGCTCATGATATATTTTGCGTATACTTTAATATGCAGACGTAAATTACTTCAATGATTATTATAAATCAAATATATTTTCGGGCATATATTGAAGATATTTTTAAGACAAATGTTAGTAACATCATTTTTAAATTACTCACTTAACTTTATTATGGGAGAAACATGATTAACTTAAAAAATAGTGGTCGAATCGACTGTTTTTATTCGATAGTTACCAACACTAATTCAATTTTAGTTGGGGCAGTAAGGAAATGCACTTTTTTATTAGAACATAATTAGCGTTGGGAACTATGGCTAATCAGTCGCTAGTTTCGGTTCGACTGATTGTATTACTTTTTACTATCGACTGTTTTTGAGTCGTGTACTTTTAGTTACTATTTTCGGTTCTACTAGTTTCATTCGACTGCTTTTTAACGTTCTGACTCTGTCGTCCTAGGCGCGACCTTGACAAAAATGTATACCGAATTTATGCTTTCCTAGATTTATATATAATATATTTAGTTTTATGATTTTTTTGGTAGTTTGCTTCTAAATAAAAATATATTGTATATTAATATAGCAACACTTTGGAACGATATTTTTCAAGATTGTTAATGTAATAGGGTAAAAAATTAAAATTGTGAATGACAAATAAGTAATAGGTAATATTTCTTTTGATTGACTTTTTGGTGTGTATCTAACACCCTCGGTTTTTGTTAGAAAATATTTCTGTCCGATAATAAATAAAGCATTAATTTTATTTTAAAAAGCTCTAGTAGTTATTGTGCGATCATTTTTAATTCATGGTTATTGTAATACATGTTATATATCACATAGTAATACATGTTTAGTTTAAGTTGTATTGTATTGTTTATATGTATTTAGTATATTGTTTAAAAATAGCAATTCATCTCAGAACATTCAAATATAAAAGTAACTCCACTTCCTTTAAAATGTAAGTATTATAGATATATTAATAGTATTCAGTAATGTTTTTTTTTTCTTTTTTAAAGTTAGTACGTGAAGGAATACGTCTCGCGTATACTAAGGTTGTAAAATATAAGCAAATATTAAATTAATTGCTCCAAGCAATTATATCCGTCCTTTCCTCTCTTACAATTTATATAGGAAAGGGATCGAACATACTCGTCTGACATTAAGAATTAAAATAAAAAGCCAAGCCGTGCATTAGATTTTGCATATTTTGTAGTGGTTAGTAGGCATGTTGGCCACAAAAAATATCGATATGTCGAAGGAAAAAATATCCATATTTTTTGCAATAAGTATAAGATATATCGATATTTTACAAAAAAATGTATGTATATTTTTAATTGAAAATAAACGTAGTCAAATATTAGCCTAAAAAATATTTTTTTCTAAAACTCTTAAGGAATAACGGTATTTTTGATAAACCATTAAAATTAAGTACCAGAATTCACTAAACGTTTAAAAGTAAGTTCCGATTTGAAAGTTTTTTTTAATTGTACTTAATCTTCTGAAATTATATCATCTAAAAAATATCGATATATCGACAAAAAAATATCGATATTTTTTCTGCATCCCTAGCGGCTAGTTATTTAAATTTTTGTGTTGATAGTGCTGTATGGAGATAGCTGATACACGATTTTAAAGTTCTTCAAGTCGTAAAAATGTCGAAGAAGCGAAGATCAGTTAGCGGGTCTCAAAAAACCAAATCACAGACTGATCCAGACGTACCGGATCAAAATACAGAAAATATAATCAATGATGTAGTCAGGTACATTATTCTTAAAGCTGACGAAAAGTCATTTTATACCAGATCCGAATTAAATCAAAATGTAATTCACAAAAAGGGCCAATGCGTGGATAGTGTTATACAACAAGCAATTAAGGTTCTGGAAAATGTTGGTATTATTATTGTTATATGGATGTTGTTGATATTGTTTTGCATACATTTTTAGGTATATGGTTACACACTTACTGAATATGATGATGTAAAAATGAAAAAAAAAATTTATTTTTTAATTAGTATGTTGCCTTCTGTAAATTATTCCGATGAAGAGGAAGAATGTGTTTCTAGTTATGAAACTGGTTCAAATGTACCAAATGCTGCTCACAAGATACTGACTCTATTAATTTTATCCCATATATTTATGACAAACGCGCCAGTATCAGACAGTGAGCTCTACGATACCATTCCTTTATTGTTTTTATATTGTTGATTTATTATTTCAGAATCCCTTTATAGTTTCCTGAAGTCCTTGGATATTGATGTAGAAGTTGAGCATCCATTTTTCGGTAAAGTCAAAGAATATATAAGAGAAACCTTGATAAAGAATTATTACCTTCACTGTGAGTTTGATGAGAAAACGAAAATACAAACTTTCCAATGGGGGATTCGAGCTGAAATTGAAATCTCAAAGATGAAGGTTTTACAGTTCGTGTGTGAGGTAACTATTTCAGTTGACTTATAAGCACATTGTCAGGTTATTATTGATTTACAGATGTATGGAAATAAGCAACCAAAAGACTGGCCAGAACATTACAGAGCGGCCGAGAATCAGTTCAAAGAAAGAGAAGAGCTAAAGGAAGAAACAAGGGATGAATCAAGCTAGTCACCGATACTGGTAGAACTACAATATAAAGTTTATTTGTATACAAAAATTGTATCTTCTTAACTAATACAATATAAATAAAAAGATATAGGAAAATGTTAAATCTCATTGGTCCTTACATTGCGTTGTAAGCTGGGCCGCGACCTCCTTCTGGGACCACCCAGTTATTCTGGCTGGGGTCCTTGATGTTGCACGTCTTACGGTGGATGGCCCTCTCCAGAATCGAGTGGCACAAACTCATACACACCAGCGGGACAATAACAATCTTCGAGTCCGTCGAAGATGCCTAAGTTTCGTTTGACAGGATTTTGCGAGTTTAAAGTGTTGCATAACATAATTTGTGTTATACACTATATGTACGCTTTTAGTTGACTTTAAAAGATTCCAGTTGTGTTTTGATGACATTTGGGTGATTATTTTATGAACTTTTAAACAATTCATTAATAAAAAAAACTTATTTTTGTGTAATGCTCTAATTTTTCATTAGGTACAATCCTTTTAACTAACTTTCGGCAAGGTAATAAAACCCGTGGCAAAGCTACTACTAAGCATCCTCCAGGAAAAGTGAGATTGGGGATACTGTGAAAACTGCCGGTGCCCTGGTGAGATCCTATTGCCGTCTTCGAAGTGATGCTTTATGAACGGATGGTGTTTGAACCTGCGAAGAAACGAACATTACCGCATTACCGATCTTTGGATATTCAGTACTTTTGGAATTCCTTGTACGGGCTCAGGTACAGATTGATGTAATCCAAACCCGACGGCGATCAGGGATACCTCGTCGTTAAATGATACAGAAAGGATCCTCCGTAGGTGTTCTTATCCAAGGGCCAGCCGATGGTGTGCTCCGCGCATCCGGTTTATGTTTGAATCATTCGTCGCGATATCTTTAACGCTCCCGTCATCGTTGTACAGGACTTCGGAAGGTGCATAACCCGGGCCCACTGCCTCAGCTTGCTCTCCCAACCACTGAATAACGTGTCCCAGCGGGACGATATAGTTCCCGTGATTAAACATCGGAGTTCCTGACGAAATATCATTTATTCAATATATAAATCGATTTAAGACAAAGAATCCAACCTGGCAGGGCTGGTACCGGAATCCTACCGGTGCTAGTTAATAGACCGAACTTATCCTCCGTTAGGGGAGTGTTCAGAGGCGCGCCCTTCTCTTTCCAGTCCCATTTATGGGGCCTTCTCGACGATGATTACCTAAAAATCTATGTTCCGTATAGACCACCGATCAAGTGTGCTATGACTTCGATTCCACCGACCCTGATTTTCTTCCCTTCCGCGTCCAACAGTTGTTTGGCTCGTATAGTCGCGCTTATTCCAGTTGCACCATCGCCGACTATCAGAATATCAGTTTACATCTAGAATGTGTAATTTAAGAAAAATTAATCCTTTCAAGGTAAGTAATAATTTTAGCATGACATGTCAGACAGAAATTGTGAAGAATATATATTATAAATTTAAATAGTGTAGATACTTAAAGTGGTAGAAAAAAATAGTGTTTTAAGCTGGGCATATATTTTTTCAGACTATTGAAGAAGAATTAACAGACTGTAACAGGAATAAAGCCAAAGCCAAGTCTCTTTGAAACAATTTTTTTGTTTTAATATGGACAAATTCTATGCATATTTATAATCAGACTTATATACAGACAGGTAAAATAATAAAAATGATATCAATAAAATAATTGGTTATATAATGTTTAATTCATAATAATATATATTGTACAATTTTCTTAATATGTCACTCAAATTACCAATATTAATCTACGGGATAACGATGTCTTCTTTTCTTACTTAAATGGTAGTTGTTAAAAATAGAACCTTTTTTATTTATTATTATAGCAATAATATAGAATAAATTATGTTTTAATGAAAAAACAGCTGAATCATAGTGCATTTTATATTAAAATTACCTTTCCATCTTGGATCTTCTTCTCTTGGATGAATGAAATATAGTGTGTTATCTTAGAAAATTGATCCGAATATATTCCTATTTAACCCAACTGCTGGACTAGAAAATATGATTAGTTATATTTAAGAGTTCAAAGTTTACTTCACAATATACTATAAATAAAATAAAGCTCCAGACAATAATTGTATCATTACATATAATCATTTTAAGCTATAAAATTTAAAATATCTTATAAAATTTATTTTCGACAAATTAATTAAATATTCCGAATTAAAATGAAATTTTAGATATTTTCAACGAATTCCCTAAATGCAAACTCATTTTCTTTTATTTTAACAGGGAATTGTATAATTAAAGGTAACAGAAATACCTTACTCAAAAAATCAAAGTCCAACTCAGAGGTTCAAACAAAATATATCAAAATAAACTGAGCTCAGTGCAATTTTTATTTATTAACCTTTGCCAACAAAGTAACTTATATCTATAAATGTAATTTTATGAAAATCGGTCTTATAACATAAATATAATACTAAATAACACATAAAGTCACAGTTCAGAATCCTTTTTCTCATCTTCTATGTTGATTGTCTCCTATATATCAATCTTGGAATAATTCTATGTCCAAAATATTACTACAATATTAAATAAGTGTATTTTCATCTGTAATAAGATTGTGGGAAAATAAAAATGATACGGCAAGACCGATTGTTTAGAAACAGACATTTGACAAGATTGTAGAAATTTGTTTTTTGGGTTGCCGAGCGAATTTAAACCAAATAAAATTACCTGACATCTGTGGAATTTTCGAAAAATTTATCTAGTAATCCTAGTTAATAGAGCACATTCAATCCATATTTAGCTACTAGGTCACGAGAATTTTTGATATTTACGCCTTCACCCAAGCACATCTAAATAATAATGTAAGGAAAAAGGCTTTAAAAAACTCTGTATCAATAATTTCTTACAAAAGCTTATATTGTTCCCAATCATAAGACTGCGTAGTGTTGTTCATTCTCAAGGAACTCAGTATATTGTACTTCTAAGTTTAAAAGGTGACCTAATTTTAAGATTTGTTGGAATTGGCATCATCCTGAAAATAGACTATAAAAATACACTTGATATCATAAAAACTAATTTAAATTACCTCTGACATGCCTTGTACTTTACCAATAAGACCGGTGTCAAAATCTACCACATTGTCAAACATTCTATCAATCATATCGAAAATAGTCTACAATTTTGTTTTCCTATTTTTATTTTTGGACTTTGTTGGTTGCTGGAGAGGAGTTTTAGAGTTTTCTTGCTGTTTGTGTGTTTACCCTTCAATCTCAGGAATATTCACTAAACCAGGTAACATTTTCAGAAGCGATCCTTTTTCGATCTTCCTGATCCAGCGACTTCTAAATCATCAACCGTGCATTTTGTTGTAAATGATTTCTTATGGGCTGGCCCAGACTATCTCCAAGTTAACCTCCAAATTACGTTTTTGAGCAGCTTCATACACAATAAAAATGGGTAATTTTATCATTTGATTTTGTTCTTTGCAATTACCTGAAATAAAGGTAAGTTATCTAATCATCATTTTCTATAATAAATTGTCTACCCATTGCTTCAAATGAGAACTCCTCCTTGTTTTGTTAATATAATTTAGAGCTTGCAATGCAGCTTCATTACGAGCATTTTTTATCGTTTGCGCCTCTCCATAAAATTTGACGTCGTTGACGTTAAAATGGACTTTGAAAGGTCCCTTCGTGTCAGAATCATTTCTTCTAACATGAAGAGTATCATTAAAATGAACCGTGTCATTCATTTTATGCAAATAAGATTTTTTCTCTGAAATGTCTGGTGATGCAGTCTTGCCTTCTATTTGTTCCTAAAAGGCACCTTATTTATATGTCTATATTTAACTAAACAATATTGAATACCAAAATATCATTAATTATAGAGTATTGTACAGACATCCTTACCTTTAATGCTAAATTGTTTAGTAAAGCTACAGGTGTTTCTTCAGGTTCTTTTCACTCTTTTTGATCTTCAAAGAATGATGTTGATATTCTGTATTTTTCAGAGCCCTCTGTGCAGCTTTCCTTTGAGCATTCTTCAAGCTTTTACCATCCACTGCTTAATTTTCATTTCCTAAATAGAAAGCGATGGTAAAAACTGTATTGTGCAGAGGTCAATGAAATTTTTGATATATAATTGCATCTAATAATTTCACATTAATATACCTCTTCGTTAATTAATTCATATGAAAATGTAATATCATTACATTCAGCAATTCGTGACTAGAACTTAATGCGGATTTGTCTTCTGCTGGTTCACTAGTCAAACCTAAAACTCGGTTTGTTTCTGGCACAGAGGGATTATTTTTCCACGTTTCCGAATAAAGATACCACGATGAGGTATCTATTATTCTTCAAAGTTAAAAGCGTCCCAGATATAGATCCTTTTATACCAGTGAATTAACTATAAACATTGCTATTTACCAACAATAGAGTCCCTGTCGCCAAAAATATTTTTATATCATTTAATAACAATCCATAACTTAAGCTTAACAAGGAAAATAATAGTAGTATACAATTAAAGCAAATCATACTCAAATAATATAAAGAGAAAACATATATAACCGGGGAAACACACTAGAACTAACCTTAACATAATAATATAGAGCTGTAGGGGGTAAAAAAAATTCGATATTCTTGATAAAAACTATCGATATTATTAGTAAAAATATAGATAATTTTGGCTAATCTATTGATTTGGTTTATATTGGTTTATTTTTTTTAATACCGTAGTTATTGCACTAAAGATTTCGGTATTTTTTTTCCTCCCATATATTGATTTTTTAAAATTATTTTCTATCGATATGTTTTCTGGCCGCGGACATATTTAAAAATATCAATTAACATATTAAAATACAATAAAATATTTGTGGGGTATTATTCCATTTCATAGAAAAATTCCATTCTTTTTTACAGATCCACAGAACATTCAAATATAAAAGTAATACTACTTCGTTTAAAATTAAATTATAAATTGCATGTTATTGCATGTAATTATTATAATACTATACAGTAATTTTTTTTTCTTGTCTTTTTTAAAGTTAGTTTATTATTAAGCCTACTGACTGGCGAGTGGCCAACTTAGAAATTATCCCAGAAGACATCCCGTCTTACCCAGCCTGGTTACTGGCGTGACTGGGATCATTTTCCTTGTCGGATTTTGTACTCTTACCTAAGGGCATTCACAAACATCACAAATTTACTTACATGCCCCAGCAGAATTCGAACTCGCGACTATCGCAACAGGGGGACCATCCTGTCGCCTTTACTACTGCGGCAACTAAGCCAGCTATTAAATCGTTTATCATGAAAAAATATTTTATAAAATAAATAAACTTTTTTATAACTATTAATTTGTGATATGTATGGTTGCAGAATGTATGAGCAAATTTAAAAAATTCCCTTATTTCTCATATGATTTATCTACCAAATACTTCATTATAATGAATCAAAAATTATGGATAAATGATACAGGGTTTTGTAGAAGGGTCGGGGTCAGGATATAATGAGTCAAGTAATAAGGGGTCAAGTTAATGGTAGGTTTTATCAGGATAAACGATATAAATGTGCATGTATTTTGATTTTGTTGATTTGACATTTAGCATGATTTTTTTATTATTGAAATTCACGCCATTTCCTTTAGCTTGTAGGATTGGTTGCATATATCACTTTAATTCTCAACTCCCCACTCTAAACGTTTTTTCCGCTCTATTCTAGGTTTTATTTGAATTAAATATTGGGTTTATTTTGTGTTATGTCAGTTCTATTGCTGCTTTTTAACGTTATTATTCGGTTTCTTTAATAATAACAGGATAACAGTGCATTTAATTTGATTTGTGCTTTTAATGTGAAGATTTATGGTTTTTATATGAAAAAAATCAAAATACCGTGGGGTAAGGTAATGCTCTAAAACTGATTTTGTTTATAATGTATTTTTAATGTGCAGGAATGGTTGATGGTGAACTGAAATCTTGATTCTTGATGTATTGAAACATTTTCGTACCACCGATCAAATCACCTTCAGAGACAGTAGTGTTGTATATTTTAATTGTTATGATAATATTTTACGTATATCAAATTACTAGAAGAAATTAAACTAAAAGTTTTTAATATACGAACAGTTTTTACTTCATTGAATATTCCATATTTATGTTTATTATATAAAAGGGAAGAATAAGAATATATATGTATATTTGCTTTTAGGTGCGCTGATTGTTATTCTACAATTTTAAAAATAATCTCACTTATGACGCCTTTGTTATAATGTATAAATTTTAAATTTTTCAATACTTAGGTTTTATTAAATGGAATTTGAAAATGGTTAGTAAGTGTTAGCTCATGATATATTTTGCGTATACTTTAATATGCAGACGTAAATTACTTCAATGATTATTATAAATCAAATATATTTTCGGGCATATATTGAAGATATTTTTAAGACAAATGTTAGTAACATCATTTTTAAATTACTCACTTAACTTTATTATGGGAGAAACATGATTAACTTAAAAAATAGTGGTCGAATCGACTGTTTTTATTCGATAGTTACCAACACTAATTCAATTTTAGTTGGGGCAGTAAGGAAATGCACTTTTTTATTAGAACATAATTAGCGTTGGGAACTATGGCTAATCAGTCGCTAGTTTCGGTTCGACTGATTGTATTACTTTTTACTATCGATTGTTTTTGAGTCGTGTACTTTTAGTTACTATTTTCGGTTCTACTAGTTTCATTCGACTGCTTTTTAACGTTCTGACTCTGTCGTCCTAGGCGCGACCTTGACAAAAATGTATACCGAATTTATGCTTTCCTAGATTTATATATAATATATTTAGTTTTATGATTTTTTTGGTAGTTTGCTTCTAAATAAAAATATATTGTATATTAATATAGCAACACTTTGGAACGATATTTTTCAAGATTGTTAATGTAATAGGGTAAAAAATTAAAATTGTGAATGACAAATAAGTAATAGGTAATATTTCTTTTGATTGACTTTTTGGTGTGTATCTAACACCCTCGGTTTTTGTTAGAAAATATTTCTGTCCGATAATAAATAAAGCATTAATTTTATTTTAAAAAGCTCTAGTAGTTATTGTGCGATCATTTTTAATTCATGGTTATTGTAATACATGTTATATATCACATAGTAATACATGTTTAGTTTAAGTTGTATTGTATTGTTTATATTTATTTAGTATATTGTTTAAAAATAGCAATTCATCTCAGAACATTCAAATATAAAAGTAACTCCACTTCCTTTAAAATGTAAGTATTATAGATATATTAATAGTATTCAGTAATGTTTTTCTTTTTCTTTTTTAAAGTTAGTACGTGAAGGAATACGTCTCGCGTATACTAAGGTTGTAAAATATAAGCAAATATTAAATTAATTGCTCCAAGCAATTATATCCGTCCTTTCCTCTCTTACAATTTATATAGGAAAGGGATCGAACATACTCGTCTGACATTAAGAATTAAAATAAAAAGCCAAGCCGTGCATTAGATTTTGCATATTTTGTAGTGGTTAGTAGGCATGTTGGCCACAAAAAATATCGATATGTCGAAGGAAAAAATATATATATTTTTTGCAATAAGTATAAGATATATCGATATTTTACAAAAAAATGTATGTATATTTTTAATTGAAAATAAACGTAGTCAAATATTAGCCTAAAAAATATTTTTTTCTAAAACTCTTAAGGAATAACGGTATTTTTGATAAACCATTAAAATTAAGTACCAGAATTCACTAAACGTTTAAAAGTAAGTTCCGATTTGAAAGTTTTTTTTAATTGTACTTAATCTTCTGAAATTATATCATCTAAAAAATATCGATATATCGACAAAAAAATATCGATATTTTTTCTGCATCCCTAGCGGCTAGTTATTTAAATTTTTGTGTTGATAGTGCTGTATGGAGATAGCTGATACACGATTTTAAAGTTCTTCAAGTCGTAAAAATGTCGAAGAAGCGAAGATCAGTTAGCGGGTCTCAAAAAACCAAATCACAGACTGATCCAGACGTACCGGATCAAAATACAGAAAATATAATCAATGATGTAGTCAGGTACATTATTCTTAAAGCTGACGAAAATTCATTTTATACCAGATCCGAATTAAATCAAAATGTAATTCACAAAAAGGGCCAATGCGTGGATAGTGTTATACAACAAGCAATTAAGGTTCTGGAAAATGTTGGTATTATTATTGTTATATGGATGTTGTTGATATTGTTTTGCATACATTTTTAGGTATATGGTTACACACTTACTGAATATGATGATGTAAAAATGAAAAAAAAAATTTATTTTTTAATTAGTATGTTGCCTCCTGTAAATTATTCCGATGAAGAGGAAGAATGTGTTTCTAGTTATGAAACTGGTTCAAATGTACCAAATGCTGCTCACAAGATACTGACTCTATTAATTTTATCCCATATATTTATGACAAACGCGCCAGTATCAGACAGTGAGCTCTACGATACCATTCCTTTATTGTTTTTATATTGTTGATTTATTATTTCAGAATCCCTTTATAGTTTCCTGAAGTCCTTGGATATTGATGTAGAAGTTGAGCATCCATTTTTCGGTAAAGTCAAAGAATATATAAGAGAAACCTTGATAAAGAATTATTACCTTCACTGTGAGTTTGATGAGAAAACGAAAATACAAACTTTCCAATGGGGGATTCGAGCTGAAATTGAAATCTCAAAGATGAAGGTTTTACAGTTCGTGTGTGAGGTAACTATTTCAGTTGACTTATAAGCACATTGTCAGGTTATTATTGATTTACAGATGTATGGAAATAAGCAACCAAAAGACTGGCCAGAACATTACAGAGCGGCCGAGAATCAGTTCAAAGAAAGAGAAGAGCTAAAGGAAGAAACAAGGGATGAATCAAGCTAGTCACCGATACTGGTAGAACTACAATATAAAGTTTATTTGTATACAAAAATTGTATCTTCTTAACTAATACAATATAAATAAAAAGATATAGGAAAATGTTAAATCTCATTGGTCCTTACATTGCGTTGTAAGCTGGGCCGCGACCTCCTTCTGGGACCACCCAGTTATTCTGGCTGGGGTCCTTGATGTTGCACGTCTTACGGTGGATGGCCCTCTCCAGAATCGAGTGGCACAAACTCATACACACCAGCGGGACAATAACAATCTTCGAGTCCGTCGAAGATGCCTAAGTTTCGTTTGACAGGATTTTGCGAGTTTAAAGTGTTGCATAACATAATTTGTGTTATACACTATATGTACGCTTTTAGTTGACTTTAAAAGATTCCAGTTGTGTTTTGATGACATTTGGGTGATTATTTTATGAACTTTTAAACAATTCATTAATAAAAAAAACTTATTTTTGTGTAATGCTCTAATTTTTCATTAGGTACAATCCTTTTAACTAACTTTCGGCAAGGTAATAAAACCCGTGGCAAAGCTACTACTAAGCATCCTCCAGGAAAAGTGAGATTGGGGATACTGTGAAAACTGCCGGTGCCCTGGTGAGATCCTATTGCCGTCTTCGAAGTGATGCTTTATGAACGGATGGTGTTTGAACCTGCGAAGAAACGAACATTACCGCATTACCGATCTTTGGATATTCAGTACTTTTGGAATTCCTTGTACGGGCTCAGGTACAGATTGATGTAATCCAAACCCGACGGCGATCAGGGATACCTCGTCGTTAAATGATACAGAAAGGATCCTCCGTAGGTGTTCTTATCCAAGGGCCAGCCGATGGTGTGCTCCGCGCATCCGGTTTATGTTTGAATCATTCGTCGCGATATCTTTAACGCTCCCGTCATCGTTGTACAGGACTTCGGAAGGTGCATAACCCGGGCCCACTGCCTCAGCTTGCTCTCCCAACCACTGAATAACGTGTCCCAGCGGGACGATATAGTTCCCGTGATTAAACATCGGAGTTCCTGACGAAATATCATTTATTCAATATATAAATCGATTTAAGACAAAGAATCCAACCTGGCAGGGCTGGTACCGGAATCCTACCGGTGCTAGTTAATAGACCGAACTTATCCTCCGTTAGGGGAGTGTTCAGAGGCGCGCCCTTCTCTTTCCAGTCCCATTTATGGGGCCTTCTCGACGATGATTACCTAAAAATCTATGTTCCGTATAGACCACCGATCAAGTGTGCTATGACTTCGATTCCACCGACCCTGATTTTCTTCCCTTCCGCGTCCAACAGTTGTTTGGCTCGTATAGTCGCGCTTATTCCAGTTGCACCATCGCCGACTATCAGAATATCAGTTTACATCTAGAATGTGTAATTTAAGAAAAATTAATCCTTTCAAGGTAAGTAATAATTTTAGCATGACATGTCAGACAGAAATTGTGAAGAATATATATTATAAATTTAAATAGTGTAGATACTTAAAGTGGTAGAAAAAAATAGTGTTTTAAGCTGGGCATATATTTTTTCAGACTATTGAAGAAGAATTAACAGACTGTAACAGGAATAAAGCCAAAGCCAAGTCTCTTTGAAACAATTTTTTTGTTTTAATACGGACAAATTCTATGCATATTTATAATCAGACTTATAGACAGACAGGTAAAATAATAAAAATGATATCAATAAAATAATTGGTTATATAATGTTTAATTCATAATAATATATATTGTACAATTTTCTTAATATGTCACTCAAATTACCAATATTAATCTACGGGATAACGATGTCTTCTTTTCTTACTTAAATGGTAGTTGTTAAAAATAGAACCTTTTTTATTTATTATTATAGCAATAATATAGAATAAATTATGTTTTAATGAAAAAACAGCTGAATCATAGTGCATTTTATATTAAAATTACCTTTCCATCTTGGATCTTCTTCTCTTGGATGAATGAAATATAGTGTGTTATCTTAGAAAATTGATCCGAATATATTCCTATTTAACCCAACTGCTGGACTAGAAAATATGATTAGTTATATTTAAGAGTTCAAAGGTTACTTCACAATATACTATAAATAAAATAAAGCTCCAGACAATAATTGTATCATTACATATAATCATTTTAAGCTATAAAATTTAAAATATCTTATAAAATTTATTTTCGACAAATTAATTAAATATTCCGAATTAAAATGAAATTTTAGATATTTTCAACGAATTCCCTAAATGCAAACTCATTTTCTTTTATTTTAACAGGGAATTGTATAATTAAAGGTAACAGAAATACCTTACTCAAAAAATCAAAGTCCAACTCAGAGGTTCAAACAAAATATATCAAAATAAACTGAGCTCAGTGCAATTTTTATTTATTAACCTTTGCCAACAAAGTAACTTATATCTATAAATGTAATTTTATGAAAATCGGTCTTATAACATAAATATAATACTAAATAACACATAAAGTCACAGTTCAGAATCCTTTTTCTCATCTTCTATGTTGATTGTCTCCTATATATCAATCTTGGAATAATTCTATGTCCAAAATATTACTACAATATTAAATAAGTGTATTTTCATCTGTAATAAGATTGTGGGAAAATAAAAATGATACGGCAAGACCGATTGTTTAGAAACAGACATTTGACAAGATTGTAGAAATTTGTTTTTTGGGTTGCCGAGCGAATTTAAACCAAATAAAATTACCTGACATCTGTGGAATTTTCGAAAAATTTATCTAGTAATCCTAGTTAATAGAGCACATTCAATCCATATTTAGCTACTAGGTCACGAGAATTTTTGATATTTACGCCTTCACCCAAGCACATCTAAATAATAATGTAAGGAAAAAGGCTTTAAAAAACTCTGTATCAATAATTTCTTACAAAAGCTTATATTGTTCCCAATCATAAGACTGCGTAGTGTTGTTCATTCTCAAGGAACTCAGTATATTGTACTTCTAAGTTTAAAAGGTGACCTAATTTTAAGATTTGTTGGAATTGGCATCATCCTGAAAATAGACTATAAAAATACACTTGATATCATAAAAACTAATTTAAATTACCTCTGACATGCCTTGTACTTTACCAATAAGACCGTTGTCAAAATCTACCACATTGTCAAACATTCTATCAATCATATCGAAAATAGTCTACAATTTTGTTTTCCTATTTTTATTTTTGGACTTTGTTGGTTGCTGGAGAGGAGTTTTAGAGTTTTCTTGCTGTTTGTGTGTTTACCCTTCAATCTCAGGAATATTCACTAAACCAGGTAACATTTTCAGAAGCGATCCTTTTTCGATCTTCCTGATCCAGCGACTTCTAAATCATCAACCGTGCATTTTGTTGTAAATGATTTCTTATGGGCTGGCCCAGACTATCTCCAAGTTAACCTCCAAATTACGTTTTTGAGCAGCTTCATACACAATAAAAATGGGTAATTTTATCATTTGATTTTGTTCTTTGCAATTACCTGAAATAAAGGTAAGTTATCTAATCATCATTTTCTATAATAAATTGTCTACCCATTGCTTCAAATGAGAACTCCTCCTTGTTTTGTTAATATAATTTAGAGCTTGCAATGCAGCTTCATTACGAGCATTTTTTATCGTTTGCGCCTCTCCATAAAATTTGACGTCGTTGACGTTAAAATGGACTTTGAAAGGTCCCTTCGTGTCAGAATCATTTCTTCTAACATGAAGAGTATCATTAAAATGAACCGTGTCATTCATTTTATGCAAATAAGATTTTTTCTCTGAAATGTCTGGTGATGCAGTCTTGCCTTCTATTTGTTCCTAAAAGGCACCTTATTTATATGTCTATATTTAACTAAACAATATTGAATACCAAAATATCATTAATTATAGAGTATTGTACAGACATCCCTACCTTTAATGCTAAATTGTTTAGTAAAGCTACAGGTGTTTCTTCAGGTTCTTTTCACTCTTTTTGATCTTCAAAGAATGATGTTGATATTCTGTATTTTTCAGAGCCCTCTGTGCAGCTTTCCTTTGAGCATTCTTCAAGCTTTTATCATCCACTGCTTAATTTTCATTTCCTAAATAGAAAGCGATGGTAAAAACTGTATTGTGCAGAGGTCAATGAAATTTTTGATATATAATTGCATCTAATAATTTCACATTAATATACCTCTTCGTTAATTAATTCATATGAAAATGTAATATCATTACATTCAGCAATTCGTGACTAGAACTTAATGCGGATTTGTCTTCTGCTGGTTCACTAGTCAAACCTAAAACTCGGTTTGTTTCTGGCACAGAGGGATTATTTTTCCACGTTTCCGAATAAAGATACCACGATGAGGTATCTATTATTCTTCAAAGTTAAAAGCGTCCCAGATATAGATCCTTTTATACCAGTGAATTAACTATAAACATTGCTATTTACCAACAATAGAGTCCCTGTCGCCAAAAATATTTTTATATCATTTAATAACAATCCATAACTTAAGCTTAACAAGGAAAATAATAGTAGTATACAATTAAAGCAAATCATACTCAAATAATATAAAGAGAAAACATATATAACCGGGGAAACACACTAGAACTAACCTTAACATAATAATATAGAGCTGTAGGGGGTAAAAAAAATTTCGACATTCTTGATAAAAACTATCGATATTATTAGTAAAAATATAGATAATTTTGGCTAATCTATTGATTTGGTTTATATTGGTTTATTTTTTTTAATACCGTAGTTATTGCACTAAAGATTTCGGTATTTTTTTTCCTCCCATATATTGATTTTTTTCAATTATTTTCTATCGATATGTTTTCTGGCCGCGGACATATTTAAAAATATCAATTAACATATTAAAATACAATAAAATATTTGTGGGGTATTATTCCATTTCATAGAAAAATTCCATTCGTTTTTACAGATCCACAGAACATTCAAATATAAAAGTAATACTACTTCGTTTAAAATTAAATTATAAATTGCATGTTATTGCATGTAATTATTATAATACTATACAGTAATTTTTTTTTCTTGTCTTTTTTAAAGTTAGTTTATTATTAAGCCTATTGACTGGCGAGTTATTATTAAGCCTATTGACTTAGAAATTATCCCAGAAGACATCCCGTCTTACCCAGCCTGGTTACTGGCGTGACTGGGATCATTTTCCTTGTCGGATTTTGTACTCTTATCTAAGGGCATTCACAAACATCACAAATTTACTTACATGCCCCAGCAGAATTCGAACTCGCGACTATCGCAACAGGGGGACCATCCTGTCGCCTTTACTACTGCGGCAACTAAGCCAGCTATTAAATCGTTTATCATGAAAAAATATTTTATAAAATAAATAAACTTTTTTATAACTATTAATTTGTGATATGTATGGTTGCAGAATGTATGAGCAAATTTAAAAAATTCCCTTATTTCTCATATGATTTATCTACCAAATACTTCATTATAATGAATCAAAAATTATGGATAAATGATACAGGGTTTTGTAGAAGGGTCGGGGTCAGGATATAATGAGTCAAGTAATAAGGGGTCAAGTTAATGGTAGGTTTTATCAGGATAAACGATATAAATGTGCATGTATTTTGATTTTGTTGATTTGACATTTAGCATGATTTTTTTATTATTGAAATTCACGCCATTTCCTTTAGCTTGTAGGATTGGTTGCATATATCACTTTAATTCTCAACTCCCCACTCTAAACGTTTTTTCCGCTCTATTCTAGGTTTTATTTGAATTAAATATTGGGTTTATTTTGTGTTATGTCAGTTCTGTTGCTGCTTTTTAACGTTATTATTCAGTTTCTTTAATAATAACAGGATAACAGTGCATTTAATTTGATTTGTGCTTTTAATGTGAAGATTTATGGTTTTTATATGAAAAAAATCAAAATACCGTGGGGTAAGGTAATGCTCTAAAACTGATTTTGTTTATAATGTATTTTTAATATGCAGGAATGGTTGATGGTGAACTGAAATCTTGATTCTTGATGTATTGAAACATTTTCGTACCACCGATCAAATCACCTTCAGAGACAGTAGTGTTGTATATTTTAATTGTTATGATAATATTTTACGTATATCAAATTACTAGAAGAAATTAAACTAAAAGTTTTTAATATACGAACAGTTTTTACTTCATTGAATATTCCATATTTATGTTTATTATATAAAAGGGAAGAATAAGAATATATATGTATATTTGCTTTTAGGTGCGCTGATTGTTATTCTACAATTTTAAAAATAATCTCACTTATGACGCCTTTGTTATAATGTATAAATTTTAAATTTTTCAATACTTAGGTTTTATTAAATGGAATTTGAAAATGGTTAGTAAGTGTTAGCTCATGATATATTTTGCGTATACTTTAATATGCAGACGTAAATTACTTCAATGATTATTATAAATCAAATATATTTTCGGGCATATATTGAAGATATTTTTAAGACAAATGTTAGTAACATCATTTTTAAATTACTCACTTAACTTTATTATGGGAGAAACATGATTAACTTAAAAAATAGTGGTCGAATCGACTGTTTTTATTCGATAGTTACCAACACTAATTCAATTTTAGTTGGGGCAGTAAGGAAATGCACTTTTTTATTAGAACATAATTAGCGTTGGGAACTATGGCTAATCAGTCGCTAGTTTCGGTTCGACTGATTGTATTACTTTTTACTATCGATTGTTTTTGAGTCGTGTACTTTTAGTTACTATTTTCGGTTCTACTAGTTTCATTCGACTGCTTTTTAACGTTCTGACTCTGTCGTCCTAGGCGCGACCTTGACAAAAATGTATACCGAATATATGCTTTCCTAGATTTATATATAATATATTTAGTTTTATGATTTTTTTGGTAGTTTGCTTCTAAATAAAAATATATTGTATATTAATATAGCAACACTTTGGAACGATATTTTTCAAGATTGTTAATGTAATAGGGTAAAAAATTAAAATTGTGAATGACAAATAAGTAATAGGTAATATTTCTTTTGATTGACTTTTTGGTGTGTATCTAACACCCTCGGTTTTTGTTAGAAAATATTTCTGTCCGATAATAAATAAAGCATTAATTTTATTTTAAAAAGCTCTAGTAGTTATTGTGCGATCATTTTTAATTCATGGTTATTGTAATACATGTTATATATCACATAGTAATACATGTTTAGTTTAAGTTGTATTGTATTGTTTATATTTATTTAGTATATTGTTTAAAAATAGCAATTCATCTCAGAACATTCAAATATAAAAGTAACTCCACTTCCTTTAAAATGTAAGTATTATAGATATATTAATAGTATTCAGTAATGTTTTTCTTTTTCTTTTTTAAAGTTAGTACGTGAAGGAATACGTCTCGCGTATACTAAGGTTGTAAAATATAAGCAAATATTAAATTAATTGCTCCAAGCAATTATATCCGTCCTTTCCTCTCTTACAATTTATATAGGAAAGGGATCGAACATACTCGTCTGACATTAAGAATTAAAATAAAAAGCCAAGCCGTGCATTAGATTTTGCATATTTTGTAGTGGTTAGTAGGCATGTTGGCCACAAAAAATATCGATATGTCGAAGGAAAAAATATATATATTTTTTGCAATAAGTATAAGATATATCGATATTTTACAAAAAAATGTATGTATATTTTTAATTGAAAATAAACGTAGTCAAATATTAGCCTAAAAAATATTTTTTTCTAAAACTCTTAAGGAATAACGGTATTTTTGATAAACCATTAAAATTAAGTACCAGAATTCACTAAACGTTTAAAAGTAAGTTCCGATTTGAAAGTTTTTTTTAATTGTACTTAATCTTCTGAAATTATATCATCTAAAAAATATCGATATATCGACAAAAAAATATCGATATTTTTTCTGCATCCCTAGCGGCTAGTTATTTAAATTTTTGTGTTGATAGTGCTGTATGGAGATAGCTGATACACGATTTTAAAGTTCTTCAAGTCGTAAAAATGTCGAAGAAGCGAAGATCAGTTAGCGGGTCTCAAAAAACCAAATCACAGACTGATCCAGACGTACCGGATCAAAATACAGAAAATATAATCAATGATGTAGTCAGGTACATTATTCTTAAAGCTGACGAAAATTCATTTTATACCAGATCCGAATTAAATCAAAATGTAATTCACAAAAAGGGCCAATGCGTGGATAGTGTTATACAACAAGCAATTAAGGTTCTGGAAAATGTTGGTATTATTATTGTTATATGGATGTTGTTGATATTGTTTTGCATACATTTTTAGGTATATGGTTACACACTTACTGAATATGATGATGTAAAAATGAAAAAAAAAATTTATTTTTTAATTAGTATGTTGCCTCCTGTAAATTATTCCGATGAAGAGGAAGAATGTGTTTCTAGTTATGAAACTGGTTCAAATGTACCAAATGCTGCTCACAAGATACTGACTCTATTAATTTTATCCCATATATTTATGACAAACGCGCCAGTATCAGACAGTGAGCTCTACGATACCATTCCTTTATTGTTTTTATATTGTTGATTTATTATTTCAGAATCCCTTTATAGTTTCCTGAAGTCCTTGGATATTGATGTAGAAGTTGAGCATCCATTTTTCGGTAAAGTCAAAGAATATATAAGAGAAACCTTGATAAAGAATTATTACCTTCACTGTGAGTTTGATGAGAAAACGAAAATACAAACTTTCCAATGGGGGATTCGAGCTGAAATTGAAATCTCAAAGATGAAGGTTTTACAGTTCGTGTGTGAGGTAACTATTTCAGTTGACTTATAAGCACATTGTCAGGTTATTATTGATTTACAGATGTATGGAAATAAGCAACCAAAAGACTGGCCAGAACATTACAGAGCGGCCGAGAATCAGTTCAAAGAAAGAGAAGAGCTAAAGGAAGAAACAAGGCATGAATCAAGCTAGTCACCGATACTGGTAGAACTACAATATAAAGTTTATTTGTATACAAAAATTGTATCTTCTTAACTAATACAATATAAATAAAAAGATATAGGAAAATGTTAAATCTCATTGGTCCTTACATTGCGTTGTAAGCTGGGCCGCGACCTCCTTCTGGGACCACCCAGTTATTCTGGCTGGGGTCCTTGATGTTGCACGTCTTACGGTGGATGGCCCTCTCCAGAATCGAGTGGCACAAACTCATACACACCAGCGGGACAATAACAATCTTCGAGTCCGTCGAAGATGCCTAAGTTTCGTTTGACAGGATTTTGCGAGTTTAAAGTGTTGCATAACATAATTTGTGTTATACACTATATGTACGCTTTTAGTTGACTTTAAAAGATTCCAGTTGTGTTTTGATGACATTTGGGTGATTATTTTATGAACTTTTAAACAATTCATTAATAAAAAAAACTTATTTTTGTGTAATGCTCTAATTTTTCATTAGGTACAATCCTTTTAACTAACTTTCGGCAAGGTAATAAAACCCGTGGCAAAGCTACTACTAAGCATCCTCCAGGAAAAGTGAGATTGGGGATACTGTGAAAACTGCCGGTGCCCTGGTGAGATCCTATTGCCGTCTTCGAAGTGATGCTTTATGAACGGATGGTGTTTGAACCTGCGAAGAAACGAACATTACCGCATTACCGATCTTTGGATATTCAGTTCTTTTGGAATTCCTTGTACGGGCTCAGGTACAGATTGATGTAATCCAAACCCGACGGCGATCAGGGATACCTCGTCGTTAAATGATACAGAAAGGATCCTCCGTAGGTGTTCTTATCCAAGGGCCAGCCGATGGTGTGCTCCGCGCATCCGGTTTATGTTTGAATCATTCGTCGCGATATCTTTAACGCTCCCGTCATCGTTGTACAGGACTTCGGAAGGTGCATAACCCGGGCCCACTGCCTCAGCTTGCTCTCCCAACCACTGAATAACGTGTCCCAGCGGGACGATATAGTTCCCGTGATTAAACATCGGAGTTCCTGACGAAATATCATTTATTCAATATATAAATCGATTTAAGACAAAGAATCCAACCTGGCAGGGCTGGTACCGGAATCCTACCGGTGCTAGTTAATAGACCGAACTTATCCTCCGTTAGGGGAGTGTTCAGAGGCGCGCCCTTCTCTTTCCAGTCCCATTTATGGGGCCTTCTCGACGATGATTACCTAAAAATCTATGTTCCGTATAGACCACCGATCAAGTGTGCTATGACTTCGATTCCACCGACCCTGATTTTCTTCCCTTCCGCGTCCAACAGTTGTTTGGCTCGTATAGTCGCGCTTATTCCAGTTGCACCATCGCCGACTATCAGAATATCAGTTTACATCTAGAATGTGTAATTTAAGAAAAATTAATCCTTTCAAGGTAAGTAATAATTTTAGCATGACATGTCAGACAGAAATTGTGAAGAATATATATTATAAATTTAAATAGTGTAGATACTTAAAGTGGTAGAAAAAAATAGTGTTTTAAGCTGGGCATATATTTTTTCAGACTATTGAAGAAGAATTAACAGACTGTAACAGGAATAAAGCCAAAGCCAAGTCTCTTTGAAACAATTTTTTTGTTTTAATACGGACAAATTCTATGCATATTTATAATCAGACTTATAGACAGACAGGTAAAATAATAAAAATGATATCAATAAAATAATTGGTTATATAATGTTTAATTCATAATAATATATATTGTACAATTTTCTTAATATGTCACTCAAATTACCAATATTAATCTACGGGATAACGATGTCTTCTTTTCTTACTTAAATGGTAGTTGTTAAAAATAGAACCTTTTTTATTTATTATTATAGCAATAATATAGAATAAATTATGCTTTAATGAAAAAACAGCTGAATCATAGTGCATTTTATATTAAAATTACCTTTCCATCTTGGATCTTCTTCTCTTGGATGAATGAAATATAGTGTGTTATCTTAGAAAATTGATCCGAATATATTCCTATTTAACCCAACTGCTGGACTAGAAAATATGATTAGTTATATTTAAGAGTTCAAAGGTTACTTCACAATATACTATAAATAAAATAAAGCTCCAGACAATAATTGTATCATTACATATAATCATTTTAAGCTATAAAATTTAAAATATCTTATAAAATTTATTTTCGACAAATTAATTAAATATTCCGAATTAAAATGAAATTTTAGATATTTTCAACGAATTCCCTAAATGCAAACTCATTTTCTTTTATTTTAACAGGGAATTGTATAATTAAAGGTAACAGAAATACCTTACTCAAAAAATCAAAGTCCAACTCAGAGGTTCAAACAAAATATATCAAAATAAACTGAGCTCAGTGCAATTTTTATTTATTAACCTTTGCCAACAAAGTAACTTATATCTATAAATGTAATTTTATGAAAATCGGTCTTATAACATAAATATAATACTAAATAACACATAAAGTCACAGTTCAGAATCCTTTTTCTCATCTTCTATGTTGATTGTCTCCTATATATCAATCTTGGAATAATTCTATGTCCAAAATATTACTACAATATTAAATAAGTGTATTTTCATCTGTAATAAGATTGTGGGAAAATAAAAATGATACGGCAAGACCGATTGTTTAGAAACAGACATTTGACAAGATTGTAGAAATTTGTTTTTTGGGTTGCCGAGCGAATTTAAACCAAATAAAATTACCTGACATCTGTGGAATTTTCGAAAAATTTATCTAGTAATCCTAGTTAATAGAGCACATTCAATCCATATTTAGCTACTAGGTCACGAGAATTTTTGATATTTACGCCTTCACCCAAGCACATCTAAATAATAATGTAAGGAAAAAGGCTTTAAAAAACTCTGTATCAATAATTTCTTACAAAAGCTTATATTGTTCCCAATCATAAGACTGCGTAGTGTTGTTCATTCTCAAGGAACTCAGTATATTGTACTTCTAAGTTTAAAAGGTGACCTAATTTTAAGATTTGTTGGAATTGGCATCATCCTGAAAATAGACTATAAAAATACACTTGATATCATAAAAACTAATTTAAATTACCTCTGACATGCCTTGTACTTTACCAATAAGACCGTTGTCAAAATCTACCACATTGTCAAACATTCTATCAATCATATCGAAAATAGTCTACAATTTTGTTTTCCTATTTTTATTTTTGGACTTTGTTGGTTGCTGGAGAGGAGTTTTAGAGTTTTCTTGCTGTTTGTGTGTTTACCCTTCAATCTCAGGAATATTCACTAAACCAGGTAACATTTTCAGAAGCGATCCTTTTTCGATCTTCCTGATCCAGCGACTTCTAAATCATCAACCGTGCATTTTGTTGTAAATGATTTCTTATGGGCTGGCCCAGACTATCTCCAAGTTAACCTCCAAATTACGTTTTTGAGCAGCTTCATACACAATAAAAATGGGTAATTTTATCATTTGATTTTGTTCTTTGCAATTACCTGAAATAAAGGTAAGTTATCTAATCATCATTTTCTATAATAAATTGTCTACCCATTGCTTCAAATGAGAACTCCTCCTTGTTTTGTTAATATAATTTAGAGCTTGCAATGCAGCTTCATTACGAGCATTTTTTATCGTTTGCGCCTCTCCATAAAATTTGACGTCGTTGACGTTAAAATGGACTTTGAAAGGTCCCTTCGTGTCAGAATCATTTCTTCTAACATGAAGAGTATCATTAAAATGAACCGTGTCATTCATTTTATGCAAATAAGATTTTTTCTCTGAAATGTCTGGTGATGCAGTCTTGCCTTCTATTTGTTCCTAAAAGGCACCTTATTTATATGTCTATATTTAACTAAACAATATTGAATACCAAAATATCATTAATTATAGAGTATTGTACAGACATCCTTACCTTTAATGCTAAATTGTTTAGTAAAGCTACAGGTGTTTCTTCAGGTTCCTTTCACTCTTTTTGATCTTCAAAGAATGATGTTGATATTCTGTATTTTTCAGAGCCCTCTGTGCAGCTTTCCTTTGAGCATTCTTCAAGCTTTTACCATCCACTGCTTAATTTTCATTTCCTAAATAGAAAGCGATGGTAAAAACTGTATTGTGCAGAGGTCAATGAAATTTTTGATATATAATTGCATCTAATAATTTCACATTAATATACCTCTTCGTTAATTAATTCATATGAAAATGTAATATCATTACATTCAGCAATTCGTGACTAGAACTTAATGCGGATTTGTCTTCTGCTGGTTCACTAGTCAAACCTAAAACTCGGTTTGTTTCTGGCACAGAGGGATTATTTTTCCACGTTTCCGAATAAAGATACCACGATGAGGTATCTATTATTCTTCAAAGTTAAAAGCGTCCCAGATATAGATCCTTTTATACCAGTGAATTAACTATAAACATTGCTATTTACCAACAATAGAGTCCCTGTCGCCAAAAATATTTTTATATCATTTAATAACAATCCATAACTTAAGCTTAACAAGGAAAATAATAGTAGTATACAATTAAAGCAAATCATACTCAAATAATATAAAGAGAAAACATATATAACCGGGGAAACACACTAGAACTAACCTTAACATAATAATATAGAGCTGTAGGGGGTAAAAAAAATTCGATATTCTTGATAAAAACTATCGATATTATTAGTAAAAATATAGATAATTTTGGCTAATCTATTGATTTGGTTTATATTGGTTTATTTTTTTTAATACCGTAGTTATTGCACTAAAGATTTCGGTATTTTTTTTCCTCCCATATATTGATTTTTTAAAATTATTTTCTATCGATATGTTTTCTGGCCGCGGACATATTTAAAAATATCAATTAACATATTAAAATACAATAAAATATTTGTGGGGTATTATTCCATTTCATAGAAAAATTCCATTCTTTTTTACAGATCCACAGAACATTCAAATATAAAAGTAATACTACTTCGTTTAAAATTAAATTATAAATTGCATGTTATTGCATGTAATTATTATAATACTATACAGTAATTTTTTTTTCTTGTCTTTTTTAAAGTTAGTTTATTATTAAGCCTATTGACTGGCGAGTTATTATTAAGCCTATTGACTTAGAAATTATCCCAGAAGACATCCCGTCTTACCCAGCCTGGTTACTGGCGTGACTGGGATCATTTTCCTTGTCGGATTTTGTACTCTTACCTAAGGGCATTCACAAACATCACAAATTTACTTACATGCCCCAGCAGAATTCGAACTCGCGACTATCGCAACAGGGGGACCATCCTGTCGCCTTTACTACTGCGGCAACTAAGCCAGCTATTAAATCGTTTATCATGAAAAAATATTTTATAAAATAAATAAACTTTTTTATAACTATTAATTTGTGATATGTATGGTTGCAGAATGTATGAGCAAATTTAAAAAATTCCCTTATTTCTCATATGATTTATCTACCAAATACTTAATTATAATGAATCAAAAATTATGGATAAATGATACAGGGTTTTGTAGAAGGGTCGGGGTCAGGATATAATGAGTCAAGTAATAAGGGGTCAAGTTAATGGTAGGTTTTATCAGGATAAACGATATAAATGTGCATGTATTTTGATTTTGTTGATTTGACATTTAGCATGATTTTTTTATTATTGAAATTCACGCCATTTCCTTTAGCTTGTAGGATTGGTTGCATATATCACTTTAATTCTCAACTCCCCACTCTAAACGTTTTTTCCGCTCTATTCTAGGTTTTATTTGAATTAAATATTGGGTTTATTTTGTGTTATGTCAGTTCTATTGCTGCTTTTTAACGTTATTATTCGGTTTCTTTAATAATAACAGGATAACAGTGCATTTAATTTGATTTGTGCTTTTAATGTGAAGATTTATGGTTTTTATATGAAAAAAATCAAAATACCGTGGGGTAAGGTAATGCTCTAAAACTGATTTTGTTTATAATGTATTTTTAATGTGCAGAAATGGTTGATGGTGAACTGAAATCTTGATTCTTGATGTATTGAAACATTTTCGTACCACCGATCAAATCACCTTCAGAGACAGTAGTGTTGTATATTTTAATTGTTATGATAATATTTTACGTATATCAAATTACTAGAAGAAATTAAACTAAAAGTTTTTAATATACGAACAGTTTTTACTTCATTGAATATTCCATATTTATGTTTATTATATAAAAGGGAAGAATAAGAATATATATGTATATTTGCTTTTAGGTGCGCTGATTGTTATTCTACAATTTTAAAAATAATCTCACTTATGACGCCTTTGTTATAATGTATAAATTTTAAATTTTTCAATACTTAGGTTTTATTAAATGGAATTTGAAAATGGTTAGTAAGTGTTAGCTCATGATATATTTTGCGTATACTTTAATATGCAGACGTAAATTACTTCAATGATTATTATAAATCAAATATATTTTCGGGCATATATTGAAGATATTTTTAAGACAAATGTTAGTAACATCATTTTTAAATTACTCACTTAACTTTATTATGGGAGAAACATGATTAACTTAAAAAATAGTGGTCGAATCGACTGTTTTTATTCGATAGTTACCAACACTAATTCAATTTTAGTTGGGGCAGTAAGGAAATGCACTTTTTTATTAGAACATAATTAGCGTTGGGAACTATGGCTAATCAGTCGCTAGTTTCGGTTCGACTGATTGTATTACTTTTTACTATCGATTGTTTTTGAGTCGTGTACTTTTAGTTACTATTTTCGGTTCTACTAGTTTCATTCGACTGCTTTTTAACGTTCTGACTCTGTCGTCCTAGGCGCGACCTTGACAAAAATGTATACCGAATTTATGCTTTCCTAGATTTATATATAATATATTTAGTTTTATGATTTTTTTGGTAGTTTGCTTCTAAATAAAAATATATTGTATATTAATATAGCAACACTTTGGAACGATATTTTTCAAGATTGTTAATGTAATAGGGTAAAAAATTAAAATTGTGAATGACAAATAAGTAATAGGTAATATTTCTTTTGATTGACTTTTTGGTGTGTATCTAACACCCTCGGTTTTTGTTAGAAAATATTTCTGTCCGATAATAAATAAAGCATTAATTTTATTTTAAAAAGCTCTAGTAGTTATTGTGCGATCATTTTTAATTCATGGTTATTGTAATACATGTTATATATCACATAGTAATACATGTTTAGTTTAAGTTGTATTGTATTGTTTATATTTATTTAGTATATTGTTTAAAAATAGCAATTCATCTCAGAACATTCAAATATAAAAGTAACTCCACTTCCTTTAAAATGTAAGTATTATAGATATATTAATAGTATTCAGTAATGTTTTTCTTTTTCTTTTTTAAAGTTAGTACGTGAAGGAATACGTCTCGCGTATACTAAGGTTGTAAAATATAAGCAAATATTAAATTAATTGCTCCAAGCAATTATATCCGTCCTTTCCTCTCTTACAATTTATATAGGAAAGGGATCGAACATACTCGTCTGACATTAAGAATTAAAATAAAAAGCCAAGCCGTGCATTAGATTTTGCATATTTTGTAGTGGTTAGTAGGCATGTTGGCCACAAAAAATATCGATATGTCGAAGGAAAAAATATATATATTTTTTGCAATAAGTATAAGATATATCGATATTTTACAAAAAAATGTATGTATATTTTTAATTGAAAATAAACGTAGTCAAATATTAGCCTAAAAAATATTTTTTTCTAAAACTCTTAAGGAATAACGGTATTTTTGATAAACCATTAAAATTAAGTACCAGAATTCACTAAACGTTTAAAAGTAAGTTCCGATTTGAAAGTTTTTTTTAATTGTACTTAATCTTCTGAAATTATATCATCTAAAAAATATCGATATATCGACAAAAAAATATCGATATTTTTTCTGCATCCCTAGCGGCTAGTTATTTAAATTTTTGTGTTGATAGTGCTGTATGGAGATAGCTGATACACGATTTTAAAGTTCTTCAAGTCGTAAAAATGTCGAAGAAGCGAAGATCAGTTAGCGGGTCTCAAAAAACCAAATCACAGACTGATCCAGACGTACCGGATCAAAATACAGAAAATATAATCAATGATGTAGTCAGGTACATTATCCTTAAAGCTGACGAAAATTCATTTTATACCAGATCCGAATTAAATCAAAATGTAATTCACAAAAAGGGCCAATGCGTGGATAGTGTTATACAACAAGCAATTAAGGTTCTGGAAAATGTTGGTATTATTATTGTTATATGGATGTTGTTGATATTGTTTTGCATACATTTTTAGGTATATGGTTACACACTTACTGAATATGATGATGTAAAAATGAAAAAAAAATTTATTTTTTAATTAGTATGTTGCCTCCTGTAAATTATTCCGATGAAGAGGAAGAATGTGTTTCTAGTTATGAAACTGGTTCAAATGTACCAAATGCTGCTCACAAGATACTGACTCTATTAATTTTATCCCATATATTTATGACAAACGCGCCAGTATCAGACAGTGAGCTCTACGATACCATTCCTTTATTGTTTTTATATTGTTGATTTATTATTTCAGAATCCCTTTATAGTTTCCTGAAGTCCTTGGATATTGATGTAGAAGTTGAGCATCCATTTTTCGGTAAAGTCAAAGAATATATAAGAGAAACCTTGATAAAGAATTATTACCTTCACTGTGAGTTTGATGAGAAAACGAAAATACAAACTTTCCAATGGGGGATTCGAGCTGAAATTGAAATCTCAAAGATGAAGGTTTTACAGTTCGTGTGTGAGGTAACTATTTCAGTTGACTTATAAGCACATTGTCAGGTTATTATTGATTTACAGATGTATGGAAATAAGCAACCAAAAGACTGGCCAGAACATTACAGAGCGGCCGAGAATCAGTTCAAAGAAAGAGAAGAGCTAAAGGAAGAAACAAGGGATGAATCAAGCTAGTCACCGATACTGGTAGAACTACAATATAAAGTTTATTTGTATACAAAAATTGTATCTTCTTAACTAATACAATATAAATAAAAAGATATAGGAAAATGTTAAATCTCATTGGTCCTTACATTGCGTTGTAAGCTGGGCCGCGACCTCCTTCTGGGACCACCCAGTTATTCTGGCTGGGGTCCTTGATGTTGCACGTCTTACGGTGGATGGCCCTCTCCAGAATCGAGTGGCACAAACTCATACACACCAGCGGGACAATAACAATCTTCGAGTCCGTCGAAGATGCCTAAGTTTCGTTTGACAGGATTTTGCGAGTTTAAAGTGTTGCATAACATAATTTGTGTTATACACTATATGTACGCTTTTAGTTGACTTTAAAAGATTCCAGTTGTGTTTTGATGACATTTGGGTGATTATTTTATGAACTTTTAAACAATTCATTAATAAAAAAAACTTATTTTTGTGTAATGCTCTAATTTTTCATTAGGTACAATCCTTTTAACTAACTTTCGGCAAGGTAATAAAACCCGTGGCAAAGCTACTACTAAGCATCCTCCAGGAAAAGTGAGATTGGGGATACTGTGAAAACTGCCGGTGCCCTGGTGAGATCCTATTGCCGTCTTCGAAGTGATGCTTTATGAACGGATGGTGTTTGAACCTGCGAAGAAACGAACATTACCGCATTACCGATCTTTGGATATTCAGTTCTTTTGGAATTCCTTGTACGGGCTCAGGTACAGATTGATGTAATCCAAACCCGACGGCGATCAGGGATACCTCGTCGTTAAATGATACAGAAAGGATCCTCCGTAGGTGTTCTTATCCAAGGGCCAGCCGATGGTGTGCTCCGCGCATCCGGTTTATGTTTGAATCATTCGTCGCGATATCTTTAACGCTCCCGTCATCGTTGTACAGGACTTCGGAAGGTGCATAACCCGGGCCCACTGCCTCAGCTTGCTCTCCCAACCACTGAATAACGTGTCCCAGCGGGACGATATAGTTCCCGTGATTAAACATCGGAGTTCCTGACGAAATATCATTTATTCAATATATAAATCGATTTAAGACAAAGAATCCAACCTGGCAGGGCTGGTACCGGAATCCTACCGGTGCTAGTTAATAGACCGAACTTATCCTCCGTTAGGAGAGTGTTCAGAGGCGCGCCCTTCTCTTTCCAGTCCCATTTATGGGGCCTTCTCGACGATGATTACCTAAAAATCTATGTTCCGTATAGACCACCGATCAAGTGTGCTATGACTTCGATTCCACCGACCCTGATTTTCTTCCCTTCCGCGTCCAACAGTTGTTTGGCTCGTATAGTCGCGCTTATTCCAGTTGCACCATCGCCGACTATCAGAATATCAGTTTACATCTAGAATGTGTAATTTAAGAAAAATTAATCCTTTCAAGGTAAGTAATAATTTTAGCATGACATGTCAGACAGAAATTGTGAAGAATATATATTATAAATTTAAATAGTGTAGATACTTAAAGTGGTAGAAAAAAATAGTGTTTTAAGATGGGCATATATTTTTTCAGACTATTGAAGAAGAATTAACAGACTGTAACAGGAATAAAGCCAAAGCCAAGTCTCTTTGAAACAATTTTTTTGTTTTAATACGGACAAATTCTATGCATATTTATAATCAGACTTATAGACAGACAGGTAAAATAATAAAAATGATATCAATAAAATAATTGGTTATATAATGTTTAATTCATAATAATATATATTGTACAATTTTCTTAATATGTCACTCAAATTACCAATATTAATCTACGGGATAACGATGTCTTCTTTTCTTACTTAAATGGTAGTTGTTAAAAATAGAACCTTTTTTATTTATTATTATAGCAATAATATAGAATAAATTATGCTTTAATGAAAAAACAGCTGAATCATAGTGCATTTTATATTAAAATTACCTTTCCATCTTGGATCTTCTTCTCTTGGATGAATGAAATATAGTGTGTTATCTTAGAAAATTGATCCGAATATATTCCTATTTAACCCAACTGCTGGACTAGAAAATATGATTAGTTATATTTAAGAGTTCAAAGGTTACTTCACAATATACTATAAATAAAATAAAGCTCCAGACAATAATTGTATCATTACATATGATCATTTTAAGCTATAAAATTTAAAATATCTTATAAAATTTATTTTCGACAAATTAATTAAATATTCCGAATTAAAATGAAATTTTAGATATTTTCAACGAATTCCCTAAATGCAAACTCATTTTCTTTTACTTTAACAAGGAATTGTATAATTAAAGGTAACAGAAATACCTTACTCAGAAAATCAAATTCCAACTCAGAGGTTCAAACAAAATATATCAAAATAAACTGAGCTCAGTGCAATTTTTATTTATTAACCTTTGCCAACAAAGTAACTTATATCTATAAATGTAATTTTATGAAAATCGGTCTTATAACATAAATATAATACTAAATAACACATAAAGTCACAGTTCAGAATCCTTTTTCTCATCTTCTATGTTGATTGTCTCCTATATATCAATCTTGGAATAATTCTATGTCCAAAATATTACTACAATATTAAATAAGTGTATTTTCATCTGTAATAAGATTGTGGGAAAATAAAAATGATACGGCAAGACCGATTGTTTAGAAACAGACATTTGACAAGATTGTAGAAATTTGTTTTTTGGGTTGCCGAGCGAATTTAAACCAAATAAAATTACCTGACATCTGTGGATTTTTCGAAAAATTTATCTAGTAATCCTAGTTAATAGACCACATTCAATCCATATTTAGCTACTAGGTCACGAGAATTTTTGATATTTACGCCTTCACCCAGGCACATCTAAATAATAATGTATGGAAAAAGGTTTTAAAAAACTCTGTATCAATAATTACTTACAAAAGCTTATATTGTTCCCAATCAGAAGACTGCGTAGTATTGTTCATTCTCAAGGAACTCAGTATACTGTACTTCTAAGTTTAAAAGGTGACCTAATTTTAAGATTTGTTGGAATTGGCATCATCCTGAAAATAGACTATAAAAATACACTTGATATCATAAAAACTAATTTAAATTACCTCTGACGTGCCTTGTACTTTACCAATAAGACCGTTGTCAAAATCTACCACATTGTCAAACATTCTATCAATCATATCGAAAATAGTCTACAATTTTGTTTTTCTATTTTTATTTTTGGACTTTGTTGGTTGCTGGAGAGGAGTTTTAGAGTTTTCTTGCTGTTTGTGTGTTTACCCTTCAATCTCAGGAATATTCACTAAACCAGGTAACATTTTCAGAAGCGATCCTTTTTCGATCTTCCTGATCCAGCGACTTCTAAATCATCAACCGTGCATTTTGTTGTAAATGATTTCTTATGGGCTGGCCCAGACTATCTCCAAGTTAACCTCCAAATTACGTTTTTGAGCAGCTTCATACACAATAAAAATGGGTAATTTTATCATTTGATTTTGTTCTTTGCAATTACCTGAAATAAAGGTAAGTTATCTAATCATCATTTTCTATAATAAATTGTCTACCCATTGCTTCAAATGAGAACTCCTCCTTGTTTTGTTAATATAATTTAGAGCTTGCAATGCAGCTTCATTACGAGCATTTTTTATCGTTTGCGCCTCTCCATAAAATTTGACGTCGTTGACGTTAAAATGGACTTTGAAAGGTCCCTTCGTGTCAGAATCATTTCTTCTAACATGAAGAGTATCATTAAAATGAACCGTGTCATTCATTTTATGCAAATAAGATTTTTTCTCTGAAATGTCTGGTGATGCAGTCTTGCCTTCTATTTGTTCCTAAAAGGCACCTTATTTATATGTCTATATTTAACTAAACAATATTGAATACCAAAATATCATTAATTATAGAGTATTGTACAGACATCCTTACCTTTAATGCTAAATTGTTTAGTAAAGCTACAGGTGTTTCTTCAGGTTCTTTTCACTCTTTTTGATCTTCAAAGAATGATGTTGATATTCTGTATTTTTCAGAGCCCTCTGTGCAGCTTTCCTTTGAGCATTCTTCAAGCTTTTATCATCCACTGCTTAATTTTCATTTCCTAAATAGAAAGCGATGGTAAAAACTGTATTGTGCAGAGGTCAATGAAATTTTTGATATATAATTGCATCTAATAATTTCACATTAATATACCTCTTCGTTAATTAATTCATATGAAAATGTAATATCATTACATTCAGCAATTCGTGACTAGAACTTAATGCGGATTTGTCTTCTGCTGGTTCACTAGTCAAACCTAAAACTCGGTTTGTTTCTGGCACAGAGGGATTATTTTTCCACGTTTCCGAATAAAGATACCACGATGAGGTATCTATTATTCTTCAAAGTTAAAAGCGTCCCAGATATAGATCCTTTTATACCAGTGAATTAACTATAAACATTGCTATTTACCAACAATAGAGTCCCTGTCGCCAAAAATATTTTTATATCATTTAATAACAATCCATAACTTAAGCTTAACAAGGAAAATAATAGTAGTATACAATTAAAGCAAATCATACTCAAATAATATAAAGAGAAAACATATATAACCGGGGAAACACACTAGAACTAACCTTAACATAATAATATAGAGCTGTAGGGGGTAAAAAAAATTTCGACATTCTTGATAAAAACTATCGATATTATTAGTAAAAATATAGATAATTTTGGCTAATCTATTGATTTGGTTTATATTGGTTTATTTTTTTTAATACCGTAGTTATTGCACTAAAGATTTCGGTATTTTTTTTCCTCCCATATATTGATTTTTTTCAATTATTTTCTATCGATATGTTTTCTGGCCGCGGACATATTTAAAAATATCAATTAACATATTAAAATACAATAAAATATTTGTGGGGTATTATTCCATTTCATAGAAAAATTCCATTCGTTTTTACAGATCCACAGAACATTCAAATATAAAAGTAATACTACTTCGTTTAAAATTAAATTATAAATTGCATGTTATTGCATGTAATTATTATAATACTATACAGTAATTTTTTTTTCTTGTCTTTTTTAAAGTTAGTTTATTATTAAGCCTATTGACTGGCGAGTTATTATTAAGCCTATTGACTTAGAAATTATCCCAGAAGACATCCCGTCTTACCCAGCCTGGTTACTGGCGTGACTGGGATCATTTTCCTTGTCGGATTTTGTACTCTTATCTAAGGGCATTCACAAACATCACAAATTTACTTACATGCCCCAGCAGAATTCGAACTCGCGACTATCGCAACAGGGGGACCATCCTGTCGCCTTTACTACTGCGGCAACTAAGCCAGCTATTAAATCGTTTATCATGAAAAAATATTTTATAAAATAAATAAACTTTTTTATAACTATTAATTTGTGATATGTATGGTTGCAGAATGTATGAGCAAATTTAAAAAATTCCCTTATTTCTCATATGATTTATCTACCAAATACTTCATTATAATGAATCAAAAATTATGGATAAATGATACAGGGTTTTGTAGAAGGGTCGGGGTCAGGATATAATGAGTCAAGTAATAAGGGGTCAAGTTAATGGTAGGTTTTATCAGGATAAACGATATAAATGTGCATGTATTTTGATTTTGTTGATTTGACATTTAGCATGATTTTTTTATTATTGAAATTCACGCCATTTCCTTTAGCTTGTAGGATTGGTTGCATATATCACTTTAATTCTCAACTCCCCACTCTAAACGTTTTTTCCGCTCTATTCTAGGTTTTATTTGAATTAAATATTGGGTTTATTTTGTGTTATGTCAGTTCTATTGCTGCTTTTTAACGTTATTATTCAGTTTCTTTAATAATAACAGGATAACAGTGCATTTAATTTGATTTGTGCTTTTAATGTGAAGATTTATGGTTTTTATATGAAAAAAATCAAAATACCGTGGGGTAAGGTAATGCTCTAAAACTGATTTTGTTTATAATGTATTTTTAATATGCAGGAATGGTTGATGGTGAACTGAAATCTTGATTCTTGATGTATTGAAACATTTTCGTACCACCGATCAAATCACCTTCAGAGACAGTAGTGTTGTATATTTTAATTGTTATGATAATATTTTACGTATATCAAATTACTAGAAGAAATTAAACTAAAAGTTTTTAATATACGAACAGTTTTTACTTCATTGAATATTCCATATTTATGTTTATTATATAAAAGGGAAGAATAAGAATATATATGTATATTTGCTTTTAGGTGCGCTGATTGTTATTCTACAATTTTAAAAATAATCTCACTTATGACGCCTTTGTTATAATGTATAAATTTTAAATTTTTCAATACTTAGGTTTTATTAAATGGAATTTGAAAATGGTTAGTAAGTGTTAGCTCATGATATATTTTGCGTATACTTTAATATGCAGACGTAAATTACTTCAATGATTATTATAAATCAAATATATTTTCGGGCATATATTGAAGATATTTTTAAGACAAATGTTAGTAACATCATTTTTAAATTACTCACTTAACTTTATTATGGGAGAAACATGATTAACTTAAAAAATAGTGGTCGAATCGACTGTTTTTATTCGATAGTTACCAACACTAATTCAATTTTAGTTGGGGCAGTAAGGAAATGCACTTTTTTATTAGAACATAATTAGCGTTGGGAACTATGGCTAATCAGTCGCTAGTTTCGGTTCGACTGATTGTATTACTTTTTACTATCGATTGTTTTTGAGTCGTGTACTTTTAGTTACTATTTTCGGTTCTACTAGTTTCATTCGACTGCTTTTTAACGTTCTGACTCTGTCGTCCTAGGCGCGACCTTGACAAAAATGTATACCGAATATATGCTTTCCTAGATTTATATATAATATATTTAGTTTTATGATTTTTTTGGTAGTTTGCTTCTAAATAAAAATATATTGTATATTAATATAGCAACACTTTGGAACGATATTTTTCAAGATTGTTAATGTAATAGGGTAAAAAATTAAAATTGTGAATGACAAATAAGTAATAGGTAATATTTCTTTTGATTGACTTTTTGGTGTGTATCTAACACCCTCGGTTTTTGTTAGAAAATATTTCTGTCCGATAATAAATAAAGCATTAATTTTATTTTAAAAAGCTCTAGTAGTTATTGTGCGATCATTTTTAATTCATGGTTATTGTAATACATGTTATATATCACATAGTAATACATGTTTAGTTTAAGTTGTATTGTATTGTTTATATTTATTTAGTATATTGTTTAAAAATAGCAATTCATCTCAGAACATTCAAATATAAAAGTAACTCCACTTCCTTTAAAATGTAAGTATTATAGATATATTAATAGTATTCAGTAATGTTTTTCTTTTTCTTTTTTAAAGTTAGTACGTGAAGGAATACGTCTCGCGTATACTAAGGTTGTAAAATATAAGCAAATATTAAATTAATTGCTCCAAGCAATTATATCCGTCCTTTCCTCTCTTACAATTTATATAGGAAAGGGATCGAACATACTCGTCTGACATTAAGAATTAAAATAAAAAGCCAAGCCGTGCATTAGATTTTGCATATTTTGTAGTGGTTAGTAGGCATGTTGGCCACAAAAAATATCGATATGTCGAAGGAAAAAATATATATATTTTTTGCAATAAGTATAAGATATATCGATATTTTACAAAAAAATGTATGTATATTTTTAATTGAAAATAAACGTAGTCAAATATTAGCCTAAAAAATATTTTTTTCTAAAACTCTTAAGGAATAACGGTATTTTTGATAAACCATTAAAATTAAGTACCAGAATTCACTAAACGTTTAAAAGTAAGTTCCGATTTGAAAGTTTTTTTTAATTGTACTTAATCTTCTGAAATTATATCATCTAAAAAATATCGATATATCGACAAAAAAATATCGATATTTTTTCTGCATCCCTAGCGGCTAGTTATTTAAATTTTTGTGTTGATAGTGCTGTATGGAGATAGCTGATACACGATTTTAAAGTTCTTCAAGTCGTAAAAATGTCGAAGAAGCGAAGATCAGTTAGCGGGTCTCAAAAAACCAAATCACAGACTGATCCAGACGTACCGGATCAAAATACAGAAAATATAATCAATGATGTAGTCAGGTACATTATTCTTAAAGCTGACGAAAATTCATTTTATACCAGATCCGAATTAAATCAAAATGTAATTCACAAAAAGGGCCAATGCGTGGATAGTGTTATACAACAAGCAATTAAGGTTCTGGAAAATGTTGGTATTATTATTGTTATATGGATGTTGTTGATATTGTTTTGCATACATTTTTAGGTATATGGTTACACACTTACTGAATATGATGATGTAAAAATGAAAAAAAAAATTTATTTTTTAATTAGTATGTTGCCTCCTGTAAATTATTCCGATGAAGAGGAAGAATGTGTTTCTAGTTATGAAACTGGTTCAAATGTACCAAATGCTGCTCACAAGATACTGACTCTATTAATTTTATCCCATATATTTATGACAAACGCGCCAGTATCAGACAGTGAGCTCTACGATACCATTCCTTTATTGTTTTTATATTGTTGATTTATTATTTCAGAATCCCTTTATAGTTTCCTGAAGTCCTTGGATATTGATGTAGAAGTTGAGCATCCATTTTTCGGTAAAGTCAAAGAATATATAAGAGAAACCTTGATAAAGAATTATTACCTTCACTGTGAGTTTGATGAGAAAACGAAAATACAAACTTTCCAATGGGGGATTCGAGCTGAAATTGAAATCTCAAAGATGAAGGTTTTACAGTTCGTGTGTGAGGTAACTATTTCAGTTGACTTATAAGCACATTGTCAGGTTATTATTGATTTACAGATGTATGGAAATAAGCAACCAAAAGACTGGCCAGAACATTACAGAGCGGCCGAGAATCAGTTCAAAGAAAGAGAAGAGCTAAAGGAAGAAACAAGGGATGAATCAAGCTAGTCACCGATACTGGTAGAACTACAATATAAAGTTTATTTGTATACAAAAATTGTATCTTCTTAACTAATACAATATAAATAAAAAGATATAGGAAAATGTTAAATCTCATTGGTCCTTACATTGCGTTGTAAGCTGGGCCGCGACCTCCTTCTGGGACCACCCAGTTATTCTGGCTGGGGTCCTTGATGTTGCACGTCTTACGGTGGATGGCCCTCTCCAGAATCGAGTGGCACAAACTCATACACACCAGCGGGACAATAACAATCTTCGAGTCCGTCGAAGATGCCTAAGTTTCGTTTGACAGGATTTTGCGAGTTTAAAGTGTTGCATAACATAATTTGTGTTATACACTATATGTACGCTTTTAGTTGACTTTAAAAGATTCCAGTTGTGTTTTGATGACATTTGGGTGATTATTTTATGAACTTTTAAACAATTCATTAATAAAAAAAAACTTATTTTTGTGTAATGCTCTAATTTTTCATTAGGTACAATCCTTTTAACTAACTTTCGGCAAGGTAATAAAACCCGTGGCAAAGCTACTACTAAGCATCCTCCAGGAAAAGTGAGATTGGGGATACTGTGTAAACTGCCGGTGCCCTGGTGAGATCCTATTGCCGTCTTCGAAGTGATGCTTTATGAACGGATGGTGTTTGAACCTGCGAAGAAACGAACATTACCGCATTACCGATCTTTGGATATTCAGTTCTTTTGGAATTCCTTGTACGGGCTCAGGTACAGATTGATGTAATCCAAACCCGACGGCGATCAGGGATACCTCGTCGTTAAATGATACAGAAAGGATCCTCCGTAGGTGTTCTTATCCAAGGGCCAGCCGATGGTGTGCTCCGCGCATCCGGTTTATGTTTGAATCATTCGTCGCGATATCTTTAACGCTCCCGTCATCGTTGTACAGGACTTCGGAAGGTGCATAACCCGGGCCCACTGCCTCAGCTTGCTCTCCCAACCACTGAATAACGTGTCCCAGCGGGACGATATAGTTCCCGTGATTAAACATCGGAGTTCCTGACGAAATATCATTTATTCAATATATAAATCGATTTAAGACAAAGAATCCAACCTGGCAGGGCTAGTACCGGAATCCTACCGGTGCTAGTTAATAGACCGAACTTATCCTCCGTTAGGGGAGTGTTCAGAGGCGCGCCCTTCTCTTTCCAGTCCCATTTATGGGGCCTTCTCGACGATGATTACCTAAAAATCTATGTTCCGTATAGACCACCGATCAAGTGTGCTATGACTTCGATTCCACCGACCCTGATTTTCTTCCCTTCCGCGTCCAACAGTTGTTTGGCTCGTATAGTCGCGCTTATTCCAGTTGCACCATCGCCGACTATCAGAATATCAGTTTACATCTAGAATGTGTAATTTAAGAAAAATTAATCCTTTCAAGGTAAGTAATAATTTTAGCATGACATGTCAGACAGAAATTGTGAAGAATATATATTATAAATTTAAATAGTGTAGATACTTAAAGTGGTAGAAAAAAATAGTGTTTTAAGCTGGGCATATATTTTTTCAGACTATTGAAGAAGAATTAACAGACTGTAACAGGAATAAAGCCAAAGCCAAGTCTCTTTGAAACAATTTTTTTGTTTTAATACGGACAAATTCTATGCATATTTATAATCAGACTTATAGACAGACAGGTAAAATAATAAAAATGATATCAATAAAATAATTGGTTATATAATGTTTAATTCATAATAATATATATTGTACAATTTTCTTAATATGTCACTCAAATTACCAATATTAATCTACGGGATAACGATGTCTTCTTTTCTTACTTAAATGGTAGTTGTTAAAAATAGAACCTTTTTTATTTATTATTATAGCAATAATATAGAATAAATTATGTTTTAATGAAAAAACAGCTGAATCATAGTGCATTTTATATTAAAATTACCTTTCCATCTTGGATCTTCTTCTCTTGGATGAATGAAATATAGTGTGTTATCTTAGAAAATTGATCCGAATATATTCCTATTTAACCCAACTGCTGGACTAGAAAATATGATTAGTTATATTTAAGAGTTCAAAGGTTACTTCACAATATACTATAAATAAAATAAAGCTCCAGACAATAATTGTATCATTACATATAATCATTTTAAGCTATAAAATTTAAAATATCTTATAAAATTTATTTTCGACAAATTAATTAAATATTCCGAATTAAAATGAAATTTTAGATATTTTCAACGAATTCCCTAAATGCAAACTCATTTTCTTTTATTTTAACAGGGAATTGTATAATTAAAGGTAACAGAAATACCTTACTCAAAAAATCAAAGTCCAACTCAGAGGTTCAAACAAAATATATCAAAATAAACTGAGCTCAGTGCAATTTTTGTTTATTAACCTTTGCCAACAAAGTAACTTATATCTATAAATGTAATTTTATGAAAATCGGTCTTATAACATAAATATAATACTAAATAACACATAAAGTCACAGTTCAGAATCCTTTTTCTCATCTTCTATGTTGATTGTCTCCTATATATCAATCTTGGAATAATTCTATGTCCAAAATATTACTACAATATTAAATAAGTGTATTTTCATCTGTAATAAGATTGTGGGAAAATAAAAATGATACGGCAAGACCGATTGTTTAGAAACAGACATTTGACAAGATTGTAGAAATTTGTTTTTTGGGTTGCCGAGCGAATTTAAACCAAATAAAATTACCTGACATCTGTGGAATTTTCGAAAAATTTATCTAGTAATCCTAGTTAATAGAGCACATTCAATCCATATTTAGCTACTAGGTCACGAGAATTTTTGATATTTACGCCTTCACCCAAGCACATCTAAATAATAATGTAAGGAAAAAGGCTTTAAAAAACTCTGTATCAATAATTTCTTACAAAAGCTTATATTGTTCCCAATCATAAGACTGCGTAGTGTTGTTCATTCTCAAGGAACTCAGTATATTGTACTTCTAAGTTTAAAAGGTGACCTAATTTTAAGATTTGTTGGAATTGGCATCATCCTGAAAATAGACTATAAAAATACACTTGATATCATAAAAACTAATTTAAATTACCTCTGACATGCCTTGTACTTTACCAATAAGACCGTTGTCAAAATCTACCACATTGTCAAACATTCTATCAATCATATCGAAAATAGTCTACAATTTTGTTTTCCTATTTTTATTTTTGGACTTTGTTGGTTGCTGGAGAGGAGTTTTAGAGTTTTCTTGCTGTTTGTGTGTTTACCCTTCAATCTCAGGAATATTCACTAAACCAGGTAACATTTTCAGAAGCGATCCTTTTTCGATCTTCCTGATCCAGCGACTTCTAAATCATCAACCGTGCATTTTGTTGTAAATGATTTCTTATGGGCTGGCCCAGACTATCTCCAAGTTAACCTCCAAATTACGTTTTTGAGCAGCTTCATACACAATAAAAATGGGTAATTTTATCATTTGATTTTGTTCTTTGCAATTATCTGAAATAAAGGTAAGTTATCTAATCATCATTTTCTATAATAAATTGTCTACCCATTGCTTCAAATGAGAACTCCTCCTTGTTTTGTTAATATAATTTAGAGCTTGCAATGCAGCTTCATTACGAGCATTTTTTATCGTTTGCGCCTCTCCATAAAATTTGACGTCGTTGACGTTAAAATGGACTTTGAAAGGTCCCTTCGTGTCAGAATCAATTCTTCTAACATGAAGAGTATCATTAAAATGAACCGTGTCATTCATTTTATGCAAATAAGATTTTTTCTCTGAAATGTCTGGTGATGCAGTCTTGCCTTCTATTTGTTCCTAAAAGGCACCTTATTTATATGTCTATATTTAACTAAACAATATTGAATACCAAAATATCATTAATTATAGAGTATTGTACAGACATCCTTACCTTTAATGCTAAATTGTTTAGTAAAGCTACAGGTGTTTCTTCAGGTTCTTTTCACTCTTTTTGATCTTCAAAGAATGATGTTGATATTCTGTATTTTTCAGAGCCCTCTGTGCAGCTTTCCTTTGAGCATTCTTCAAGCTTTTACCATCCACTGCTTAATTTTCATTTTCTAAATAGAAAGCGATGGTAAAAACTGTATTGTGCAGAGGTCAATGAAATTTTTGATATATAATTGCATCTAATAATTTCACATTAATATACCTCTTCGTTAATTAATTCATATGAAAATGTAATATCATTACATTCAGCAATTCGTGACTAGAACTTAATGCGGATTTGTCTTCTGCTGGTTCACTAGTCAAACCTAAAACTCGGTTTGTTTCTGGCACAGAGGGATTATTTTTCCACGTTTCCGAATAAAGATACCACGATGAGGTATCTATTATTCTTCAAAGTTAAAAGCGTCCCAGATATAGATCCTTTTATACCAGTGAATTAACTATAAACATTGCTATTTACCAACAATAGAGTCCCTGTCGCCAAAAATATTTTTATATCATTTAATAACAATCCATAACTTAAGCTTAACAAGGAAAATAATAGTAGTATACAATTAAAGCAAATCATACTCAAATAATATAAAGAGAAAACATATATAACCGGGGAAACACACTAGAACTAACCTTAACATAATAATATAGAGCTGTAGGGGGTAAAAAAAATTTCGATATTCTTGATAAAAACTATCGATATTATTAGTAAAAATATAGATAATTTTGGCTAATCTATTGATTTGGTTTATATTGGTTTATTTTTTTTAATACCGTAGTTATTGCACTAAAGATTTCGGTATTTTTTTTCCTCCCATATATTGATTTTTTAAAATTATTTTCTATCGATATGTTTTCTGGCCGCGGACATATTTAAAAATATCAATTAACATATTAAAATACAATAAAATATTTGTGGGGTATTATTCCATTTCATAGAAAAATTCCATTCTTTTTTACAGATCCACAGAACATTCAAATATAAAAGTAATACTACTTCGTTTAAAATTAAATTATAAATTGCATGTTATTGCATGTAATTATTATAATACTATACAGTAATTTTTTTTTCTTGTCTTTTTTAAAGTTAGTTTATTATTAAGCCTACTGACTGGCGAGTGGCCAACTTAGAAATTATCCCAGAAGACATCCCGTCTTACCCAGCCTGGTTACTGGCGTGACTGGGATCATTTTCCTTGTCGGATTTTGTACTCTTACCTAAGGGCATTCACAAACATCACAAATTTACTTACATGCCCCAGCAGAATTCGAACTCGCGACTATCGCAACAGGGGGACCATCCTGTCGCCTTTACTACTGCGGCAACTAAGCCAGCTATTAAATCGTTTATCATGAAAAAATATTTTATAAAATAAATAAACTTTTTTATAACTATTAATTTGTGATATGTATGGTTGCAGAATGTATGAGCAAATTTAAAAAATTCCCTTATTTCTCATATGATTTATCTACCAAATACTTCATTATAATGAATCAAAAATTATGGATAAATGATACAGGGTTTTGTAGAAGGGTCGGGGTCAGGATATAATGAGTCAAGTAATAAGGGGTCAAGTTAATGGTAGGTTTTATCAGGATAAACGATATAAATGTGCATGTATTTTGATTTTGTTGATTTGACATTTAGCATGATTTTTTTATTATTGAAATTCACGCCATTTCCTTTAGCTTGTAGGATTGGTTGCATATATCACTTTAATTCTCAACTCCCCACTCTAAACGTTTTTTCCGCTCTATTCTAGGTTTTATTTGAATTAAATATTGGGTTTATTTTGTGTTATGTCAGTTCTATTGCTGCTTTTTAACGTTATTATTCGGTTTCTTTAATAATAACAGGATAACAGTGCATTTAATTTGATTTGTGCTTTTAATGTGAAGATTTATGGTTTTTATATGAAAAAAATCAAAATACCGTGGGGTAAGGTAATGCTCTAAAACTGATTTTGTTTATAATGTATTTTTAATGTGCAGGAATGGTTGATGGTGAACTGAAATCTTGATTCTTGATGTATTGAAACATTTTCGTACCACCGATCAAATCACCTTCAGAGACAGTAGTGTTGTATATTTTAATTGTTATGATAATATTTTACGTATATCAAATTACTAGAAGAAATTAAACTAAAAGTTTTTAATATACGAACAGTTTTTACTTCATTGAATATTCCATATTTATGTTTATTATATAAAAGGGAAGAATAAGAATATATATGTATATTTGCTTTTAGGTGCGCTGATTGTTATTCTACAATTTTAAAAATAATCTCACTTATGACGCCTTTGTTATAATGTATAAATTTTAAATTTTTCAATACTTAGGTTTTATTAAATGGAATTTGAAAATGGTTAGTAAGTGTTAGCTCATGATATATTTTGCGTATACTTTAATATGCAGACGTAAATTACTTCAATGATTATTATAAATCAAATATATTTTCGGGCATATATTGAAGATATTTTTAAGACAAATGTTAGTAACATCATTTTTAAATTACTCACTTAACTTTATTATGGGAGAAACATGATTAACTTAAAAAATAGTGGTCGAATCGACTGTTTTTATTCGATAGTTACCAACACTAATTCAATTTTAGTTGGGGCAGTAAGGAAATGCACTTTTTTATTAGAACATAATTAGCGTTGGGAACTATGGCTAATCAGTCGCTAGTTTCGGTTCGACTGATTGTATTACTTTTTACTATCGATTGTTTTTGAGTCGTGTACTTTTAGTTACTATTTTCGGTTCTACTAGTTTCATTCGACTGCTTTTTAACGTTCTGACTCTGTCGTCCTAGGCGCGACCTTGACAAAAATGTATACCGAATTTATGCTTTCCTAGATTTATATATAATATATTTAGTTTTATGATTTTTTTGGTAGTTTGCTTCTAAATAAAAATATATTGTATATTAATATAGCAACACTTTGGAACGATATTTTTCAAGATTGTTAATGTAATAGGGTAAAAAATTAAAATTGTGAATGACAAATAAGTAATAGGTAATATTTCTTTTGATTGACTTTTTGGTGTGTATCTAACACCCTCGGTTTTTGTTAGAAAATATTTCTGTCCGATAATAAATAAAGCATTAATTTTATTTTAAAAAGCTCTAGTAGTTATTGTGCGATCATTTTTAATTCATGGTTATTGTAATACATGTTATATATCACATAGTATTACATGTTTAGTTTAAGTTGTATTGTATTGTTTATATTTATTTAGTATATTGTTTAAAAATAGCAATTCATCTCAGAACATTCAAATATAAAAGTAACTCCACTTCCTTTAAAATGTAAGTATTATAGATATATTAATAGTATTCAGTAATGTTTTTCTTTTTCTTTTTTAAAGTTAGTACGTGAAGGAATACGTCTCGCGTATACTAAGGTTGTAAAATATAAGCAAATATTAAATTAATTGCTCCAAGCAATTATATCCGTCCTTTCCTCTCTTACAATTTATATAGGAAAGGGATCGAACATACTCGTCTGACATTAAGAATTAAAATAAAAAGCCAAGCCGTGCATTAGATTTTGCATATTTTGTAGTGGTTAGTAGGCATGTTGGCCACAAAAAATATCGATATGTCGAAGGAAAAAATATATATATTTTTTGCAATAAGTATAAGATATATCGATATTTTACAAAAAAATGTATGTATATTTTTAATTGAAAATAAACGTAGTCAAATATTAGCCTAAAAAATATTTTTTTCTAAAACTCTTAAGGAATAACGGTATTTTTGATAAACCATTAAAATTAAGTACCAGAATTCACTAAACGTTTAAAAGTAAGTTCCGATTTGAAAGTTTTTTTTAATTGTACTTAATCTTCTGAAATTATATCATCTAAAAAATATCGATATATCGACAAAAAAATATCGATATTTTTTCTGCATCCCTAGCGGCTAGTTATTTAAATTTTTGTGTTGATAGCAGGGGTGTGCAACTACAATGCTAAGTGGTGGGGCAAAATCTTGTTTAGTCCAATCATTGGTGGCGCTGACAACGTGAATTTGATTGGTTAGTTTAAAAATATTATATAGAATCCTGTAAGGAAAATAATATGCTTTGATTGGTCAGCCATTTCACGTGACTATTTTATGACGTCACATTCGCTGGCCAATAATATTTGAATGAAAATCGAATTTAATTTAAAAAACTAATTTATTAAAATAAAATCCTATACAAATATACATAAATGTAAATAATATAAATAATAATAAAAAACAACAGAAATATACATAATTGCAAAAAGCAAAAATAAATAAACTACAAAAATGTAAATAAAAAAAATTAAAAGCCCCATACTCCAGACAAAATAATTAAAATACTCTTCTATAACGCCTGCTCCCTTTTTCGTATTTGTTTAGTGCCATCAATTTTATAGGATCTATTAGAGTTCTATCTTGTATTTGTGCTATACTGAAGGTAAACTTTAAGTCCTTCCCTGTTAATATTGAATTAACTTGTTTAACCCAAAAATACAATGAACATTTGACAATAAGATTTAAAATGTGGTCTTCAAAATCGCTATGGACTGGGCAGTTGAAACGTTTAAAATTTATGTGTTTTTTTAAGACATCTCTCAGAATAACAGATATGCTATTTTTATGACAAAATCTAGGTATTAAATAAAAGAGATAGCTTAAAGATCTACAAACAGTATAGTAAAACAGTCTTGATGGAGTTGTTAATTTGGGTCTACGCGGCTGCATCGCTTCTATAAAATCAGTATCGAGTTTTTGATCTGTGGAACTACTTAATGTAGAATGTAGACAGATATTGCACGTTGTCTTTTTTCTCAGAAGTTTTATCAAATAGCCTGAAATATAGACTAACGTGCAACGTTCCACTCTTGTTTTCATCAGAGCAAAGTTCTCTGGAACTGAAAATATAGACTCAACTGGTGATTCTACAACCTCTGGTGATGCTACATCTCCAGTTAAAAAATAATGTAAGTTATCTAAAGCGCCAACATGTTCATCTTCTTCACAATTTGCTCCGGGCGAATGATGTGAAAAAAATGAAGTGATGATAAGTGCTTTAAAAGATTTCTCAAACATACTAGGCGAAGGATGTATGTTTCTAACTCCATGACTTCTAATAGATCCAAAAAAATTTTCTAAGGAATCTTGGTTAAGATTCCTTAAACAAATGTGATTATTTTTAAATTTAGACAAAACTGATTTCTTTAAGGAAATAAATCCCCTTAAAGTAGCAATTAAGTTTTTGATTGATGGCACAGTAACAAATACTTTCTTAACAGGGCAATAAAATTTGGCACTGTTTAAACACATAATAGCTCTACTCCAAAATTCCTCATGTGGTGAGCTAAAGGATAAGGCTTCAAGGAGAGGCCTGAATTCTGGCGCTGTTTTGCTGCTGGAATTGCAACTATCGAATAAACTATCCAAAAAGGCTATAACAGCACCTGTTTGTTCAGCATCGTTCGGAAGATTATCTTCTGAAAACAAGACAAAATTATAATTATTATTAATACATGATATATTTCAGCATACTTACTCCACTTTGAGAAAGTCACCAAATGTGAGGCCACTGTATAGCTGAACACTTGTGTACAAATCTTGACTTTCATCTTGTTTATTTTGCCTGGAATTACATGTTGTTCTGTTAATCTTGGGCATATCCTCATAGGCGCATCTCTATCGATGTAGTACAGATCTATAATATGCTCCCATTTTGCAATGTTTAGTTTGTTATCAAGTTTAATGTATAATTTTTTTTTTAACAAATTGTTCCGAATTCCTTTAAATAAATGAGGGATATCGTAAAGTGGAATTATCTTTTCCCCATTTACTTGAAATTCAGAACAACTTCTTGACTGGGTCAGCAAACTATTAATGGCAGCCTGATTAGCAGACCCTTGGTCGCAAACTGTGCAAAGGACCTTTAAACCTATCTCCCGACATTTTCCAATAACTTTAACAATCAAATGTTTTAATAATGTCGATTTAATTGGTCCTTTTGAATATGTGAAGGAGATAGGTTGTTTCCATTTTCTAAATAATCCTTTCACCATAAACACATTTACATAGTCTGCTATGGCTGCCCTTTTATAGCTCCCTGTATTCTCCAAGCCATCGATACAGTCTTCTTTAATATTATATTGCAAATTGGGAGCCAGGCTCATCTCGTCAAACATCACAATACAGGATCTATTTGCTCATTTAGCCCTGCTCGCATTGGGATTTGCCTAAGCAATGCTAAACAAGTACTCTTTGAGGGAAAAGCAAATATTTTTGACAATAATTTATAGGTCTTGCCGCTTGATTTTAAAAGAGCAATAGCAAAAACTTTTTCCTGAATTGTGAAACGTGTAGATTTAGGTGTCTTCGGTTGATTTGCCAATTGAGAAAAAAAGAAATCTACTGTTGGCTTATTAACATGTTCAAATAAGTTTTTTAGTAATTCTGCACGCAAACTTGAACTAATATTTGCAAATCTGCTTTTGAATGAGGCAACTAATCTCTTATTTCTTGTGACATGTTTATAAGACGTTACTACTTTGTTATAAATATCTTTAACTTCATCTGACAAATATGTTTGACGAGAGGAACCAAATTTCCTTATAATGCCACTGTAGCTTTTACGTGCTAAAAAAAAGCCCTAGTATTAACTATACAAATTATGTATCAAAAGTATTACCTTTTCGTGGAGTTTCTTTTATTGAACATTGCGATTGTTGTTCTAAAAAGTTAAAGATGTGTATAAGAACTACAAATATTTTAAAGATATTCTAAAATTAAATGGTTTTTATTGGTACCTTCTGGCAAGACTTCTTTATTTGGAGATATCACATTGACAGCACTCGAACAACTTGGAAGATTATTTAAATTAATGTTCTCATTGTTACCATTAACGTCTTTATAAATAAGTTGACTTTCTGTAAACAAACAATAAATAAACAAACATATAATAGATATATAGATAATTTTATATGTACCTGATAAAAACAATGTTGGATATGCATTTGCCCTAATACCTGTTCGTGAAGGAAGGGTTACCCTAAATTCTTCACTAAAATGTCTGTGACACACACGATGCCGGTGGTATATTTGCATTGTGGTTAATCCAGATAGTTTACTACTATTAACTTGATCGATCCATTTTTGGAAAAGAGCGGGATCATTCTTCGGGAACCGATGTCTGATTTCGGTAGTAGATTTACACCCAGGTACACTGCATCTTTTACTACACGGATGCATAGTAATAAATTTTTATATTACTCAATAACAATTAATGTAAAACAGAATATATAAACAACGTGAAACGAAGTTATCTTGACTTTAACAAACACCTAAACTTCAAACAACAATGGATGCCCGAAAATGATGGCCTCGCACAATTTGACCGAACCAATCACATTCCGTTTTAGTGGCGGTTCCAACAATTTAAAAACTAGCCAATCACAATTTGCGATCGCAGCGCTAAGGTTGATTGGACTAAACAAAACATTTCCCCAAGGTCGCCTATACCGTGAAATTTCTATTTTTTCTATGGTTGATAGTGCTGTATGGAGATAGCTGATACACGATTTTAAAGTTCTTCAAGTCGTAAAAATGTCGAAGAAGCGAAGATCAGTTAGCGGGTCTCAAAAAACCAAATCACAGACTGATCCAGACGTACCGGATCAAAATACAGAAAATATAATCAATGATGTAGTCAGGTACATTATTCTTAAAGCTGACGAAAATTCATTTTATACCAGATCCGAATTAAATCAAAATGTAATTCACAAAAAGGGCCAATGCGTGGATAGTGTTATACAACAAGCAATTAAGGTTCTGGAAAATGTTGGTATTATTATTGTTATATGGATGTTGTTGATATTGTTTTGCATACATTTTTAGGTATATGGTTACACACTTACTGAATATGATGATGTAAAAATGAAAAAAAAAATTTATTTTTTAATTAGTATGTTGCCTCCTGTAAATTATTCCGATGAAGAGGAAGAATGTGTTTCTAGTTATGAAACTGGTTCAAATGTACCAAATGCTGCTCACAAGATACTGACTCTATTAATTTTATCCCATATATTTATGACAAACGCGCCAGTATCAGACAGTGAGCTCTACGATACCATTCCTTTATTGTTTTTATATTGTTGATTTATTATTTCAGAATCCCTTTATAGTTTCCTGAAGTCCTTGGATATTGATGTAGAAGTTGAGCATCCATTTTTCGGTAAAGTCAAAGAATATATAAGAGAAACCTTGATAAAGAATTATTACCTTCACTGTGAGTTTGATGAGAAAACGAAAATACAAACTTTCCAATGGGGGATTCGAGCTGAAATTGAAATCTCAAAGATGAAGGTTTTACAGTTCGTGTGTGAGGTAACTATTTCAGTTGACTTATAAGCACATTGTCAGGTTATTATTGATTTACAGATGTATGGAAATAAGCAACCAAAAGACTGGCCAGAACATTACAGAGCGGCCGAGAATCAGTTCAAAGAAAGAGAAGAGCTAAAGGAAGAAACAAGGGATGAATCAAGCTAGTCACCGATACTGGTAGAACTACAATATAAAGTTTATTTGTATACAAAAATTGTATCTTCTTAACTAATACAATATAAATAAAAAGATATAGGAAAATGTTAAATCTCATTGGTCCTTACATTGCGTTGTAAGCTGGGCCGCGACCTCCTTCTGGGACCACCCAGTTATTCTGGCTGGGGTCCTTGATGTTGCACGTCTTACGGTGGATGGCCCTCTCCAGAATCGAGTGGCACAAACTCATACACACCAGCGGGACAATAACAATCTTCGAGTCCGTCGAAGATGCCTAAGTTTCGTTTGACAGGATTTTGCGAGTTTAAAGTGTTGCATAACATAATTTGTGTTATACACTATATGTACGCTTTTAGTTGACTTTAAAAGATTCCAGTTGTGTTTTGATGACATTTGGGTGATTATTTTATGAACTTTTAAACAATTCATTAATAAAAAAAACTTATTTTTGTGTAATGCTCTAATTTTTCATTAGGTACAATCCTTTTAACTAACTTTCGGCAAGGTAATAAAACCCGTGGCAAAGCTACTACTAAGCATCCTCCAGGAAAAGTGAGATTGGGGATACTGTGAAAACTGCCGGTGCCCTGGTGAGATCCTATTGCCGTCTTCGAAGTGATGCTTTATGAACGGATGGTGTTTGAACCTGCGAAGAAACGAACATTACCGCATTACCGATCTTTGGATATTCAGTACTTTTGGAATTCCTTGTACGGGCTCAGGTACAGATTGATGTAATCCAAACCCGACGGCGATCAGGGATACCTCGTCGTTAAATGATACAGAAAGGATCCTCCGTAGGTGTTCTTATCCAAGGGCCAGCCGATGGTGTGCTCCGCGCATCCGGTTTATGTTTGAATCATTCGTCGCGATATCTTTAACGCTCCCGTCATCGTTGTACAGGACTTCGGAAGGTGCATAACCCGGGCCCACTGCCTCAGCTTGCTCTCCCAACCACTGAATAACGTGTCCCAGCGGGACGATATAGTTCCCGTGATTAAACATCGGAGTTCCTGACGAAATATCATTTATTCAATATATAAATCGATTTAAGACAAAGAATCCAACCTGGCAGGGCTGGTACCGGAATCCTACCGGTGCTAGTTAATAGACCGAACTTATCCTCCGTTAGGGGAGTGTTCAGAGGCGCGCCCTTCTCTTTCCAGTCCCATTTATGGGGCCTTCTCGACGATGATTACCTAAAAATCTATGTTCCGTATAGACCACCGATCAAGTGTGCTATGACTTCGATTCCACCGACCCTGATTTTCTTCCCTTCCGCGTCCAACAGTTGTTTGGCTCGTATAGTCGCGCTTATTCCAGTTGCACCATCGCCGACTATCAGAATATCAGTTTACATCTAGAATGTGTAATTTAAGAAAAATTAATCCTTTCAAGGTAAGTAATAATTTTAGCATGACATGTCAGACAGAAATTGTGAAGAATATATATTATAAATTTAAATAGTGTAGATACTTAAAGTGGTAGAAAAAAATAGTGTTTTAAGCTGGGCATATATTTTTTCAGACTATTGAAGAAGAATTAACAGACTGTAACAGGAATAAAGCCAAAGCCAAGTCTCTTTGAAACAATTTTTTTGTTTTAATACGGACAAATTCTATGCATATTTATAATCAGACTTATAGACAGACAGGTAAAATAATAAAAATGATATCAATAAAATAATTGGTTATATAATGTTTAATTCATAATAATATATATTGTACAATTTTCTTAATATGTCACTCAAATTACCAATATTAATCTACGGGATAACGATGTCTTCTTTTCTTACTTAAATGGTAGTTGTTAAAAATAGAACCTTTTTTATTTATTATTATAGCAATAATATAGAATAAATTATGTTTTAATGAAAAAACAGCTGAATCATAGTGCATTTTATATTAAAATTACCTTTCCATCTTGGATCTTCTTCTCTTGGATGAATGAAATATAGTGTGTTATCTTAGAAAATTGATCCGAATATATTCCTATTTAACCCAACTGCTGGACTAGAAAATATGATTAGTTATATTTAAGAGTTCAAAGGTTACTTCACAATATACTATAAATAAAATAAAGCTCCAGACAATAATTGTATCATTACATATAATCATTTTAAGCTATAAAATTTAAAATATCTTATAAAATTTATTTTCGACAAATTAATTAAATATTCCGAATTAAAATGAAATTTTAGATATTTTCAACGAATTCCCTAAATGCAAACTCATTTTCTTTTATTTTAACAGGGAATTGTATAATTAAAGGTAACAGAAATACCTTACTCAAAAAATCAAAGTCCAACTCAGAGGTTCAAACAAAATATATCAAAATAAACTGAGCTCAGTGCAATTTTTATTTATTAACCTTTGCCAACAAAGTAACTTATATCTATAAATGTAATTTTATGAAAATCGGTCTTATAACATAAATATAATACTAAATAACACATAAAGTCACAGTTCAGAATCCTTTTTCTCATCTTCTATGTTGATTGTCTCCTATATATCAATCTTGGAATAATTCTATGTCCAAAATATTACTACAATATTAAATAAGTGTATTTTCATCTGTAATAAGATTGTGGGAAAATAAAAATGATACGGCAAGACCGATTGTTTAGAAACAGACATTTGACAAGATTGTAGAAATTTGTTTTTTGGGTTGCCGAGCGAATTTAAACCAAATAAAATTACCTGACATCTGTGGAATTTTCGAAAAATTTATCTAGTAATCCTAGTTAATAGAGCACATTCAATCCATATTTAGCTACTAGGTCACGAGAATTTTTGATATTTACGCCTTCACCCAAGCACATCTAAATAATAATGTAAGGAAAAAGGCTTTAAAAAACTCTGTATCAATAATTTCTTACAAAAGCTTATATTGTTCCCAATCATAAGACTGCGTAGTGTTGTTCATTCTCAAGGAACTCAGTATATTGTACTTCTAAGTTTAAAAGGTGACCTAATTTTAAGATTTGTTGGAATTGGCATCATCCTGAAAATAGACTATAAAAATACACTTGATATCATAAAAACTAATTTAAATTACCTCTGACATGCCTTGTACTTTACCAATAAGACCGTTGTCAAAATCTACCACATTGTCAAACATTCTATCAATCATATCGAAAATAGTCTACAATTTTGTTTTCCTATTTTTATTTTTGGACTTTGTTGGTTGCTGGAGAGGAGTTTTAGAGTTTTCTTGCTGTTTGTGTGTTTACCCTTCAATCTCAGGAATATTCACTAAACCAGGTAACATTTTCAGAAGCGATCCTTTTTCGATCTTCCTGATCCAGCGACTTCTAAATCATCAACCGTGCATTTTGTTGTAAATGATTTCTTATGGGCTGGCCCAGACTATCTCCAAGTTAACCTCCAAATTACGTTTTTGAGCAGCTTCATACACAATAAAAATGGGTAATTTTATCATTTGATTTTGTTCTTTGCAATTACCTGAAATAAAGGTAAGTTATCTAATCATCATTTTCTATAATAAATTGTCTACCCATTGCTTCAAATGAGAACTCCTCCTTGTTTTGTTAATATAATTTAGAGCTTGCAATGCAGCTTCATTACGAGCATTTTTTATCGTTTGCGCCTCTCCATAAAATTTGACGTCGTTGACGTTAAAATGGACTTTGAAAGGTCCCTTCGTGTCAGAATCATTTCTTCTAACATGAAGAGTATCATTAAAATGAACCGTGTCATTCATTTTATGCAAATAAGATTTTTTCTCTGAAATGTCTGGTGATGCAGTCTTGCCTTCTATTTGTTCCTAAAAGGCACCTTATTTATATGTCTATATTTAACTAAACAATATTGAATACCAAAATATCATTAATTATAGAGTATTGTACAGACATCCCTACCTTTAATGCTAAATTGTTTAGTAAAGCTACAGGTGTTTCTTCAGGTTCTTTTCACTCTTTTTGATCTTCAAAGAATGATGTTGATATTCTGTATTTTTCAGAGCCCTCTGTGCAGCTTTCCTTTGAGCATTCTTCAAGCTTTTATCATCCACTGCTTAATTTTCATTTCCTAAATAGAAAGCGATGGTAAAAACTGTATTGTGCAGAGGTCAATGAAATTTTTGATATATAATTGCATCTAATAATTTCACATTAATATACCTCTTCGTTAATTAATTCATATGAAAATGTAATATCATTACATTCAGCAATTCGTGACTAGAACTTAATGCGGATTTGTCTTCTGCTGGTTCACTAGTCAAACCTAAAACTCGGTTTGTTTCTGGCACAGAGGGATTATTTTTCCACGTTTCCGAATAAAGATACCACGATGAGGTATCTATTATTCTTCAAAGTTAAAAGCGTCCCAGATATAGATCCTTTTATACCAGTGAATTAACTATAAACATTGCTATTTACCAACAATAGAGTCCCTGTCGCCAAAAATATTTTTATATCATTTAATAACAATCCATAACTTAAGCTTAACAAGGAAAATAATAGTAGTATACAATTAAAGCAAATCATACTCAAATAATATAAAGAGAAAACATATATAACCGGGGAAACACACTAGAACTAACCTTAACATAATAATATAGAGCTGTAGGGGGTAAAAAAAATTTCGACATTCTTGATAAAAACTATCGATATTATTAGTAAAAATATAGATAATTTTGGCTAATCTATTGATTTGGTTTATATTGGTTTATTTTTTTTAATACCGTAGTTATTGCACTAAAGATTTCGGTATTTTTTTTCCTCCCATATATTGATTTTTTTTAATTATTTTCTATCGATATGTTTTCTGGCCGCGGACATATTTAAAAATATCAATTAACATATTAAAATACAATAAAATATTTGTGGGGTATTATTCCATTTCATAGAAAAATTCCATTCGTTTTTACAGATCCACAGAACATTCAAATATAAAAGTAATACTACTTCGTTTAAAATTAAATTATAAATTGCATGTTATTGCATGTAATTATTATAATACTATACAGTAATTTTTTTTTCTTGTCTTTTTTAAAGTTAGTTTATTATTAAGCCTATTGACTGGCGAGTTATTATTAAGCCTATTGACTTAGAAATTATCCCAGAAGACATCCCGTCTTACCCAGCCTGGTTACTGGCGTGACTGGGATCATTTTCCTTGTCGGATTTTGTACTCTTATCTAAGGGCATTCACAAACATCACAAATTTACTTACATGCCCCAGCAGAATTCGAACTCGCGACTATCGCAACAGGGGACCATCCTGTCGCCTTTACTACTGCGGCAACTAAGCCAGCTATTAAATCGTTTATCATGAAAAAATATTTTATAAAATAAATAAACTTTTTTATAACTATTAATTTGTGATATGTATGGTTGCAGAATGTATGAGCAAATTTAAAAAATTCCCTTATTTCTCATATGATTTATCTACCAAATACTTCATTATAATGAATCAAAAATTATGGATAAATGATACAGGGTTTTGTAGAAGGGTCGGGGTCAGGATATAATGAGTCAAGTAATAAGGGGTCAAGTTAATGGTAGGTTTTATCAGGATAAACGATATAAATGTGCATGTATTTTGATTTTGTTGATTTGACATTTAGCATGATTTTTTTATTATTGAAATTCACGCCATTTCCTTTAGCTTGTAGGATTGGTTGCATATATCACTTTAATTCTCAACTCCCCACTCTAAACGTTTTTTCCGCTCTATTCTAGGTTTTATTTGAATTAAATATTGGGTTTATTTTGTGTTATGTCAGTTCTATTGCTGCTTTTTAACGTTATTATTCAGTTTCTTTAATAATAACAGGATAACAGTGCATTTAATTTGATTTGTGCTTTTAATGTGAAGATTTATGGTTTTTATATGAAAAAAATCAAAATACCGTGGGGTAAGGTAATGCTCTAAAACTGATTTTGTTTATAATGTATTTTTAATATGCAGGAATGGTTGATGGTGAACTGAAATCTTGATTCTTGATGTATTGAAACATTTTCGTACCACCGATCAAATCACCTTCAGAGACAGTAGTGTTGTATATTTTAATTGTTATGATAATATTTTACGTATATCAAATTACTAGAAGAAATTAAACTAAAAGTTTTTAATATACGAACAGTTTTTACTTCATTGAATATTCCATATTTATGTTTATTATATAAAAGGGAAGAATAAGAATATATATGTATATTTGCTTTTAGGTGCGCTGATTGTTATTCTACAATTTTAAAAATAATCTCACTTATGACGCCTTTGTTATAATGTATAAATTTTAAATTTTTCAATACTTAGGTTTTATTAAATGGAATTTGAAAATGGTTAGTAAGTGTTAGCTCATGATATATTTTGCGTATACTTTAATATGCAGACGTAAATTACTTCAATGATTATTATAAATCAAATATATTTTCGGGCATATATTGAAGATATTTTTAAGACAAATGTTAGTAACATCATTTTTAAATTACTCACTTAACTTTATTATGGGAGAAACATGATTAACTTAAAAAATAGTGGTCGAATCGACTGTTTTTATTCGATAGTTACCAACACTAATTCAATTTTAGTTGGGGCAGTAAGGAAATGCACTTTTTTATTAGAACATAATTAGCGTTGGGAACTATGGCTAATCAGTCGCTAGTTTCGGTTCGACTGATTGTATTACTTTTTACTATCGATTGTTTTTGAGTCGTGTACTTTTAGTTACTATTTTCGGTTCTACTAGTTTCATTCGACTGCTTTTTAACGTTCTGACTCTGTCGTCCTAGGCGCGACCTTGACAAAAATGTATACCGAATATATGCTTTCCTAGATTTATATATAATATATTTAGTTTTATGATTTTTTTGGTAGTTTGCTTCTAAATAAAAATATATTGTATATTAATATAGCAACACTTTGGAACGATATTTTTCAAGATTGTTAATGTAATAGGGTAAAAAATTAAAATTGTGAATGACAAATAAGTAATAGGTAATATTTCTTTTGATTGACTTTTTGGTGTGTATCTAACACCCTCGGTTTTTGTTAGAAAATATTTCTGTCCGATAATAAATAAAGCATTAATTTTATTTTAAAAAGCTCTAGTAGTTATTGTGCGATCATTTTTAATTCATGGTTATTGTAATACATGTTATATATCACATAGTAATACATGTTTAGTTTAAGTTGTATTGTATTGTTTATATTTATTTAGTATATTGTTTAAAAATAGCAATTCATCTCAGAACATTCAAATATAAAAGTAACTCCACTTCCTTTAAAATGTAAGTATTATAGATATATTAATAGTATTCAGTAATGTTTTTCTTTTTCTTTTTTAAAGTTAGTACGTGAAGGAATACGTCTCGCGTATACTAAGGTTGTAAAATATAAGCAAATATTAAATTAATTGCTCCAAGCAATTATATCCGTCCTTTCCTCTCTTACAATTTATATAGGAAAGGGATCGAACATACTCGTCTGACATTAAGAATTAAAATAAAAAGCCAAGCCGTGCATTAGATTTTGCATATTTTGTAGTGGTTAGTAGGCATGTTGGCCACAAAAAATATCGATATGTCGAAGGAAAAAATATATATATTTTTTGCAATAAGTATAAGATATATCGATATTTTACAAAAAAATGTATGTATATTTTTAATTGAAAATAAACGTAGTCAAATATTAGCCTAAAAAATATTTTTTTCTAAAACTCTTAAGGAATAACGGTATTTTTGATAAACCATTAAAATTAAGTACCAGAATTCACTAAACGTTTAAAAGTAAGTTCCGATTTGAAAGTTTTTTTTAATTGTACTTAATCTTCTGAAATTATATCATCTAAAAAATATCGATATATCGACAAAAAAATATCGATATTTTTTCTGCATCCCTAGCGGCTAGTTATTTAAATTTTTGTGTTGATAGTGCTGTATGGAGATAGCTGATACACGATTTTAAAGTTCTTCAAGTCGTAAAAATGTCGAAGAAGCGAAGATCAGTTAGCGGGTCTCAAAAAACCAAATCACAGACTGATCCAGACGTACCGGATCAAAATACAGAAAATATAATCAATGATGTAGTCAGGTACATTATTCTTAAAGCTGACGAAAATTCATTTTATACCAGATCCGAATTAAATCAAAATGTAATTCACAAAAAGGGCCAATGCGTGGATAGTGTTATACAACAAGCAATTAAGGTTCTGGAAAATGTTGGTATTATTATTGTTATATGGATGTTGTTGATATTGTTTTGCATACATTTTTAGGTATATGGTTACACACTTACTGAATATGATGATGTAAAAATGAAAAAAAAAATTTATTTTTTAATTAGTATGTTGCCTCCTGTAAATTATTCCGATGAAGAGGAAGAATGTGTTTCTAGTTATGAAACTGGTTCAAATGTACCAAATGCTGCTCACAAGATACTGACTCTATTAATTTTATCCCATATATTTATGACAAACGCGCCAGTATCAGACAGTGAGCTCTACGATACCATTCCTTTATTGTTTTTATATTGTTGATTTATTATTTCAGAATCCCTTTATAGTTTCCTGAAGTCCTTGGATATTGATGTAGAAGTTGAGCATCCATTTTTCGGTAAAGTCAAAGAATATATAAGAGAAACCTTGATAAAGAATTATTACCTTCACTGTGAGTTTGATGAGAAAACGAAAATACAAACTTTCCAATGGGGGATTCGAGCTGAAATTGAAATCTCAAAGATGAAGGTTTTACAGTTCGTGTGTGAGGTAACTATTTCAGTTGACTTATAAGCACATTGTCAGGTTATTATTGATTTACAGATGTATGGAAATAAGCAACCAAAAGACTGGCCAGAACATTACAGAGCGGCCGAGAATCAGTTCAAAGAAAGAGAAGAGCTAAAGGAAGAAACAAGGGATGAATCAAGCTAGTCACCGATACTGGTAGAACTACAATATAAAGTTTATTTGTATACAAAAATTGTATCTTCTTAACTAATACAATATAAATAAAAAGATATAGGAAAATGTTAAATCTCATTGGTCCTTACATTGCGTTGTAAGCTGGGCCGCGACCTCCTTCTGTTACCACCCAGTTATTCTGGCTGGGGTCCTTGATGTTGCACGTCTTACGGTGGATGGCCCTCTCCAGAATCGAGTGGCACAAACTCATACACACCAGCGGGACAATAACAATCTTCGAGTCCGTCGAAGATGCCTAAGTTTCGTTTGACAGGATTTTGCGAGTTTAAAGTGTTGCATAACATAATTTGTGTTATACACTATATGTACGCTTTTAGTTGACTTTAAAAGATTCCAGTTGTGTTTTGATGACATTTGGGTGATTATTTTATGAACTTTTAAACAATTCATTAATAAAAAAAACTTATTTTTGTGTAATGCTCTAATTTTTCATTAGGTACAATCCTTTTAACTAACTTTCGGCAAGGTAATAAAACCCGTGGCAAAGACTACTACTAAGCATCCTCCAGGAAAAGTGAGATTGGGGATACTGTGTAAACTGCCGGTGCCCTGGTGAGATCCTATTGCCGTCTTCGAAGTGATGCTTTATGAACGGATGGTGTTTGAACCTGCGAAGAAACGAACATTACCGCATTACCGATCTTTGGATATTCAGTTCTTTTGGAATTCCTTGTACGGGCTCAGGTACAGATTGATGTAATCCAAACCCGACGGCGATCAGGGATACCTCGTCGTTAAATGATACAGAAAGGATCCTCCGTAGGTGTTCTTATCCAAGGGCCAGCCGATGGTGTGCTCCGCGCATCCGGTTTATGTTTGAATCATTCGTCGCGATATCTTTAACGCTCCCGTCATCGTTGTACAGGACTTCGGAAGGTGCATAACCCGGGCCCACTGCCTCAGCTTGCTCTCCCAACCACTGAATAACGTGTCCCAGCGGGACGATATAGTTCCCGTGATTAAACATCGGAGTTCCTGACGAAATATCATTTATTCAATATATAAATCGATTTAAGACAAAGAATCCAACCTGGCAGGGCTGGTACCGGAATCCTACCGGTGCTAGTTAATAGACCGAACTTATCCTCCGTTAGGGGAGTGTTCAGAGGCGCGCCCTTCTCTTTCCAGTCCCATTTATGGGGCCTTCTCGACGATGATTACCTAAAAATCTATGTTCCGTATAGACCACCGATCAAGTGTGCTATGACTTCGATTCCACCGACCCTGATTTTCTTCCCTTCCGCGTCCAACAGTTGTTTGGCTCGTATAGTCGCGCTTATTCCAGTTGCACCATCGCCGACTATCAGAATATCAGTTTACATCTAGAATGTGTAATTTAAGAAAAATTAATCCTTTCAAGGTAAGTAATAATTTTAGCATGACATGTCAGACAGAAATTGTGAAGAATATATATTATAAATTTAAATAGTGTAGATACTTAAAGTGGTAGAAAAAAATAGTGTTTTAAGCTGGGCATATATTTTTTCAGACTATTGAAAAAGAATTAACAGACTGTAACAGGAATAAAGCCAAAGCCAAGTCTCTTTGAAACAATTTTTTTGTTTTAATACGGACAAATTCTATGCATATTTATAATCAGACTTATAGACAGACAGGTAAAATAATAAAAATGATATCAATAAAATAATTGGTTATATAATGTTTAATTCATAATAATATATATTGTACAATTTTCTTAATATGTCACTCAAATTACCAATATTAATCTACGGGATAACGATGTCTTCTTTTCTTACTTAAATGGTAGTTGTTAAAAATAGAACCTTTTTTATTTATTATTATAGCAATAATATAGAATAAATTATGTTTTAATGAAAAAACAGCTGAATCATAGTGCATTTTATATTAAAATTACCTTTCCATCTTGGATCTTCTTCTCTTGGATGAATGAAATATAGTGTGTTATCTTAGAAAATTGATCCGAATATATTCCTATTTAACCCAACTGCTGGACTAGAAAATATGATTAGTTATATTTAGTTCAAAGGTTACTTCACAATATACTATAAATAAAATAAAGCTCCAGACAATAATTGTATCATTACATATAATCATTTTAAGCTATAAAATTTAAAATATCTTATAAAATTTATTTTCGACAAATTAATTAAATATTCCGAATTAAAATGAAATTTTAGATATTTTCAACGAATTCCCTAAATGCAAACTCATTTTCTTTTATTTTAACAGGGAATTGTATAATTAAAGGTAACAGAAATACCTTACTCAAAAAATCAAAGTCCAACTCAGAGGTTCAAACAAAATATATCAAAATAAACTGAGCTCAGTGCAATTTTTGTTTATTAACCTTTGCCAACAAAGTAACTTATATCTATAAATGTAATTTTATGAAAATCGGTCTTATAACATAAATATAATACTAAATAACACATAAAGTCACAGTTCAGAATCCTTTTTCTCATCTTCTATGTTGATTGTCTCCTATATATCAATCTTGGAATAATTCTATGTCCAAAATATTACTACAATATTAAATAAGTGTATTTTCATCTGTAATAAGATTGTGGGAAAATAAAAATGATACGGCAAGACCGATTGTTTAGAAACAGACATTTGACAAGATTGTAGAAATTTGTTTTTTGGGTTGCCGAGCGAATTTAAACCAAATAAAATTACCTGACATCTGTGGAATTTTCGAAAAATTTATCTAGTAATCCTAGTTAATAGAGCACATTCAATCCATATTTAGCTACTAGGTCACGAGAATTTTTGATATTTACGCCTTCACCCAAGCACATCTAAATAATAATGTAAGGAAAAAGGCTTTAAAAAACTCTGTATCAATAATTTCTTACAAAAGCTTATATTGTTCCCAATCATAAGACTGCGTAGTGTTGTTCATTCTCAAGGAACTCAGTATATTGTACTTCTAAGTTTAAAAGGTGACCTAATTTTAAGATTTGTTGGAATTGGCATCATCCTGAAAATAGACTATAAAAATACACTTGATATCATAAAAACTAATTTAAATTACCTCTGACATGCCTTGTACTTTACCAATAAGACCGTTGTCAAAATCTACCACATTGTCAAACATTCTATCAATCATATCGAAAATAGTCTACAATTTTGTTTTCCTATTTTTATTTTTGGACTTTGTTGGTTGCTGGAGAGGAGTTTTAGAGTTTTCTTGCTGTTTGTGTGTTTACCCTTCAATCTCAGGAATATTCACTAAACCAGGTAACATTTTCAGAAGCGATCCTTTTTCGATCTTCCTGATCCAGCGACTTCTAAATCATCAACCGTGCATTTTGTTGTAAATGATTTCTTATGGGCTGGCCCAGACTATCTCCAAGTTAACCTCCAAATTACGTTTTTGAGCAGCTTCATACACAATAAAAATGGGTAATTTTATCATTTGATTTTGTTCTTTGCAATTATCTGAAATAAAGGTAAGTTATCTAATCATCATTTTCTATAATAAATTGTCTACCCATTGCTTCAAATGAGAACTCCTCCTTGTTTTGTTAATATAATTTAGAGCTTGCAATGCAGCTTCATTACGAGCATTTTTTATCGTTTGCGCCTCTCCATAAAATTTGACGTCGTTGACGTTAAAATGGACTTTGAAAGGTCCCTTCGTGTCAGAATCATTTCTTCTAACATGAAGAGTATCATTAAAATGAACCGTGTCATTCATTTTATGCAAATAAGATTTTTTCTCTGAAATGTCTGGTGATGCAGTCTTGCCTTCTATTTGTTCCTAAAAGGCACCTTATTTATATGTCTATATTTAACTAAACAATATTGAATACCAAAATATCATTAATTATAGAGTATTGTACAGACATCCTTACCTTTAATGCTAAATTGTTTAGTAAAGCTACAGGTGTTTCTTCAGGTTCTTTTCACTCTTTTTGATCTTCAAAGAATGATGTTGATATTCTGTATTTTTCAGAGCCCTCTGTGCAGCTTTCCTTTGAGCATTCTTCAAGCTTTTACCATCCACTGCTTAATTTTCATTTCCTAAATAGAAAGCGATGGTAAAAACTGTATTGTGCAGAGGTCAATGAAATTTTTGATATATAATTGCATCTAATAATTTCACATTAATATACCTCTTCGTTAATTAATTCATATGAAAATGTAATATCATTACATTCAGCAATTCGTGACTAGAACTTAATGCGGATTTGTCTTCTGCTGGTTCACTAGTCAAACCTAAAACTCGGTTTGTTTCTGGCACAGAGGGATTATTTTTCCACGTTTCCGAATAAAGATACCACGATGAGGTATCTATTATTCTTCAAAGTTAAAAGCGTCCCAGATATAGATCCTTTTATACCAGTGAATTAACTATAAACATTGCTATTTACCAACAATAGAGTCCCTGTCGCCAAAAATATTTTTATATCATTTAATAACAATCCATAACTTAAGCTTAACAAGGAAAATAATAGTAGTATACAATTAAAGCAAATCATACTCAAATAATATAAAGAGAAAACATATATAACCGGGGAAACACACTAGAACTAACCTTAACATAATAATATAGAGCTGTAGGGGGTAAAAAAAATTTCGATATTCTTGATAAAAACTATCGATATTATTAGTAAAAATATAGATAATTTTGGCTAATCTATTGATTTGGTTTATATTGGTTTATTTTTTTTAATACCGTAGTTATTGCACTAAAGATTTCGGTATTTTTTTTCCTCCCATATATTGATTTTTTAAAATTATTTTCTATCGATATGTTTTCTGGCCGCGGACATATTTAAAAATATCAATTAACATATTAAAATACAATAAAATATTTGTGGGGTATTATTCCATTTCATAGAAAAATTCCATTCTTTTTTACAGATCCACAGAACATTCAAATATAAAAGTAATACTACTTCGTTTAAAATTAAATTATAAATTGCATGTTATTGCATGTAATTATTATAATACTATACAGTAATTTTTTTTTCTTGTCTTTTTTAAAGTTAGTTTATTATTAAGCCTACTGACTGGCGAGTGGCCAACTTAGAAATTATCCCAGAAGACATCCCGTCTTACCCAGCCTGGTTACTGGCGTGACTGGGATCATTTTCCTTGTCGGATTTTGTACTCTTACCTAAGGGCATTCACAAACATCACAAATTTACTTACATGCCCCAGCAGAATTCGAACTCGCGACTATCGCAACAGGGGGACCATCCTGTCGCCTTTACTACTGCGGCAACTAAGCCAGCTATTAAATCGTTTATCATGAAAAAATATTTTATAAAATAAATAAACTTTTTTATAACTATTAATTTGTGATATGTATGGTTGCAGAATGTATGAGCAAATTTAAAAAATTCCCTTATTTCTCATATGATTTATCTACCAAATACTTCATTATAATGAATCAAAAATTATGGATAAATGATACAGGGTTTTGTAGAAGGGTCGGGGTCAGGATATAATGAGTCAAGTAATAAGGGGTCAAGTTAATGGTAGGTTTTATCAGGATAAACGATATAAATGTGCATGTATTTTGATTTTGTTGATTTGACATTTAGCATGATTTTTTTATTATTGAAATTCACGCCATTTCCTTTAGCTTGTAGGATTGGTTGCATATATCACTTTAATTCTCAACTCCCCACTCTAAACGTTTTTTCCGCTCTATTCTAGGTTTTATTTGAATTAAATATTGGGTTTATTTTGTGTTATGTCAGTTCTATTGCTGCTTTTTAACGTTATTATTCGGTTTCTTTAATAATAACAGGATAACAGTGCATTTAATTTGATTTGTGCTTTTAATGTGAAGATTTATGGTTTTTATATGAAAAAAATCAAAATACCGTGGGGTAAGGTAATGCTCTAAAACTGATTTTGTTTATAATGTATTTTTAATGTGCAGGAATGGTTGATGGTGAACTGAAATCTTGATTCTTGATGTATTGAAACATTTTCGTACCACCGATCAAATCACCTTCAGAGACAGTAGTGTTGTATATTTTAATTGTTATGATAATATTTTACGTATATCAAATTACTAGAAGAAATTAAACTAAAAGTTTTTAATATACGAACAGTTTTTACTTCATTGAATATTCCATATTTATGTTTATTATATAAAAGGGAAGAATAAGAATATATATGTATATTTGCTTTTAGGTGCGCTGATTGTTATTCTACAATTTTAAAAATAATCTCACTTATGACGCCTTTGTTATAATGTATAAATTTTAAATTTTTCAATACTTAGGTTTTATTAAATGGAATTTGAAAATGGTTAGTAAGTGTTAGCTCATGATATATTTTGCGTATACTTTAATATGCAGACGTAAATTACTTCAATGATTATTATAAATCAAATATATTTTCGGGCATATATTGAAGATATTTTTAAGACAAATGTTAGTAACATCATTTTTAAATTACTCACTTAACTTTATTATGGGAGAAACATGATTAACTTAAAAAATAGTGGTCGAATCGACTGTTTTTATTCGATAGTTACCAACACTAATTCAATTTTAGTTGGGGCAGTAAGGAAATGCACTTTTTTATTAGAACATAATTAGCGTTGGGAACTATGGCTAATCAGTCGCTAGTTTCGGTTCGACTGATTGTATTACTTTTTACTATCGATTGTTTTTGAGTCGTGTACTTTTAGTTACTATTTTCGGTTCTACTAGTTTCATTCGACTGCTTTTTAACGTTCTGACTCTGTCGTCCTAGGCGCGACCTTGACAAAAATGTATACCGAATTTATGCTTTCCTAGATTTATATATAATATATTTAGTTTTATGATTTTTTTGGTAGTTTGCTTCTAAATAAAAATATATTGTATATTAATATAGCAACACTTTGGAACGATATTTTTCAAGATTGTTAATGTAATAGGGTAAAAAATTAAAATTGTGAATGACAAATAAGTAATAGGTAATATTTCTTTTGATTGACTTTTTGGTGTGTATCTAACACCCTCGGTTTTTGTTAGAAAATATTTCTGTCCGATAATAAATAAAGCATTAATTTTATTTTAAAAAGCTCTAGTAGTTATTGTGCGATCATTTTTAATTCATGGTTATTGTAATACATGTTATATATCACATAGTAATACATGTTTAGTTTAAGTTGTATTGTATTGTTTATATTTATTTAGTATATTGTTTAAAAATAGCAATTCATCTCAGAACATTCAAATATAAAAGTAACTCCACTTCCTTTAAAATGTAAGTATTATAGATATATTAATAGTATTCAGTAATGTTTTTCTTTTTCTTTTTTAAAGTTAGTACGTGAAGGAATACGTCTCGCGTATACTAAGGTTGTAAAATATAAGCAAATATTAAATTAATTGCTCCAAGCAATTATATCCGTCCTTTCCTCTCTTACAATTTATATAGGAAAGGGATCGAACATACTCGTCTGACATTAAGAATTAAAATAAAAAGCCAAGCCGTGCATTAGATTTTGCATATTTTGTAGTGGTTAGTAGGCATGTTGGCCACAAAAAATATCGATATGTCGAAGGAAAAAATATATATATTTTTTGCAATAAGTATAAGATATATCGATATTTTACAAAAAAATGTATGTATATTTTTAATTGAAAATAAACGTAGTCAAATATTAGCCTAAAAAATATTTTTTTCTAAAACTCTTAAGGAATAACGGTATTTTTGATAAACCATTAAAATTAAGTACCAGAATTCACTAAACGTTTAAAAGTAAGTTCCGATTTGAAAGTTTTTTTTAATTGTACTTAATCTTCTGAAATTATATCATCTAAAAAATATCGATATATCGACAAAAAAATATCGATATTTTTTCTGCATCCCTAGCGGCTAGTTATTTAAATTTTTGTGTTGATAGTGCTGTATGGAGATAGCTGATACACGATTTTAAAGTTCTTCAAGTCGTAAAAATGTCGAAGAAGCGAAGATCAGTTAGCGGGTCTCAAAAAACCAAATCACAGACTGATCCAGACGTACCGGATCAAAATACAGAAAATATAATCAATGATGTAGTCAGGTACATTATTCTTAAAGCTGACGAAAATTCATTTTATACCAGATCCGAATTAAATCAAAATGTAATTCACAAAAAGGGCCAATGCGTGGATAGTGTTATACAACAAGCAATTAAGGTTCTGGAAAATGTTGGTATTATTATTGTTATATGGATGTTGTTGATATTGTTTTGCATACATTTTTAGGTATATGGTTACACACTTACTGAATATGATGATGTAAAAATGAAAAAAAAAATTTATTTTTTAATTAGTATGTTGCCTCCTGTAAATTATTCCGATGAAGAGGAAGAATGTGTTTCTAGTTATGAAACTGGTTCAAATGTACCAAATGCTGCTCACAAGATACTGACTCTATTAATTTTATCCCATATATTTATGACAAACGCGCCAGTATCAGACAGTGAGCTCTACGATACCATTCCTTTATTGTTTTTATATTGTTGATTTATTATTTCAGAATCCCTTTATAGTTTCCTGAAGTCCTTGGATATTGATGTAGAAGTTGAGCATGCATTTTTCGGTAAAGTCAAAGAATATATAAGAGAAACCTTGATAAAGAATTATTACCTTCACTGTGAGTTTGATGAGAAAACGAAAATACAAACTTTCCAATGGGGGATTCGAGCTGAAATTGAAATCTCAAAGATGAAGGTTTTACAGTTCGTGTGTGAGGTAACTATTTCAGTTGACTTATAAGCACATTGTCAGGTTATTATTGATTTACAGATGTATGGAAATAAGCAACCAAAAGACTGGCCAGAACATTACAGAGCGGCCGAGAATCAGTTCAAAGAAAGAGAAGAGCTAAAGGAAGAAACAAGGGATGAATCAAGCTAGTCACCGATACTGGTAGAACTACAATATAAAGTTTATTTGTATACAAAAATTGTATCTTCTTAACTAATACAATATAAATAAAAAGATATAGGAAAATGTTAAATCTCATTGGTCCTTACATTGCGTTGTAAGCTGGGCCGCGACCTCCTTCTGTTACCACCCAGTTATTCTGGCTGGGGTCCTTGATGTTGCACGTCTTACGGTGGATGGCCCTCTCCAGAATCGAGTGGCACAAACTCATACACACCAGCGGGACAATAACAATCTTCGAGTCCGTCGAAGATGCCTAAGTTTCGTTTGACAGGATTTTGCGAGTTTAAAGTGTTGCATAACATAATTTGTGTTATACACTATATGTACGCTTTTAGTTGACTTTAAAAGATTCCAGTTGTGTTTTGATGACATTTGGGTGATTATTTTATGAACTTTTAAACAATTCATTAATAAAAAAAACTTATTTTTGTGTAATGCTCTAATTTTTCATTAGGTACAATCCTTTTAACTAACTTTCGGCAAGGTAATAAAACCCGTGGCAAAGCTACTACTAAGCATCCTCCAGGAAAAGTGAGATTGGGGATACTGTGAAAACTGCCGGTGCCCTGGTGAGATCCTATTGCCGTCTTCGAAGTGATGCTTTATGAACGGATGGTGTTTGAACCTGCGAAGAAACGAACATTACCGCATTACCGATCTTTGGATATTCAGTACTTTTGGAATTCCTTGTACGGGCTCAGGTACAGATTGATGTAATCCAAACCCGACGGCGATCAGGGATACCTCGTCGTTAAATGATACAGAAAGGATCCTCCGTAGGTGTTCTTATCCAAGGGCCAGCCGATGGTGTGCTCCGCGCACCCGGTTTATGTTTGAATCATTCGTCGCGATATCTTTAACGCTCCCGTCATCGTTGTACAGGACTTCGGAAGGTGCATAACCCGGGCCCACTGCCTCAGCTTGCTCTCCCAACCACTGAATAACGTGTCCCAGCGGGACGATATAGTTCCCGTGATTAAACATCGGAGTTCCTGACGAAATATCATTTATTCAATATATAAATCGATTTAAGACAAAGAATCCAACCTGGCAGGGCTGGTACCGGAATCCTACCGGTGCTAGTTAATAGACCGAACTTATCCTCCGTTAGGGGAGTGTTCAGAGGCGCGCCCTTCTCTTTCCAGTCCCATTTATGGGGCCTTCTCGACGATGATTACCTAAAAATCTATGTTCCGTATAGACCACCGATCAAGTGTGCTATGACTTCGATTCCACCGACCCTGATTTTCTTCCCTTCCGCGTCCAACAGTTGTTTGGCTCGTATAGTCGCGCTTATTCCAGTTGCACCATCGCCGACTATCAGAATATCAGTTTACATCTAGAATGTGTAATTTAAGAAAAATTAATCCTTTCAAGGTAAGTAATAATTTTAGCATGACATGTCAGACAGAAATTGTGAAGAATATATATTATAAATTTAAATAGTGTAGATACTTAAAGTGGTAGAAAAAAATAGTGTTTTAAGCTGGGCATATATTTTTTCAGACTATTGAAGAAGAATTAACAGACTGTAACAGGAATAAAGCCAAAGCCAAGTCTCTTTGAAACAATTTTTTTGTTTTAATACGGACAAATTCTATGCATATTTATAATCAGACTTATAGACAGACAGGTAAAATAATAAAAATGATATCAATAAAATAATTGGTTATATAATGTTTAATTCATAATAATATATATTGTACAATTTTCTTAATATGTCACTCAAATTACCAATATTAATCTACGGGATAACGATGTCTTCTTTTCTTACTTAAATGGTAGTTGTTAAAAATAGAACCTTTTTTATTTATTATTATAGCAATAATATAGAATAAATTATGTTTTAATGAAAAAACAGCTGAATCATAGTGCATTTTATATTAAAATTACCTTTCCATCTTGGATCTTCTTCTCTTGGATGAATGAAATATAGTGTGTTATCTTAGAAAATTGATCCGAATATATTCCTATTTAACCCAACTGCTGGACTAGAAAATATGATTAGTTATATTTAAGAGTTCAAAGGTTACTTCACAATATACTATAAATAAAATAAAGCTCCAGACAATAATTGTATCATTACATATAATCATTTTAAGCTATAAAATTTAAAATATCTTATAAAATTTATTTTCGACAAATTAATTAAATATTCCGAATTAAAATGAAATTTTAGATATTTTCAACGAATTCCCTAAATGCAAACTCATTTTCTTTTATTTTAACAGGGAATTGTATAATTAAAGGTAACAGAAATACCTTACTCAAAAAATCAAAGTCCAACTCAGAGGTTCAAACAAAATATATCAAAATAAACTGAGCTCAGTGCAATTTTTATTTATTAACCTTTGCCAACAAAGTAACTTATATCTATAAATGTAATTTTATGAAAATCGGTCTTATAACATAAATATAATACTAAATAACACATAAAGTCACAGTTCAGAATCCTTTTTCTCATCTTCTATGTTGATTGTCTCCTATATATCAATCTTGGAATAATTCTATGTCCAAAATATTACTACAATATTAAATAAGTGTATTTTCATCTGTAATAAGATTGTGGGAAAATAAAAATGATACGGCAAGACCGATTGTTTAGAAACAGACATTTGACAAGATTGTAGAAATTTGTTTTTTGGGTTGCCGAGCGAATTTAAACCAAATAAAATTACCTGACATCTGTGGAATTTTCGAAAAATTTATCTAGTAATCCTAGTTAATAGAGCACATTCAATCCATATTTAGCTACTAGGTCACGAGAATTTTTGATATTTACGCCTTCACCCAAGCACATCTAAATAATAATGTAAGGAAAAAGGCTTTAAAAAACTCTGTATCAATAATTTCTTACAAAAGCTTATATTGTTCCCAATCATAAGACTGCGTAGTGTTGTTCATTCTCAAGGAACTCAGTATATTGTACTTCTAAGTTTAAAAGGTGACCTAATTTTAAGATTTGTTGGAATTGGCATCATCCTGAAAATAGACTATAAAAATACACTTGATATCATAAAAACTAATTTAAATTACCTCTGACATGCCTTGTACTTTACCAATAAGACCGTTGTCAAAATCTACCACATTGTCAAACATTCTATCAATCATATCGAAAATAGTCTACAATTTTGTTTTTCTATTTTTATTTTTGGACTTTGTTGGTTGCTGGAGAGGAGTTTTAGAGTTTTCTTGCTGTTTGTGTGTTTACCCTTCAATCTCAGGAATATTCACTAAACCAGGTAACATTTTCAGAAGCGATCCTTTTTCGATCTTCCTGATCCAGCGACTTCTAAATCATCAACCGTGCATTTTGTTGTAAATGATTTCTTATGGGCTGGCCCAGACTATCTCCAAGTTAACCTCCAAATTACGTTTTTGAGCAGCTTCATACACAATAAAAATGGGTAATTTTATCATTTGATTTTGTTCTTTGCAATTACCTGAAATAAAGGTAAGTTATCTAATCATCATTTTCTATAATAAATTGTCTACCCATTGCTTCAAATGAGAACTCCTCCTTGTTTTGTTAATATAATTTAGAGCTTGCAATGCAGCTTCATTACGAGCATTTTTTATCGTTTGCGCCTCTCCATAAAATTTGACGTCGTTGACGTTAAAATGGACTTTGAAAGGTCCCTTCGTGTCAGAATCATTTCTTCTAACATGAAGAGTATCATTAAAATGAACCGTGTCATTCATTTTATGCAAATAAGATTTTTTCTCTGAAATGTCTGGTGATGCAGTCTTGCCTTCTATTTGTTCCTAAAAGGCACCTTATTTATATGTCTATATTTAACTAAACAATATTGAATACCAAAATATCATTAATTATAGAGTATTGTACAGACATCCCTACCTTTAATGCTAAATTGTTTAGTAAAGCTACAGGTGTTTCTTCAGGTTCTTTTCACTCTTTTTGATCTTCAAAGAATGATGTTGATATTCTGTATTTTTCAGAGCCCTCTGTGCAGCTTTCCTTTGAGCATTCTTCAAGCTTTTATCATCCACTGCTTAATTTTCATTTCCTAAATAGAAAGCGATGGTAAAAACTGTATTGTGCAGAGGTCAATGAAATTTTTGATATATAATTGCATCTAATAATTTCACATTAATATACCTCTTCGTTAATTAATTCATATGAAAATGTAATATCATTACATTCAGCAATTCGTGACTAGAACTTAATGCGGATTTGTCTTCTGCTGGTTCACTAGTCAAACCTAAAACTCGGTTTGTTTCTGGCACAGAGGGATTATTTTTCCACGTTTCCGAATAAAGATACCACGATGAGGTATCTATTATTCTTCAAAGTTAAAAGCGTCCCAGATATAGATCCTTTTATACCAGTGAATTAACTATAAACATTGCTATTTACCAACAATAGAGTCCCTGTCGCCAAAAATATTTTTATATCATTTAATAACAATCCATAACTTAAGCTTAACAAGGAAAATAATAGTAGTATACAATTAAAGCAAATCATACTCAAATAATATAAAGAGAAAACATATATAACCGGGGAAACACACTAGAACTAACCTTAACATAATAATATAGAGCTGTAGGGGGTAAAAAAAATTTCGACATTCTTGATAAAAACTATCGATATTATTAGTAAAAATATAGATAATTTTGGCTAATCTATTGATTTGGTTTATATTGGTTTATTTTTTTTAATACCGTAGTTATTGCACTAAAGATTTCGGTATTTTTTTTCCTCCCATATATTGATTTTTTTCAATTATTTTCTATCGATATGTTTTCTGGCCGCGGACATATTTAAAAATATCAATTAACATATTAAAATACAATAAAATATTTGTGGGGTATTATTCCATTTCATAGAAAAATTCCATTCGTTTTTACAGATCCACAGAACATTCAAATATAAAAGTAATACTACTTCGTTTAAAATTAAATTATAAATTGCATGTTATTGCATGTAATTATTATAATACTATACAGTAATTTTTTTTTCTTGTCTTTTTTAAAGTTAGTTTATTATTAAGCCTATTGACTGGCGAGTTATTATTAAGCCTATTGACTTAGAAATTATCCCAGAAGACATCCCGTCTTACCCAGCCTGGTTACTGGCGTGACTGGGATCATTTTCCTTGTCGGATTTTGTACTCTTATCTAAGGGCATTCACAAACATCACAAATTTACTTACATGCCCCAGCAGAATTCGAACTCGCGACTATCGCAACAGGGGGACCATCCTGTCGCCTTTACTACTGCGGCAACTAAGCCAGCTATTAAATCGTTTATCATGAAAAAATATTTTATAAAATAAATAAACTTTTTTATAACTATTAATTTGTGATATGTATGGTTGCAGAATGTATGAGCAAATTTAAAAAATTCCCTTATTTCTCATATGATTTATCTACCAAATACTTCATTATAATGAATCAAAAATTATGGATAAATGATACAGGGTTTTGTAGAAGGGTCGGGGTCAGGATATAATGAGTCAAGTAATAAGGGGTCAAGTTAATGGTAGGTTTTATCAGGATAAACGATATAAATGTGCATGTATTTTGATTTTGTTGATTTGACATTTAGCATGATTTTTTTATTATTGAAATTCACGCCATTTCCTTTAGCTTGTAGGATTGGTTGCATATATCACTTTAATTCTCAACTCCCCACTCTAAACGTTTTTTCCGCTCTATTCTAGGTTTTATTTGAATTAAATATTGGGTTTATTTTGTGTTATGTCAGTTCTATTGCTGCTTTTTAACGTTATTATTCAGTTTCTTTAATAATAACAGGATAACAGTGCATTTAATTTGATTTGTGCTTTTAATGTGAAGATTTATGGTTTTTATATGAAAAAAATCAAAATACCGTGGGGTAAGGTAATGCTCTAAAACTGATTTTGTTTATAATGTATTTTTAATATGCAGGAATGGTTGATGGTGAACTGAAATCTTGATTCTTGATGTATTGAAACATTTTCGTACCACCGATCAAATCACCTTCAGAGACAGTAGTGTTGTATATTTTAATTGTTATGATAATATTTTACGTATATCAAATTACTAGAAGAAATTAAACTAAAAGTTTTTAATATACGAACAGTTTTTACTTCATTGAATATTCCATATTTATGTTTATTATATAAAAGGGAAGAATAAGAATATATATGTATATTTGCTTTTAGGTGCGCTGATTGTTATTCTACAATTTTAAAAATAATCTCACTTATGACGCCTTTGTTATAATGTATAAATTTTAAATTTTTCAATACTTAGGTTTTATTAAATGGAATTTGAAAATGGTTAGTAAGTGTTAGCTCATGATATATTTTGCGTATACTTTAATATGCAGACGTAAATTACTTCAATGATTATTATAAATCAAATATATTTTCGGGCATATATTGAAGATATTTTTAAGACAAATGTTAGTAACATCATTTTTAAATTACTCACTTAACTTTATTATGGGAGAAACATGATTAACTTAAAAAATAGTGGTCGAATCGACTGTTTTTATTCGATAGTTACCAACACTAATTCAATTTTAGTTGGGGCAGTAAGGAAATGCACTTTTTTATTAGAACATAATTAGCGTTGGGAACTATGGCTAATCAGTCGCTAGTTTCGGTTCGACTGATTGTATTACTTTTTACTATCGATTGTTTTTGAGTCGTGTACTTTTAGTTACTATTTTCGGTTCTACTAGTTTCATTCGACTGCTTTTTAACGTTCTGACTCTGTCGTCCTAGGCGCGACCTTGACAAAAATGTATACCGAATATATGCTTTCCTAGATTTATATATAATATATTTAGTTTTATGATTTTTTTGGTAGTTTGCTTCTAAATAAAAATATATTGTATATTAATATAGCAACACTTTGGAACGATATTTTTCAAGATTGTTAATGTAATAGGGTAAAAAATTAAAATTGTGAATGACAAATAAGTAATAGGTAATATTTCTTTTGATTGACTTTTTGGTGTGTATCTAACACCCTCGGTTTTTGTTAGAAAATATTTCTGTCCGATAATAAATAAAGCATTAATTTTATTTTAAAAAGCTCTAGTAGTTATTGTGCGATCATTTTTAATTCATGGTTATTGTAATACATGTTATATATCACATAGTAATACATGTTTAGTTTAAGTTGTATTGTATTGTTTATATTTATTTAGTATATTGTTTAAAAATAGCAATTCATCTCAGAACATTCAAATATAAAAGTAACTCCACTTCCTTTAAAATGTAAGTATTATAGATATATTAATAGTATTCAGTAATGTTTTTCTTTTTCTTTTTTAAAGTTAGTACGTGAAGGAATACGTCTCGCGTATACTAAGGTTGTAAAATATAAGCAAATATTAAATTAATTGCTCCAAGCAATTATATCCGTCCTTTCCTCTCTTACAATTTATATAGGAAAGGGATCGAACATACTCGTCTGACATTAAGAATTAAAATAAAAAGCCAAGCCGTGCATTAGATTTTGCATATTTTGTAGTGGTTAGTAGGCATGTTGGCCACAAAAAATATCGATATGTCGAAGGAAAAAATATATATATTTTTTGCAATAAGTATAAGATATATCGATATTTTACAAAAAAATGTATGTATATTTTTAATTGAAAATAAACGTAGTCAAATATTAGCCTAAAAAATATTTTTTTCTAAAACTCTTAAGGAATAACGGTATTTTTGATAAACCATTAAAATTAAGTACCAGAATTCACTAAACGTTTAAAAGTAAGTTCCGATTTGAAAGTTTTTTTTAATTGTACTTAATCTTCTGAAATTATATCATCTAAAAAATATCGATATATCGACAAAAAAATATCGATATTTTTTCTGCATCCCTAGCGGCTAGTTATTTAAATTTTTGTGTTGATAGTGCTGTATGGAGATAGCTGATACACGATTTTAAAGTTCTTCAAGTCGTAAAAATGTCGAAGAAGCGAAGATCAGTTAGCGGGTCTCAAAAAACCAAATCACAGACTGATCCAGACGTACCGGATCAAAATACAGAAAATATAATCAATGATGTAGTCAGGTACATTATTCTTAAAGCTGACGAAAATTCATTTTATACCAGATCCGAATTAAATCAAAATGTAATTCACAAAAAGGGCCAATGCGTGGATAGTGTTATACAACAAGCAATTAAGGTTCTGGAAAATGTTGGTATTATTATTGTTATATGGATGTTGTTGATATTGTTTTGCATACATTTTTAGGTATATGGTTACACACTTACTGAATATGATGATGTAAAAATGAAAAAAAAAATTTATTTTTTAATTAGTATGTTGCCTCCTGTAAATTATTCCGATGAAGAGGAAGAATGTGTTTCTAGTTATGAAACTGGTTCAAATGTACCAAATGCTGCTCACAAGATACTGACTCTATTAATTTTATCCCATATATTTATGACAAACGCGCCAGTATCAGACAGTGAGCTCTACGATACCATTCCTTTATTGTTTTTATATTGTTGATTTATTATTTCAGAATCCCTTTATAGTTTCCTGAAGTCCTTGGATATTGATGTAGAAGTTGAGCATCCATTTTTCGGTAAAGTCAAAGAATATATAAGAGAAACCTTGATAAAGAATTATTACCTTCACTGTGAGTTTGATGAGAAAACGAAAATACAAACTTTCCAATGGGGGATTCGAGCTGAAATTGAAATCTCAAAGATGAAGGTTTTACAGTTCGTGTGTGAGGTAACTATTTCAGTTGACTTATAAGCACATTGTCAGGTTATTATTGATTTACAGATGTATGGAAATAAGCAACCAAAAGACTGGCCAGAACATTACAGAGCGGCCGAGAATCAGTTCAAAGAAAGAGAAGAGCTAAAGGAAGAAACAAGGGATGAATCAAGCTAGTCACCGATACTGGTAGAACTACAATATAAAGTTTATTTGTATACAAAAATTGTATCTTCTTAACTAATACAATATAAATAAAAAGATATAGGAAAATGTTAAATCTCATTGGTCCTTACATTGCGTTGTAAGCTGGGCCGCGACCTCCTTCTGTTACCACCCAGTTATTCTGGCTGGGGTCCTTGATGTTGCACGTCTTACGGTGGATGGCCCTCTCCAGAATCGAGTGGCACAAACTCATACACACCAGCGGGACAATAACAATCTTCGAGTCCGTCGAAGATGCCTAAGTTTCGTTTGACAGGATTTTGCGAGTTTAAAGTGTTGCATAACATAATTTGTGTTATACACTATATGTACGCTTTTAGTTGACTTTAAAAGATTCCAGTTGTGTTTTGATGACATTTGGGTGATTATTTTATGAACTTTTAAACAATTCATTAATAAAAAAAACTTATTTTTGTGTAATGCTCTAATTTTTCATTAGGTACAATCCTTTTAACTAACTTTCGGCAAGGTAATAAAACCCGTGGCAAAGACTACTACTAAGCATCCTCCAGGAAAAGTGAGATTGGGGATACTGTGTAAACTGCCGGTGCCCTGGTGAGATCCTATTGCCGTCTTCGAAGTGATGCTTTATGAACGGATGGTGTTTGAACCTGCGAAGAAACGAACATTACCGCATTACCGATCTTTGGATATTCAGTTCTTTTGGAATTCCTTGTACGGGCTCAGGTACAGATTGATGTAATCCAAACCCGACGGCGATCAGGGATACCTCGTCGTTAAATGATACAGAAAGGATCCTCCGTAGGTGTTCTTATCCAAGGGCCAGCCGATGGTGTGCTCCGCGCATCCGGTTTATGTTTGAATCATTCGTCGCGATATCTTTAACGCTCCCGTCATCGTTGTACAGGACTTCGGAAGGTGCATAACCCGGGCCCACTGCCTCAGCTTGCTCTCCCAACCACTGAATAACGTGTCCCAGCGGGACGATATAGTTCCCGTGATTAAACATCGGAGTTCCTGACGAAATATCATTTATTCAATATATAAATCGATTTAAGACAAAGAATCCAACCTGGCAGGGCTGGTACCGGAATCCTACCGGTGCTAGTTAATAGACCGAACTTATCCTCCGTTAGGGGAGTGTTCAGAGGCGCGCCCTTCTCTTTCCAGTCCCATTTATGGGGCCTTCTCGACGATGATTACCTAAAAATCTATGTTCCGTATAGACCACCGATCAAGTGTGCTATGACTTCGATTCCACCGACCCTGATTTTCTTCCCTTCCGCGTCCAACAGTTGTTTGGCTCGTATAGTCGCGCTTATTCCAGTTGCACCATCGCCGACTATCAGAATATCAGTTTACATCTAGAATGTGTAATTTAAGAAAAATTAATCCTTTCAAGGTAAGTAATAATTTTAGCATGACATGTCAGACAGAAATTGTGAAGAATATATATTATAAATTTAAATAGTGTAGATACTTAAAGTGGTAGAAAAAAATAGTGTTTTAAGCTGGGCATATATTTTTTCAGACTATTGAAGAAGAATTAACAGACTGTAACAGGAATAAAGCCAAAGCCAAGTCTCTTTGAAACAATTTTTTTGTTTTAATACGGACAAATTCTATGCATATTTATAATCAGACTTATAGACAGACAGGTAAAATAATAAAAATGATATCAATAAAATAATTGGTTATATAATGTTTAATTCATAATAATATATATTGTACAATTTTCTTAATATGTCACTCAAATTACCAATATTAATCTACGGGATAACGATGTCTTCTTTTCTTACTTAAATGGTAGTTGTTAAAAATAGAACCTTTTTTATTTATTATTATAGCAATAATATAGAATAAATTATGTTTTAATGAAAAAACAGCTGAATCATAGTGCATTTTATATTAAAATTACCTTTCCATCTTGGATCTTCTTCTCTTGGATGAATGAAATATAGTGTGTTATCTTAGAAAATTGATCCGAATATATTCCTATTTAACCCAACTGCTGGACTAGAAAATATGATTAGTTATATTTAGTTCAAAGGTTACTTCACAATATACTATAAATAAAATAAAGCTCCAGACAATAATTGTATCATTACATATAATCATTTTAAGCTATAAAATTTAAAATATCTTATAAAATTTATTTTCGACAAATTAATTAAATATTCCGAATTAAAATGAAATTTTAGATATTTTCAACGAATTCCCTAAATGCAAACTCATTTTCTTTTATTTTAACAGGGAATTGTATAATTAAAGGTAACAGAAATACCTTACTCAAAAAATCAAAGTCCAACTCAGAGGTTCAAACAAAATATATCAAAATAAACTGAGCTCAGTGCAATTTTTGTTTATTAACCTTTGCCAACAAAGTAACTTATATCTATAAATGTAATTTTATGAAAATCGGTCTTATAACATAAATATAATACTAAATAACACATAAAGTCACAGTTCAGAATCCTTTTTCTCATCTTCTATGTTGATTGTCTCCTATATATCAATCTTGGAATAATTCTATGTCCAAAATATTACTACAATATTAAATAAGTGTATTTTCATCTGTAATAAGATTGTGGGAAAATAAAAATGATACGGCAAGACCGATTGTTTAGAAACAGACATTTGACAAGATTGTAGAAATTTGTTTTTTGGGTTGCCGAGCGAATTTAAACCAAATAAAATTACCTGACATCTGTGGAATTTTCGAAAAATTTATCTAGTAATCCTAGTTAATAGAGCACATTCAATCCATATTTAGCTACTAGGTCACGAGAATTTTTGATATTTACGCCTTCACCCAAGCACATCTAAATAATAATGTAAGGAAAAAGGCTTTAAAAAACTCTGTATCAATAATTTCTTACAAAAGCTTATATTGTTCCCAATCATAAGACTGCGTAGTGTTGTTCATTCTCAAGGAACTCAGTATATTGTACTTCTAAGTTTAAAAGGTGACCTAATTTTAAGATTTGTTGGAATTGGCATCATCCTGAAAATAGACTATAAAAATACACTTGATATCATAAAAACTAATTTAAATTACCTCTGACATGCCTTGTACTTTACCAATAAGACCGTTGTCAAAATCTACCACATTGTCAAACATTCTATCAATCATATCGAAAATAGTCTACAATTTTGTTTTCCTATTTTTATTTTTGGACTTTGTTGGTTGCTGGAGAGGAGTTTTAGAGTTTTCTTGCTGTTTGTGTGTTTACCCTTCAATCTCAGGAATATTCACTAAACCAGGTAACATTTTCAGAAGCGATCCTTTTTCGATCTTCCTGATCCAGCGACTTCTAAATCATCAACCGTGCATTTTGTTGTAAATGATTTCTTATGGGCTGGCCCAGACTATCTCCAAGTTAACCTCCAAATTACGTTTTTGAGCAGCTTCATACACAATAAAAATGGGTAATTTTATCATTTGATTTTGTTCTTTGCAATTATCTGAAATAAAGGTAAGTTATCTAATCATCATTTTCTATAATAAATTGTCTACCCATTGCTTCAAATGAGAACTCCTCCTTGTTTTGTTAATATAATTTAGAGCTTGCAATGCAGCTTCATTACGAGCATTTTTTATCGTTTGCGCCTCTCCATAAAATTTGACGTCGTTGACGTTAAAATGGACTTTGAAAGGTCCCTTCGTGTCAGAATCATTTCTTCTAACATGAAGAGTATCATTAAAATGAACCGTGTCATTCAGTTTATGCAAATAAGATTTTTTCTCTGAAATGTCTGGTGATGCAGTCTTGCCTTCTATTTGTTCCTAAAAGGCACCTTATGAATATGAATATGAATATGAATTGAATAAATATTGAATACCAAAATATCATTAATTATAGAGTATTGTACAGACATCCCTACCTTTAATGCTAAATTGTTTAGTAAAGCTACAGGTGTTTCTTCAGGTTCTTTTCACTCTTTTTGATCTTCAAAGAATGATGTTGATATTCTGTATTTTTCAGAGCCCTCTGTGCAGCTTTCCTTTGAGCATTCTTCAAGCTTTTACCATCCACTGCTTAATTTTCATTTCCTAAATAGAAAGCAATGGTAAAAACTGTATTGTGAGGTCAATGAAATTTTTGATATATAATTGCATCTAATAATTTCACATTAATATACCTCTTCGTTAATTAATTCATATGAAAATGTAATATCATTACATTCAGCAATTCGTGAATAGAACTTAATGCGGATTTGTCTTCTGCTGGTTCACTAGTCAAACCTAAAACTCGGTTTGTTTCTGGCACAGAGGGATTATTTTTCCACGTTTCCGAATAAAGATACCACGATGAGGTATCTATTATTCTTCAAAGTTAAAAGCGTCCCAGATATAGATCCTTTTATACCAGTGAATTAACTATAAACAATGCTATTTACCAACAATAGAGTCCCTGTCGCCAAAAATATTTTTATATCATTTAATAACAATCCATAACTTAAGCTTAACAAGGAAAATAATAGTAGTATACAATTAAAGCAAATCATACTCAAATAATATAAAGAGAAAACATATATAACCGGGGAAACACACTAGAACTAACCTTAACATAATAATATAGAGCTGTAGGGGGTAAAAAAAATTTCGATATTCTTGATAAAAACTATCGATATTATTAGTAAAAATATAGATAATTTTGGCTAATCTATTGATTTGGTTTATATTGGTTTATTTTTTTTAATACCGTAGTTATTGCACTAAAGATTTCGGTATTTTTTTTCCTCCCATATATTGATTTTTTAAAATTATTTTCTATCGATATGTTTTCTGGCCGCGGACATATTTAAAAATATCAATTAACATATTAAAATACAATAAAATATTTGTGGGGTATTATTCCATTTCATAGAAAAATTCCATTCTTTTTTACAGATCCACAGAACATTCAAATATAAAAGTAATACTACTTCGTTTAAAATTAAATTATAAATTGCATGTTATTGCATGTAATTATTATAATACTATACAGTAATTTTTTTTTTCTTGTCTTTTTTAAAGTTAGTTTATTATTAAGCCTACTGACTGGCGAGTGGCCAACTTAGAAATTATCCCAGAAGACATCCCGTCTTACCCAGCCTGGTTACTGGCGTGACTGGGATCATTTTCCTTGTCGGATTTTGTACTCTTACCTAAGGGCATTCACAAACATCACAAATTTACTTACATGCCCCAGCAGAATTCGAACTCGCGACTATCGCAACAGGGGGACCATCCTGTCGCCTTTACTACTGCGGCAACTAAGCCAGCTATTAAATCGTTTATCATGAAAAAATATTTTATAAAATAAATAAACTTTTTTATAACTATTAATTTGTGATATGTATGGTTGCAGAATGTATGAGCAAATTTAAAAAATTCCCTTATTTCTCATATGATTTATCTACCAAATACTTCATTATAATGAATCAAAAATTATGGATAAATGATCCAGGGTTTTGTAGAAGGGTCGGGGTCAGGATATAATGAGTCAAGTAATAAGGGGTCAAGTTAATGGTAGGTTTTATCAGGATAAACGATATAAATGTGCATGTATTTTGATTTTGTTGATTTGACATTTAGCATGATTTTTTTATTATTGAAATTCACGCCATTTCCTTTAGCTTGTAGGATTGGTTGCATATATCACTTTAATTCTCAACTCCCCACTCTAAACGTTTTTTCCGCTCTATTCTAGGTTTTATTTGAATTAAATATTGGATTTATTTTGTGTTATGTCAGTTCTATTGCTGCTTTTTAACGTTATTATTCGGTTTCTTTAATAATAACAGGATAACAGTGCATTTAATTTGATTTGTGCTTTTAATGTGAAGATTTATGGTTTTTATATGAAAAAAATCAAAATACCGTGGGGTAAGGTAATGCTCTAAAACTGATTTTGTTTATAATGTATTTTTAATGTGCAGGAATGGTTGATGGTGAACTGAAATCTTGATTCTTGATGTATTGAAACATTTTCGTACCACCGATCAAATCACCTTCAGAGACAGTAGTGTTGTATATTTTAATTGTTATGATAATATTTTACGTATATCAAATTACTAGAAGAAATTAAACTAAAAGTTTTTAATATACGAACAGTTTTTACTTCATTGAATATTCCATATTTATGTTTATTATATAAAAGGGAAGAATAAGAATATATATGTATATTTGCTTTTAGGTGCGCTGATTGTTATTCTACAATTTTAAAAATAATCTCACTTATGACGCCTTTGTTATAATGTATAAATTTTAAATGTTTCAATACTTAGGTTTTATTAAATGGAATTTGAAAATGGTTAGTAAGTGTTAGCTCATGATATATTTTGCGTATACTTTAATATGCAGACGTAAATTACTTCAATGATTATTATAAATCAAATATATTTTCGGGCATATATTGAAGATATTTTTAAGACAAATGTTAGTAACATCATTTTTAAATTACTCACTTAACTTTATTATGGGAGAAACATGATTAACTTAAAAAATAGTGGTCGAATCGACTGTTTTTATTCGATAGTTACCAACACTAATTCAATTTTAGTTGGGGCAGTAAGGAAATGCACTTTTTTATTAGAACATAATTAGCGTTGGGAACTATGGCTAATCAGTCGCTAGTTTCGGTTCGACTGATTGTATTACTTTTTACTATCGACTGTTTTTGAGTCGTGTACTTTTAGTTACTATGTTCGGTTCTACTAGTTTCATTCGACTGCTTTTTAACGTTCTGACTCTGTCGTCCTAGGCGCGACCTTGACAAAAATGTATACCGAATTTATGCTTTCCTAGATTTATATATAATATATTTAGTTTTATGATTTTTTTGGTAGTTTGCTTCTAAATAAAAATATATTGTATATTAATATAGCAACACTTTGGAACGATATTTTTCAAGATTGTTAATGTAATAGGGTAAAAAATTAAAATTGTGAATGACAAATAAGTAATAGGTAATATTTCTTTTGATTGACTTTTTGGTGTGTATCTAACACCCTCGGTTTTTGTTAGAAAATATTTCTGTCCGATAATAAATAAAGCATTAATTTTATTTTAAAAAGCTCTAGTAGTTATTGTGCGATCATTTTTAATTCATGGTTATTGTAATACATGTTATATATCACATAGTAATACATGTTTAGTTTAAGTTGTATTGTATTGTTTATATTTATTTAGTATATTGTTTAAAAATAGCAATTCATCTCAGAACATTCAAATATAAAAGTAACTCCACTTCCTTTAAAATGTAAGTATTATAGATATATTAATAGTATTCAGTAATGTTTTTCTTTTTCTTTTTTAAAGTTAGTACGTGAAGGAATACGTACATCTCCGTCTCGCGTATACTAAGGTTGTAAAATATAAGCAAATATTAAATTAATTGCTCCAAGCAATTATATCCGTCCTTTCCTCTCTTACAATTTATATAGGAAAGGGATCGAACATACTCGTCTGACATTAAGAATTAAAATAAAAAGCCAAGCCGTGCATTAGATTTTGCATATTTTGTAGTGGTTAGTAGGCATGTTGGCCACAAAAAATATCGATATGTCGAAGGAAAAAATATCCATATTTTTTGCAATAAGTATAAGATATATCGATATTTTACAAAAAAATGTATGTATATTTTTAATTGAAAATAAACATAGTCAAATATTAGCCTAAAAAATATTTTTTTCTAAAACTCTTAAGGAATAACGGTATTTTTGATAAACAATTAAAATTAAGTACCAGAATTCACTAAAGTTTAAAAGTAAGTTCCGATTTGAAAGTTTTTTTTAATTGTACTTAATCTTCTGAAATTATATCATCTAAAAAATTTCGATATATCGACAAAAAAATATCGATATTTTTTCTGCATCCCTAGCGGCTAGTTATTTAAATTTTTGTGTTGATAGTGCTGTATGGAGATAGCTGATACACGATTTTAAAGTTCTTCAAGTCGTAAAAATGTCGAAGAAGCGAAGATCAGTTAGCGGGTCTCAAAAAACCAAATCACAGACTGATCCAGACGTACCGGATCAAAATACAGAAAATATAATCAATGATGTAGTCAGGTACATTATTCTTAAAGCTGACGAAAATTCATTTTATACCAGATCCGAATTAAATCAAAATGTAATTCACAAAAAGGGCCAATGCGTGGATAGTGTTATACAACAAGCAATTAAGGTTCTGGAAAATGTTGGTATTATTATTGTTATATGGATGTTGTTGATATTGTTTTGCATACATTTTTAGATATATGGTTACACACTTACTGAATATGATGATGTAAAAATGAAAAAAAAAATTTATTTTTTAATTAGTATGTTGCCTTCTGTAAATTATTCCGATGAAGAGGAAGAATGTGTTTCTAGTTATGAAACTGGTTCAAATGTACCAAATGCTGCTCACAAGATACTGACTCTATTAATTTTATCCCATATATTTATGACAAACGCGCCAGTATCAGACAGTGAGCTCTACGATACCATTCCTTTATTGTTTTTATATTGTTGATTTATTATTTCAGAATCCCTTTATAGTTTCCTGAAGTCCTTGGATATTGATGTAGAAGTTGAGCATCCATTTTTCGGTAAAGTCAAAGAATATATAAGAGAAACCTTGATAAAGAATTATTACCTTCACTGTGAGTTTGATGAGAAAACGAAAATACAAACTTTCCAATGGGGGATTCGAGCTGAAATTGAAATCTCAAAGATGAAGGTTTTACAGTTCGTGTGTGAGGTAACAATTTCAGTTGACTTATAAGCACATTGTCAGGTTATTATTGATTTACAGATGTATGGAAATAAGCAACCAAAAGACTGGCCAGAACATTACAGAGCGGCCGAGAATCAGTTCAAAGAAAGAGAAGAGCTAAAGGAAGAAACAAGGGATGAATCAAGCTAGTCACCGATACTGGTAGAACTACAATATAAAGTTTATTTGTATACAAAAATTGTATCTTCTTAACTAATACAATATAAATAAAAAGATATAGGAAAATGTTAAATCTCATTGGTCCTTACATTGCGTTGTAAGCTGGGCCGCGACCTCCTTCTGGGACCACCCAGTTATTCTGGCTGGGGTCCTTGATGTTGCACGTCTTACGGTGGATGGCCCTCTCCAGAATCGAGTGACACAAACTCATACACACCAGCGGGACAATAACAATCTTCGAGTCCGTCGAAGACGCCTAAGTTTCGTTTGACAGGATTTTGCGAGTTTAAAGTGTTGCATAACATAATTTGTGTTATACACTATATGTACGCTTTTAGTTGACTTTAAAAGATTCCAGTTGTGTTTTGATGACATTGGGTGATTATTTTATGAACTTTTAAACAATTCATTAATAAAAAAAACTTATTTTTGTGTAATGCTCTAATTTTTCATTAGGTACAATCCTTTTAACTAACTTTCGGCAAGGTAATAAAACCCGTGGCAAAGACTACTAAGCATCCTCCAGGAAAAGTGAGATTGGGGATACTGTGAAAACTGCCGGTGCCCTGGTGAGATCCTATTGCCGTCTTCGAAGTGATGCTTTATGAACGGATGGTGTTTGAACCTGCGAAGAAACGAACATTACCGCATTACCGATCTTTGGATATTCAGTACTTTTGGAATTCCTTGTACGGGCTCAGGTACAGATTGATGTAATCCAAACCCGACGGCGATCAGGGATACCTCGTCGTTAAATGATACAGAAAGGATCCTCCGTAGGTGTTCTTATCCAAGGGCCAGCCGATGGTGTGCTCCGCGCACCCGGTTTATGTTTGAATCATTCGTCGCGATATCTTTAACGCTCCCGTCATCGTTGTACAGGACTTCGGAAGGTGCATAACCCGGGCCCACGGCCTCAGCTTGCTCTCCCAACCACTGAATAACGTGTCCCAGCGGGACGATATAGTTCCCGTGATTAAACATCGGAGTTCCTGACGAAATATCATTTATTCAATATATAAATCGATTTAAGATAAAGAATCCAACCTGGCAGGGCTGGTACCGGAATCCTACCGGTGCTAGGTAATAGACCGAACTTATCCTCCGTTAGGGGAGTGTTCAGAGGCGCGCCCTTCTCTTTCCAGTCCCATTTATAGGGCCTTCTCGACGATGATTACCTAAAAATCTATGTTCCGTATAGACCACCGATCAAGTGTGCTATGACTTCGATTCCACCGACCCTGATTTTCTTCCCTTCCGCGTCCAACAGTTGTTTGGCTCGTATAGTCGCGCTTATTCCAGTTGGACCATCGCCGACTATCAGAATATCAGTTTACATCTAGAATGTGTAATTTAAGAAAAATTAATCCTTTCAAGGTAAGTAATAATTTTAGCATGACATGTCAGACAGAAATTGTGAAGAATATATATTATAAATTTAAATAGTGTAGATACTTAAAGTGGTAGAAAAAAATAGTGTTTTAAGCTGGGCATATATTTTTTCAGACTATTGAAGAAGAATTAACAGACTGTAACAGGAATAAAGCCAAAGCCAAGTCTCTTTGAAACAATTTTTTTGTTTTAATACGGACAAATTCTATGCATATTTATAATCAGACTTATAGACAGACAGGTAAAATAATAAAAATGATATCAATAAAATAATTGGTTATATAATGTTTCATTCATAATAATATATATTGTACAATTTTCTTAATATGTCACTCAAATTATCAATATTAATCTACGGGATAACGATGTCTTCTTTTCTTACTTAAATGGTAGTTGTTAAAAATAGAAACTTTTTTATTTATTATTATAGCAATAATATAGAATAAATTATGTTTTAATGAAAAAACAGCTGAATCATAGTGCATTTTATATTAAAATTACCTTTCCATCTTGGATCTTCTTCTCTTGGATGAATGAAATATAGTGTGTTATCTTAGAAAATTGATCCGAATATATTCCTATTTAACCCAACTGCTGGACTAGAAAATATGATTAGTTATATTTAAGAGTTCAAAGGTTACTTCACAATATACTATAAATAAAATAAAGCTCCAGACAATAATTGTATCATTACATATAATCATTTTAAGCTATAAAATTTAAAATATCTTATAAAATTTATTTTCGACAAATTAATTAAATATTCCGAATTAAAATGAAATTTTAGATATTTTCAACGAATTCCCTAAATGCAAACTCATTTTCTTTTATTTTAACAGGGAATTGTATAATTAAAGGTAACAGAAATACCTTACTCAAAAAATCAAAGTCCAACTCAGAGGTTCAAACAAAATATATCAAAATAAACTGAGCTCAGTGCAATTTTTATTTATTAACCTTTGCCAACAAAGTAACTTATATCTATAAATGTAATTTTATGAAAATCGGTCTTATAACATAAATATAATACTAAATAACACATAAAGTCACAGTTCAGAATCCTTTTTCTCATCTTCTATGTTGATTGTCTCCTATATATCAATCTTGGAATAATTCTATGTCCAAAATATTACTACAATATTAAATAAGTGTATTTTCATCTGTAATAAGATTGTGGGAAAATAAAAATGATACGGCAAGACCGATTGTTTAGAAACAGACATTTGACAAGATTGTAGAAATTTGTTTTTTGGGTTGCCGAGCGAATTTAAACCAAATAAAATTACCTGACATCTGTGGAATTTTCGAAAAATTTATCTAGTAATCCTAGTTAATAGAGCACATTCAATCCATATTTAGCTACTAGGTCACGAGAATTTTTGATATTTACGCCTTCACCCAAGCACATCTAAATAATAATGTAAGGAAAAAGGCTTTAAAAAACTCTGTATCAATAATTTCTTACAAAAGCTTATATTGTTCCCAATCATAAGACTGCGTAGTGTTGTTCATTCTCAAGGAACTCAGTATATTGTACTTCTAAGTTTAAAAGGTGACCTAATTTTAAGATTTGTTGGAATTGGCATCATCCTGAAAATAGACTATAAAAATACACTTGATATCATAAAAACTAATTTAAATTACCTCTGACATGCCTTGTACTTTACCAATAAGACCGTTGTCAAAATCTACCACATTGTCAAACATTCTATCAATCATATCGAAAATAGTCTACAATTTTGTTTTCCTATTTTTATTTTTGGACTTTGTTGGTTGCTGGAGAGGAGTTTTAGAGTTTTCTTGCTGTTTGTGTGTTTACCCTTCAATCTCAGGAATATTCACTAAACCAGGTAACATTTTCAGAAGCGATCCTTTTTCGATCTTCCTGATCCAGCGACTTCTAAATCATCAACCGTGCATTTTGTTGTAAATGATTTCTTATGGGCTGGCCCAGACTATCTCCAAGTTAACCTCCAAATTACGTTTTTGAGCAGCTTCATACACAATAAAAATGGGTAATTTTATCATTTGATTTTGTTCTTTGCAATTACCTGAAATAAAGGTAAGTTATCTAATCATCATTTTCTATAATAAATTGTCTACTCATTGCTTCAAATGAGAACTCCTCCTTGTTTTGTTAATATAATTTAGAGCTTGCAATGCAGCTTCATTACGAGCATTTTTTATCGTTTGCGCCTCTCCATAAAATTTGACGTCGTTGACGTTAAAATGGACTTTGAAAGGTCCCTTCGTGTCAGAATCATTTCTTCTAACATGAAGAGTATCATTAAAATGAACCGTGTCATTCAGATTATGCAAATAAGATTTTTTCTCTGAAATGTCTGGTGATGCAGTCTTGCCTTCTATTTGTTCCTAAAAGGCACCTTATTTATATGTCTATATTTAACTAAACAATATTGAATACCAAAATATCATTAATTATAGAGTATTGTACAGACATCCCTACCTTTAATGCTAAATTGTTTAGTAAAGCTACAGGTGTTTCTTCAGGTTCTTTTCACTCTTTTTGATCTTCAAAGAATGATGTTGATATTCTGTATTTTTCAGAGCCCTCTGTGTAGCTTTCCTTTGAGCATTCTTCAAGCTTTTACCATCCATTGCTTAATTTTCATTTCCTAAATAGAAAGCGATGGTAAAAACTGTATTGTGCAGAGGTCAATGAAATTTTTGATATATAATTGCATCTAATAATTTCACATTAATATACCTCTTCGTTAATTAATTCATATGAAAATGTAATATCATTACATTCAGCAATTCGTGACTAGAACTTAATGAGGATTTGTCTTCTGCTGGTTCACTAGTCAAACCTAAAACTCGGTTTGTTTCTGGCACAGAGGGATTATTTTTCCACGTTTCCGAATAAAGATACCACGATGAGGTATCTATTATTCTTCAAAGTTAAAAGCGTCCCAGATATAGATCCTTTTATACCAGTGAATTAACTATAAACATTGCTATTTACCAACAATAGAGTCCCTGTCGCCAAAAATATTTTTATATCATTTAATAACAATCCATAACTTAAGCTTAACAAGGAAAATAATAGTAGTATACAATTAAAGCAAATCATACTCAAATAATATAAAGAGAAAACATATATAACCGGGGAAACACACTAAAACTAACCTTAACATAATAATATAGAGCTGTAGGAGGTAAAAAAAATTTCGATATTCTTGATAAAAACTATCGATATTATTAGTAAAAATATAGATAATTTTGGCTAATCTATTGATTTGGTTTATATTGGTTTATTTTTTTTAATACCGTAGTTATTGCACTAAAGATTTCGGTATTTTTTTTCCTCCCATATATTGATTTTTTAAAATTATTTTCTATCGATATGTTTTCTGGCCGCGGACATATTGAAAAATATCAATTAACATATTAAAATACAATAAAATATTTGTGGGGTATTATTCCATTTCATAGAAAAATTCCATTCTTTTTTACAGATCCACAGAACATTCAAATATAAAAGTAATACTACTTCGTTTAAAATTAAATTATAAATTGCATGTTATTGCATGTAATTATTATAATACTGTACAGTAATTTTTTTTTTCTTGTCTTTTTTAAAGTTAGTTTATTATTAAGCCTACTGACTGGCGAGTGGCCAACTTAGAAATTATCCCAGAAGACATCCCGTCTTACCCAGCCTGGTTACTGGCGTGACTGGGATCATTTTCCTTGTCGGATTTTGTACTCTTACCTAAGGGCATTCACAAACATCACAAATTTACTTACATGCCCCAGCAGAATTCGAACTCGCGACTATCGCAACAGGGGGACCATCCTGTCGCCTTTACTACTGCGGCAACTAAGCCAGCTATTAAATCGTTTATCATGAAAAAATATTTTATAAAATAAATAAACTTTTTTATAACTATTAATTTGTGATATGTATGGTTGCAGAATGTATGAGCAAATTTAAAAAATTCCCTTATTTCTCATATGATTTATCTACCAAATACTTCATTATAATGAATCAAAAATTATGGATAAATGATCCAGGGTTTTGTAGAAGGGTCGGGGTCAGGATATAATGAGTCAAGTAATAAGGGGTCAAGTTAATGGTAGGTTTTATCAGGATAAACGATATAAATGTGCATGTATTTTGATTTTGTTGATTTGACATTTAGCATGATTTTTTTATTATTGAAATTCACGCCATTTCCTTTAGCTTGTAGGATTGGTTGCATATATCACTTTAATTCTCAACTCCCCACTCTAAACGTTTTTTCCGCTCTATTCTAGGTTTTATTTGAATTAAATATTGGGTTTATTTTGTGTTATGTCAGTTCTATTGCTGCTTTTTAACGTTATTATTCGGTTTCTTTAATAATAACAGAATAACAGTGCATTTAATTTGATTTGTGCTTTTAATGTGAAGATTTATGGTTTTTATATGAAAAAAATCAAAATACCGTGGGGTAAGGTAATGCTCTAAAACTGATTTTGTTTATAATGTATTTTTAATGTGCAGGAATGGTTGATGGTGAACTGAAATCTTGATTCTTGATGTATTGAAACATTTTCGTACCACCGATCAAATCACCTTCAGAGACAGTAGTGTTGTATATTTTAATTGTTATGATAATATTTTACGTATATCAAATTACTAGAAGAAATTAAACTAAAAGTTTTTAATATACGAACAGTTTTTACTTCATTGAATATTCCATATTTATGTTTATTATATAAAAGGGAAGAATAAGAATATATATGTATATTTGCTTTTAGGTGCGCTGATTGTTATTCTACAATTTTAAAAATAATCTCACTTATGACGCCTTTGTTATAATGTATAAATTTTAAATGTTTCAATACTTAGGTTTTATTAAATGGAATTTGAAAATGGTTAGTAAGTGTTAGCTCATGATATATTTTGCGTATACTTTAATATGCAGACGTAAATTACTTCAATGATTATTATAAATCAAATATATTTTCGGGCATATATTGAAGATATTTTTAAGACAAATGTTAGTAACATCATTTTTAAATTACTCACTTAACTTTATTATGGGAGAAACATGATTAACTTAAAAAATAGTGGTCGAATCGACTGTTTTTATTCGATAGTTACCAACACTAATTCAATTTTAGTTGGGGCAGTAAGGAAATGCACTTTTTTATTAGAACATAATTAGCGTTGGGAACTATGGCTAATCAGTCGCTAGTTTCGGTTCGACTGATTGTATTACTTTTTACTATCGACTGTTTTTGAGTCGTGTACTTTTAGTTACTATTTTCGGTTCTACTAGTTTCATTCGACTGCTTTTTAACGTTCTTACTCTGTCGTCCTAGGCGCGACCTTGACAAAAATGTATACCGAATTTATGGTTTCCTAGATTTATATATAATATATTTAGTTTTATGATTTTTTTGGTAGTTTGCTTCTAAATAAAAATATATTGTATATTAATATAGCAACACTTTGGAACGATATTTTTCAAGATTGTTAATGTAATAGGGTAAAAAATTAAAATTGTGAATGACAAATAAGTAATAGGTAATATTTCTTTTGATTGACTTTTTGGTGTGTATCTAACACCCTCGGTTTTTGTTAGAAAATATTTCTGTCCGATAATAAATAAAGCATTAATTTTATTTTAAAAAGCTCTAGTAGTTATTGTGCGATCATTTTTAATTCATGGTTATTGTAATACATGTTATATATCACATAGTAATACATGTTTAGTTTAAGTTGTATTGTATTGTTTATATTTATTTAGTATATTGTTTAAAAATAGCAATTCATCTCAGAACATTCAAATATAAAAGTAACTCCACTTCCTTTAAAATGTAATTAAGTATTATAGATATATTAATAGTATTCAGTAATGTTTTTCTTTTTCTTTTTTAAAGTTAGTACGTGAAGGAATACGTACATCTCCGTCTCGCGTATACTAAGGTTGTAAAATATAAGCAAATATTAAATTAATTGCTCCAAGCAATTATATCCGTCCTTTCCTCTCTTACAATTTATATAGGAAAGGGATCGAACATACTCGTCTGACATTAAGAATTAAAATAAAAAGCTAAGCCGTGCATTAGATTTTGCATATTTTGTAGTGGTTAGTAGGCATGTTGGCCACAAAAAATATCGATATGTCGAAGGAAAAAATATCCATATTTTTTGCAATAAGTATAAGATATATCGATATTTTACAAAAAAATGTATGTATATTTTTAATTGAAAATAAACATAGTCAAATATTAGCCTAAAAAATATTTTTTTCTAAAACTCTTAAGGAATAACGGTATTTTTGATAAACCATTAAAATTAAGTACCAGAATTCACTAAACGTTTAAAAATAAGTTCCGATTTGAAAGTTTTTTTTAATTGTACTTAATCTTCTGAAATTATATCATCTAAAAAATATCGATATATCGACAAAAAAATATCGATATTTTTTCTGCATCCCTAGCGGCTAGTTATTTAAATTTTTGTGTTGATAGTGCTGTATGGAGATAGCGGATACACGATTTTAAAGTTCTTCAAGTCGTAAAAATGTCGAAGAAGCGAAGATCAGTTAGCGGGTCTCAAAAAACCAAATCACAGACTGATCCAGACGTACCGGATCAAAATACAGAAAATATAATCAATGATGTAGTCAGGTACATTATTCTTAAAGCTGACGAAAATTCATTTTATACCAGATCCGAATTAAATCAAAATGTAATTCACAAAAAGGGCCAATGCGTGGATAGTGTTATACAACAAGCAATTAAGGTTCTGGAAAATGTTGGTATTATTATTGTTATATGGATGTTGTTGATATTGTTTTGCATACATTTTTAGGTATATGGTTACACACTTACTGAATATGATGATGTAAAAATGAAAAAAAAAATTTATTTTTTAATTAGTATGTTGCCTTCTGTAAATTATTCCGATGAAGAGGAAGAATGTGTTTCTAGTTATGAAACTGGTTCAAATGTACCAAATGCTGCTCACAAGATACTGACTCTATTAATTTTATCCCATATATTTATGACAAACGCGCCAGTATCAGACAGTGAGCTCTACGATACCATTCCTTTATTGTTTTTATATTGTTGATTTATTATTTCAGAATCCCTTTATAGTTTCCTGAAGTCCTTGGATATTGATGTAGAAGTTGAGCATCCATTTTTCGGTAAAGTCAAAGAATATATAAGAGAAACCTTGATAAAGAATTATTACCTTCACTGTGAGTTTGATGAGAAAACGAAAATACAAACTTTCCAATGGGGGATTCGAGCTGAAATTGAAATCTCAAAGATGAAGGTTTTACAGTTCGTGTGTGAGGTAACTATTTCAGTTGACTTATAAGCACATTGTCAGGTTATTATTGATTTACAGATGTATGGAAATAAGCAACCAAAAGACTGGCCAGAACATTACAGAGCGGCCGAGAATCAGTTCAAAGAAAGAGAAGAGCTAAAGGAAGAAACAAGGGATGAATCAAGCTAGTCACCGATACTGGTAGAACTACAATATAAAGTTTATTTGTATACAAAAATTGTATCTTCTTAACTAATACAATATAAATAAAAAGATATAGGAAAATGTTAAATCTCATTGGTCCTTACATTGCGTTGTAAGCTGGGCCGCGACCTCCTTCTGGGACCACCCAGTTATTCTGGCTGGGGTCCTTGATGTTGCACGTCTTACGGTGGATGGCCCTCTCCAGAATCGAGTGACACAAACTTATACACACCAGCGGGACAATAACAATCTTCGAGTCCGTCGAAGACGCCTAAGTTTCGTTTGACAGGATTTTGCGAGTTTAAAGTGTTGCCTAACATAATTTGTGTTATACACTATATGTACGCTTTTAGTTGACTTTAAAAGATTCCAGTTGTGTTTTGATGACATTTGGGTGATTATTTTATGAACTTTTAAACAATTCATTAATAAAAAAAACTTATTTTTGTGTAATGCTCTAATTTTTCATTAGGTACAATCCTTTTAACTAACTTTCGGCAAGGTAATAAAACCCGTGGCAAAGACTACTAAGCATCCTCCAGGAAAAGTGAGATTGGGGATACTGTGAAAACTGCCGGTGCCCTGGTGAGATCCTATTGCCGTCTTCGAAGTGATGCTTTATGAACGGATGGTGTTTGAACCTGCGAAGAAACGAACATTACCGCATTACCGATCTTTGGATATTCAGTACTTTTGGAATTCCTTGTACGGGCTCAGGTACAGATTGATGTAATCCAAACCCGACGGCGATCAGGGATACCTCGTCGTTAAATGATACAGAAAGGATCCTCCGTAGGTGTTCTTATCCAAGGGCCAGCCGATGGTGTGCTCCGCGCACCCGGTTTATGTTTGAATCATTCGTCGCGATATCTTTAACGCTCCCGTCATCGTTGTACAGGACTTCGGAAGGTGCATAACCCGGGCCCACGGCCTCAGCTTGCTCTCCCAACCACCGAATAACGTGTCCCAGCGGGACGATATAGTTCCCGTGATTAAACATCGGAGTTCCTGACGAAATATCATTTATTCAATATATAAATCGATTTAAGATAAAGAATCCAACCTGGCAGGGCTGGTACCGGAATCCTACCGGTGCTAGGTAATAGACCGAACTTATCCTCCGTTAGGGGAGTGTTCAGAGGCGCGCCCTTCTCTTTCCAGTCCCATTTATAGGGCCTTCTCGACGATGATTACCTAAAAATCTATGTTCCGTATAGACCACCGATCAAGTGTGCTATGACTTCGATTCCACCGACCCTGATTTTCTTCCCTTCCGCGTCCAACAGTTGTTTGGCTCGTATAGTCGCGCTTATTCCAGTTGGACCATCGCCGACTATCAGAATATCAGTTTACATCTAGAATGTGTAATTTAAGAAAAATTAATCCTTTCAAGGTAAGTAATAATTTTAGCATGACATGTCAGACAGAAATTGTGAAGAATATATATTATAAATTTAAATAGTGTAGATACTTAAAGTGGTAGAAAAAATAGTGTTTTAAGCTGGGCATATATTTTTTCAGACTATTGAAGAAGAATTAACAGACTGTAACAGGAATAAAGCCAAAGCCAAGTCTCTTTGAAACAATTTTTTTGTTTTAATACGGACAAATTCTATGCATATTTATAATCAGACTTATAGACAGACAGGTAAAATAATAAAAATGATATCAATAAAATAATTGGTTATATAATGTTTAATTCATAATAATATATATTGTACAATTTTCTTAATATGTCACTCAAATTACCAATATTAACCTACGGGATAACGATGTCTTCTTTTCTTACTTAAATGGTAGTTGTTAAAAATAGAACCTTTTTTATTTATTATTATAGCAATAATATAGAATAAATTATGTTTTAATGAAAAAACAGCTGAATCATAGTGTATTTTATATTAAAATTACCTTTCCATCTTGGATCTTCTTCTCTTGGATGAATGAAATATAGTGTGTTATCTTAGAAAATTGATCCGAATATATTCCTATTTAACCCAACTGCTGGACTAGAAAATATGATTAGTTATATTTAAGAGTTCAAAGGTTACTTCACAATATACTATAAATAAAATAAAGCTCCAGACAATAATTGTATCATTACATATAATCATTTTAAGCTATAAAATTTAAAATATCTTATAAAATTTGTTTTCGACAAATTAATTAAATATTCCGAATTAAAATGAAATTTTAGATATTTTCAACGAATTCCCTAAATGCAAACTCATTTTCTTTTATTTTAACAGGGAATTGTATAATTAAAGGTAACAGAAATACCTTACTCAAAAAATCAAAGTCCAACTCAGAGGTTCAAACAAAATATATCAAAATAAACTGAGCTCAGTGCAATTTTTATTTATTAACCTTTGCCAACAAAGTAACTTATATCTATAAATGTAATTTTATGAAAATCGGTCTTATAACATAAATATAATACTAAATAACACATAAAGTCACAGTTCAGAATCCTTTTTCTCATCTTCTATGTTGATTGTCTCCTATATATCAATCTTGGAATAATTCTATGTCCAAAATATTACTACAATATTAAATAAGTGTATTTTCATCTGTAATAAGATTGTGGGAAAATAAAAATGATACGGCAAGACCGATTGTTTAGAAACAGACATTTGACAAGATTGTAGAAATTTGTTTTTTGGGTTGCCGAGCGAATTTAAACCAAATAAAATTACCTGACATCTGTGGAATTTTCGAAAAATTTATCTAGTAATCCTAGTTAAAAGAGCACATTCAATCCATATTTAGCTACTAGGTCACGAGAATTTTTGATATTTACGCCTTCACTCAAGCACATCTAAATAATAATGTAAGGAAAAAGGCTTTAAAAAACTCTGTATCAATAATTTCTTACAAAAGCTTATATTGTTCCCAATCATAAGACTGCGTAGTGTTGTTCATTCTCAAGGAACTCAGTATATTGTACTTCTAAGTTTAAAAGGTGACCTAATTTTAAGATTTGTTGGAATTGGCATCATCCTGAAAATAGACTATAAAAATACACTTGATATCATAAAAACTAATTTAAATTACCTCTGACATGCCTTGTACTTTACCAATAAGACCGTTGTCAAAATCTACCACATTGTCAAACATTCTATCAATCATATCGAAAATAGTCTACAATTTTGTTTTCCTATTTTTATTTTTGGACTTTGTTGGTTGCTGGAGAGGAGTTTTAGAGTTTTCTTGCTGTTTGTGTGTTTACCCTTCAATCTCAGGAATATTCACTAAACCAGGTAACATTTTCAGAAGCGATCCTTTTTCGATCTTCCTGATCCAGCGACTTCTAAATCATCAACCGTGCATTTTGTTGTAAATGATTTCTTATGGGCTGGCCCAGACTATCTCCAAGTTAACCTCCAAATTACGTTTTTGAGCAGCTTCATACACAATAAAAATGGGTAATTTTATCATTTGATTTTGTTCTTTGCAATTACCTGAAATAAAGGTAAGTTATCTAATCATCATTTTCTATAATAAATTGTCTACCCATTGCTTCAAATGAGAACTCCTCCTTGTTTTGTTAATATAATTTAGAGCTTGCAATGCAGCTTCATTACGAGCATTTTTTATCGTTTGCGCCTCTCCATAAAATTTGACGTCGTTGACGTTAAAATGGACTTTGAAAGGTCCCATCGTGTCAGAATCATTTCTTCTAACATGAAGAGTATCATTAAAATGAACCGTGTCATTCAGTTTATGCAAATAAGATTTTTTCTCTGAAATGTCTGGTGATGCAGTCTTGCCTTCTATTTGTTCCTAAAAGGCACCTTATGAATATGAATATGAATATGAATTGAATAAATATTGAATACCAAAATATCATTAATTATAGAGTATTGTACAGACATCCCTACCTTTAATGCTAAATTGTTTAGTAAAGCTACAGGTGTTTCTTCAGGTTCTTTTCACTCTTTTTGATCTTCAAAGAATGATGTTGATATTCTGTATTTTTCAGAGCCCTCTGTGCAGCTTTCCTTTGAGCATTCTTCAAGCTTTTACCATCCACTGCTTAATTTTCATTTCCTAAATAGAAAGCGATGGTAAAACCTGTATTGTGAGGTCAATGAAATTTTTGATATATAATTGCATCTAATAATTTCACATTAATATACCTCTTCGTTAATTAATTCATATGAAAATGTAATATCATTACATTCAGCAATTCGTGACTAGAACTTAATGAGGATTTGTCTTCTGCTGGTTCACTAGTCAAACCTAAAACTCGGTTTGTTTCTGGCACAGAGGGATTATTTTTCCACGTTTCCGAATAAAGATACCACGATGAGGTATCTATTATTCTTCAAAGTTAAAAGCGTCCCAGATATAGATCCTTTTATACCAGTGAATTAACTATAAACATTGCTATTTACCAACAATAGAGTCCCTGTCGCCAAAAATATTTTTATATCATTTAATAACAATCCATAACTTAAGCTTAACAAGGAAAATAATAGTAGTATACAATTAAAGCAAATCATACTCAAATAATATAAAGAGAAAACATATATAACCGGGGAAACACACTAGAACTAACCTTAACATAATAATATAGAGCTGTAGGGGGTAAAAAAAATTTCGATATTCTTGATAAAAACTATCGATATTATTAGTAAAAATATAGATAATTTTGGCTAATCTATTGATTTGGTTTATATTGGTTTATTTTTTTTAATACCGTAGTTATTGCACTAAAGATTTCGGTATTTTTTTTCCTCCCATATATTGATTTTTTAAAATTATTTTCTATCGATATGTTTTCTGGCCGCGGACATATTTAAAAATATCAATTAACATATTAAAATACAATAAAATATTTGTGGGGTATTATTCCATTTCATAGAAAAATTCCATTCTTTTTTACAGATCCACAGAACATTCAAATATAAAAGTAATACTACTTCGTTTAAAATTAAATTATAAATTGCATGTTATTGCATGTAATTATTATAATACTATACAGTAATTTTTTTTCTTGTCTTTTTTAAAGTTAGTTTATTATTAAGCCTACTGACTGGCGAGTGGCCAACTTAGAAATTATCCCAGAAGACATCCCGTCTTACCCAGCCTGGTTACTGGCGTGACTGGGACCATTTTCCTTGTCGGATTTTGTACTCTTACCTAAGGGCATTCACAAACATCACAAATTTACTTACATGCCCCAGCAGAATTCGAACTCGCGACTATCGCAACAGGGGGACCATCCTGTCGCCTTTACTACTGCGGCAACTAAGCCAGCTATTAAATCGTTTATCATGAAAAAATATTTTATAAAATAAATAAACTTTTTTATAACTATTAATTTGTGATATGTATGGTTGCAGAATGTATGAGCAAATTTAAAAAATTCCCTTATTTCTCATATGATTTATCTACCAAATACTTCATTATAATGAATCAAAAATTATGGATAAATGATCCAGGGTTTTGTAGAAGGGTCGGGGTCAGGATATAATGAGTCAAGTAATAAGGGGTCAAGTTAATGGTAGGTTTTATCAGGATAAACGATATAAATGTGCATGTATTTTGATTTTGTTGATTTGACATTTAGCATGATTTTTTTATTATTGAAATTCACGCCATTTCCTTTAGCTTGTAGGATTGGTTGCATATATCACTTTAATTCTCAACTCCCCACTCTAAACGTTTTTTCCGCTCTATTCTAGGTTTTATTTGAATTAAATATTGGGTTTATTTTGTGTTATGTCAGTTCTATTGCTGCTTTTTAACGTTATTATTCGGTTTCTTTAATAATAACAGAATAACAGTGCATTTAATTTGATTTGTGCTTTTAATGTGAAGATTTATGGTTTTTATATGAAAAAAATCAAAATACCGTGGGGTAAGGTAATGCTCTAAAACTGATTTTGTTTATAATGTATTTTTAATGTGCAGGAATGGTTGATGGTGAACTGAAATCTTGATTCTTGATGTATTGAAACATTTTCGTACCACCGATCAAATCACCTTCAGAGACAGTAGTGTTGTATATTTTAATTGTTATGATAATATTTTACGTATATCAAATTACTAGAAGAAATTAAACTAAAAGTTTTTAATATACGAACAGTTTTTACTTCATTGAATATTCCATATTTATGTTTATTATATAAAAGGGAAGAATAAGAGAATATATATGTATATTTGCTTTTAGGTGCGCTGATTGTTATTCTACAATTTTAAAAATAATCTCACTTATGACGCCTTTGTTATAATGTATAAATTTTAAATGTTTCAATACTTAGGTTTTATTAAATGGAATTTGAAAATGGTTAGTAAGTGTTAGCTCATGATATATTTTGCGTATACTTTAATATGCAGACGTAAATTACTTCAATGATTATTATAAATCAAATATATTTTCGGGCATATATTGAAGATATTTTTAAGACAAATGTTAGTAACATCATTTTTAAATTACTCACTTAACTTTATTATGGGAGAAACATGATTAACTTAAAAAATAGTGGTCGAATCGACTGTTTTTATTCGATAGTTACCAACACTAATTCAATTTTAGTTGGGGCAGTAAGGAAATGCACTTTTTTATTAGAACATAATTAGCGTTGGGAACTATGGCTAATCAGTCGCTAGTTTCGGTTCGACTGATTGTATTACTTTTTACTATCGACTGTTTTTGAGTCGTGTACTTTTAGTTACTATTTTCGGTTCTACTAGTTTCATTCGACTGCTTTTTAACGTTCTGACTCTGTCGTCCTAGGCGCGACCTTGACAAAAATGTATACCGAATTTATGCTTTCCTAGATTTATATATAATATATTTAGTTTTATGATTTTTTTGGTAGTTTGCTTCTAAATAAAAATATATTGTATATTAATATAGCAACACTTTGGAACGACATTTTTCAAGATTGTTAATGTAATAGGGTAAAAAATTAAAATTGTGAATGACAAATAAGTAATAGGTAATATTTCTTTTGATTGACTTTTTGGTGTGTATCTAACACCCTCGGTTTTTGTTAGAAAATATTTCTGTCCGATAATAAATAAAGCATTAATTTTATTTTAAAAAGCTCTAGTAGTTATTGTGCGATCATTTTTAATTCATGGTTATTGTAATACATGTTATATATCACATAGTAATACATGTTTAGTTTAAGTTGTATTGTATTGTTTATATTTATTTAGTATATTGTTTAAAAATAGCAATTCATCTCAGAACATTCAAATATAAAAGTAACTCCACTTCCTTTAAAATGTAAGTATTATAGATATATTAATAGTATTCAGTAATGTTTTTCTTTTTCTTTTTTAAAGTTAGTACGTGAAGGAATACGTACATCTCCGTCTCGCGTATACTAAGGTTGTAAAATATAAGCAAATATTAAATTAATTGCTCCAAGCAATTATATCCGTCCTTTCCTCTCTTACAATTTATATAGGAAAGGGATCGAACATACTCGTCTGACATTAAGAATTAAAATAAAAAGCCAAGCCGTGCATTAGATTTTGCATATTTTGTAGTGGTTAGTAGGCATGTTGGCCACAAAAAATATCGATATGTCGAAGGAAAAAATATCCATATTTTTTGCAATAAGTATAAGATATATCGATATTTTACAAAAAAATGTATGTATATTTTTAATTGAAAATAAACATAGTCAAATATTAGCCTAAAAAATATTTTTTTCTAAAACTCTTAAGGAATAACGGTATTTTTGATAAACCATTAAAATTAAGTACCAGAATTCACTAAATGTTTAAAAGTAAGTTCCGATTTGAAAGTTTTTTTTAATTGTACTTAATCTTCTGAAATTATATCATCTAAAAAATTTCGATATATCGACAAAAAAATATCGATATTTTTTCTGCATCCCTAGCGGCTAGTTATTTAAATTTTTGTGTTGATAGTGCTGTATGGAGATAGCTGATACACGATTTTAAAGTTCTTCAAGTCGTAAAAATGTCGAAGAAGCGAAGATCAGTTAGCGGGTCTCAAAAAACCAAATCACAGACTGATCCAGACGTACCGGATCAAAATACAGAAAATATAATCAATGATGTAGTCAGGTACATTATTCTTAAAGCTGACGAAAATTCATTTTATACCAGATCCGAATTAAATCAAAATGTAATTCACAAAAAGGGCCAATGCGTGGATAGTGTTATACAACAAGCAATTAAGGTTCTGGAAAATGTTGGTATTATTATTGTTATATGGATGTTGTTGATATTGTTTTGCATACATTTTTAGGTATATGGTTACACACTTACTGAATATGATGATGTAAAAATGAAAAAAAAAATTTATTTTTTAATTAGTATGTTGCCTTCTGTAAATTATTCCGATGAAGAGGAAGAATGTGTTTCTAGTTATGAAACTGGTTCAAATGTACCAAATGCTGCTCACAAGATACTGACTCTATTAATTTTATCCCATATATTTATGACAAACGCGCCAGTATCAGACAGTGAGCTCTACGATACCATTCCTTTATTGTTTTTATATTGTTGATTTATTATTTCAGAATCCCTTTATAGTTTCCTGAAGTCCTTGGATATTGATGTAGAAGTTGAGCATCCATTTTTCGGTAAAGTCAAAGAATATATAAGAGAAACCTTGATAAAGAATTATTACCTTCACTGTGAGTTTGATGAGAAAACGAAAATACAAACTTTCCAATGGGGGATTCGAGCTGAAATTGAAATCTCAAAGATGAAGGTTTTACAGTTCGTGTGTGAGGTAACAATTTCAGTTGACTTATAAGCACATTGTCAGGTTATTATTGATTTACAGATGTATGGAAATAAGCAACCAAAAGACTGGCCAGAACATTACAGAGCGGCCGAGAATCAGTTCAAAGAAAGAGAAGAGCTAAAGGAAGAAACAAGGGATGAATCAAGCTAGTCACCGATACTGGTAGAACTACAATATAAAGTTTATTTGTATACAAAAATTGTATCTTCTTAACTAATACAATATAAATAAAAAGATATAGGAAAATGTTAAATCTCATTGGTCCTTACATTGCGTTGTAAGCTGGGCCGCGACCTCCTTCTGGGACCACCCAGTTATTCTGGCTGGGGTCCTTGATGTTGCACGTCTTACGGTGGATGGCCCTCTCCAGAATCGAGTGGCACAAACTCATACACACCAGCGGGACAATAACAATCTTCGAGTCCGTCGAAGATGCCTAAGTTTCGTTTGACAGGATTTTGCGAGTTTAAAGTGTTGCATAACATAATTTGTGTTATACACTATATGTACGCTTTTAGTTGACTTTAAAAGATTCCAGTTGTGTTTTGATGACATTTGGGTGATTATTTTATGAACTTTTAAACAATTCATTAATAAAAAAAACTTATTTTTGTGTAATGCTCTAATTTTTCATTAGGTACAATCCTTTTAACTAACTTTCGGCAAGGTAATAAAACCCGTGGCAAAGACTACTAAGCATCCTCCAGGAAAAGTGAGATTGGGGATACTGTGAAAACTGCCGGTGCCCTGGTGAGATCCTATTGCCGTCTTCGAAGTGATGCTTTATGAACGGATGGTGTTTGAACCTGCGAAGAAACGAACATTACCGCATTACCGATCTTTGGATATTCAGTACTTTTGGAATTCCTTGTACGGGCTCAGGTACAGATTGATGTAATCCAAACCCGACAGCGATCAGGGATACCTCGTCGTTAAATGATACAGAAAGGATCCTCCGTAGGTGTTCTTATCCAAGGGCCAGCCGATGGTGTGCTCCGCGCACCCGGTTTATGTTTGAATCATTCGTCGCGATATCTTTAACGCTCCCGTCATCGTTGTACAGGACTTCGGAAGGTGCATAACCCGGGCCCACGGCCTCAGCTTGCTCTTCCAACCACCGAATAACGTGTCCCAGCGGGACGATATAGTTCCCGTGATTAAACATCGGAGTTCCTGACGAAATATCATTTATTCAATATATAAATCGACAGACAGACAGGTAAAATAATAAAAATGATATCAATAAAATAATTGGTTATATAATGTTTCATTCATAATAATATATATTGTACAATTTTCTTAATATGTCACTCAAATTATCAATATTAATCTACGGGATAACGATGTCTTCTTTTCTTACTTAAAAGGTAGTTGTTAAAAATAGAACCTTTTTTATTTATTATTATAGCAATAATATAGAATAAATTATGTTTTAATGAAAAAAGAGCTGAATCATAGTGCATTTTATATTAAAATTACCTTTCCATCTTGGATCTTCTTCTCTTGGATGAATGAAATATAGTGTGTTATCTTAGAAAATTGATCCGAATATATTCCTATTTAACCCAACTGCTGGACTAGAAAATATGATTAGTTATATTTAAGAGTTCAAAGGTTACTTCACAATATACTATAAATAAAATAAAGCTCCAGACAATAATTGTATCATTACATATAATCATTTTAAGCTATAAAATTTAAAATATCTTATAAAATTTATTTTCGACAAATTAATTAAATATTCCGAATTAAAATGAAATTTTAGATATTTTCAACGAATTCCCTAAATGCAAACTCATTTTCTTTTATTTTAACAGGGAATTGTATAATTAAAGGTAACAGAAATACCTTACTCAAAAAATCAAAGTCCAACTCAGAGGTTCAAACAAAATATATCAAAATAAACTGAGCTCAGAGCAATTTTTATTTATTAACCTTTGCCAACAAAGTAACTTATATCTATAAATGTAATTTTGTGAAAATCGGTCTTATAACATAAATATAATACTAAATAACACATAAAGTCACAGTTCAGAATCCTTTTTCTCATCTTCTATGTTGATTGTCTCCTATATATCAATCTTGGAATAATTCTATGTCCAAAATATTACTACAATATTAAATAAGTGTATTTTCATCTGTAATAAGATTGTGGGAAAATAAAAATGATACGGCAAGACCGATTGTTTAGAAACAGACATTTGACAAGATTGTAGAAATTTGTTTTTTGGGTTGCCGAGCGAATTTAAACCAAATAAAATTACCTGACATCTGTGGAATTTTCGAAAAATTTATCTAGTAATCCTAGTTAAAAGAGCACATTCAATCCATATTTAGCTACTAGGTCACGAGAATTTTTGATATTTACGCCTTCACTCAAGCACATCTAAATAATAATGTAAGGAAAAAGGCTTTAAAAAACTCTGTATCAATAATTTCTTACAAAAGCTTATATTGTTCCCAATCATAAGACTGCGTAGTGTTGTTCATTCTCAAGGAACTCAGTATATTGTACTTCTAAGTTTAAAAGGTGACCTAATTTTAAGATTTGTTGGAATTGGCATCATCCTGAAAATAGACTATAAAAATACACTTGATATCATAAAAACTAATTTAAATTACCTCTGACATGCCTTGTACTTTACCAATAAGACCGTTGTCAAAATCTACCACATTGTCAAACATTCTATCAATCATATCGAAAATAGTCTACAATTTTGTTTTCCTATTTTTATTTTTGGACTTCGTTGGTTGCTGGAGAGGAGTTTTAGAGTTTTCTTGCTGTTTGTGTGTTTACCCTTCAATCTCAGGAATATTCACTAAACCAGGTAACATTTTCAGAAGCGATCCTTTTTCGATCTTCCTGATCCAGCGACTTCTAAATCATCAACCGTGCATTTTGTTGTAAATGATTTCTTATGGGCTGGCCCAGACTATCTCCAAGTTAACCTCCAAATTACGTTTTTGAGCAGCTTCATACACAATAAAAATGGGTAATTTTATCATTTGATTTTGTTCTTTGCAATTACCTGAAATAAAGGTAAGTTATCTAATCATCATTTTCTATAATAAATTGTCTACTCATTGCTTCAAATGAGAACTCCTCCTTGTTTTGTTAATATAATTTAGAGCTTGCAATGCAGCTTCATTACGAGCATTTTTTATCGTTTGCGCCTCTCCATAAAATTTGACGTCGTTGACGTTAAAATGGACTTTGAAAGGTCCCTTCGTGTCAGAATCATTTCTTCTAACATGAAGAGTATCATTAAAATGAACCGTGTCATTCAGTTTATGCAAATAAGATTTTTTCTCTGAAATGTCTGGTGATGCAGTCTTGCCTTCTATTTGTTCCTAAAAGGCACCTTATGAATATGAATATGAATATGAATTGAATAAATATTGAATACCAAAATATCATTAATTATAGAGTATTGTACAGACATCCCTACCTTTAATGCTAAATTGTTTAGTAAAGCTACAGGTGTTTCTTCAGGTTCTTTTCACTCTTTTTGATCTTCAAAGAATGATGTTGATATTCTGTATTTTTCAGAGCCCTCTGTGCAGCTTTCCTTTGAGCATTCTTCAAGCTTTTACCATCCACTGCTTAATTTTCATTTCCTAAATAGAAAGCAATGGTAAAAACTGTATTGTGAGGTCAATGAAATTTTTGATATATAATTGCATCTAATAATTTCACATTAATATACCTCTTCGTTAATTAATTCATATGAAAATGTAATATCATTACATTCAGCAATTCGTGACTAGAACTTAATGAGGATTTGTCTTCTGCTGGTTCACTAGTCAAACCTAAAACTCGGTTTGTTTCTGGCACAGAGGGATTATTTTTCCACGTTTCCGAATAAAGATACCACGATGAGGTATCTATTATTCTTCAAAGTTAAAAGCGTCCCAGATATAGATCCTTTTATACCAGTGAATTAACTATAAACATTGCTATTTACCAACAATAGAGTCCCTGTCGCCAAAAATATTTTTATATCATTTAATAACAATCCATAACTTAAGCTTAACAAGGAAAATAATAGTAGTATACAATTAAAGCAAATCATACTCAAATAATATAAAGAGAAAACATATATAACCGGGGAAACACACTAGAACTAACCTTAACATAATAATATAGAGCTGTAGGGGGTAAAAAAAATTTCGATATTCTTGATAAAAACTATCGATATTATTAGTAAAAATATAGATAATTTTGGCTAATCTATTGATTTGGTTTATATTGGTTTATTTTTTTTAATACCGTAGTTATTGCACTAAAGATTTCGGTATTTTTTTTCCTCCCATATATTGATTTTTTAAAATTATTTTCTATCGATATGTTTTCTGGCCGCGGACATATTTAAAAATATCAATTAACATATTAAAATACAATAAAATATTTGTGGGGTATTATTCCATTTCATAGAAAAATTCCATTCTTTTTTACAGATCCACAGAACATTCAAATATAAAAGTAATACTACTTCGTTTAAAATTAAATTATAAATTGCATGTTATTGCATGTAATTATTATAATACTATACAGTAATTTTTTTTCTTGTCTTTTTTAAAGTTAGTTTATTATTAAGCCTACTGACTGGCGAGTGGCCAACTTAGAAATTATCCCAGAAGACATCCCGTCTTACCCAGCCTGGTTACTGGCGTGACTGGGATCATTTTCCTTGTCGGATTTTGTACTCTTACCTAAGGGCATTCACAAACATCACAAATTTACTTACATGCCCCAGCAGAATTCGAACTCGCGACTATCGCAACAGGGGGACCATCCTGTCGCCTTTACTACTGCGGCAACTAAGCCAGCTATTAAATCGTTTATCATGAAAAAATATTTTATAAAATAAATAAACTTTTTTATAACTATTAATTTGTGATATGTATGGTTGCAGAATGTATGAGCAAATTTAAAAAATTCCCTTATTTCTCATATGATTTATCTACCAAATACTTAATTATAATGAATCAAAAATTATGGATAAATGATACAGGGTTTTGTAGAAGGGTCGGGGTCAGGATATAATGAGTCAAGTAATAAGGGGTCAAGTTAATGGTAGGTTTTATCAGGATAAACGATATAAATGTGCATGTATTTTGATTTTGTTGATTTGACATTTAGCATGATTTTTTTATTATTGAAATTCACGCCATTTCCTTTAGCTTGTAGGATTGGTTGCATATATCACTTTAATTCTCAACTCCCCACTCTAAACGTTTTTTCCGCTCTATTCTAGGTTTTATTTGAATTAAATATTGGGTTTATTTTGTGTTATGTCAGTTCTATTGCTGCTTTTTAACGTTATTATTCGGTTTCTTTAATAATAACAGGATAACAGTGCATTTAATTTGATTTGTGCTTTTAATGTGAAGATTTATGGTTTTTATATGAAAAAAATCAAAATACCGTGGGGTAAGGTAATGCTCTAAAACTGATTTTGTTTATAATGTATTTTTAATGTGCAGAAATGGTTGATGGTGAACTGAAATCTTGATTCTTGATGTATTGAAACATTTTCGTACCACCGATCAAATCACCTTCAGAGACAGTAGTGTTGTATATTTTAATTGTTATGATAATATTTTACGTATATCAAATTACTAGAAGAAATTAAACTAAAAGTTTTTAATATACGAACAGTTTTTACTTCATTGAATATTCCATATTTATGTTTATTATATAAAAGGGAAGAATAAGAATATATATGTATATTTGCTTTTAGGTGCGCTGATTGTTATTCTACAATTTTAAAAATAATCTCACTTATGACGCCTTTGTTATAATGTATAAATTTTAAATTTTTCAATACTTAGGTTTTATTAAATGGAATTTGAAAATGGTTAGTAAGTGTTAGCTCATGATATATTTTGCGTATACTTTAATATGCAGACGTAAATTACTTCAATGATTATTATAAATCAAATATATTTTCGGGCATATATTGAAGATATTTTTAAGACAAATGTTAGTAACATCATTTTTAAATTACTCACTTAACTTTATTATGGGAGAAACATGATTAACTTAAAAAATAGTGGTCGAATCGACTGTTTTTATTCGATAGTTACCAACACTAATTCAATTTTAGTTGGGGCAGTAAGGAAATGCACTTTTTTATTAGAACATAATTAGCGTTGGGAACTATGGCTAATCAGTCGCTAGTTTCGGTTCGACTGATTGTATTACTTTTTACTATCGATTGTTTTTGAGTCGTGTACTTTTAGTTACTATTTTCGGTTCTACTAGTTTCATTCGACTGCTTTTTAACGTTCTGACTCTGTCGTCCTAGGCGCGACCTTGACAAAAATGTATACCGAATTTATGCTTTCCTAGATTTATATATAATATATTTAGTTTTATGATTTTTTTGGTAGTTTGCTTCTAAATAAAAATATATTGTATATTAATATAGCAACACTTTGGAACGATATTTTTCAAGATTGTTAATGTAATAGGGTAAAAAATTAAAATTGTGAATGACAAATAAGTAATAGGTAATATTTCTTTTGATTGACTTTTTGGTGTGTATCTAACACCCTCGGTTTTTGTTAGAAAATATTTCTGTCCGATAATAAATAAAGCATTAATTTTATTTTAAAAAGCTCTAGTAGTTATTGTGCGATCATTTTTAATTCATGGTTATTGTAATACATGTTATATATCACATAGTAATACATGTTTAGTTTAAGTTGTATTGTATTGTTTATATTTATTTAGTATATTGTTTAAAAATAGCAATTCATCTCAGAACATTCAAATATAAAAGTAACTCCACTTCCTTTAAAATGTAAGTATTATAGATATATTAATAGTATTCAGTAATGTTTTTCTTTTTCTTTTTTAAAGTTAGTACGTGAAGGAATACGTCTCGCGTATACTAAGGTTGTAAAATATAAGCAAATATTAAATTAATTGCTCCAAGCAATTATATCCGTCCTTTCCTCTCTTACAATTTATATAGGAAAGGGATCGAACATACTCGTCTGACATTAAGAATTAAAATAAAAAGCCAAGCCGTGCATTAGATTTTGCATATTTTGTAGTGGTTAGTAGGCATGTTGGCCACAAAAAATATCGATATGTCGAAGGAAAAAATATATATATTTTTTGCAATAAGTATAAGATATATCGATATTTTACAAAAAAATGTATGTATATTTTTAATTGAAAATAAACGTAGTCAAATATTAGCCTAAAAAATATTTTTTTCTAAAACTCTTAAGGAATAACGGTATTTTTGATAAACCATTAAAATTAAGTACCAGAATTCACTAAACGTTTAAAAGTAAGTTCCGATTTGAAAGTTTTTTTTAATTGTACTTAATCTTCTGAAATTATATCATCTAAAAAATATCGATATATCGACAAAAAAATATCGATATTTTTTCTGCATCCCTAGCGGCTAGTTATTTAAATTTTTGTGTTGATAGTGCTGTATGGAGATAGCTGATACACGATTTTAAAGTTCTTCAAGTCGTAAAAATGTCGAAGAAGCGAAGATCAGTTAGCGGGTCTCAAAAAACCAAATCACAGACTGATCCAGACGTACCGGATCAAAATACAGAAAATATAATCAATGATGTAGTCAGGTACATTATTCTTAAAGCTGACGAAAATTCATTTTATACCAGATCCGAATTAAATCAAAATGTAATTCACAAAAAGGGCCAATGCGTGGATAGTGTTATACAACAAGCAATTAAGGTTCTGGAAAATGTTGGTATTATTATTGTTATATGGATGTTGTTGATATTGTTTTGCATACATTTTTAGGTATATGGTTACACACTTACTGAATATGATGATGTAAAAATGAAAAAAAAAATTTATTTTTTAATTAGTATGTTGCCTCCTGTAAATTATTCCGATGAAGAGGAAGAATGTGTTTCTAGTTATGAAACTGGTTCAAATGTACCAAATGCTGCTCACAAGATACTGACTCTATTAATTTTATCCCATATATTTATGACAAACGCGCCAGTATCAGACAGTGAGCTCTACGATACCATTCCTTTATTGTTTTTATATTGTTGATTTATTATTTCAGAATCCCTTTATAGTTTCCTGAAGTCCTTGGATATTGATGTAGAAGTTGAGCATCCATTTTTCGGTAAAGTCAAAGAATATATAAGAGAAACCTTGATAAAGAATTATTACCTTCACTGTGAGTTTGATGAGAAAACGAAAATACAAACTTTCCAATGGGGGATTCGAGCTGAAATTGAAATCTCAAAGATGAAGGTTTTACAGTTCGTGTGTGAGGTAACTATTTCAGTTGACTTATAAGCACATTGTCAGGTTATTATTGATTTACAGATGTATGGAAATAAGCAACCAAAAGACTGGCCAGAACATTACAGAGCGGCCGAGAATCAGTTCAAAGAAAGAGAAGAGCTAAAGGAAGAAACAAGGGATGAATCAAGCTAGTCACCGATACTGGTAGAACTGCAATATAAAGTTTATTTGTATACAAAAATTGTATCTTCTTAACTAATACAATATAAATAAAAAGATATAGGAAAATGTTAAATCTCATTGGTCCTTACATTGCGTTGTAAGCTGGGCCGCGACCTCCTTCTGGGACCACCCAGTTATTCTGGCTGGGGTCCTTGATGTTGCACGTCTTACGGTGGATGGCCCTCTCCAGAATCGAGTGGCACAAACTCATACACACCAGCGGGACAATAACAATCTTCGAGTCCGTCGAAGATGCCTAAGTTTCGTTTGACCGGATTTTGCGAGTTTAAAGTGTTGCATAACATAATTTGTGTTATACACTATATGTACGCTTTTAGTTGACTTTAAAAGATTCCAGTTGTGTTTTGATGACATTTGGGTGATTATTTTATGAACTTTTAAACAATTCATTAATAAAAAAAACTTATTTTTGTGTAATGCTCTAATTTTTCATTAGGTACAATCCTTTTAACTAACTTTCGGCAAGGTAATAAAACCCGTGGCAAAGACTACTAAGCATCCTCCAGGAAAAGTGAGATTGGGGATACTGTGAAAACTGCCGGTGCCCTGGTGAGATCCTATTGCCGTCTTCGAAGTGATGCTTTATGAACGGATGGTGTTTGAACCTGCGAAGAAACGAACATTACCGCATTACCGATCTTTGGATATTCAGTACTTTTGGAATTCCTTGTACGGGCTCAGGTACAGATTGATGTAATCCAAACCCGACGGCGATCAGGGATACCTCGTCGTTAAATGATACAGAAAGGATCCTCCGTAGGTGTTCTTATCCAAGGGCCAGCCGATGGTGTGCTCCGCGCACCCGGTTTATGTTTGAATCATTCGTCGCGATATCTTTAACGCTCCCGTCATCGTTGTACAGGACTTCGGAAGGTGCATAACCCGGGCCCACGGCCTCAGCTTGCTCTCCCAACCACTGAATAACGTGTCCCAGCGGGACGATATAGTTCCCGTGATTAAACATCGGAGTTCCTGACGAAATATCATTTATTCAATATATAAATCGATTTAAGATAAAGAATCCAACCTGGCAGGGCTGGTACCGGAATCCTACCGGTGCTAGGTAATAGACCGAACTTATCCTCCGTTAGGGGAGTGTTCAGAGGCGCGCCCTTCTCTTTCCAGTCCCATTTATAGGGCCTTCTCGACGATGATTACCTAAAAATCTATGTTCCGTATAGACCACCGATCAAGTGTGCTATGACTTCGATTCCACCGACCCTGATTTTCTTCCCTTCCGCGTCCAACAGTTGTTTGGCTCGTATAGTCGCGCTTATTCCAGTTGGACCATCGCCGACTATCAGAATATCAGTTTACATCTAGAATGTGTAATTTAAGAAAAATTAATCCTTTCAAGGTAAGTAATAATTTTAGCATGACATGTCAGACAGAAATTGTGAAGAATATATATTATAAATTTAAATAGTGTAGATACTTAAAGTGGTAGAAAAAAATAGTGTTTTAAGCTGGGCATATATTTTTTCAGACTATTGAAGAAGAATTAACAGACTGTAACAGGAATAAAGCCAAAGCCAAGTCTCTTTGAAACAATTTTTTTGTTTTAATACGGACAAATTCTATGCATATTTATAATCAGACTTATAGACAGACAGGTAAAATAATAAAAATGATATCAATAAAATAATTGGTTATATAATGTTTCATTCATAATAATATATATTGTACAATTTTCTTAATATGTCACTCAAATTATCAATATTAATCTACGGGATAACGATGTCTTCTTTTCTTACTTAAATGGTAGTTGTTAAAAATAGAAACTTTTTTATTTATTATTATAGCAATAATATAGAATAAATTATGTTTTAATGAAAAAACAGCTGAATCATAGTGCATTTTATATTAAAATTACCTTTCCATCTTGGATCTTCTTCTCTTGGATGAATGAAATATAGTGTGTTATCTTAGAAAATTGATCCGAATATATTCCTATTTAACCCAACTGCTGGACTAGAAAATATGATTAGTTATATTTAAGAGTTCAAAGGTTACTTCACAATATACTATAAATAAAATAAAGCTCCAGACAATAATTGTATCATTACATATAATCATTTTAAGCTATAAAATTTAAAATATCTTATAAAATTTATTTTCGACAAATTAATTAAATATTCCGAATTAAAATGAAATTTTAGATATTTTCAACGAATTCCCTAAATGCAAACTCATTTTCTTTTATTTTAACAGGGAATTGTATAATTAAAGGTAACAGAAATACCTTACTCAAAAAATCAAAGTCCAACTCAGAGGTTCAAACAAAATATATCAAAATAAACTGAGCTCAGTGCAATTTTTATTTATTAACCTTTGCCAACAAAGTAACTTATATCTATAAATGTAATTTTATGAAAATCGGTCTTATAACATAAATATAATACTAAATAACACATAAAGTCACAGTTCAGAATCCTTTTTCTCATCTTCTATGTTGATTGTCTCCTATATATCAATCTTGGAATAATTCTATGTCCAAAATATTACTACAATATTAAATAAGTGTATTTTCATCTGTAATAAGATTGTGGGAAAATAAAAATGATACGGCAAGACCGATTGTTTAGAAACAGACATTTGACAAGATTGTAGAAATTTGTTTTTTGGGTTGCCGAGCGAATTTAAACCAAATAAAATTACCTGACATCTGTGGAATTTTCGAAAAATTTATCTAGTAATCCTAGTTAATAGAGCACATTCAATCCATATTTAGCTACTAGGTCACGAGAATTTTTGATATTTACGCCTTCACCCAAGCACATCTAAATAATAATGTAAGGAAAAAGGCTTTAAAAAACTCTGTATCAATAATTTCTTACAAAAGCTTATATTGTTCCCAATCATAAGACTGCGTAGTGTTGTTCATTCTCAAGGAACTCAGTATATTGTACTTCTAAGTTTAAAAGGTGACCTAATTTTAAGATTTGTTGGAATTGGCATCATCCTGAAAATAGACTATAAAAATACACTTGATATCATAAAAACTAATTTAAATTACCTCTGACATGCCTTGTACTTTACCAATAAGACCGTTGTCAAAATCTACCACATTGTCAAACATTCTATCAATCATATCGAAAATAGTCTACAATTTTGTTTTCCTATTTTTATTTTTGGACTTTGTTGGTTGCTGGAGAGGAGTTTTAGAGTTTTCTTGCTGTTTGTGTGTTTACCCTTCAATCTCAGGAATATTCACTAAACCAGGTAACATTTTCAGAAGCGATCCTTTTTCGATCTTCCTGATCCAGCGACTTCTAAATCATCAACCGTGCATTTTGTTGTAAATGATTTCTTATGGGCTGGCCCAGACTATCTCCAAGTTAACCTCCAAATTACGTTTTTGAGCAGCTTCATACACAATAAAAATGGGTAATTTTATCATTTGATTTTGTTCTTTGCAATTACCTGAAATAAAGGTAAGTTATCTAATCATCATTTTCTATAATAAATTGTCTACTCATTGCTTCAAATGAGAACTCCTCCTTGTTTTGTTAATATAATTTAGAGCTTGCAATGCAGCTTCATTACGAGCATTTTTTATCGTTTGCGCCTCTCCATAAAATTTGACGTCGTTGACGTTAAAATGGACTTTGAAAGGTCCCTTCGTGTCAGAATCATTTCTTCTAACATGAAGAGTATCATTAAAATGAACCGTGTCATTCAGATTATGCAAATAAGATTTTTTCTCTGAAATGTCTGGTGATGCAGTCTTGCCTTCTATTTGTTCCTAAAAGGCACCTTATTTATATGTCTATATTTAACTAAACAATATTGAATACCAAAATATCATTAATTATAGAGTATTGTACAGACATCCCTACCTTTAATGCTAAATTGTTTAGTAAAGCTACAGGTGTTTCTTCAGGTTCTTTTCACTCTTTTTGATCTTCAAAGAATGATGTTGATATTCTGTATTTTTCAGAGCCCTCTGTGTAGCTTTCCTTTGAGCATTCTTCAAGCTTTTACCATCCATTGCTTAATTTTCATTTCCTAAATAGAAAGCGATGGTAAAAACTGTATTGTGCAGAGGTCAATGAAATTTTTGATATATAATTGCATCTAATAATTTCACATTAATATACCTCTTCGTTAATTAATTCATATGAAAATGTAATATCATTACATTCAGCAATTCGTGACTAGAACTTAATGAGGATTTGTCTTCTGCTGGTTCACTAGTCAAACCTAAAACTCGGTTTGTTTCTGGCACAGAGGGATTATTTTTCCACGTTTCCGAATAAAGATACCACGATGAGGTATCTATTATTCTTCAAAGTTAAAAGCGTCCCAGATATAGATCCTTTTATACCAGTGAATTAACTATAAACATTGCTATTTACCAACAATAGAGTCCCTGTCGCCAAAAATATTTTTATATCATTTAATAACAATCCATAACTTAAGCTTAACAAGGAAAATAATAGTAGTATACAATTAAAGCAAATCATACTCAAATAATATAAAGAGAAAACATATATAACCGGGGAAACACACTAAAACTAACCTTAACATAATAATATAGAGCTGTAGGAGGTAAAAAAAATTTCGATATTCTTGATAAAAACTATCGATATTATTAGTAAAAATATAGATAATTTTGGCTAATCTATTGATTTGGTTTATATTGGTTTATTTTTTTTAATACCGTAGTTATTGCACTAAAGATTTCGGTATTTTTTTTCCTCCCATATATTGATTTTTTAAAATTATTTTCTATCGATATGTTTTCTGGCCGCGGACATATTTAAAAATATCAATTAACATATTAAAATACAATAAAATATTTGTGGGGTATTATTCCATTTCATAGAAAAATTCCATTCTTTTTTACAGATCCACAGAACATTCAAATATAAAAGTAATACTACTTCGTTTAAAATTAAATTATAAATTGCATGTTATTGCATGTAATTATTATAATACTGTACAGTAATTTTTTTTTTCTTGTCTTTTTTAAAGTTAGTTTATTATTAAGCCTACTGACTGGCGAGTGGCCAACTTAGAAATTATCCCAGAAGACATCCCGTCTTACCCAGCCTGGTTACTGGCGTGACTGGGATCATTTTCCTTGTCGGATTTTGTACTCTTACCTAAGGGCATTCACAAACATCACAAATTTACTTACATGCCCCAGCAGAATTCGAACTCGCGACTATCGCAACAGGGGGACCATCCTGTCGCCTTTACTACTGCGGCAACTAAGCCAGCTATTAAATCGTTTATCATGAAAAAATATTTTATAAAATAAATAAACTTTTTTATAACTATTAATTTGTGATATGTATGGTTGCAGAATGTATGAGCAAATTTAAAAAATTCCCTTATTTCTCATATGATTTATCTACCAAATACTTCATTATAATGAATCAAAAATTATGGATAAATGATCCAGGGTTTTGTAGAAGGGTCGGGGTCAGGATATAATGAGTCAAGTAATAAGGGGTCAAGTTAATGGTAGGTTTTATCAGGATAAACGATATAAATGTGCATGTATTTTGATTTTGTTGATTTGACATTTAGCATGATTTTTTTATTATTGAAATTCACGCCATTTCCTTTAGCTTGTAGGATTGGTTGCATATATCACTTTAATTCTCAACTCCCCACTCTAAACGTTTTTTCCGCTCTATTCTAGGTTTTATTTGAATTAAATATTGGGTTTATTTTGTGTTATGTCAGTTCTATTGCTGCTTTTTAACGTTATTATTCGGTTTCTTTAATAATAACAGAATAACAGTGCATTTAATTTGATTTGTGCTTTTAATGTGAAGATTTATGGTTTTTATATGAAAAAAATCAAAATACCGTGGGGTAAGGTAATGCTCTAAAACTGATTTTGTTTATAATGTATTTTTAATGTGCAGGAATGGTTGATGGTGAACTGAAATCTTGATTCTTGATGTATTGAAACATTTTCGTACCACCGATCAAATCACCTTCAGAGACAGTAGTGTTGTATATTTTAATTGTTATGATAATATTTTACGTATATCAAATTACTAGAAGAAATTAAACTAAAAGTTTTTAATATACGAACAGTTTTTACTTCATTGAATATTCCATATTTATGTTTATTATATAAAAGGGAAGAATAAGAATATATATGTATATTTGCTTTTAGGTGCGCTGATTGTTATTCTACAATTTTAAAAATAATCTCACTTATGACGCCTTTGTTATAATGTATAAATTTTAAATGTTTCAATACTTAGGTTTTATTAAATGGAATTTGAAAATGGTTAGTAAGTGTTAGCTCATGATATATTTTGCGTATACTTTAATATGCAGACGTAAATTACTTCAATGATTATTATAAATCAAATATATTTTCGGGCATATATTGAAGATATTTTTAAGACAAATGTTAGTAACATCATTTTTAAATTACTCACTTAACTTTATTATGGGAGAAACATGATTAACTTAAAAAATAGTGGTCGAATCGACTGTTTTTATTCGATAGTTACCAACACTAATTCAATTTTAGTTGGGGCAGTAAGGAAATGCACTTTTTTATTAGAACATAATTAGCGTTGGGAACTATGGCTAATCAGTCGCTAGTTTCGGTTCGACTGATTGTATTACTTTTTACTATCGACTGTTTTTGAGTCGTGTACTTTTAGTTACTATTTTCGGTTCTACTAGTTTCATTCGACTGCTTTTTAACGTTCTTACTCTGTCGTCCTAGGCGCGACCTTGACAAAAATGTATACCGAATTTATGCTTTCCTAGATTTATATATAATATATTTAGTTTTATGATTTTTTTGGTAGTTTGCTTCTAAATAAAAATATATTGTATATTAATATAGCAACACTTTGGAACGATATTTTTCAAGATTGTTAATGTAATAGGGTAAAAAATTAAAATTGTGAATGACAAATAAGTAATAGGTAATATTTCTTTTGATTGACTTTTTGGTGTGTATCTAACACCCTCGGTTTTTGTTAGAAAATATTTCTGTCCGATAATAAATAAAGCATTAATTTTATTTTAAAAAGCTCTAGTAGTTATTGTGCGATCATTTTTAATTCATGGTTATTGTAATACATGTTATATATCACATAGTAATACATGTTTAGTTTAAGTTGTATTGTATTGTTTATATTTATTTAGTATATTGTTTAAAAATAGCAATTCATCTCAGAACATTCAAATATAAAAGTAACTCCACTTCCTTTAAAATGTAATTAAGTATTATAGATATATTAATAGTATTCAGTAATGTTTTTCTTTTTCTTTTTTAAAGTTAGTACGTGAAGGAATACGTACATCTCCGTCTCGCGTATACTAAGGTTGTAAAATATAAGCAAATATTAAATTAATTGCTCCAAGCAATTATATCCGTCCTTTCCTCTCTTACAATTTATATAGGAAAGGGATCGAACATACTCGTCTGACATTAAGAATTAAAATAAAAAGCTAAGCCGTGCATTAGATTTTGCATATTTTGTAGTGGTTAGTAGGCATGTTGGCCACAAAAAATATCGATATGTCGAAGGAAAAAATATCCATATTTTTTGCAATAAGTATAAGATATATCGATATTTTACAAAAAAATGTATGTATATTTTTAATTGAAAATAAACATAGTCAAATATTAGCCTAAAAAATATTTTTTTCTAAAACTCTTAAGGAATAACGGTATTTTTGATAAACCATTAAAATTAAGTACCAGAATTCACTAAACGTTTAAAAATAAGTTCCGATTTGAAAGTTTTTTTTAATTGTACTTAATCTTCTGAAATTATATCATCTAAAAAATATCGATATATCGACAAAAAAATATCGATATTTTTTCTGCATCCCTAGCGGCTAGTTATTTAAATTTTTGTGTTGATAGTGCTGTATGGAGATAGCTGATACACGATTTTAAAGTTCTTCAAGTCGTAAAAATGTCGAAGAAGCGAAGATCAGTTAGCGGGTCTCAAAAAACCAAATCACAGACTGATCCAGACGTACCCGATCAAAATACAGAAAATATAATCAATGATGTAGTCAGGTACATTATCCTTAAAGCTGACGAAAATTCATTTTATACCAGATCCGAATTAAATCAAAATGTAATTCACAAAAAGGGCCAATGCGTGGATAGTGTTATACAACAAGCAATTAAGGTTCTGGAAAATGTTGGTATTATTATTGTTATATGGATGTTGTTGATATTGTTTTGCATACATTTTTAGGTATATGGTTACACACTTACTGAATATGATGATGTAAAAATGAAAAAAAAAATTTATTTTTTAATTAGTATGTTGCCTTCTGTAAATTATTCCGATGAAGAGGAAGAATGTGTTTCTAGTTATGAAACTGGTTCAAATGTACCAAATGCTGCTCACAAGATACTGACTCTATTAATTTTATCCCATATATTTATGACAAACGCGCCAGTATCAGACAGTGAGCTCTACGATACCATTCCTTTATTGTTTTTATATTGTTGATTTATTATTTCAGAATCCCTTTATAGTTTCCTGAAGTCCTTGGATATTGATGTAGAAGTTGAGCATCCATTTTTCGGTAAAGTCAAAGAATATATAAGAGAAACCTTGATAAAGAATTATTACCTTCACTGTGAGTTTGATGAGAAAACGAAAATACAAACTTTCCAATGGGGGATTCGAGCTGAAATTGAAATCTCAAAGATGAAGGTTTTACAGTTCGTGTGTGAGGTAACTATTTCAGTTGACTTATAAGCACATTGTCAGGTTATTATTGATTTACAGATGTATGGAAATAAGCAACCAAAAGACTGGCCAGAACATTACAGAGCGGCCGAGAATCAGTTCAAAGAAAGAGAAGAGCTAAAGGAAGAAACAAGGGATGAATCAAGCTAGTCACCGATACTGGTAGAACTACAATATAAAGTTTATTTGTATACAAAAATTGTATCTTCTTAACTAATACAATATAAATAAAAAGATATAGGAAAATGTTAAATCTCATTGGTCCTTACATTGCGTTGTAAGCTGGGCCGCGACCTCCTTCTGGGACCACCCAGTTATTCTGGCTGGGGTCCTTGATGTTGCACGTCTTACGGTGGATGGCCCTCTCCAGAATCGAGTGACACAAACTTATACACACCAGCGGGACAATAACAATCTTCGAGTCCGTCGAAGACGCCTAAGTTTCGTTTGACAGGATTTTGCGAGTTTAAAGTGTTGCCTAACATAATTTGTGTTATACACTATATGTACGCTTTTAGTTGACTTTAAAAGATTCCAGTTGTGTTTTGATGACATTTGGGTGATTATTTTATGAACTTTTAAACAATTCATTAATAAAAAAAACTTATTTTTGTGTAATGCTCTAATTTTTCATTAGGTACAATCCTTTTAACTAACTTTCGGCAAGGTAATAAAACCCGTGGCAAAGACTACTAAGCATCCTCCAGGAAAAGTGAGATTGGGGATACTGTGAAAACTGCCGGTGCCCTGGTGAGATCCTATTGCCGTCTTCGAAGTGATGCTTTATGAACGGATGGTGTTTGAACCTGCGAAGAAACGAACATTACCGCATTACCGATCTTTGGATATTCAGTACTTTTGGAATTCCTTGTACGGGCTCAGGTACAGATTGATGTAATCCAAACCCGACGGCGATCAGGGATACCTCGTCGTTAAATGATACAGAAAGGATCCTCCGTAGGTGTTCTTATCCAAGGGCCAGCCGATGGTGTGCTCCGCGCACCCGGTTTATGTTTGAATCATTCGTCGCGATATCTTTAACGCTCCCGTCATCGTTGTACAGGACTTCGGAAGGTGCATAACCCGGGCCCACGGCCTCAGCTTGCTCTCCCAACCACCGAATAACGTGTCCCAGCGGGACGATATAGTTCCCGTGATTAAACATCGGAGTTCCTGACGAAATATCATTTATTCAATATATAAATCGATTTAAGATAAAGAATCCAACCTGGCAGGGCTGGTACCGGAATCCTACCGGTGCTAGGTAATAGACCGAACTTATCCTCCGTTAGGGGAGTGTTCAGAGGCGCGCCCTTCTCTTTCCAGTCCCATTTATAGGGCCTTCTCGACGATGATTACCTAAAAATCTATGTTCCGTATAGACCACCGATCAAGTGTGCTATGACTTCGATTCCACCGACCCTGATTTTCTTCCCTTCCGCGTCCAACAGTTGTTTGGCTCGTATAGTCGCGCTTATTCCAGTTGGACCATCGCCGACTATCAGAATATCAGTTTACATCTAGAATGTGTAATTTAAGAAAAATTAATCCTTTCAAGGTAAGTAATAATTTTAGCATGACATGTCAGACAGAAATTGTGAAGAATATATATTATAAATTTAAATAGTGTAGATACTTAAAGTGGTAGAAAAAATAGTGTTTTAAGCTGGGCATATATTTTTTCAGACTATTGAAGAAGAATTAACAGACTGTAACAGGAATAAAGCCAAAGCCAAGTCTCTTTGAAACAATTTTTTTGTTTTAATACGGACAAATTCTATGCATATTTATAATCAGACTTATAGACAGACAGGTAAAATAATAAAAATGATATCAATAAAATAATTGGTTATATAATGTTTAATTCATAATAATATATATTGTACAATTTTCTTAATATGTCACTCAAATTACCAATATTAACCTACGGGATAACGATGTCTTCTTTTCTTACTTAAATGGTAGTTGTTAAAAATAGAACCTTTTTTATTTATTATTATAGCAATAATATAGAATAAATTATGTTTTAATGAAAAAACAGCTGAATCATAGTGTATTTTATATTAAAATTACCTTTCCATCTTGGATCTTCTTCTCTTGGATGAATGAAATATAGTGTGTTATCTTAGAAAATTGATCCGAATATATTCCTATTTAACCCAACTGCTGGACTAGAAAATATGATTAGTTATATTTAAGAGTTCAAAGGTTACTTCACAATATACTATAAATAAAATAAAGCTCCAGACAATAATTGTATCATTACATATAATCATTTTAAGCTATAAAATTTAAAATATCTTATAAAATTTGTTTTCGACAAATTAATTAAATATTCCGAATTAAAATGAAATTTTAGATATTTTCAACGAATTCCCTAAATGCAAACTCATTTTCTTTTATTTTAACAGGGAATTGTATAATTAAAGGTAACAGAAATACCTTACTCAAAAAATCAAAGTCCAACTCAGAGGTTCAAACAAAATATATCAAAATAAACTGAGCTCAGTGCAATTTTTATTTATTAACCTTTGCCAACAAAGTAACTTATATCTATAAATGTAATTTTATGAAAATCGGTCTTATAACATAAATATAATACTAAATAACACATAAAGTCACAGTTCAGAATCCTTTTTCTCATCTTCTATGTTGATTGTCTCCTATATATCAATCTTGGAATAATTCTATGTCCAAAATATTACTACAATATTAAATAAGTGTATTTTCATCTGTAATAAGATTGTGGGAAAATAAAAATGATACGGCAAGACCGATTGTTTAGAAACAGACATTTGACAAGATTGTAGAAATTTGTTTTTTGGGTTGCCGAGCGAATTTAAACCAAATAAAATTACCTGACATCTGTGGAATTTTCGAAAAATTTATCTAGTAATCCTAGTTAAAAGAGCACATTCAATCCATATTTAGCTACTAGGTCACGAGAATTTTTGATATTTACGCCTTCACTCAAGCACATCTAAATAATAATGTAAGGAAAAAGGCTTTAAAAAACTCTGTATCAATAATTTCTTACAAAAGCTTATATTGTTCCCAATCATAAGACTGCGTAGTGTTGTTCATTCTCAAGGAACTCAGTATATTGTACTTCTAAGTTTAAAAGGTGACCTAATTTTAAGATTTGTTGGAATTGGCATCATCCTGAAAATAGACTATAAAAATACACTTGATATCATAAAAACTAATTTAAATTACCTCTGACATGCCTTGTACTTTACCAATAAGACCGTTGTCAAAATCTACCACATTGTCAAACATTCTATCAATCATATCGAAAATAGTCTACAATTTTGTTTTCCTATTTTTATTTTTGGACTTTGTTGGTTGCTGGAGAGGAGTTTTAGAGTTTTCTTGCTGTTTGTGTGTTTACCCTTCAATCTCAGGAATATTCACTAAACCAGGTAACATTTTCAGAAGCGATCCTTTTTCGATCTTCCTGATCCAGCGACTTCTAAATCATCAACCGTGCATTTTGTTGTAAATGATTTCTTATGGGCTGGCCCAGACTATCTCCAAGTTAACCTCCAAATTACGTTTTTGAGCAGCTTCATACACAATAAAAATGGGTAATTTTATCATTTGATTTTGTTCTTTGCAATTACCTGAAATAAAGGTAAGTTATCTAATCATCATTTTCTATAATAAATTGTCTACCCATTGCTTCAAATGAGAACTCCTCCTTGTTTTGTTAATATAATTTAGAGCTTGCAATGCAGCTTCATTACGAGCATTTTTTATCGTTTGCGCCTCTCCATAAAATTTGACGTCGTTGACGTTAAAATGGACTTTGAAAGGTCCCATCGTGTCAGAATCATTTCTTCTAACATGAAGAGTATCATTAAAATGAACCGTGTCATTCAGTTTATGCAAATAAGATTTTTTCTCTGAAATGTCTGGTGATGCAGTCTTGCCTTCTATTTGTTCCTAAAAGGCACCTTATGAATATGAATATGAATATGAATTGAATAAATATTGAATACCAAAATATCATTAATTATAGAGTATTGTACAGACATCCCTACCTTTAATGCTAAATTGTTTAGTAAAGCTACAGGTGTTTCTTCAGGTTCTTTTCACTCTTTTTGATCTTCAAAGAATGATGTTGATATTCTGTATTTTTCAGAGCCCTCTGTGCAGCTTTCCTTTGAGCATTCTTCAAGCTTTTACCATCCACTGCTTAATTTTCATTTCCTAAATAGAAAGCAATGGTAAAAACTGTATTGTGAGGTCAATGAAATTTTTGATATATAATTGCATCTAATAATTTCACATTAATATACCTCTTCGTTAATTAATTCATATGAAAATGTAATATCATTACATTCAGCAATTCGTGACTAGAACTTAATGAGGATTTGTCTTCTGCTGGTTCACTAGTCAAACCTAAAACTCGGTTTGTTTCTGGCACAGAGGGATTATTTTTCCACGTTTCCGAATAAAGATACCACGATGAGGTATCTATTATTCTTCAAAGTTAAAAGCGTCCCAGATATAGATCCTTTTATACCAGTGAATTAACTATAAACATTGCTATTTACCAACAATAGAGTCCCTGTCGCCAAAAATATTTTTATATCATTTAATAACAATCCATAACTTAAGCTTAACAAGGAAAATAATAGTAGTATACAATTAAAGCAAATCATACTCAAATAATATAAAGAGAAAACATATATAACCGGGGAAACACACTAGAACTAACCTTAACATAATAATATAGAGCTGTAGGGGGTAAAAAAAATTTCGATATTCTTGATAAAAACTATCGATATTATTAGTAAAAATATAGATAATTTTGGCTAATCTATTGATTTGGTTTATATTGGTTTATTTTTTTTAATACCGTAGTTATTGCACTAAAGATTTCGGTATTTTTTTTCCTCCCATATATTGATTTTTTAAAATTATTTTCTATCGATATGTTTTCTGGCCGCGGACATATTTAAAAATATCAATTAACATATTAAAATACAATAAAATATTTGTGGGGTATTATTCCATTTCATAGAAAAATTCCATTCTTTTTTACAGATCCACAGAACATTCAAATATAAAAGTAATACTACTTCGTTTAAAATTAAATTATAAATTGCATGTTATTGCATGTAATTATTATAATACTATACAGTAATTTTTTTTCTTGTCTTTTTTAAAGTTAGTTTATTATTAAGCCTACTGACTGGCGAGTGGCCAACTTAGAAATTATCCCAGAAGACATCCCGTCTTACCCAGCCTGGTTACTGGCGTGACTGGGACCATTTTCCTTGTCGGATTTTGTACTCTTACCTAAGGGCATTCACAAACATCACAAATTTACTTACATGCCCCAGCAGAATTCGAACTCGCGACTATCGCAACAGGGGGACCATCCTGTCGCCTTTACTACTGCGGCAACTAAGCCAGCTATTAAATCGTTTATCATGAAAAAATATTTTATAAAATAAATAAACTTTTTTATAACTATTAATTTGTGATATGTATGGTTGCAGAATGTATGAGCAAATTTAAAAAATTCCCTTATTTCTCATATGATTTATCTACCAAATACTTCATTATAATGAATCAAAAATTATGGATAAATGATCCAGGGTTTTGTAGAAGGGTCGGGGTCAGGATATAATGAGTCAAGTAATAAGGGGTCAAGTTAATGGTAGGTTTTATCAGGATAAACGATATAAATGTGCATGTATTTTGATTTTGTTGATTTGACATTTAGCATGATTTTTTTATTATTGAAATTCACGCCATTTCCTTTAGCTTGTAGGATTGGTTGCATATATCACTTTAATTCTCAACTCCCCACTCTAAACGTTTTTTCCGCTCTATTCTAGGTTTTATTTGAATTAAATATTGGGTTTATTTTGTGTTATGTCAGTTCTATTGCTGCTTTTTAACGTTATTATTCGGTTTCTTTAATAATAACAGAATAACAGTGCATTTAATTTGATTTGTGCTTTTAATGTGAAGATTTATGGTTTTTATATGAAAAAAATCAAAATACCGTGGGGTAAGGTAATGCTCTAAAACTGATTTTGTTTATAATGTATTTTTAATGTGCAGGAATGGTTGATGGTGAACTGAAATCTTGATTCTTGATGTATTGAAACATTTTCGTACCACCGATCAAATCACCTTCAGAGACAGTAGTGTTGTATATTTTAATTGTTATGATAATATTTTACGTATATCAAATTACTAGAAGAAATTAAACTAAAAGTTTTTAATATACGAACAGTTTTTACTTCATTGAATATTCCATATTTATGTTTATTATATAAAAGGGAAGAATAAGAGAATATATATGTATATTTGCTTTTAGGTGCGCTGATTGTTATTCTACAATTTTAAAAATAATCTCACTTATGACGCCTTTGTTATAATGTATAAATTTTAAATGTTTCAATACTTAGGTTTTATTAAATGGAATTTGAAAATGGTTAGTAAGTGTTAGCTCATGATATATTTTGCGTATACTTTAATATGCAGACGTAAATTACTTCAATGATTATTATAAATCAAATATATTTTCGGGCATATATTGAAGATATTTTTAAGACAAATGTTAGTAACATCATTTTTAAATTACTCACTTAACTTTATTATGGGAGAAACATGATTAACTTAAAAAATAGTGGTCGAATCGACTGTTTTTATTCGATAGTTACCAACACTAATTCAATTTTAGTTGGGGCAGTAAGGAAATGCACTTTTTTATTAGAACATAATTAGCGTTGGGAACTATGGCTAATCAGTCGCTAGTTTCGGTTCGACTGATTGTATTACTTTTTACTATCGACTGTTTTTGAGTCGTGTACTTTTAGTTACTATTTTCGGTTCTACTAGTTTCATTCGACTGCTTTTTAACGTTCTGACTCTGTCGTCCTAGGCGCGACCTTGACAAAAATGTATACCGAATTTATGCTTTCCTAGATTTATATATAATATATTTAGTTTTATGATTTTTTTGGTAGTTTGCTTCTAAATAAAAATATATTGTATATTAATATAGCAACACTTTGGAACGACATTTTTCAAGATTGTTAATGTAATAGGGTAAAAAATTAAAATTGTGAATGACAAATAAGTAATAGGTAATATTTCTTTTGATTGACTTTTTGGTGTGTATCTAACACCCTCGGTTTTTGTTAGAAAATATTTCTGTCCGATAATAAATAAAGCATTAATTTTATTTTAAAAAGCTCTAGTAGTTATTGTGCGATCATTTTTAATTCATGGTTATTGTAATACATGTTATATATCACATAGTAATACATGTTTAGTTTAAGTTGTATTGTATTGTTTATATTTATTTAGTATATTGTTTAAAAATAGCAATTCATCTCAGAACATTCAAATATAAAAGTAACTCCACTTCCTTTAAAATGTAAGTATTATAGATATATTAATAGTATTCAGTAATGTTTTTCTTTTTCTTTTTTAAAGTTAGTACGTGAAGGAATACGTACATCTCCGTCTCGCGTATACTAAGGTTGTAAAATATAAGCAAATATTAAATTAATTGCTCCAAGCAATTATATCCGTCCTTTCCTCTCTTACAATTTATATAGGAAAGGGATCGAACATACTCGTCTGACATTAAGAATTAAAATAAAAAGCCAAGCCGTGCATTAGATTTTGCATATTTTGTAGTGGTTAGTAGGCATGTTGGCCACAAAAAATATCGATATGTCGAAGGAAAAAATATCCATATTTTTTGCAATAAGTATAAGATATATCGATATTTTACAAAAAAATGTATGTATATTTTTAATTGAAAATAAACATAGTCAAATATTAGCCTAAAAAATATTTTTTTCTAAAACTCTTAAGGAATAACGGTATTTTTGATAAACCATTAAAATTAAGTACCAGAATTCACTAAATGTTTAAAAGTAAGTTCCGATTTGAAAGTTTTTTTTAATTGTACTTAATCTTCTGAAATTATATCATCTAAAAAATTTCGATATATCGACAAAAAAATATCGATATTTTTTCTGCATCCCTAGCGGCTAGTTATTTAAATTTTTGTGTTGATAGTGCTGTATGGAGATAGCTGATACACGATTTTAAAGTTCTTCAAGTCGTAAAAATGTCGAAGAAGCGAAGATCAGTTAGCGGGTCTCAAAAAACCAAATCACAGACTGATCCAGACGTACCGGATCAAAATACAGAAAATATAATCAATGATGTAGTCAGGTACATTATTCTTAAAGCTGACGAAAATTCATTTTATACCAGATCCGAATTAAATCAAAATGTAATTCACAAAAAGGGCCAATGCGTGGATAGTGTTATACAACAAGCAATTAAGGTTCTGGAAAATGTTGGTATTATTATTGTTATATGGATGTTGTTGATATTGTTTTGCATACATTTTTAGGTATATGGTTACACACTTACTGAATATGATGATGTAAAAATGAAAAAAAAAATTTATTTTTTAATTAGTATGTTGCCTTCTGTAAATTATTCCGATGAAGAGGAAGAATGTGTTTCTAGTTATGAAACTGGTTCAAATGTACCAAATGCTGCTCACAAGATACTGACTCTATTAATTTTATCCCATATATTTATGACAAACGCGCCAGTATCAGACAGTGAGCTCTACGATACCATTCCTTTATTGTTTTTATATTGTTGATTTATTATTTCAGAATCCCTTTATAGTTTCCTGAAGTCCTTGGATATTGATGTAGAAGTTGAGCATCCATTTTTCGGTAAAGTCAAAGAATATATAAGAGAAACCTTGATAAAGAATTATTACCTTCACTGTGAGTTTGATGAGAAAACGAAAATACAAACTTTCCAATGGGGGATTCGAGCTGAAATTGAAATCTCAAAGATGAAGGTTTTACAGTTCGTGTGTGAGGTAACAATTTCAGTTGACTTATAAGCACATTGTCAGGTTATTATTGATTTACAGATGTATGGAAATAAGCAACCAAAAGACTGGCCAGAACATTACAGAGCGGCCGAGAATCAGTTCAAAGAAAGAGAAGAGCTAAAGGAAGAAACAAGGGATGAATCAAGCTAGTCACCGATACTGGTAGAACTACAATATAAAGTTTATTTGTATACAAAAATTGTATCTTCTTAACTAATACAATATAAATAAAAAGATATAGGAAAATGTTAAATCTCATTGGTCCTTACATTGCGTTGTAAGCTGGGCCGCGACCTCCTTCTGGGACCACCCAGTTATTCTGGCTGGGGTCCTTGATGTTGCACGTCTTACGGTGGATGGCCCTCTCCAGAATCGAGTGGCACAAACTCATACACACCAGCGGGACAATAACAATCTTCGAGTCCGTCGAAGATGCCTAAGTTTCGTTTGACAGGATTTTGCGAGTTTAAAGTGTTGCATAACATAATTTGTGTTATACACTATATGTACGCTTTTAGTTGACTTTAAAAGATTCCAGTTGTGTTTTGATGACATTTGGGTGATTATTTTATGAACTTTTAAACAATTCATTAATAAAAAAAACTTATTTTTGTGTAATGCTCTAATTTTTCATTAGGTACAATCCTTTTAACTAACTTTCGGCAAGGTAATAAAACCCGTGGCAAAGACTACTAAGCATCCTCCAGGAAAAGTGAGATTGGGGATACTGTGAAAACTGCCGGTGCCCTGGTGAGATCCTATTGCCGTCTTCGAAGTGATGCTTTATGAACGGATGGTGTTTGAACCTGCGAAGAAACGAACATTACCGCATTACCGATCTTTGGATATTCAGTACTTTTGGAATTCCTTGTACGGGCTCAGGTACAGATTGATGTAATCCAAACCCGACAGCGATCAGGGATACCTCGTCGTTAAATGATACAGAAAGGATCCTCCGTAGGTGTTCTTATCCAAGGGCCAGCCGATGGTGTGCTCCGCGCACCCGGTTTATGTTTGAATCATTCGTCGCGATATCTTTAACGCTCCCGTCATCGTTGTACAGGACTTCGGAAGGTGCATAACCCGGGCCCACGGCCTCAGCTTGCTCTTCCAACCACCGAATAACGTGTCCCAGCGGGACGATATAGTTCCCGTGATTAAACATCGGAGTTCCTGACGAAATATCATTTATTCAATATATAAATCGACAGACAGACAGGTAAAATAATAAAAATGATATCAATAAAATAATTGGTTATATAATGTTTCATTCATAATAATATATATTGTACAATTTTCTTAATATGTCACTCAAATTATCAATATTAATCTACGGGATAACGATGTCTTCTTTTCTTACTTAAAAGGTAGTTGTTAAAAATAGAACCTTTTTTATTTATTATTATAGCAATAATATAGAATAAATTATGTTTTAATGAAAAAAGAGCTGAATCATAGTGCATTTTATATTAAAATTACCTTTCCATCTTGGATCTTCTTCTCTTGGATGAATGAAATATAGTGTGTTATCTTAGAAAATTGATCCGAATATATTCCTATTTAACCCAACTGCTGGACTAGAAAATATGATTAGTTATATTTAAGAGTTCAAAGGTTACTTCACAATATACTATAAATAAAATAAAGCTCCAGACAATAATTGTATCATTACATATAATCATTTTAAGCTATAAAATTTAAAATATCTTATAAAATTTATTTTCGACAAATTAATTAAATATTCCGAATTAAAATGAAATTTTAGATATTTTCAACGAATTCCCTAAATGCAAACTCATTTTCTTTTATTTTAACAGGGAATTGTATAATTAAAGGTAACAGAAATACCTTACTCAAAAAATCAAGGTCCAACTCAGAGGTTCAAACAAAATATATCAAAATAAACTGAGCTCAGAGCAATTTTTATTTATTAACCTTTGCCAACAAAGTAACTTATATCTATAAATGTAATTTTGTGAAAATCGGTCTTATAACATAAATATAATACTAAATAACACATAAAGTCACAGTTCAGAATCCTTTTTCTCATCTTCTTTGTTGATTGTCTCCTATATATCAATTTTGGAATAATTCTATGTCCAAAATATTACTACAATATTAAATAAGTGTATTTTCATCTGTAATAAGATTGTGGGAAAATAAAAATGATACGGCAAGACCGATTGTTTAGAAACAGACATTTGACAAGATTGTAGAAATTTGTTTTTTGGGTTGCCGAGCGAATTTAAACCAAATAAAATTACCTGACATCTGTGGAATTTTCGAAAAATTTATCTAGTAATCCTAGTTAAAAGAGCACATTCAATCCATATTTAGCTACTAGGTCACGAGAATTTTTGATATTTACGCCTTCACTCAAGCACATCTAAATAATAATGTAAGGAAAAAGGCTTTAAAAAACTCTGTATCAATAATTTCTTACAAAAGCTTATATTGTTCCCAATCATAAGACTGCGTAGTGTTGTTCATTCTCAAGGAACTCAGTATATTGTACTTCTAAGTTTAAAAGGTGACCTAATTTTAAGATTTGTTGGAATTGGCATCATCCTGAAAATAGACTATAAAAATACACTTGATATCATAAAAACTAATTTAAATTACCTCTGACATGCCTTGTACTTTACCAATAAGACCGTTGTCAAAATCTACCACATTGTCAAACATTCTATCAATCATATCGAAAATAGTCTACAATTTTGTTTTCCTATTTTTATTTTTGGACTTCGTTGGTTGCTGGAGAGGAGTTTTAGAGTTTTCTTGCTGTTTGTGTGTTTACCCTTCAATCTCAGGAATATTCACTAAACCAGGTAACATTTTCAGAAGCGATCCTTTTTCGATCTTCCTGATCCAGCGACTTCTAAATCATCAACCGTGCATTTTGTTGTAAATGATTTCTTATGGGCTGGCCCAGACTATCTCCAAGTTAACCTCCAAATTACGTTTTTGAGCAGCTTCATACACAATAAAAATGGGTAATTTTATCATTTGATTTTGTTCTTTGCAATTACCTGAAATAAAGGTAAGTTATCTAATCATCATTTTCTATAATAAATTGTCTACTCATTGCTTCAAATGAGAACTCCTCCTTGTTTTGTTAATATAATTTAGAGCTTGCAATGCAGCTTCATTACGAGCATTTTTTATCGTTTGCGCCTCTCCATAAAATTTGACGTCGTTGACGTTAAAATGGACTTTGAAAGGTCCCTTCGTGTCAGAATCATTTCTTCTAACATGAAGAGTATCATTAAAATGAACCGTGTCATTCAGTTTATGCAAATAAGATTTTTTCTCTGAAATGTCTGGTGATGCAGTCTTGCCTTCTATTTGTTCCTAAAAGGCACCTTATGAATATGAATATGAATATGAATTGAATAAATATTGAATACCAAAATATCATTAATTATAGAGTATTGTACAGACATCCCTACCTTTAATGCTAAATTGTTTAGTAAAGCTACAGGTGTTTCTTCAGGTTCTTTTCACTCTTTTTGATCTTCAAAGAATGATGTTGATATTCTGTATTTTTCAGAGCCCTCTGTGCAGCTTTCCTTTGAGCATTCTTCAAGCTTTTACCATCCACTGCTTAATTTTCATTTCCTAAATAGAAAGCGATGGTAAAACCTGTATTGTGAGGTCAATGAAATTTTTGATATATAATTGCATCTAATAATTTCACATTAATATACCTCTTCGTTAATTAATTCATATGAAAATGTAATATCATTACATTCAGCAATTCGTGACTAGAACTTAATGAGGATTTGTCTTCTGCTGGTTCACTAGTCAAACCTAAAACTCGGTTTGTTTCTGGCACAGAGGGATTATTTTTCCACGTTTCCGAATAAAGATACCACGATGAGGTATCTATTATTCTTCAAAGTTAAAAGCGTCCCAGATATAGATCCTTTTATACCAGTGAATTAACTATAAACATTACTATTTACCAACAATAGAGTCCCTGTCGCCAAAAATATTTTTATATCATTTAATAACAATCCATAACTTAAGCTTAACAAGGAAAATAATAGTAGTATACAATTAAAGCAAATCATACTCAAATAATATAAAGAGAAAACATATATAACCGGGGAAACACACTAGAACTAACCTTAACATAATAATATAGAGCTGTAGGGGGTAAAAAAAATTCGATATTCTTGATAAAAACTATCGATATTATTAGTAAAAATATAGATAATTTTGGCTAATCTATTGATTTGGTTTATATTGGTTTATTTTTTTTAATACCGTAGTTATTGCACTAAAGATTTCGGTATTTTTTTTCCTCCCATATATTGATTTTTTAAAATTATTTTCTATCGATATGTTTTCTGGCCGCGGACATATTTAAAAATATCAATTAACATATTAAAATACAATAAAATATTTGTGGGGTATTATTCCATTTCATAGAAAAATTCCATTCTTTTTTACAGATCCACAGAACATTCAAATATAAAAGTAATACTACTTCGTTTAAAATTAAATTATAAATTGCATGTTATTGCATGTAATTATTATAATACTATACAGTAATTTTTTTTCTTGTCTTTTTTAAAGTTAGTTTATTATTAAGCCTACTGACTGGCGAGTGGCCAACTTAGAAATTATCCCAGAAGACATCCCGTCTTACCCAGCCTGGTTACTGGCGTGACTGGGATCATTTTCCTTGTCGGATTTTGTACTCTTACCTAAGGGCATTCACAAACATCACAAATTTACTTACATGCCCCAGCAGAATTCGAACTCGCGACTATCGCAACAGGGGGACCATCCTGTCGCCTTTACTACTGCGGCAACTAAGCCAGCTATTAAATCGTTTATCATGAAAAAATATTTTATAAAATAAATAAACTTTTTTATAACTATTAATTTGTGATATGTATGGTTGCAGAATGTATGAGCAAATTTAAAAAATTCCCTTATTTCTCATATGATTTATCTACCAAATACTTCATTATAATGAATCAAAAATTATGGATAAATGATCCAGGGTTTTGTAGAAGGGTCGGGGTCAGGATATAATGAGTCAAGTAATAAGGGGTCAAGTTAATGGTAGGTTTTATCAGGATAAACGATATAAATGTGCATGTATTTTGATTTTGTTGATTTGACATTTAGCATGATTTTTTTATTATTGAAATTCACGCCATTTCCTTTAGCTTGTAGGATTGGTTGCATATATCACTTTAATTCTCAACTCCCCACTCTAAACGTTTTTTCCGCTCTATTCTAGGTTTTATTTGAATTAAATATTGGGTTTATTTTGTGTTATGTCAGTTCTATTGCTGCTTTTTAACGTTATTATTCGGTTTCTTTAATAATAACAGAATAACAGTGCATTTAATTTGATTTGTGCTTTTAATGTGAAGATTTATGGTTTTTATATGAAAAAAATCAAAATACCGTGGGGTAAGGTAATGCTCTAAAACTGATTTTGTTTATAATGTATTTTTAATGTGCAGGAATGGTTGATGGTGAACTGAAATCTTGATTCTTGATGTATTGAAACATTTTCGTACCACCGATCAAATCACCTTCAGAGACAGTAGTGTTGTATATTTTAATTGTTATGATAATATTTTACGTATATCAAATTACTAGAAGAAATTAAACTAAAAGTTTTTAATATACGAACAGTTTTTACTTCATTGAATATTCCATATTTATGTTTATTATATAAAAGGGAAGAATAAGAGAATATATATGTATATTTGCTTTTAGGTGCGCTGATTGTTATTCTACAATTTTAAAAATAATCTCACTTATGACGCCTTTGTTATAATGTATAAATTTTAAATGTTTCAATACTTAGGTTTTATTAAATGGAATTTGAAAATGGTTAGTAAGTGTTAGCTCATGATATATTTTGCGTATACTTTAATATGCAGACGTAAATTACTTCAATGATTATTATAAATCAAATATATTTTCGGGCATATATTGAAGATATTTTTAAGACAAATGTTAGTAACATCATTTTTAAATTACTCACTTAACTTTATTATGGGAGAAACATGATTAACTTAAAAAATAGTGGTCGAATCGACTGTTTTTATTCGATAGTTACCAACACTAATTCAATTTTAGTTGGGGCAGTAAGGAAATGCACTTTTTTATTAGAACATAATTAGCGTTGGGAACTATGGCTAATCAGTCGCTAGTTTCGGTTCGACTGATTGTATTACTTTTTACTATCGACTGTTTTTGAGTCGTGTACTTTTAGTTACTATTTTCGGTTCTACTAGTTTCATTCGACTGCTTTTTAACGTTCTGACTCTGTCGTCCTAGGCGCGACCTTGACAAAAATGTATACCGAATTTATGCTTTCCTAGATTTATATATAATATATTTAGTTTTATGATTTTTTTGGTAGTTTGCTTCTAAATAAAAATATATTGTATATTAATATAGCAACACTTTGGAACGACATTTTTCAAGATTGTTAATGTAATAGGGTAAAAAATTAAAATTGTGAATGACAAATAAGTAATAGGTAATATTTCTTTTGATTGACTTTTTGGTGTGTATCTAACACCCTCGGTTTTTGTTAGAAAATATTTCTGTCCGATAATAAATAAAGCATTAATTTTATTTTAAAAAGCTCTAGTAGTTATTGTGCGATCATTTTTAATTCATGGTTATTGTAATACATGTTATATATCACATAGTAATACATGTTTAGTTTAAGTTGTATTGTATTGTTTATATTTATTTAGTATATTGTTTAAAAATAGCAATTCATCTCAGAACATTCAAATATAAAAGTAACTCCACTTCCTTTAAAATGTAAGTATTATAGATATATTAATAGTATTCAGTAATGTTTTTCTTTTTCTTTTTTAAAGTTAGTACGTGAAGGAATACGTACATCTCCGTCTCGCGTATACTAAGGTTGTAAAATATAAGCAAATATTAAATTAATTGCTCCAAGCAATTATATCCGTCCTTTCCTCTCTTACAATTTATATAGGAAAGGGATCGAACATACTCGTCTGACATTAAGAATTAAAATAAAAAGCCAAGCCGTGCATTAGATTTTGCATATTTTGTAGTGGTTAGTAGGCATGTTGGCCACAAAAAATATCGATATGTCGAAGGAAAAATATCCATATTTTTTGCAATAAGTATAAGATATATCGATATTTTACAAAAAAATGTATGTATATTTTTAATTGAAAATAAACATAGTCAAATATTAGCCTAAAAAATATTTTTTTCTAAAACTCTTAAGGAATAACGGTATTTTTGATAAACCATTAAAATTAAGTACCAGAATTCACTAAATGTTTAAAAGTAAGTTCCGATTTGAAAGTTTTTTTTAATTGTACTTAATCTTCTGAAATTATATCATCTAAAAATTTCGATATATCGACAAAAAAATATCGATATTTTTTCTGCATCCCTAGCGGCTAGTTATTTAAATTTTTGTGTTGATAGTGCTGTATGGAGATAGCTGATACACGATTTTAAAGTTCTTCAAGTCGTAAAAATGTCGAAGAAGCGAAGATCAGTTAGCGGGTCTCAAAAAACCAAATCACAGACTGATCCAGACGTACCGGATCAAAATACAGAAAATATAATCAATGATGTAGTCAGGTACATTATTCTTAAAGCTGACGAAAATTCATTTTATACCAGATCCGAATTAAATCAAAATGTAATTCACAAAAAGGGCCAATGCGTGGATAGTGTTATACAACAAGCAATTAAGGTTCTGGAAAATGTTGGTATTATTATTGTTATATGGATGTTGTTGATATTGTTTTGCATACATTTTTAGGTATATGGTTACACACTTACTGAATATGATGATGTAAAAATGAAAAAAAAAATTTATTTTTTAATTAGTATGTTGCCTTCTGTAAATTATTCCGATGAAGAGGAAGAATGTGTTTCTAGTTATGAAACTGGTTCAAATGTACCAAATGCTGCTCACAAGATACTGACTCTATTAATTTTATCCCATATATTTATGACAAACGCGCCAGTATCAGACAGTGAGCTCTACGATACCATTCCTTTATTGTTTTTATATTGTTGATTTATTATTTCAGAATCCCTTTATAGTTTCCTGAAGTCCTTGGATATTGATGTAGAAGTTGAGCATCCATTTTTCGGTAAAGTCAAAGAATATATAAGAGAAACCTTGATAAAGAATTATTACCTTCACTGTGAGTTTGATGAGAAAACGAAAATACAAACTTTCCAATGGGGGATTCGAGCTGAAATTGAAATCTCAAAGATGAAGGTTTTACAGTTCGTGTGTGAGGTAACAATTTCAGTTGACTTATAAGCACATTGTCAGGTTATTATTGATTTACAGATGTATGGAAATAAGCAACCAAAAGACTGGCCAGAACATTACAGAGCGGCCGAGAATCAGTTCAAAGAAAGAGAAGAGCTAAAGGAAGAAACAAGGGATGAATCAAGCTAGTCACCGATACTGGTAGAACTACAATATAAAGTTTATTTGTATACAAAAATTGTATCTTCTTAACTAATACAATATAAATAAAAAGATATAGGAAAATGTTAAATCTCATTGGTCCTTACATTGCGTTGTAAGCTGGGCCGCGACCTCCTTCTGGGACCACCCAGTTATTCTGGCTGGGGTCCTTGATGTTGCACGTCTTACGGTGGATGGCCCTCTCCAGAATCGAGTGGCACAAACTCATACACACCAGCGGGACAATAACAATCTTCGAGTCCGTCGAAGATGCCTAAGTTTCGTTTGACCGGATTTTGCGAGTTTAAAGTGTTGCATAACATAATTTGTGTTATACACTATATGTACGCTTTTAGTTGACTTTAAAAGATTCCAGTTGTGTTTTGATGACATTTGGGTGATTATTTTATGAACTTTTAAACAATTCATTAATAAAAAAAACTTATTTTTGTGTAATGCTCTAATTTTTCATTAGGTACAATCCTTTTAACTAACTTTCGGCAAGGTAATAAAACCCGTGGCAAAGACTACTAAGCATCCTCCAGGAAAAGTGAGATTGGGGATACTGTGAAAACTGCCGGTGCCCTGGTGAGATCCTATTGCCGTCTTCGAAGTGATGCTTTATGAACGGATGGTGTTTGAACCTGCGAAGAAACGAACATTACCGCATTACCGATCTTTGGATATTCAGTACTTTTGGAATTCCTTGTACGGGCTCAGGTACAGATTGATGTAATCCAAACCCGACAGCGATCAGGGATACCTCGTCGTTAAATGATACAGAAAGGATCCTCCGTAGGTGTTCTTATCCAAGGGCCAGCCGATGGTGTGCTCCGCGCACCCGGTTTATGTTTGAATCATTCGTCGCGATATCTTTAACGCTCCCGTCATCGTTGTACAGGACTTCGGAAGGTGCATAACCCGGGCCCACGGCCTCAGCTTGCTCTTCCAACCACCGAATAACGTGTCCCAGCGGGACGATATAGTTCCCGTGATTAAACATCGGAGTTCCTGACGAAATATCATTTATTCAATATATAAATCGACAGACAGACAGGTAAAATAATAAAAATGATATCAATAAAATAATTGGTTATATAATGTTTCATTCATAATAATATATATTGTACAATTTTCTTAATATGTCACTCAAATTATCAATATTAATCTACGGGATAACGATGTCTTCTTTTCTTACTTAAAAGGTAGTTGTTAAAAATAGAACCTTTTTTATTTATTATTATAGCAATAATATAGAATAAATTATGTTTTAATGAAAAAAGAGCTGAATCATAGTGCATTTTATATTAAAATTACCTTTCCATCTTGGATCTTCTTCTCTTGGATGAATGAAATATAGTGTGTTATCTTAGAAAATTGATCCGAATATATTCCTATTTAACCCAACTGCTGGACTAGAAAATATGATTAGTTATATTTAAGAGTTCAAAGGTTACTTCACAATATACTATAAATAAAATAAAGCTCCAGACAATAATTGTATCATTACATATAATCATTTTAAGCTATAAAATTTAAAATATCTTATAAAATTTATTTTCGACAAATTAATTAAATATTCCGAATTAAAATGAAATTTTAGATATTTTCAACGAATTCCCTAAATGCAAACTCATTTTCTTTTATTTTAACAGGGAATTGTATAATTAAAGGTAACAGAAATACCTTACTCAAAAAATCAAAGTCCAACTCAGAGGTTCAAACAAAATATATCAAAATAAACTGAGCTCAGAGCAATTTTTATTTATTAACCTTTGCCAACAAAGTAACTTATATCTATAAATGTAATTTTGTGAAAATCGGTCTTATAACATAAATATAATACTAAATAACACATAAAGTCACAGTTCAGAATCCTTTTTCTCATCTTCTATGTTGATTGTCTCCTATATATCAATCTTGGAATAATTCTATGTCCAAAATATTACTACAATATTAAATAAGTGTATTTTCATCTGTAATAAGATTGTGGGAAAATAAAAATGATACGGCAAGACCGATTGTTTAGAAACAGACATTTGACAAGATTGTAGAAATTTGTTTTTTGGGTTGCCGAGCGAATTTAAACCAAATAAAATTACCTGACATCTGTGGAATTTTCGAAAAATTTATCTAGTAATCCTAGTTAAAAGAGCACATTCAATCCATATTTAGCTACTAGGTCACGAGAATTTTTGATATTTACGCCTTCACTCAAGCACATCTAAATAATAATGTAAGGAAAAAGGCTTTAAAAAACTCTGTATCAATAATTTCTTACAAAAGCTTATATTGTTCCCAATCATAAGACTGCGTAGTGTTGTTCATTCTCAAGGAACTCAGTATATTGTACTTCTAAGTTTAAAAGGTGACCTAATTTTAAGATTTGTTGGAATTGGCATCATCCTGAAAATAGACTATAAAAATACACTTGATATCATAAAAACTAATTTAAATTACCTCTGACATGCCTTGTACTTTACCAATAAGACCGTTGTCAAAATCTACCACATTGTCAAACATTCTATCAATCATATCGAAAATAGTCTACAATTTTGTTTTCCTATTTTTATTTTTGGACTTCGTTGGTTGCTGGAGAGGAGTTTTAGAGTTTTCTTGCTGTTTGTGTGTTTACCCTTCAATCTCAGGAATATTCACTAAACCAGGTAACATTTTCAGAAGCGATCCTTTTTCGATCTTCCTGATCCAGCGACTTCTAAATCATCAACCGTGCATTTTGTTGTAAATGATTTCTTATGGGCTGGCCCAGACTATCTCCAAGTTAACCTCCAAATTACGTTTTTGAGCAGCTTCATACACAATAAAAATGGGTAATTTTATCATTTGATTTTGTTCTTTGCAATTACCTGAAATAAAGGTAAGTTATCTAATCATCATTTTCTATAATAAATTGTCTACTCATTGCTTCAAATGAGAACTCCTCCTTGTTTTGTTAATATAATTTAGAGCTTGCAATGCAGCTTCATTACGAGCATTTTTTATCGTTTGCGCCTCTCCATAAAATTTGACGTCGTTGACGTTAAAATGGACTTTGAAAGGTCCCTTCGTGTCAGAATCATTTCTTCTAACATGAAGAGTATCATTAAAATGAACCGTGTCATTCAGTTTATGCAAATAAGATTTTTTCTCTGAAATGTCTGGTGATGCAGTCTTGCCTTCTATTTGTTCCTAAAAGGCACCTTATGAATATGAATATGAATATGAATTGAATAAATATTGAATACCAAAATATCATTAATTATAGAGTATTGTACAGACATCCCTACCTTTAATGCTAAATTGTTTAGTAAAGCTACAGGTGTTTCTTCAGGTTCTTTTCACTCTTTTTGATCTTCAAAGAATGATGTTGATATTCTGTATTTTTCAGAGCCCTCTGTGCAGCTTTCCTTTGAGCATTCTTCAAGCTTTTACCATCCACTGCTTAATTTTCATTTCCTAAATAGAAAGCGATGGTAAAACCTGTATTGTGAGGTCAATGAAATTTTTGATATATAATTGCATCTAATAATTTCACATTAATATACCTCTTCGTTAATTAATTCATATGAAAATGTAATATCATTACATTCAGCAATTCGTGACTAGAACTTAATGAGGATTTGTCTTCTGCTGGTTCACTAGTCAAACCTAAAACTCGGTTTGTTTCTGGCACAGAGGGATTATTTTTCCACGTTTCCGAATAAAGATACCACGATGAGGTATCTATTATTCTTCAAAGTTAAAAGCGTCCCAGATATAGATCCTTTTATACCAGTGAATTAACTATAAACATTGCTATTTACCAACAATAGAGTCCCTGTCGCCAAAAATATTTTTATATCATTTAATAACAATCCATAACTTAAGCTTAACAAGGAAAATAATAGTAGTATACAATTAAAGCAAATCATACTCAAATAATATAAAGAGAAAACATATATAACCGGGGAAACACACTAGAACTAACCTTAACATAATAATATAGAGCTGTAGGGGGTAAAAAAAATTTCGATATTCTTGATAAAAACTATCGATATTATTAGTAAAAATATAGATAATTTTGGCTAATCTATTGATTTGGTTTATATTGGTTTATTTTTTTTAATACCGTAGTTATTGCACTAAAGATTTCGGTATTTTTTTTCCTCCCATATATTGATTTTTTAAAATTATTTTCTATCGATATGTTTTCTGGCCGCGGACATATTTAAAAATATCAATTAACATATTAAAATACAATAAAATATTTGTGGGGTATTATTCCATTTCATAGAAAAATTCCATTCTTTTTTACAGATCCACAGAACATTCAAATATAAAAGTAATACTACTTCGTTTAAAATTAAATTATAAATTGCATGTTATTGCATGTAATTATTATAATACTATACAGTAATTTTTTTTTCTTGTCTTTTTTAAAGTTAGTTTATTATTAAGCCTATTGACTGGCGAGTTATTATTAAGCCTATTGACTTAGAAATTATCCCAGAAGACATCCCGTCTTACCCAGCCTGGTTACTGGCGTGACTGGGATCATTTTCCTTGTCGGATTTTGTACTCTTACCTAAGGGCATTCACAAACATCACAAATTTACTTACATGCCCCAGCAGAATTCGAACTCGCGACTATCGCAACAGGGGGACCATCCTGTCGCCTTTACTACTGCGGCAACTAAGCCAGCTATTAAATCGTTTATCATGAAAAAATATTTTATAAAATAAATAAACTTTTTTATAACTATTAATTTGTGATATGTATGGTTGCAGAATGTATGAGCAAATTTAAAAAATTCCCTTATTTCTCATATGATTTATCTACCAAATACTTAATTATAATGAATCAAAAATTATGGATAAATGATACAGGGTTTTGTAGAAGGGTCGGGGTCAGGATATAATGAGTCAAGTAATAAGGGGTCAAGTTAATGGTAGGTTTTATCAGGATAAACGATATAAATGTGCATGTATTTTGATTTTGTTGATTTGACATTTAGCATGATTTTTTTATTATTGAAATTCACGCCATTTCCTTTAGCTTGTAGGATTGGTTGCATATATCACTTTAATTCTCAACTCCCCACTCTAAACGTTTTTTCCGCTCTATTCTAGGTTTTATTTGAATTAAATATTGGGTTTATTTTGTGTTATGTCAGTTCTATTGCTGCTTTTTAACGTTATTATTCGGTTTCTTTAATAATAACAGGATAACAGTGCATTTAATTTGATTTGTGCTTTTAATGTGAAGATTTATGGTTTTTATATGAAAAAAATCAAAATACCGTGGGGTAAGGTAATGCTCTAAAACTGATTTTGTTTATAATGTATTTTTAATGTGCAGAAATGGTTGATGGTGAACTGAAATCTTGATTCTTGATGTATTGAAACATTTTCGTACCACCGATCAAATCACCTTCAGAGACAGTAGTGTTGTATATTTTAATTGTTATGATAATATTTTACGTATATCAAATTACTAGAAGAAATTAAACTAAAAGTTTTTAATATACGAACAGTTTTTACTTCATTGAATATTCCATATTTATGTTTATTATATAAAAGGGAAGAATAAGAATATATATGTATATTTGCTTTTAGGTGCGCTGATTGTTATTCTACAATTTTAAAAATAATCTCACTTATGACGCCTTTGTTATAATGTATAAATTTTAAATTTTTCAATACTTAGGTTTTATTAAATGGAATTTGAAAATGGTTAGTAAGTGTTAGCTCATGATATATTTTGCGTATACTTTAATATGCAGACGTAAATTACTTCAATGATTATTATAAATCAAATATATTTTCGGGCATATATTGAAGATATTTTTAAGACAAATGTTAGTAACATCATTTTTAAATTACTCACTTAACTTTATTATGGGAGAAACATGATTAACTTAAAAAATAGTGGTCGAATCGACTGTTTTTATTCGATAGTTACCAACACTAATTCAATTTTAGTTGGGGCAGTAAGGAAATGCACTTTTTTATTAGAACATAATTAGCGTTGGGAACTATGGCTAATCAGTCGCTAGTTTCGGTTCGACTGATTGTATTACTTTTTACTATCGATTGTTTTTGAGTCGTGTACTTTTAGTTACTATTTTCGGTTCTACTAGTTTCATTCGACTGCTTTTTAACGTTCTGACTCTGTCGTCCTAGGCGCGACCTTGACAAAAATGTATACCGAATTTATGCTTTCCTAGATTTATATATAATATATTTAGTTTTATGATTTTTTTGGTAGTTTGCTTCTAAATAAAAATATATTGTATATTAATATAGCAACACTTTGGAACGATATTTTTCAAGATTGTTAATGTAATAGGGTAAAAAATTAAAATTGTGAATGACAAATAAGTAATAGGTAATATTTCTTTTGATTGACTTTTTGGTGTGTATCTAACACCCTCGGTTTTTGTTAGAAAATATTTCTGTCCGATAATAAATAAAGCATTAATTTTATTTTAAAAAGCTCTAGTAGTTATTGTGCGATCATTTTTAATTCATGGTTATTGTAATACATGTTATATATCACATAGTAATACATGTTTAGTTTAAGTTGTATTGTATTGTTTATATTTATTTAGTATATTGTTTAAAAATAGCAATTCATCTCAGAACATTCAAATATAAAAGTAACTCCACTTCCTTTAAAATGTAAGTATTATAGATATATTAATAGTATTCAGTAATGTTTTTCTTTTTCTTTTTTAAAGTTAGTACGTGAAGGAATACGTCTCGCGTATACTAAGGTTGTAAAATATAAGCAAATATTAAATTAATTGCTCCAAGCAATTATATCCGTCCTTTCCTCTCTTACAATTTATATAGGAAAGGGATCGAACATACTCGTCTGACATTAAGAATTAAAATAAAAAGCCAAGCCGTGCATTAGATTTTGCATATTTTGTAGTGGTTAGTAGGCATGTTGGCCACAAAAAATATCGATATGTCGAAGGAAAAAATATATATATTTTTTGCAATAAGTATAAGATATATCGATATTTTACAAAAAAATGTATGTATATTTTTAATTGAAAATAAACGTAGTCAAATATTAGCCTAAAAAATATTTTTTTCTAAAACTCTTAAGGAATAACGGTATTTTTGATAAACCATTAAAATTAAGTACCAGAATTCACTAAACGTTTAAAAGTAAGTTCCGATTTGAAAGTTTTTTTTAATTGTACTTAATCTTCTGAAATTATATCATCTAAAAAATATCGATATATCGACAAAAAAATATCGATATTTTTTCTGCATCCCTAGCGGCTAGTTATTTAAATTTTTGTGTTGATAGTGCTGTATGGAGATAGCTGATACACGATTTTAAAGTTCTTCAAGTCGTAAAAATGTCGAAGAAGCGAAGATCAGTTAGCGGGTCTCAAAAAACCAAATCACAGACTGATCCAGACGTACCGGATCAAAATACAGAAAATATAATCAATGATGTAGTCAGGTACATTATTCTTAAAGCTGACGAAAATTCATTTTATACCAGATCCGAATTAAATCAAAATGTAATTCACAAAAAGGGCCAATGCGTGGATAGTGTTATACAACAAGCAATTAAGGTTCTGGAAAATGTTGGTATTATTATTGTTATATGGATGTTGTTGATATTGTTTTGCATACATTTTTAGGTATATGGTTACACACTTACTGAATATGATGATGTAAAAATGAAAAAAAAATTTATTTTTTAATTAGTATGTTGCCTCCTGTAAATTATTCCGATGAAGAGGAAGAATGTGTTTCTAGTTATGAAACTGGTTCAAATGTACCAAATGCTGCTCACAAGATACTGACTCTATTAATTTTATCCCATATATTTATGACAAACGCGCCAGTATCAGACAGTGAGCTCTACGATACCATTCCTTTATTGTTTTTATATTGTTGATTTATTATTTCAGAATCCCTTTATAGTTTCCTGAAGTCCTTGGATATTGATGTAGAAGTTGAGCATCCATTTTTCGGTAAAGTCAAAGAATATATAAGAGAAACCTTGATAAAGAATTATTACCTTCACTGTGAGTTTGATGAGAAAACGAAAATACAAACTTTCCAATGGGGGATTCGAGCTGAAATTGAAATCTCAAAGATGAAGGTTTTACAGTTCGTGTGTGAGGTAACTATTTCAGTTGACTTATAAGCACATTGTCAGGTTATTATTGATTTACAGATGTATGGAAATAAGCAACCAAAAGACTGGCCAGAACATTACAGAGCGGCCGAGAATCAGTTCAAAGAAAGAGAAGAGCTAAAGGAAGAAACAAGGGATGAATCAAGCTAGTCACCGATACTGGTAGAACTACAATATAAAGTTTATTTGTATACAAAAATTGTATCTTCTTAACTAATACAATATAAATAAAAAGATATAGGAAAATGTTAAATCTCATTGGTCCTTACATTGCGTTGTAAGCTGGGCCGCGACCTCCTTCTGGGACCACCCAGTTATTCTGGCTGGGGTCCTTGATGTTGCACGTCTTACGGTGGATGGCCCTCTCCAGAATCGAGTGGCACAAACTCATACACACCAGCGGGACAATAACAATCTTCGAGTCCGTCGAAGATGCCTAAGTTTCGTTTGACAGGATTTTGCGAGTTTAAAGTGTTGCATAACATAATTTGTGTTATACACTATATGTACGCTTTTAGTTGACTTTAAAAGATTCCAGTTGTGTTTTGATGACATTTGGGTGATTATTTTATGAACTTTTAAACAATTCATTAATAAAAAAAACTTATTTTTGTGTAATGCTCTAATTTTTCATTAGGTACAATCCTTTTAACTAACTTTCGGCAAGGTAATAAAACCCGTGGCAAAGCTACTACTAAGCATCCTCCAGGAAAAGTGAGATTGGGGATACTGTGAAAACTGCCGGTGCCCTGGTGAGATCCTATTGCCGTCTTCGAAGTGATGCTTTATGAACGGATGGTGTTTGAACCTGCGAAGAAACGAACATTACCGCATTACCGATCTTTGGATATTCAGTTCTTTTGGAATTCCTTGTACGGGCTCAGGTACAGATTGATGTAATCCAAACCCGACGGCGATCAGGGATACCTCGTCGTTAAATGATACAGAAAGGATCCTCCGTAGGTGTTCTTATCCAAGGGCCAGCCGATGGTGTGCTCCGCGCATCCGGTTTATGTTTGAATCATTCGTCGCGATATCTTTAACGCTCCCGTCATCGTTGTACAGGACTTCGGAAGGTGCATAACCCGGGCCCACTGCCTCAGCTTGCTCTCCCAACCACTGAATAACGTGTCCCAGCGGGACGATATAGTTCCCGTGATTAAACATCGGAGTTCCTGACGAAATATCATTTATTCAATATATAAATCGATTTAAGACAAAGAATCCAACCTGGCAGGGCTGGTACCGGAATCCTACCGGTGCTAGTTAATAGACCGAACTTATCCTCCGTTAGGAGAGTGTTCAGAGGCGCGCCCTTCTCTTTCCAGTCCCATTTATGGGGCCTTCTCGACGATGATTACCTAAAAATCTATGTTCCGTATAGACCACCGATCAAGTGTGCTATGACTTCGATTCCACCGACCCTGATTTTCTTCCCTTCCGCGTCCAACAGTTGTTTGGCTCGTATAGTCGCGCTTATTCCAGTTGCACCATCGCCGACTATCAGAATATCAGTTTACATCTAGAATGTGTAATTTAAGAAAAATTAATCCTTTCAAGGTAAGTAATAATTTTAGCATGACATGTCAGACAGAAATTGTGAAGAATATATATTATAAATTTAAATAGTGTAGATACTTAAAGTGGTAGAAAAAAATAGTGTTTTAAGATGGGCATATATTTTTTCAGACTATTGAAGAAGAATTAACAGACTGTAACAGGAATAAAGCCAAAGCCAAGTCTCTTTGAAACAATTTTTTTGTTTTAATACGGACAAATTCTATGCATATTTATAATCAGACTTATAGACAGACAGGTAAAATAATAAAAATGATATCAATAAAATAATTGGTTATATAATGTTTAATTCATAATAATATATATTGTACAATTTTCTTAATATGTCACTCAAATTACCAATATTAATCTACGGGATAACGATGTCTTCTTTTCTTACTTAAATGGTAGTTGTTAAAAATAGAACCTTTTTTATTTATTATTATAGCAATAATATAGAATAAATTATGCTTTAATGAAAAAACAGCTGAATCATAGTGCATTTTATATTAAAATTACCTTTCCATCTTGGATCTTCTTCTCTTGGATGAATGAAATATAGTGTGTTATCTTAGAAAATTGATCCGAATATATTCCTATTTAACCCAACTGCTGGACTAGAAAATATGATTAGTTATATTTAAGAGTTCAAAGGTTACTTCACAATATACTATAAATAAAATAAAGCTCCAGACAATAATTGTATCATTACATATGATCATTTTAAGCTATAAAATTTAAAATATCTTATAAAATTTATTTTCGACAAATTAATTAAATATTCCGAATTAAAATGAAATTTTAGATATTTTCAACGAATTCCCTAAATGCAAACTCATTTTCTTTTACTTTAACAAGGAATTGTATAATTAAAGGTAACAGAAATACCTTACTCAGAAAATCAAATTCCAACTCAGAGGTTCAAACAAAATATATCAAAATAAACTGAGCTCAGTGCAATTTTTATTTATTAACCTTTGCCAACAAAGTAACTTATATCTATAAATGTAATTTTATGAAAATCGGTCTTATAACATAAATATAATACTAAATAACACATAAAGTCACAGTTCAGAATCCTTTTTCTCATCTTCTATGTTGATTGTCTCCTATATATCAATCTTGGAATAATTCTATGTCCAAAATATTACTACAATATTAAATAAGTGTATTTTCATCTGTAATAAGATTGTGGGAAAATAAAAATGATACGGCAAGACCGATTGTTTAGAAACAGACATTTGACAAGATTGTAGAAATTTGTTTTTTGGGTTGCCGAGCGAATTTAAACCAAATAAAATTACCTGACATCTGTGGATTTTTCGAAAAATTTATCTAGTAATCCTAGTTAATAGACCACATTCAATCCATATTTAGCTACTAGGTCACGAGAATTTTTGATATTTACGCCTTCACCCAGGCACATCTAAATAATAATGTATGGAAAAAGGTTTTAAAAAACTCTGTATCAATAATTACTTACAAAAGCTTATATTGTTCCCAATCAGAAGACTGCGTAGTATTGTTCATTCTCAAGGAACTCAGTATACTGTACTTCTAAGTTTAAAAGGTGACCTAATTTTAAGATTTGTTGGAATTGGCATCATCCTGAAAATAGACTATAAAAATACACTTGATATCATAAAAACTAATTTAAATTACCTCTGACGTGCCTTGTACTTTACCAATAAGACCGTTGTCAAAATCTACCACATTGTCAAACATTCTATCAATCATATCGAAAATAGTCTACAATTTTGTTTTTCTATTATTATTTTTGGACTTTGTTGGTTGCTGGAGAGGAGTTTTAGAGTTTTCTTGCTGTTTGTGTGTTTACCCTTCAATCTCAGGAATATTCACTAAACCAGGTAACATTTTCAGAAGCGATCCTTTTTCGATCTTCCTGATCCAGCGACTTCTAAATCATCAACCGTGCATTTTGTTGTAAATGATTTCTTATGGGCTGGCCCAGACTATCTCCAAGTTAACCTCCAAATTACGTTTTTGAGCAGCTTCATACACAATAAAAATGGGTAATTTTATCATTTGATTTTGTTCTTTGCAATTACCTGAAATAAAGGTAAGTTATCTAATCATCATTTTCTATAATAAATTGTCTACCCATTGCTTCAAATGAGAACTCCTCCTTGTTTTGTTAATATAATTTAGAGCTTGCAATGCAGCTTCATTACGAGCATTTTTTATCGTTTGCGCCTCTCCATAAAATTTGACGTCGTTGACGTTAAAATGGACTTTGAAAGGTCCCTTCGTGTCAGAATCATTTCTTCTAACATGAAGAGTATCATTAAAATGAACCGTGTCATTCATTTTATGCAAATAAGATTTTTTCTCTGAAATGTCTGGTGATGCAGTCTTGCCTTCTATTTGTTCCTAAAAGGCACCTTATTTATATGTCTATATTTAACTAAACAATATTGAATACCAAAATATCATTAATTATAGAGTATTGTACAGACATCCTTACCTTTAATGCTAAATTGTTTAGTAAAGCTACAGGTGTTTCTTCAGGTTCTTTTCACTCTTTTTGATCTTCAAAGAATGATGTTGATATTCTGTATTTTTCAGAGCCCTCTGTGCAGCTTTCCTTTGAGCATTCTTCAAGCTTTTATCATCCACTGCTTAATTTTCATTTCCTAAATAGAAAGCGATGGTAAAAACTGTATTGTGCAGAGGTCAATGAAATTTTTGATATATAATTGCATCTAATAATTTCACATTAATATACCTCTTCGTTAATTAATTCATATGAAAATGTAATATCATTACATTCAGCAATTCGTGACTAGAACTTAATGCGGATTTGTCTTCTGCTGGTTCACTAGTCAAACCTAAAACTCGGTTTGTTTCTGGCACAGAGGGATTATTTTTCCACGTTTCCGAATAAAGATACCACGATGAGGTATCTATTATTCTTCAAAGTTAAAAGCGTCCCAGATATAGATCCTTTTATACCAGTGAATTAACTATAAACATTGCTATTTACCAACAATAGAGTCCCTGTCGCCAAAAATATTTTTATATCATTTAATAACAATCCATAACTTAAGCTTAACAAGGAAAATAATAGTAGTATACAATTAAAGCAAATCATACTCAAATAATATAAAGAGAAAACATATATAACCGGGGAAACACACTAGAACTAACCTTAACATAATAATATAGAGCTGTAGGGGGTAAAAAAAATTTCGACATTCTTGATAAAAACTATCGATATTATTAGTAAAAATATAGATAATTTTGGCTAATCTATTGATTTGGTTTATATTGGTTTATTTTTTTTAATACCGTAGTTATTGCACTAAAGATTTCGGTATTTTTTTTCCTCCCATATATTGATTTTTTTTAATTATTTTCTATCGATATGTTTTCTGGCCGCGGACATATTTAAAAATATCAATTAACATATTAAAATACAATAAAATATTTGTGGGGTATTATTCCATTTCATAGAAAAATTCCATTCGTTTTTACAGATCCACAGAACATTCAAATATAAAAGTAATACTACTTCGTTTAAAATTAAATTATAAATTGCATGTTATTGCATGTAATTATTATAATACTATACAGTAATTTTTTTTTCTTGTCTTTTTTAAAGTTAGTTTATTATTAAGCCTATTGACTGGCGAGTTATTATTAAGCCTATTGACTTAGAAATTATCCCAGAAGACATCCCGTCTTACCCAGCCTGGTTACTGGCGTGACTGGGATCATTTTCCTTGTCGGATTTTGTACTCTTATCTAAGGGCATTCACAAACATCACAAATTTACTTACATGCCCCAGCAGAATTCGAACTCGCGACTATCGCAACAGGGGGACCATCCTGTCGCCTTTACTACTGCGGCAACTAAGCCAGCTATTAAATCGTTTATCATGAAAAAATATTTTATAAAATAAATAAACTTTTTTATAACTATTAATTTGTGATATGTATGGTTGCAGAATGTATGAGCAAATTTAAAAAATTCCCTTATTTCTCATATGATTTATCTACCAAATACTTCATTATAATGAATCAAAAATTATGGATAAATGATACAGGGTTTTGTAGAAGGGTCGGGGTCAGGATATAATGAGTCAAGTAATAAGGGGTCAAGTTAATGGTAGGTTTTATCAGGATAAACGATATAAATGTGCATGTATTTTGATTTTGTTGATTTGACATTTAGCATGATTTTTTTATTATTGAAATTCACGCCATTTCCTTTAGCTTGTAGGATTGGTTGCATATATCACTTTAATTCTCAACTCCCCACTCTAAACGTTTTTTCCGCTCTATTCTAGGTTTTATTTGAATTAAATATTGGGTTTATTTTGTGTTATGTCAGTTCTATTGCTGCTTTTTAACGTTATTATTCAGTTTCTTTAATAATAACAGGATAACAGTGCATTTAATTTGATTTGTGCTTTTAATGTGAAGATTTATGGTTTTTATATGAAAAAAATCAAAATACCGTGGGGTAAGGTAATGCTCTAAAACTGATTTTGTTTATAATGTATTTTTAATATGCAGGAATGGTTGATGGTGAACTGAAATCTTGATTCTTGATGTATTGAAACATTTTCGTACCACCGATCAAATCACCTTCAGAGACAGTAGTGTTGTATATTTTAATTGTTATGATAATATTTTACGTATATCAAATTACTAGAAGAAATTAAACTAAAAGTTTTTAATATACGAACAGTTTTTACTTCATTGAATATTCCATATTTATGTTTATTATATAAAAGGGAAGAATAAGAATATATATGTATATTTGCTTTTAGGTGCGCTGATTGTTATTCTACAATTTTAAAAATAATCTCACTTATGACGCCTTTGTTATAATGTATAAATTTTAAATTTTTCAATACTTAGGTTTTATTAAATGGAATTTGAAAATGGTTAGTAAGTGTTAGCTCATGATATATTTTGCGTATACTTTAATATGCAGACGTAAATTACTTCAATGATTATTATAAATCAAATATATTTTCGGGCATATATTGAAGATATTTTTAAGACAAATGTTAGTAACATCATTTTTAAATTACTCACTTAACTTTATTATGGGAGAAACATGATTAACTTAAAAAATAGTGGTCGAATCGACTGTTTTTATTCGATAGTTACCAACACTAATTCAATTTTAGTTGGGGCAGTAAGGAAATGCACTTTTTTATTAGAACATAATTAGCGTTGGGAACTATGGCTAATCAGTCGCTAGTTTCGGTTCGACTGATTGTATTACTTTTTACTATCGATTGTTTTTGAGTCGTGTACTTTTAGTTACTATTTTCGGTTCTACTAGTTTCATTCGACTGCTTTTTAACGTTCTGACTCTGTCGTCCTAGGCGCGACCTTGACAAAAATGTATACCGAATATATGCTTTCCTAGATTTATATATAATATATTTAGTTTTATGATTTTTTTGGTAGTTTGCTTCTAAATAAAAATATATTGTATATTAATATAGCAACACTTTGGAACGATATTTTTCAAGATTGTTAATGTAATAGGGTAAAAAATTAAAATTGTGAATGACAAATAAGTAATAGGTAATATTTCTTTTGATTGACTTTTTGGTGTGTATCTAACACCCTCGGTTTTTGTTAGAAAATATTTCTGTCCGATAATAAATAAAGCATTAATTTTATTTTAAAAAGCTCTAGTAGTTATTGTGCGATCATTTTTAATTCATGGTTATTGTAATACATGTTATATATCACATAGTAATACATGTTTAGTTTAAGTTGTATTGTATTGTTTATATTTATTTAGTATATTGTTTAAAAATAGCAATTCATCTCAGAACATTCAAATATAAAAGTAACTCCACTTCCTTTAAAATGTAAGTATTATAGATATATTAATAGTATTCAGTAATGTTTTTCTTTTTCTTTTTTAAAGTTAGTACGTGAAGGAATACGTCTCGCGTATACTAAGGTTGTAAAATATAAGCAAATATTAAATTAATTGCTCCAAGCAATTATATCCGTCCTTTCCTCTCTTACAATTTATATAGGAAAGGGATCGAACATACTCGTCTGACATTAAGAATTAAAATAAAAAGCCAAGCCGTGCATTAGATTTTGCATATTTTGTAGTGGTTAGTAGGCATGTTGGCCACAAAAAATATCGATATGTCGAAGGAAAAAATATATATATTTTTTGCAATAAGTATAAGATATATCGATATTTTACAAAAAAATGTATGTATATTTTTAATTGAAAATAAACGTAGTCAAATATTAGCCTAAAAAATATTTTTTTCTAAAACTCTTAAGGAATAACGGTATTTTTGATAAACCATTAAAATTAAGTACCAGAATTCACTAAACGTTTAAAAGTAAGTTCCGATTTGAAAGTTTTTTTTAATTGTACTTAATCTTCTGAAATTATATCATCTAAAAAATATCGATATATCGACAAAAAAATATCGATATTTTTTCTGCATCCCTAGCGGCTAGTTATTTAAATTTTTGTGTTGATAGTGCTGTATGGAGATAGCTGATACACGATTTTAAAGTTCTTCAAGTCGTAAAAATGTCGAAGAAGCGAAGATCAGTTAGCGGGTCTCAAAAAACCAAATCACAGACTGATCCAGACGTACCGGATCAAAATACAGAAAATATAATCAATGATGTAGTCAGGTACATTATTCTTAAAGCTGACGAAAATTCATTTTATACCAGATCCGAATTAAATCAAAATGTAATTCACAAAAAGGGCCAATGCGTGGATAGTGTTATACAACAAGCAATTAAGGTTCTGGAAAATGTTGGTATTATTATTGTTATATGGATGTTGTTGATATTGTTTTGCATACATTTTTAGGTATATGGTTACACACTTACTGAATATGATGATGTAAAAATGAAAAAAAAAATTTATTTTTTAATTAGTATGTTGCCTCCTGTAAATTATTCCGATGAAGAGGAAGAATGTGTTTCTAGTTATGAAACTGGTTCAAATGTACCAAATGCTGCTCACAAGATACTGACTCTATTAATTTTATCCCATATATTTATGACAAACGCGCCAGTATCAGACAGTGAGCTCTACGATACCATTCCTTTATTGTTTTTATATTGTTGATTTATTATTTCAGAATCCCTTTATAGTTTCCTGAAGTCCTTGGATATTGATGTAGAAGTTGAGCATCCATTTTTCGGTAAAGTCAAAGAATATATAAGAGAAACCTTGATAAAGAATTATTACCTTCACTGTGAGTTTGATGAGAAAACGAAAATACAAACTTTCCAATGGGGGATTCGAGCTGAAATTGAAATCTCAAAGATGAAGGTTTTACAGTTCGTGTGTGAGGTAACTATTTCAGTTGACTTATAAGCACATTGTCAGGTTATTATTGATTTACAGATGTATGGAAATAAGCAACCAAAAGACTGGCCAGAACATTACAGAGCGGCCGAGAATCAGTTCAAAGAAAGAGAAGAGCTAAAGGAAGAAACAAGGGATGAATCAAGCTAGTCACCGATACTGGTAGAACTACAATATAAAGTTTATTTGTATACAAAAATTGTATCTTCTTAACTAATACAATATAAATAAAAAGATATAGGAAAATGTTAAATCTCATTGGTCCTTACATTGCGTTGTAAGCTGGGCCGCGACCTCCTTCTGGGACCACCCAGTTATTCTGGCTGGGGTCCTTGATGTTGCACGTCTTACGGTGGATGGCCCTCTCCAGAATCGAGTGGCACAAACTCATACACACCAGCGGGACAATAACAATCTTCGAGTCCGTCGAAGATGCCTAAGTTTCGTTTGACAGGATTTTGCGAGTTTAAAGTGTTGCATAACATAATTTGTGTTATACACTATATGTACGCTTTTAGTTGACTTTAAAAGATTCCAGTTGTGTTTTGATGACATTTGGGTGATTATTTTATGAACTTTTAAACAATTCATTAATAAAAAAAACTTATTTTTGTGTAATGCTCTAATTTTTCATTAGGTACAATCCTTTTAACTAACTTTCGGCAAGGTAATAAAACCCGTGGCAAAGCTACTACTAAGCATCCTCCAGGAAAAGTGAGATTGGGGATACTGTGAAAACTGCCGGTGCCCTGGTGAGATCCTATTGCCGTCTTCGAAGTGATGCTTTATGAACGGATGGTGTTTGAACCTGCGAAGAAACGAACATTACCGCATTACCGATCTTTGGATATTCAGTACTTTTGGAATTCCTTGTACGGGCTCAGGTACAGATTGATGTAATCCAAACCCGACGGCGATCAGGGATACCTCGTCGTTAAATGATACAGAAAGGATCCTCCGTAGGTGTTCTTATCCAAGGGCCAGCCGATGGTGTGCTCCGCGCATCCGGTTTATGTTTGAATCATTCGTCGCGATATCTTTAACGCTCCCGTCATCGTTGTACAGGACTTCGGAAGGTGCATAACCCGGGCCCACTGCCTCAGCTTGCTCTCCCAACCACTGAATAACGTGTCCCAGCGGGACGATATAGTTCCCGTGATTAAACATCGGAGTTCCTGACGAAATATCATTTATTCAATATATAAATCGATTTAAGACAAAGAATCCAACCTGGCAGGGCTGGTACCGGAATCCTACCGGTGCTAGTTAATAGACCGAACTTATCCTCCGTTAGGGGAGTGTTCAGAGGCGCGCCCTTCTCTTTCCAGTCCCATTTATGGGGCCTTCTCGACGATGATTACCTAAAAATCTATGTTCCGTATAGACCACCGATCAAGTGTGCTATGACTTCGATTCCACCGACCCTGATTTTCTTCCCTTCCGCGTCCAACAGTTGTTTGGCTCGTATAGTCGCGCTTATTCCAGTTGGACCATCGCCGACTATCAGAATATCAGTTTACATCTAGAATGTGTAATTTAAGAAAAATTAATCCTTTCAAGGTAAGTAATAATTTTAGCATGACATGTCAGACAGAAATTGTGAAGAATATATATTATAAATTTAAATAGTGTAGATACTTAAAGTGGTAGAAAAAAATAGTGTTTTAAGCTGGGCATATATTTTTTCAGACTATTGAAGAAGAATTAACAGACTGTAACAGGAATAAAGCCAAAGCCAAGTCTCTTTGAAACAATTTTTTTGTTTTAATACGGACAAATTCTATGCATATTTATAATCAGACTTATAGACAGACAGGTAAAATAATAAAAATGATATCAATAAAATAATTGGTTATATAATGTTTAATTCATAATAATATATATTGTACAATTTTCTTAATATGTCACTCAAATTACCAATATTAATCTACGGGATAACGATGTCTTCTTTTCTTACTTAAATGGTAGTTGTTAAAAATAGAACCTTTTTTATTTATTATTATAGCAATAATATAGAATAAATTATGTTTTAATGAAAAAACAGCTGAATCATAGTGCATTTTATATTAAAATTACCTTTCCATCTTGGATCTTCTTCTCTTGGATGAATGAAATATAGTGTGTTATCTTAGAAAATTGATCCGAATATATTCCTATTTAACCCAACTGCTGGACTAGAAAATATGATTAGTTATATTTAAGAGTTCAAAGGTTACTTCACAATATACTATAAATAAAATAAAGCTCCAGACAATAATTGTATCATTACATATAATCATTTTAAGCTATAAAATTTAAAATATCTTATAAAATTTATTTTCGACAAATTAATTAAATATTCCGAATTAAAATGAAATTTTAGATATTTTCAACGAATTCCCTAAATGCAAACTCATTTTCTTTTATTTTAACAGGGAATTGTATAATTAAAGGTAACAGAAATACCTTACTCAAAAAATCAAAGTCCAACTCAGAGGTTCAAACAAAATATATCAAAATAAACTGAGCTCAGTGCAATTTTTATTTATTAACCTTTGCCAACAAAGTAACTTATATCTATAAATGTAATTTTATGAAAATCGGTCTTATAACATAAATATAATACTAAATAACACATAAAGTCACAGTTCAGAATCCTTTTTCTCATCTTCTATGTTGATTGTCTCCTATATATCAATCTTGGAATAATTCTATGTCCAAAATATTACTACAATATTAAATAAGTGTATTTTCATCTGTAATAAGATTGTGGGAAAATAAAAATGATACGGCAAGACCGATTGTTTAGAAACAGACATTTGACAAGATTGTAGAAATTTGTTTTTTGGGTTGCCGAGCGAATTTAAACCAAATAAAATTACCTGACATCTGTGGAATTTTCGAAAAATTTATCTAGTAATCCTAGTTAATAGAGCACATTCAATCCATATTTAGCTACTAGGTCACGAGAATTTTTGATATTTACGCCTTCACCCAAGCACATCTAAATAATAATGTAAGGAAAAAGGCTTTAAAAAACTCTGTATCAATAATTTCTTACAAAAGCTTATATTGTTCCCAATCATAAGACTGCGTAGTGTTGTTCATTCTCAAGGAACTCAGTATATTGTACTTCTAAGTTTAAAAGGTGACCTAATTTTAAGATTTGTTGGAATTGGCATCATCCTGAAAATAGACTATAAAAATACACTTGATATCATAAAAACTAATTTAAATTACCTCTGACATGCCTTGTACTTTACCAATAAGACCGGTGTCAAAATCTACCACATTGTCAAACATTCTATCAATCATATCGAAAATAGTCTACAATTTTGTTTTTCTATTTTTATTTTTGGACTTTGTTGGTTGCTGGAGAGGAGTTTTAGAGTTTTCTTGCTGTTTGTGTGTTTACCCTTCAATCTCAGGAATATTCACTAAACCAGGTAACATTTTCAGAAGCGATCCTTTTTCGATCTTCCTGATCCAGCGACTTCTAAATCATCAACCGTGCATTTTGTTGTAAATGATTTCTTATGGGCTGGCCCAGACTATCTCCAAGTTAACCTCCAAATTACGTTTTTGAGCAGCTTCATACACAATAAAAATGGGTAATTTTATCATTTGATTTTGTTCTTTGCAATTACCTGAAATAAAGGTAAGTTATCTAATCATCATTTTCTATAATAAATTGTCTACCCATTGCTTCAAATGAGAACTCCTCCTTGTTTTGTTAATATAATTTAGAGCTTGCAATGCAGCTTCATTACGAGCATTTTTTATCGTTTGCGCCTCTCCATAAAATTTGACGTCGTTGACGTTAAAATGGACTTTGAAAGGTCCCTTCGTGTCAGAATCATTTCTTCTAACATGAAGAGTATCATTAAAATGAACCGTGTCATTCATTTTATGCAAATAAGATTTTTTCTCTGAAATGTCTGGTGATGCAGTCTTGCCTTCTATTTGTTCCTAAAAGGCACCTTATTTATATGTCTATATTTAACTAAACAATATTGAATACCAAAATATCATTAATTATAGAGTATTGTACAGACATCCCTACCTTTAATGCTAAATTGTTTAGTAAAGCTACAGGTGTTTCTTCAGGTTCTTTTCACTCTTTTTGATCTTCAAAGAATGATGTTGATATTCTGTATTTTTCAGAGCCCTCTGTGCAGCTTTCCTTTGAGCATTCTTCAAGCTTTTATCATCCACTGCTTAATTTTCATTTCCTAAATAGAAAGCGATGGTAAAAACTGTATTGTGCAGAGGTCAATGAAATTTTTGATATATAATTGCATCTAATAATTTCACATTAATATACCTCTTCGTTAATTAATTCATATGAAAATGTAATATCATTACATTCAGCAATTCGTGACTAGAACTTAATGCGGATTTGTCTTCTGCTGGTTCACTAGTCAAACCTAAAACTCGGTTTGTTTCTGGCACAGAGGGATTATTTTTCCACGTTTCCGAATAAAGATACCACGATGAGGTATCTATTATTCTTCAAAGTTAAAAGCGTCCCAGATATAGATCCTTTTATACCAGTGAATTAACTATAAACATTGCTATTTACCAACAATAGAGTCCCTGTCGCCAAAAATATTTTTATATCATTTAATAACAATCCATAACTTAAGCTTAACAAGGAAAATAATAGTAGTATACAATTAAAGCAAATCATACTCAAATAATATAAAGAGAAAACATATATAACCGGGGAAACACACTAGAACTAACCTTAACATAATAATATAGAGCTGTAGGGGGTAAAAAAAATTTCGACATTCTTGATAAAAACTATCGATATTATTAGTAAAAATATAGATAATTTTGGCTAATCTATTGATTTGGTTTATATTGGTTTATTTTTTTTAATACCGTAGTTATTGCACTAAAGATTTCGGTATTTTTTTTCCTCCCATATATTGATTTTTTTCAATTATTTTCTATCGATATGTTTTCTGGCCGCGGACATATTTAAAAATATCAATTAACATATTAAAATACAATAAAATATTTGTGGGGTATTATTCCATTTCATAGAAAAATTCCATTCGTTTTTACAGATCCACAGAACATTCAAATATAAAAGTAATACTACTTCGTTTAAAATTAAATTATAAATTGCATGTTATTGCATGTAATTATTATAATACTATACAGTAATTTTTTTTTCTTGTCTTTTTTAAAGTTAGTTTATTATTAAGCCTATTGACTGGCGAGTTATTATTAAGCCTATTGACTTAGAAATTATCCCAGAAGACATCCCGTCTTACCCAGCCTGGTTACTGGCGTGACTGGGATCATTTTCCTTGTCGGATTTTGTACTCTTATCTAAGGGCATTCACAAACATCACAAATTTACTTACATGCCCCAGCAGAATTCGAACTCGCGACTATCGCAACAGGGGGACCATCCTGTCGCCTTTACTACTGCGGCAACTAAGCCAGCTATTAAATCGTTTATCATGAAAAAATATTTTATAAAATAAATAAACTTTTTTATAACTATTAATTTGTGATATGTATGGTTGCAGAATGTATGAGCAAATTTAAAAAATTCCCTTATTTCTCATATGATTTATCTACCAAATACTTCATTATAATGAATCAAAAATTATGGATAAATGATACAGGGTTTTGTAGAAGGGTCGGGGTCAGGATATAATGAGTCAAGTAATAAGGGGTCAAGTTAATGGTAGGTTTTATCAGGATAAACGATATAAATGTGCATGTATTTTGATTTTGTTGATTTGACATTTAGCATGATTTTTTTATTATTGAAATTCACGCCATTTCCTTTAGCTTGTAGGATTGGTTGCATATATCACTTTAATTCTCAACTCCCCACTCTAAACGTTTTTTCCGCTCTATTCTAGGTTTTATTTGAATTAAATATTGGGTTTATTTTGTGTTATGTCAGTTCTATTGCTGCTTTTTAACGTTATTATTCAGTTTCTTTAATAATAACAGGATAACAGTGCATTTAATTTGATTTGTGCTTTTAATGTGAAGATTTATGGTTTTTATATGAAAAAAATCAAAATACCGTGGGGTAAGGTAATGCTCTAAAACTGATTTTGTTTATAATGTATTTTTAATATGCAGGAATGGTTGATGGTGAACTGAAATCTTGATTCTTGATGTATTGAAACATTTTCGTACCACCGATCAAATCACCTTCAGAGACAGTAGTGTTGTATATTTTAATTGTTATGATAATATTTTACGTATATCAAATTACTAGAAGAAATTAAACTAAAAGTTTTTAATATACGAACAGTTTTTACTTCATTGAATATTCCATATTTATGTTTATTATATAAAAGGGAAGAATAAGAATATATATGTATATTTGCTTTTAGGTGCGCTGATTGTTATTCTACAATTTTAAAAATAATCTCACTTATGACGCCTTTGTTATAATGTATAAATTTTAAATTTTTCAATACTTAGGTTTTATTAAATGGAATTTGAAAATGGTTAGTAAGTGTTAGCTCATGATATATTTTGCGTATACTTTAATATGCAGACGTAAATTACTTCAATGATTATTATAAATCAAATATATTTTCGGGCATATATTGAAGATATTTTTAAGACAAATGTTAGTAACATCATTTTTAAATTACTCACTTAACTTTATTATGGGAGAAACATGATTAACTTAAAAAATAGTGGTCGAATCGACTGTTTTTATTCGATAGTTACCAACACTAATTCAATTTTAGTTGGGGCAGTAAGGAAATGCACTTTTTTATTAGAACATAATTAGCGTTGGGAACTATGGCTAATCAGTCGCTAGTTTCGGTTCGACTGATTGTATTACTTTTTACTATCGATTGTTTTTGAGTCGTGTACTTTTAGTTACTATTTTCGGTTCTACTAGTTTCATTCGACTGCTTTTTAACGTTCTGACTCTGTCGTCCTAGGCGCGACCTTGACAAAAATGTATACCGAATATATGCTTTCCTAGATTTATATATAATATATTTAGTTTTATGATTTTTTTGGTAGTTTGCTTCTAAATAAAAATATATTGTATATTAATATAGCAACACTTTGGAACGATATTTTTCAAGATTGTTAATGTAATAGGGTAAAAAATTAAAATTGTGAATGACAAATAAGTAATAGGTAATATTTCTTTTGATTGACTTTTTGGTGTGTATCTAACACCCTCGGTTTTTGTTAGAAAATATTTCTGTCCGATAATAAATAAAGCATTAATTTTATTTTAAAAAGCTCTAGTAGTTATTGTGCGATCATTTTTAATTCATGGTTATTGTAATACATGTTATATATCACATAGTAATACATGTTTAGTTTAAGTTGTATTGTATTGTTTATATTTATTTAGTATATTGTTTAAAAATAGCAATTCATCTCAGAACATTCAAATATAAAAGTAACTCCACTTCCTTTAAAATGTAAGTATTATAGATATATTAATAGTATTCAGTAATGTTTTTCTTTTTCTTTTTTAAAGTTAGTACGTGAAGGAATACGTCTCGCGTATACTAAGGTTGTAAAATATAAGCAAATATTAAATTAATTGCTCCAAGCAATTATATCCGTCCTTTCCTCTCTTACAATTTATATAGGAAAGGGATCGAACATACTCGTCTGACATTAAGAATTAAAATAAAAAGCCAAGCCGTGCATTAGATTTTGCATATTTTGTAGTGGTTAGTAGGCATGTTGGCCACAAAAAATATCGATATGTCGAAGGAAAAAATATATATATTTTTTGCAATAAGTATAAGATATATCGATATTTTACAAAAAAATGTATGTATATTTTTAATTGAAAATAAACGTAGTCAAATATTAGCCTAAAAAATATTTTTTTCTAAAACTCTTAAGGAATAACGGTATTTTTGATAAACCATTAAAATTAAGTACCAGAATTCACTAAACGTTTAAAAGTAAGTTCCGATTTGAAAGTTTTTTTTAATTGTACTTAATCTTCTGAAATTATATCATCTAAAAAATATCGATATATCGACAAAAAAATATCGATATTTTTTCTGCATCCCTAGCGGCTAGTTATTTAAATTTTTGTGTTGATAGTGCTGTATGGAGATAGCTGATACACGATTTTAAAGTTCTTCAAGTCGTAAAAATGTCGAAGAAGCGAAGATCAGTTAGCGGGTCTCAAAAAACCAAATCACAGACTGATCCAGACGTACCGGATCAAAATACAGAAAATATAATCAATGATGTAGTCAGGTACATTATTCTTAAAGCTGACGAAAATTCATTTTATACCAGATCCGAATTAAATCAAAATGTAATTCACAAAAAGGGCCAATGCGTGGATAGTGTTATACAACAAGCAATTAAGGTTCTGGAAAATGTTGGTATTATTATTGTTATATGGATGTTGTTGATATTGTTTTGCATACATTTTTAGGTATATGGTTACACACTTACTGAATATGATGATGTAAAAATGAAAAAAAAAATTTATTTTTTAATTAGTATGTTGCCTCCTGTAAATTATTCCGATGAAGAGGAAGAATGTGTTTCTAGTTATGAAACTGGTTCAAATGTACCAAATGCTGCTCACAAGATACTGACTCTATTAATTTTATCCCATATATTTATGACAAACGCGCCAGTATCAGACAGTGAGCTCTACGATACCATTCCTTTATTGTTTTTATATTGTTGATTTATTATTTCAGAATCCCTTTATAGTTTCCTGAAGTCCTTGGATATTGATGTAGAAGTTGAGCATCCATTTTTCGGTAAAGTCAAAGAATATATAAGAGAAACCTTGATAAAGAATTATTACCTTCACTGTGAGTTTGATGAGAAAACGAAAATACAAACTTTCCAATGGGGGATTCGAGCTGAAATTGAAATCTCAAAGATGAAGGTTTTACAGTTCGTGTGTGAGGTAACTATTTCAGTTGACTTATAAGCACATTGTCAGGTTATTATTGATTTACAGATGTATGGAAATAAGCAACCAAAAGACTGGCCAGAACATTACAGAGCGGCCGAGAATCAGTTCAAAGAAAGAGAAGAGCTAAAGGAAGAAACAAGGCATGAATCAAGCTAGTCACCGATACTGGTAGAACTACAATATAAAGTTTATTTGTATACAAAAATTGTATCTTCTTAACTAATACAATATAAATAAAAAGATATAGGAAAATGTTAAATCTCATTGGTCCTTACATTGCGTTGTAAGCTGGGCCGCGACCTCCTTCTGGGACCACCCAGTTATTCTGGCTGGGGTCCTTGATGTTGCACGTCTTACGGTGGATGGCCCTCTCCAGAATCGAGTGGCACAAACTCATACACACCAGCGGGACAATAACAATCTTCGAGTCCGTCGAAGATGCCTAAGTTTCGTTTGACAGGATTTTGCGAGTTTAAAGTGTTGCATAACATAATTTGTGTTATACACTATATGTACGCTTTTAGTTGACTTTAAAAGATTCCAGTTGTGTTTTGATGACATTTGGGTGATTATTTTATGAACTTTTAAACAATTCATTAATAAAAAAAACTTATTTTTGTGTAATGCTCTAATTTTTCATTAGGTACAATCCTTTTAACTAACTTTCGGCAAGGTAATAAAACCCGTGGCAAAGCTACTACTAAGCATCCTCCAGGAAAAGTGAGATTGGGGATACTGTGAAAACTGCCGGTGCCCTGGTGAGATCCTATTGCCGTCTTCGAAGTGATGCTTTATGAACGGATGGTGTTTGAACCTGCGAAGAAACGAACATTACCGCATTACCGATCTTTGGATATTCAGTTCTTTTGGAATTCCTTGTACGGGCTCAGGTACAGATTGATGTAATCCAAACCCGACGGCGATCAGGGATACCTCGTCGTTAAATGATACAGAAAGGATCCTCCGTAGGTGTTCTTATCCAAGGGCCAGCCGATGGTGTGCTCCGCGCATCCGGTTTATGTTTGAATCATTCGTCGCGATATCTTTAACGCTCCCGTCATCGTTGTACAGGACTTCGGAAGGTGCATAACCCGGGCCCACTGCCTCAGCTTGCTCTCCCAACCACTGAATAACGTGTCCCAGCGGGACGATATAGTTCCCGTGATTAAACATCGGAGTTCCTGACGAAATATCATTTATTCAATATATAAATCGATTTAAGACAAAGAATCCAACCTGGCAGGGCTGGTACCGGAATCCTACCGGTGCTAGTTAATAGACCGAACTTATCCTCCGTTAGGGGAGTGTTCAGAGGCGCGCCCTTCTCTTTCCAGTCCCATTTATGGGGCCTTCTCGACGATGATTACCTAAAAATCTATGTTCCGTATAGACCACCGATCAAGTGTGCTATGACTTCGATTCCACCGACCCTGATTTTCTTCCCTTCCGCGTCCAACAGTTGTTTGGCTCGTATAGTCGCGCTTATTCCAGTTGCACCATCGCCGACTATCAGAATATCAGTTTACATCTAGAATGTGTAATTTAAGAAAAATTAATCCTTTCAAGGTAAGTAATAATTTTAGCATGACATGTCAGACAGAAATTGTGAAGAATATATATTATAAATTTAAATAGTGTAGATACTTAAAGTGGTAGAAAAAAATAGTGTTTTAAGCTGGGCATATATTTTTTCAGACTATTGAAGAAGAATTAACAGACTGTAACAGGAATAAAGCCAAAGCCAAGTCTCTTTGAAACAATTTTTTTGTTTTAATACGGACAAATTCTATGCATATTTATAATCAGACTTATAGACAGACAGGTAAAATAATAAAAATGATATCAATAAAATAATTGGTTATATAATGTTTAATTCATAATAATATATATTGTACAATTTTCTTAATATGTCACTCAAATTACCAATATTAATCTACGGGATAACGATGTCTTCTTTTCTTACTTAAATGGTAGTTGTTAAAAATAGAACCTTTTTTATTTATTATTATAGCAATAATATAGAATAAATTATGCTTTAATGAAAAAACAGCTGAATCATAGTGCATTTTATATTAAAATTACCTTTCCATCTTGGATCTTCTTCTCTTGGATGAATGAAATATAGTGTGTTATCTTAGAAAATTGATCCGAATATATTCCTATTTAACCCAACTGCTGGACTAGAAAATATGATTAGTTATATTTAAGAGTTCAAAGGTTACTTCACAATATACTATAAATAAAATAAAGCTCCAGACAATAATTGTATCATTACATATAATCATTTTAAGCTATAAAATTTAAAATATCTTATAAAATTTATTTTCGACAAATTAATTAAATATTCCGAATTAAAATGAAATTTTAGATATTTTCAACGAATTCCCTAAATGCAAACTCATTTTCTTTTATTTTAACAAGGAATTGTATAATTAAAGGTAACAGAAATACCTTACTCAAAAAATCAAAGTCCAACTCAGAGGTTCAAACAAAATATATCAAAATAAACTGAGCTCAGTGCAATTTTTATTTATTAACCTTTGCCAACAAAGTAACTTATATCTATAAATGTAATTTTATGAAAATCGGTCTTATAACATAAATATAATACTAAATAACACATAAAGTCACAGTTCAGAATCCTTTTTCTCATCTTCTATGTTGATTGTCTCCTATATATCAATCTTGGAATAATTCTATGTCCAAAATATTACTACAATATTAAATAAGTGTATTTTCATCTGTAATAAGATTGTGGGAAAATAAAAATGATACGGCAAGACCGATTGTTTAGAAACAGACATTTGACAAGATTGTAGAAATTTGTTTTTTGGGTTGCCGAGCGAATTTAAACCAAATAAAATTACCTGACATCTGTGGAATTTTCGAAAAATTTATCTAGTAATCCTAGTTAATAGAGCACATTCAATCCATATTTAGCTACTAGGTCACGAGAATTTTTGATATTTACGCCTTCACCCAAGCACATCTAAATAATAATGTAAGGAAAAAGGCTTTAAAAAACTCTGTATCAATAATTTCTTACAAAAGCTTATATTGTTCCCAATCATAAGACTGCGTAGTGTTGTTCATTCTCAAGGAACTCAGTATATTGTACTTCTAAGTTTAAAAGGTGACCTAATTTTAAGATTTGTTGGAATTGGCATCATCCTGAAAATAGACTATAAAAATACACTTGATATCATAAAAACTAATTTAAATTACCTCTGACATGCCTTGTACTTTACCAATAAGACCGGTGTCAAAATCTACCACATTGTCAAACATTCTATCAATCATATCGAAAATAGTCTACAATTTTGTTTTCCTATTTTTATTTTTGGACTTTGTTGGTTGCTGGAGAGGAGTTTTAGAGTTTTCTTGCTGTTTGTGTGTTTACCCTTCAATCTCAGGAATATTCACTAAACCAGGTAACATTTTCAGAAGCGATCCTTTTTCGATCTTCCTGATCCAGCGACTTCTAAATCATCAACCGTGCATTTTGTTGTAAATGATTTCTTATGGGCTGGCCCAGACTATCTCCAAGTTAACCTCCAAATTACGTTTTTGAGCAGCTTCATACACAATAAAAATGGGTAATTTTATCATTTGATTTTGTTCTTTGCAAATACCTGAAATAAAGGTAAGTTATCTAATCATCATTTTCTATAATAAATTGTCTACCCATTGCTTCAAATGAGAACTCCTCCTTGTTTTGTTAATATAATTTAGAGCTTGCAATGCAGCTTCATTACGAGCATTTTTTATCGTTTGCGCCTCTCCATAAAATTTGACGTCGTTGACGTTAAAATGGACTTTGAAAGGTCCCTTCGTGTCAGAATCATTTCTTCTAACATGAAGAGTATCATTAAAATGAACCGTGTCATTCATTTTATGCAAATAAGATTTTTTCTCTGAAATGTCTGGTGATGCAGTCTTGCCTTCTATTTGTTCCTAAAAGGCACCTTATTTATATGTCTATATTTAACTAAACAATATTGAATACCAAAATATCATTAATTATAGAGTATTGTACAGACATCCTTACCTTTAATGCTAAATTGTTTAGTAAAGCTACAGGTGTTTCTTCAGGTTCCTTTCACTCTTTTTGATCTTCAAAGAATGATGTTGATATTCTGTATTTTTCAGAGCCCTCTGTGCAGCTTTCCTTTGAGCATTCTTCAAGCTTTTACCATCCACTGCTTAATTTTCATTTCCTAAATAGAAAGCGATGGTAAAAACTGTATTGTGCAGAGGTCAATGAAATTTTTGATATATAATTGCATCTAATAATTTCACATTAATATACCTCTTCGTTAATTAATTCATATGAAAATGTAATATCATTACATTCAGCAATTCGTGACTAGAACTTAATGCGGATTTGTCTTCTGCTGGTTCACTAGTCAAACCTAAAACTCGGTTTGTTTCTGGCACAGAGGGATTATTTTTCCACGTTTCCGAATAAAGATACCACGATGAGGTATCTATTATTCTTCAAAGTTAAAAGCGTCCCAGATATAGATCCTTTTATACCAGTGAATTAACTATAAACATTGCTATTTACCAACAATAGAGTCCCTGTCGCCAAAAATATTTTTATATCATTTAATAACAATCCATAACTTAAGCTTAACAAGGAAAATAATAGTAGTATACAATTAAAGCAAATCATACTCAAATAATATAAAGAGAAAACATATATAACCGGGGAAACACACTAGAACTAACCTTAACATAATAATATAGAGCTGTAGGGGGTAAAAAAAATTCGATATTCTTGATAAAAACTATCGATATTATTAGTAAAAATATAGATAATTTTGGCTAATCTATTGATTTGGTTTATATTGGTTTATTTTTTTTAATACCGTAGTTATTGCACTAAAGATTTCGGTATTTTTTTTCCTCCCATATATTGATTTTTTAAAATTATTTTCTATCGATATGTTTTCTGGCCGCGGACATATTTAAAAATATCAATTAACATATTAAAATACAATAAAATATTTGTGGGGTATTATTCCATTTCATAGAAAAATTCCATTCTTTTTTACAGATCCACAGAACATTCAAATATAAAAGTAATACTACTTCGTTTAAAATTAAATTATAAATTGCATGTTATTGCATGTAATTATTATAATACTATACAGTAATTTTTTTTTCTTGTCTTTTTTAAAGTTAGTTTATTATTAAGCCTATTGACTGGCGAGTTATTATTAAGCCTATTGACTTAGAAATTATCCCAGAAGACATCCCGTCTTACCCAGCCTGGTTACTGGCGTGACTGGGATCATTTTCCTTGTCGGATTTTGTACTCTTATCTAAGGGCATTCACAAACATCACAAATTTACTTACATGCCCCAGCAGAATTCGAACTCGCGACTATCGCAACAGGGGGACCATCCTGTCGCCTTTACTACTGCGGCAACTAAGCCAGCTATTAAATCGTTTATCATGAAAAAATATTTTATAAAATAAATAAACTTTTTTATAACTATTAATTTGTGATATGTATGGTTGCAGAATGTATGAGCAAATTTAAAAAATTCCCTTATTTCTCATATGATTTATCTACCAAATACTTCATTATAATGAATCAAAAATTATGGATAAATGATACAGGGTTTTGTAGAAGGGTCGGGGTCAGGATATAATGAGTCAAGTAATAAGGGGTCAAGTTAATGGTAGGTTTTATCAGGATAAACGATATAAATGTGCATGTATTTTGATTTTGTTGATTTGACATTTAGCATGATTTTTTTATTATTGAAATTCACGCCATTTCCTTTAGCTTGTAGGATTGGTTGCATATATCACTTTAATTCTCAACTCCCCACTCTAAACGTTTTTTCCGCTCTATTCTAGGTTTTATTTGAATTAAATATTGGGTTTATTTTGTGTTATGTCAGTTCTATTGCTGCTTTTTAACGTTATTATTCAGTTTCTTTAATAATAACAGGATAACAGTGCATTTAATTTGATTTGTGCTTTTAATGTGAAGATTTATGGTTTTTATATGAAAAAAATCAAAATACCGTGGGGTAAGGTAATGCTCTAAAACTGATTTTGTTTATAATGTATTTTTAATATGCAGGAATGGTTGATGGTGAACTGAAATCTTGATTCTTGATGTATTGAAACATTTTCGTACCACCGATCAAATCACCTTCAGAGACAGTAGTGTTGTATATTTTAATTGTTATGATAATATTTTACGTATATCAAATTACTAGAAGAAATTAAACTAAAAGTTTTTAATATACGAACAGTTTTTACTTCATTGAATATTCCATATTTATGTTTATTATATAAAAGGGAAGAATAAGAATATATATGTATATTTGCTTTTAGGTGCGCTGATTGTTATTCTACAATTTTAAAAATAATCTCACTTATGACGCCTTTGTTATAATGTATAAATTTTAAATTTTTCAATACTTAGGTTTTATTAAATGGAATTTGAAAATGGTTAGTAAGTGTTAGCTCATGATATATTTTGCGTATACTTTAATATGCAGACGTAAATTACTTCAATGATTATTATAAATCAAATATATTTTCGGGCATATATTGAAGATATTTTTAAGACAAATGTTAGTAACATCATTTTTAAATTACTCACTTAACTTTATTATGGGAGAAACATGATTAACTTAAAAAATAGTGGTCGAATCGACTGTTTTTATTCGATAGTTACCAACACTAATTCAATTTTAGTTGGGGCAGTAAGGAAATGCACTTTTTTATTAGAACATAATTAGCGTTGGGAACTATGGCTAATCAGTCGCTAGTTTCGGTTCGACTGATTGTATTACTTTTTACTATCGATTGTTTTTGAGTCGTGTACTTTTAGTTACTATTTTCGGTTCTACTAGTTTCATTCGACTGCTTTTTAACGTTCTGACTCTGTCGTCCTAGGCGCGACCTTGACAAAAATGTATACCGAATATATGCTTTCCTAGATTTATATATAATATATTTAGTTTTATGATTTTTTTGGTAGTTTGCTTCTAAATAAAAATATATTGTATATTAATATAGCAACACTTTGGAACGATATTTTTCAAGATTGTTAATGTAATAGGGTAAAAAATTAAAATTGTGAATGACAAATAAGTAATAGGTAATATTTCTTTTGATTGACTTTTTGGTGTGTATCTAACACCCTCGGTTTTTGTTAGAAAATATTTCTGTCCGATAATAAATAAAGCATTAATTTTATTTTAAAAAGCTCTAGTAGTTATTGTGCGATCATTTTTAATTCATGGTTATTGTAATACATGTTATATATCACATAGTAATACATGTTTAGTTTAAGTTGTATTGTATTGTTTATATTTATTTAGTATATTGTTTAAAAATAGCAATTCATCTCAGAACATTCAAATATAAAAGTAACTCCACTTCCTTTAAAATGTAAGTATTATAGATATATTAATAGTATTCAGTAATGTTTTTCTTTTTCTTTTTTAAAGTTAGTACGTGAAGGAATACGTCTCGCGTATACTAAGGTTGTAAAATATAAGCAAATATTAAATTAATTGCTCCAAGCAATTATATCCGTCCTTTCCTCTCTTACAATTTATATAGGAAAGGGATCGAACATACTCGTCTGACATTAAGAATTAAAATAAAAAGCCAAGCCGTGCATTAGATTTTGCATATTTTGTAGTGGTTAGTAGGCATGTTGGCCACAAAAAATATCGATATGTCGAAGGAAAAAATATCCATATTTTTTGCAATAAGTATAAGATATATCGATATATTACAAAAAAATGTATGTATATTTTTAATTGAAAATAAACATAGTCAAATATTAGCCTAAAAAATATTTTTTTCTAAAACTCTTAAGGAATAACGGTATTTTTGATAAACCATTAAAATTAAGTACCAGAATTCACTAAACGTTTAAAAGTAAGTTCCGATTTGAAAGTTTTTTTTAATTGTACTTAATCTTCTGAAATTATATCATCTAAAAAATATCGATATATCGACAAAAAAATATCGATATTTTTTCTGCATCCCTAGCGGCTAGTTATTTAAATTTTTGTGTTGATAGTGCTGTATGGAGATAGCTGATACACGATTTTAAAGTTCTTCAAGTCGTAAAAATGTCGAAGAAGCGAAGATCAGTTAGCGGGTCTCATAAAACCAAATCACAGACTGATCCAGACGTACCGGATCAAAATACAGAAAATATAATCAATGATGTAGTCAGGTACATTATTCTTAAAGCTGACGAAAATTCATTTTATACCAGATCCGAATTAAATCAAAATGTAATTCACAAAAAGGGCCAATGCGTGGATAGTGTTATACAACAAGCAATTAAGGTTCTGGAAAATGTTGGTATTATTATTGTTATATGGATGTTGTTGATATTGTTTTGCATACATTTTTAGATATATGGTTACACACTTACTGAATATGATGATGTAAAAATGAAAAAAAAAATTTTTTTTTAATTAGTATGTTGCCTTCTGTAAATTATTCCGATGAAGAGGAAGAATGTGTTTCTAGTTATGAAACTGGTTCAAATGTACCAAATGCTGCTCACAAGATACTGACTCTATTAATTTTATCCCATATATTTATGACAAACGCGCCAGTATCAGACAGTGAGCTCTACGATACCATTCCTTTATTGTTTTTATATTGTTGATTTATTATTTCAGAATCCCTTTATAGTTTCCTGAAGTCCTTGGATATTGATGTAGAAGTTGAGCATCCATTTTTCGGTAAAGTCAAAGAATATATAAGAGAAACCTTGATAAAGAATTATTACCCTCACTGTGAGTTTGATGAGAAAACGAAAATACAAACTTTCCAATGGGGGATTCGAGCTGAAATTGAAATCTCAAAGATGAAGGTTTTACAGTTCGTGTGTGAGGTAACTATTTCAGTTGACTTATAAGCACATTGTCAGGTTATTATTGATTTACAGATGTATGGAAATAAGCAACCAAAAGACTGGCCAGAACATTACAGAGCGGCCGAGAATCAGTTCAAAGAAAGAGAAGAGCTAAAGGAAGAAACAAGGGATGAATCAAGCTAGTCACCGATACTGGTAGAACTACAATATAAAGTTTATTTGTATACAAAAATTGTATCTTCTTAACTAATACAATATAAATAAAAAGATATAGGAAAATGTTAAATCTCATTGGTCCTTACATTGCGTTGTAAGCTGGGCCGCGACCTCCTTCTGGGACCACCCAGTTATTCTGGCTGGGGTCCTTGATGTTGCACGTCTTACGGTGGATGGCCCTCTCCAGAATCGAGTGACACAAACTCATACACACCAGCGGGACAATAACAATCTTCGAGTCCGTCGAAGATGCCTAAGTTTCGTTTGACAGGATTTTGCGAGTTTAAAGTGTTGCATAACATAATTTGTGTTATACACTATATGTACGCTTTTAGTTGACTTTAAAAGATTCCAGTTGTGTTTTGATGACATTTGGGTGATTATTTTATGAACTTTTAAACAATTCATTAATAAAAAAAACTTATTTTTGTGTAATGCTCTAATTTTTCATTAGGTACAATCCTTTTAACTAACTTTCGGCAAGGTAATAAAACCCGTGGCAAAGACTACTAAGCATCCTCCAGGAAAAGTGAGATTGGGGATACTGTGAAAACTGCCGGTGCCCTGGTGAGATCCTATTGCCGTCTTCGAAGTGATGCTTTATGAACGGATGGTGTTTGAACCTGCGAAGAAACGAACATTACCGCATTACCGATCTTTGGATATTCAGTACTTTTGGAATTCCTTGTACGGGCTCAGGTACAGATTGATGTAATCCAAACCCGACGGCGATCAGGGATACCTCGTCGTTAAATGATACAGAAAGGATCCTCCGTAGGTGTTCTTATCCAAGGGCCAGCCGATGGTGTGCTCCGCGCACCCGGTTTATGTTTGAATCATTCGTCGCGATATCTTTAACGCTCCCGTCATCGTTGTACAGGACTTCGGAAGGTGCATAACCCGGGCCCACGGCCTCAGCTTGCTCTCCCAACCACTGAATAACGTGTCCCAGCGGGACGATATAGTTCCCGTGATTAAACATCGGAGTTCCTGACGAAATATCATTTATTCAATATATAAATCGATTTAAGATAAAGAATCCAACCTGGCAGGGCTGGTACCGGAATCCTACCGGTGCTAGGTAATAGACCGAACTTATCCTCCGTTAGGGGAGTGTTCAGAGGCGCGCCCTTCTCTTTCCAGTCCCATTTATAGGGCCTTCTCGACGATGATTACCTAAAAATCTATGTTCCGTATAGACCACCGATCAAGTGTGCTATGACTTCGATTCCACCGACCCTGATTTTCTTCCCTTCCGCGTCCAACAGTTGTTTGGCTCGTATGGTCGCGCTTATTCCAGTTGGACCATCGCCGACTATCAGAATATCAGTTTACATCTAGAATGTGTAATTTAAGAAAAATTAATCCTTTCAAGGTAAGTAATAATTTTAGCATGACATGTCAGACAGAAATTGTGAAGAATATATATTATAAATTTAAATAGTGTAGATACTTAAAGTGGTAGAAAAAATAGTGTTTTAAGCTGGGCATATATTTTTTCAGACTATTGAAGAAGAATTAACAGACTGTAACAGGAATAAAGCCAAAGCCAAGTCTCTTTGAAACAATTTTTTTGTTTTAATACGGACAAATTCTATGCATATTTATAATCAGACTTATAGACAGACAGGTAAAATAATAAAAATGATATCAATAAAATAATTGGATATATAATGTTTAATTCATAATAATATATATTGTACAATTTTCTTAATATGTCACTCAAATTACCAATATTAACCTACGGGATAACGATGTCTTCTTTTCTTACTTAAATGGTAGTTGTTAAAAATAGAACCTTTTTTATTTATTATTATAGCAATAATATAGAATAAATTATGTTTTAATGAAAAAACAGCTGAATCATAGTGCATTTTATATTAAAATTACCTTTCCATCTTGGATCTTCTTCTCTTGGATGAATGAAATATAGTGTGTTATCTTAGAAAATTGATCCGAATATATTCCTATTTAATCCAACTGCTGGACTAGAAAATATGATTAGTTATATTTAAGAGTTCAAAGGTTACTTCACAATATACTATAAATAAAATAAAGCTCCAGACAATAATTGTATCATTACATATAATCATTTTAAGCTATAAAATTTAAAATATCTTATAAAATTTATTTTCGACAAATTAATTAAATATTCCGAATTAAAATGAAATTTTAGATATTTTCAACGAATTCCCTAAATGCAAACTCATTTTCTTTTATTTTAACAGGGAATTGTATAATTAAAGGTAACAGAAATACCTTACTCAAAAAATCAAAGTCCAACTCAGAGGTTCAAACAAAATATATCAAAATAAACTGAGCTCAGTGCAATTTTTATTTATTAACCTTTGCCAACAAAGTAACTTATATCTATAAATGTAATTTTATGAAAATCGGTCTTATAACATAAATATAATACTAAATAACACATAAAGTCACAGTTCAGAATCCTTTTTCTCATCTTCTATGTTGATTGTCTCCTATATATCAATCTTGGAATAATTCTATGTCCAAAATATTACTACAATATTAAATAAGTGTATTTTCATCTGTAATAAGATTGTGGGAAAATAAAAATGATACGGCAAGACCGATTGTTTAGAAACAGACATTTGACAAGATTGTAGAAATTTGTTTTTTGGGTTGCCGAGCGAATTTAAACCAAATAAAATTACCTGACATCTGTGGAATTTTCGAAAAATTTATCTAGTAATCCTAGTTAAAAGAGCACATTCAATCCATATTTAGCTACTAGGTCACGAGAATTTTTGATATTTACGCCTTCACTCAAGCACATCTAAATAATAATGTAAGGAAAAAGGCTTTAAAAAACTCTGTATCAATAATTTCTTACAAAAACTTATATTGTTCCCAATCATAAGACTGCGTAGTGTTGTTCATTCTCAAGGAACTCAGTATATTGTACTTCTAAGTTTAAAAGGTGACCTAATTTTAAGATTTGTTGGAATTGGCATCATCCTGAAAATAGACTATAAAAATACACTTGATATCATAAAAACTAATTTAAATTACCTCTGACATGCCTTGTACTTTACCAATAAGACCGTTGTCAAAATCTACCACATTGTCAAACATTCTATCAATCATATCGAAAATAGTCTACAATTTTGTTTTCCTATTTTTATTTTTGGACTTTGTTGGTTGCTGGAGAGGAGTTTTAGAGTTTTCTTGCTGTTTGTGTGTTTACCCTTCAATCTCAGGAATATTCACTAAACCAGGTAACATTTTCAGAAGCGATCCTTTTTCGATCTTCCTGATCCAGCGACTTCTAAATCATCAACCGTGCATTTTGTTGTAAATGATTTCTTATGGGCTGGCCCAGACTATCTCCAAGTTAACCTCCAAATTACGTTTTTGAGCAGCTTCATACACAATAAAAATGGGTAATTTTATCATTTGATTTTGTTCTTTGCAATTACCTGAAATAAAGGTAAGTTATTTAATCATCATTTTCTATAATAAATTGTCTACTCATTGCTTCAAATGAGAACTCCTCCTTGTTTTGTTAATATAATTTAGAGCTTGCAATGCAGCTTCATTACGAGCATTTTTTATCGTTTGCGCCTCTCCATAAAATTTGACGTCGTTGACGTTAAAATGGACTTTGAAAGGTCCCTTCGTGTCAGAATCATTTCTTCTAACATGAAGAGTATCATTAAAATGAACCGTGTCATTCAGTTTATGCAAATAAGATTTTTTCTCTGAAATGTCTGGTGATGCAGTCTTGCCTTCTATTTGTTCCTAAAAGGCACCTTATGAATATGAATATGAATATGAATTGAATAAATATTGAATACCAAAATATCATTAATTATAGAGTATTGTACAGACATCCCTACCTTTAATGCTAAATTGTTTAGTAAAGCTACAGGTGTTTCTTCAGGTTCTTTTCACTCTTTTTGATCTTCAAAGAATGATGTTAATATTCTGTATTTTTCAGAGCCCTCTGTGCAGCTTTCCTTTGAGCATTCTTCAAGCTTTTACCATCCACTGCTTAATTTTCATTTCCTAAATAGAAAGCAATGGTAAAAACTGTATTGTGAGGTCAATGAAATTTTTGATATATAATTGCATCTAATAATTTCACATTAATATACCTCTTCGTTAATTAATTCATATGAAAATGTAATATCATTACATTCAGCAATTCGTGAATAGAACTTAATGCGGATTTGTCTTCTGCTGGTTCACTAGTCAAACCTAAAACTCGGTTTGTTTCTGGCACAGAGGGATTATTTTTCCACGTTTCCGAATAAAGATACCACGATGAGGTATCTATTATTCTTCAAAGTTAAAAGCGTCCCAGATATAGATCCTTTTATACCAGTGAATTAACTATAAACAATGCTATTTACCAACAATAGAGTCCCTGTCGCCAAAAATATTTTTATATCATTTAATAACAATCCATAACTTAAGCTTAACAAGGAAAATAATAGTAGTATACAATTAAAGCAAATCATACTCAAATAATATAAAGAGAAAACATATATAACCGGGGAAACACACTAGAACTAACCTTAACATAATAATATAGAGCTGTAGGGGGTAAAAAAAATTTCGATATTCTTGATAAAAACTATCGATATTATTAGTAAAAATATAGATAATTTTGGCTAATCTATTGATTTGGTTTATATTGGTTTATTTTTTTTAATACCGTAGTTATTGCACTAAAGATTTCGGTATTTTTTTTCCTCCCATATATTGATTTTTTAAAATTATTTTCTATCGATATGTTTTCTGGCCGCGGACATATTTAAAAATATCAATTAACATATTAAAATACAATAAAATATTTGTGGGGTATTATTCCATTTCATAGAAAAATTCCATTCTTTTTTACAGATCCACAGAACATTCAAATATAAAAGTAATACTACTTCGTTTAAAATTAAATTATAAATTGCATGTTATTGCATGTAATTATTATAATACTATACAGTAATTTTTTTTTTCTTGTCTTTTTTAAAGTTAGTTTATTATTAAGCCTACTGACTGGCGAGTGGCCAACTTAGAAATTATCCCAGAAGACATCCCGTCTTACCCAGCCTGGTTACTGGCGTGACTGGGATCATTTTCCTTGTCGGATTTTGTACTCTTACCTAAGGGCATTCACAAACATCACAAATTTACTTACATGCCCCAGCAGAATTCGAACTCGCGACTATCGCAACAGGGGGACCATCCTGTCGCCTTTACTACTGCGGCAACTAAGCCAGCTATTAAATCGTTTATCATGAAAAAATATTTTATAAAATAAATAAACTTTTTTATAACTATTAATTTGTGATATGTATGGTTGCAGAATGTATGAGCAAATTTAAAAAATTCCCTTATTTCTCATATGATTTATCTACCAAATACTTCATTATAATGAATCAAAAATTATGGATAAATGATCCAGGGTTTTGTAGAAGGGTCGGGGTCAGGATATAATGAGTCAAGTAATAAGGGGTCAAGTTAATGGTAGGTTTTATCAGGATAAACGATATAAATGTGCATGTATTTTGATTTTGTTGATTTGACATTTAGCATGATTTTTTTATTATTGAAATTCACGCCATTTCCTTTAGCTTGTAGGATTGGTTGCATATATCACTTTAATTCTCAACTCCCCACTCTAAACGTTTTTTCCGCTCTATTCTAGGTTTTATTTGAATTAAATATTGGATTTATTTTGTGTTATGTCAGTTCTATTGCTGCTTTTTAACGTTATTATTCGGTTTCTTTAATAATAACAGGATAACAGTGCATTTAATTTGATTTGTGCTTTTAATGTGAAGATTTATGGTTTTTATATGAAAAAAATCAAAATACCGTGGGGTAAGGTAATGCTCTAAAACTGATTTTGTTTATAATGTATTTTTAATGTGCAGGAATGGTTGATGGTGAACTGAAATCTTGATTCTTGATGTATTGAAACATTTTCGTACCACCGATCAAATCACCTTCAGAGACAGTAGTGTTGTATATTTTAATTGTTATGATAATATTTTACGTATATCAAATTACTAGAAGAAATTAAACTAAAAGTTTTTAATATACGAACAGTTTTTACTTCATTGAATATTCCATATTTATGTTTATTATATAAAAGGGAAGAATAAGAATATATATGTATATTTGCTTTTAGGTGCGCTGATTGTTATTCTACAATTTTAAAAATAATCTCACTTATGACGCCTTTGTTATAATGTATAAATTTTAAATGTTTCAATACTTAGGTTTTATTAAATGGAATTTGAAAATGGTTAGTAAGTGTTAGCTCATGATATATTTTGCGTATACTTTAATATGCAGACGTAAATTACTTCAATGATTATTATAAATCAAATATATTTTCGGGCATATATTGAAGATATTTTTAAGACAAATGTTAGTAACATCATTTTTAAATTACTCACTTAACTTTATTATGGGAGAAACATGATTAACTTAAAAAATAGTGGTCGAATCGACTGTTTTTATTCGATAGTTACCAACACTAATTCAATTTTAGTTGGGGCAGTAAGGAAATGCACTTTTTTATTAGAACATAATTAGCGTTGGGAACTATGGCTAATCAGTCGCTAGTTTCGGTTCGACTGATTGTATTACTTTTTACTATCGACTGTTTTTGAGTCGTGTACTTTTAGTTACTATGTTCGGTTCTACTAGTTTCATTCGACTGCTTTTTAACGTTCTGACTCTGTCGTCCTAGGCGCGACCTTGACAAAAATGTATACCGAATTTATGCTTTCCTAGATTTATATATAATATATTTAGTTTTATGATTTTTTTGGTAGTTTGCTTCTAAATAAAAATATATTGTATATTAATATAGCAACACTTTGGAACGATATTTTTCAAGATTGTTAATGTAATAGGGTAAAAAATTAAAATTGTGAATGACAAATAAGTAATAGGTAATATTTCTTTTGATTGACTTTTTGGTGTGTATCTAACACCCTCGGTTTTTGTTAGAAAATATTTCTGTCCGATAATAAATAAAGCATTAATTTTATTTTAAAAAGCTCTAGTAGTTATTGTGCGATCATTTTTAATTCATGGTTATTGTAATACATGTTATATATCACATAGTAATACATGTTTAGTTTAAGTTGTATTGTATTGTTTATATTTATTTAGTATATTGTTTAAAAATAGCAATTCATCTCAGAACATTCAAATATAAAAGTAACTCCACTTCCTTTAAAATGTAAGTATTATAGATATATTAATAGTATTCAGTAATGTTTTTCTTTTTCTTTTTTAAAGTTAGTACGTGAAGGAATACGTACATCTCCGTCTCGCGTATACTAAGGTTGTAAAATATAAGCAAATATTAAATTAATTGCTCCAAGCAATTATATCCGTCCTTTCCTCTCTTACAATTTATATAGGAAAGGGATCGAACATACTCGTCTGACATTAAGAATTAAAATAAAAAGCCAAGCCGTGCATTAGATTTTGCATATTTTGTAGTGGTTAGTAGGCATGTTGGCCACAAAAAATATCGATATGTCGAAGGAAAAAATATCCATATTTTTTGCAATAAGTATAAGATATATCGATATTTTACAAAAAAATGTATGTATATTTTTAATTGAAAATAAACATAGTCAAATATTAGCCTAAAAAATATTTTTTTCTAAAACTCTTAAGGAATAACGGTATTTTTGATAAACAATTAAAATTAAGTACCAGAATTCACTAAAGTTTAAAAGTAAGTTCCGATTTGAAAGTTTTTTTTAATTGTACTTAATCTTCTGAAATTATATCATCTAAAAAATTTCGATATATCGACAAAAAAATATCGATATTTTTTCTGCATCCCTAGCGGCTAGTTATTTAAATTTTTGTGTTGATAGTGCTGTATGGAGATAGCTGATACACGATTTTAAAGTTCTTCAAGTCGTAAAAATGTCGAAGAAGCGAAGATCAGTTAGCGGGTCTCAAAAAACCAAATCACAGACTGATCCAGACGTACCGGATCAAAATACAGAAAATATAATCAATGATGTAGTCAGGTACATTATTCTTAAAGCTGACGAAAATTCATTTTATACCAGATCCGAATTAAATCAAAATGTAATTCACAAAAAGGGCCAATGCGTGGATAGTGTTATACAACAAGCAATTAAGGTTCTGGAAAATGTTGGTATTATTATTGTTATATGGATGTTGTTGATATTGTTTTGCATACATTTTTAGATATATGGTTACACACTTACTGAATATGATGATGTAAAAATGAAAAAAAAAATTTATTTTTTAATTATTATGTTGCCTTCTGTAAATTATTCCGATGAAGAGGAAGAATGTGTTTCTAGTTATGAAACTGGTTCAAATGTACCAAATGCTGCTCACAAGATACTGACTCTATTAATTTTATCCCATATATTTATGACAAACGCGCCAGTATCAGACAGTGAGCTCTACGATACCATTCCTTTATTGTTTTTATATTGTTGATTTATTATTTCAGAATCCCTTTATAGTTTCCTGAAGTCCTTGGATATTGATGTAGAAGTTGAGCATCCATTTTTCGGTAAAGTCAAAGAATATATAAGAGAAACCTTGATAAAGAATTATTACCTTCACTGTGAGTTTGATGAGAAAACGAAAATACAAACTTTCCAATGGGGGATTCGAGCTGAAATTGAAATCTCAAAGATGAAGGTTTTACAGTTCGTGTGTGAGGTAACAATTTCAGTTGACTTATAAGCACATTGTCAGGTTATTATTGATTTACAGATGTATGGAAATAAGCAACCAAAAGACTGGCCAGAACATTACAGAGCGGCCGAGAATCAGTTCAAAGAAAGAGAAGAGCTAAAGGAAGAAACAAGGGATGAATCAAGCTAGTCACCGATACTGGTAGAACTACAATATAAAGTTTATTTGTATACAAAAATTGTATCTTCTTAACTAATACAATATAAATAAAAAGATATAGGAAAATGTTAAATCTCATTGGTCCTTACATTGCGTTGTAAGCTGGGCCGCGACCTCCTTCTGGGACCACCCAGTTATTCTGGCTGGGGTCCTTGATGTTGCACGTCTTACGGTGGATGGCCCTCTCCAGAATCGAGTGACACAAACTCATACACACCAGCGGGACAATAACAATCTTCGAGTCCGTCGAAGACGCCTAAGTTTCGTTTGACAGGATTTTGCGAGTTTAAAGTGTTGCATAACATAATTTGTGTTATACACTATATGTACGCTTTTAGTTGACTTTAAAAGATTCCAGTTGTGTTTTGATGACATTGGGTGATTATTTTATGAACTTTTAAACAATTCATTAATAAAAAAAACTTATTTTTGTGTAATGCTCTAATTTTTCATTAGGTACAATCCTTTTAACTAACTTTCGGCAAGGTAATAAAACCCGTGGCAAAGACTACTAAGCATCCTCCAGGAAAAGTGAGATTGGGGATACTGTGAAAACTGCCGGTGCCCTGGTGAGATCCTATTGCCGTCTTCGAAGTGATGCTTTATGAACGGATGGTGTTTGAACCTGCGAAGAAACGAACATTACCGCATTACCGATCTTTGGATATTCAGTACTTTTGGAATTCCTTGTACGGGCTCAGGTACAGATTGATGTAATCCAAACCCGACGGCGATCAGGGATACCTCGTCGTTAAATGATACAGAAAGGATCCTCCGTAGGTGTTCTTATCCAAGGGCCAGCCGATGGTGTGCTCCGCGCACCCGGTTTATGTTTGAATCATTCGTCGCGATATCTTTAACGCTCCCGTCATCGTTGTACAGGACTTCGGAAGGTGCATAACCCGGGCCCACGGCCTCAGCTTGCTCTCCCAACCACTGAATAACGTGTCCCAGCGGGACGATATAGTTCCCGTGATTAAACATCGGAGTTCCTGACGAAATATCATTTATTCAATATATAAATCGATTTAAGATAAAGAATCCAACCTGGCAGGGCTGGTACCGGAATCCTACCGGTGCTAGGTAATAGACCGAACTTATCCTCCGTTAGGGGAGTGTTCAGAGGCGCGCCCTTCTCTTTCCAGTCCCATTTATAGGGCCTTCTCGACGATGATTACCTAAAAATCTATGTTCCGTATAGACCACCGATCAAGTGTGCTATGACTTCGATTCCACCGACCCTGATTTTCTTCCCTTCCGCGTCCAACAGTTGTTTGGCTCGTATAGTCGCGCTTATTCCAGTTGGACCATCGCCGACTATCAGAATATCAGTTTACATCTAGAATGTGTAATTTAAGAAAAATTAATCCTTTCAAGGTAAGTAATAATTTTAGCATGACATGTCAGACAGAAATTGTGAAGAATATATATTATAAATTTAAATAGTGTAGATACTTAAAGTGGTAGAAAAAAATAGTGTTTTAAGCTGGGCATATATTTTTTCAGACTATTGAGGAAGAATTAACAGACTGTAACAGGAATAAAGCCAAAGCCAAGTCTCTTTGAAACAATTTTTTTGTTTTAATACGGACAAATTCTATGCATATTTATAATCAGACTTATAGACAGACAGGTAAAATAATAAAAATGATATCAATAAAATAATTGGTTATATAATGTTTCATTCATAATAATATATATTGTACAATTTTCTTAATATGTCACTCAAATTATCAATATTAATCTACGGGATAACGATGTCTTCTTTTCTTACTTAAATGGTAGTTGTTAAAAATAGAAACTTTTTTATTTATTATTATAGCAATAATATAGAATAAATTATGTTTTAATGAAAAAACAGCTGAATCATAGTGCATTTTATATTAAAATTACCTTTCCATCTTGGATCTTCTTCTCTTGGATGAATGAAATATAGTGTGTTATCTTAGAAAATTGATCCGAATATATTCCTATTTAACCCAACTGCTGGACTAGAAAATATGATTAGTTATATTTAAGAGTTCAAAGGTTACTTCACAATATACTATAAATAAAATAAAGCTCCAGACAATAATTGTATCATTACATATAATCATTTTAAGCTATAAAATTTAAAATATCTTATAAAATTTATTTTCGACAAATTAATTAAATATTCCGAATTAAAATGAAATTTTAGATATTTTCAACGAATTCCCTAAATGCAAACTCATTTTCTTTTATTTTAACAGGGAATTGTATAATTAAAGGTAACAGAAATACCTTACTCAAAAAATCAAAGTCCAACTCAGAGGTTCAAACAAAATATATCAAAATAAACTGAGCTCAGTGCAATTTTTATTTATTAACCTTTGCCAACAAAGTAACTTATATCTATAAATGTAATTTTATGAAAATCGGTCTTATAACATAAATATAATACTAAATAACACATAAAGTCACAGTTCAGAATCCTTTTTCTCATCTTCTATGTTGATTGTCTCCTATATATCAATCTTGGAATAATTCTATGTCCAAAATATTACTACAATATTAAATAAGTGTATTTTCATCTGTAATAAGATTGTGGGAAAATAAAAATGATACGGCAAGACCGATTGTTTAGAAACAGACATTTGACAAGATTGTAGAAATTTGTTTTTTGGGTTGCCGAGCGAATTTAAACCAAATAAAATTACCTGACATCTGTGGAATTTTCGAAATATTTATCTAGTAATCCTAGTTAATAGAGCACATTCAATCCATATTTAGCTACTAGGTCACGAGAATTTTTGATATTTACGCCTTCACCCAAGCACATCTAAATAATAATGTAAGGAAAAAGGCTTTAAAAAACTCTGTATCAATAATTTCTTACAAAAGCTTATATTGTTCCCAATCATAAGACTGCGTAGTGTTGTTCATTCTCAAGGAACTCAGTATATTGTACTTCTAAGTTTAAAAGGTGACCTAATTTTAAGATTTGTTGGAATTGGCATCATCCTGAAAATAGACTATAAAAATACACTTGATATCATAAAAACTAATTTAAATTACCTCTGACATGCCTTGTACTTTACCAATAAGACCGTTGTCAAAATCTACCACATTGTCAAACATTCTATCAATCATATCGAAAATAGTCTACAATTTTGTTTTCCTATTTTTATTTTTGGACTTTGTTGGTTGCTGGAGAGGAGTTTTAGAGTTTTCTTGCTGTTTGTGTGTTTACCCTTCAATCTCAGGAATATTCACTAAACCAGGTAACATTTTCAGAAGCGATCCTTTTTCGATCTTCCTGATCCAGCGACTTCTAAATCATCAACCGTGCATTTTGTTGTAAATGATTTCTTATGGGCTGGCCCAGACTATCTCCAAGTTAACCTCCAAATTACGTTTTTGAGCAGCTTCATACACAATAAAAATGGGTAATTTTATCATTTGATTTTGTTCTTTGCAATTACCTGAAATAAAGGTAAGTTATCTAATCATCATTTTCTATAATAAATTGTCTACTCATTGCTTCAAATGAGAACTCCTCCTTGTTTTGTTAATATAATTTAGAGCTTGCAATGCAGCTTCATTACGAGCATTTTTTATCGTTTGCGCCTCTCCATAAAATTTGACGTCGTTGACGTTAAAATGGACTTTGAAAGGTCCCTTCGTGTCAGAATCATTTCTTCTAACATGAAGAGTATCATTAAAATGAACCGTGTCATTCAGATTATGCAAATAAGATTTTTTCTCTGAAATGTCTGGTGATGCAGTCTTGCCTTCTATTTGTTCCTAAAAGGCACCTTATTTATATGTCTATATTTAACTAAACAATATTGAATACCAAAATATCATTAATTATAGAGTATTGTACAGACATCCCTACCTTTAATGCTAAATTGTTTAGTAAAGCTACAGGTGTTTCTTCAGGTTCTTTTCACTCTTTTTGATCTTCAAAGAATGATGTTGATATTCTGTATTTTTCAGAGCCCTCTGTGTAGCTTTCCTTTGAGCATTCTTCAAGCTTTTACCATCCATTGCTTAATTTTCATTTCCTAAATAGAAAGCGATGGTAAAAACTGTATTGTGCAGAGGTCAATGAAATTTTTGATATATAATTGCATCTAATAATTTCACATTAATATACCTCTTCGTTAATTAATTCATATGAAAATGTAATATCATTACATTCAGCAATTCGTGACTAGAACTTAATGAGGATTTGTCTTCTGCTGGTTCACTAGTCAAACCTAAAACTCGGTTTGTTTCTGGCACAGAGGGATTATTTTTCCACGTTTCCGAATAAAGATACCACGATGAGGTATCTATTATTCTTCAAAGTTAAAAGCGTCCCAGATATAGATCCTTTTATACCAGTGAATTAACTATAAACATTGCTATTTACCAACAATAGAGTCCCTGTCGCCAAAAATATTTTTATATCATTTAATAACAATCCATAACTTAAGCTTAACAAGGAAAATAATAGTAGTATACAATTAAAGCAAATCATACTCAAATAATATAAAGAGAAAACATATATAACCGGGGAAACACACTAAAACTAACCTTAACATAATAATATAGAGCTGTAGGAGGTAAAAAAAATTTCGATATTCTTGATAAAAACTATCGATATTATTAGTAAAAATATAGATAATTTTGGCTAATCTATTGATTTGGTTTATATTGGTTTATTTTTTTTAATACCGTAGTTATTGCACTAAAGATTTCGGTATTTTTTTTCCTCCCATATATTGATTTTTTAAAATTATTTTCTATCGATATGTTTTCTGGCCGCGGACATATTTAAAAATATCAATTAACATATTAAAATACAATAAAATATTTGTGGGGTATTATTCCATTTCATAGAAAAATTCCATTCTTTTTTACAGATCCACAGAACATTCAAATATAAAAGTAATACTACTTCGTTTAAAATTAAATTATAAATTGCATGTTATTGCATGTAATTATTATAATACTGTACAGTAATTTTTTTTTTCTTGTCTTTTTTAAAGTTAGTTTATTATTAAGCCTACTGACTGGCGAGTGGCCAACTTAGAAATTATCCCAGAAGACATCCCGTCTTACCCAGCCTGGTTACTGGCGTGACTGGGATCATTTTCCTTGTCGGATTTTGTACTCTTACCTAAGGGCATTCACAAACATCACAAATTTACTTACATGCCCCAGCAGAATTCGAACTCGCGACTATCGCAACAGGGGGACCATCCTGTCGCCTTTACTACTGCGGCAACTAAGCCAGCTATTAAATCGTTTATCATGAAAAAATATTTTATAAAATAAATAAACTTTTTTATAACTATTAATTTGTGATATGTATGGTTGCAGAATGTATGAGCAAATTTAAAAAATTCCCTTATTTCTCATATGATTTATCTACCAAATACTTCATTATAATGAATCAAAAATTATGGATAAATGATACAGGGTTTTGTAGAAGGGTCGGGGTCAGGATATAATGAGTCAAGTAATAAGGGGTCAAGTTAATGGTAGGTTTTATCAGGATAAACGATATAAATGTGCATGTATTTTGATTTTGTTGATTTGACATTTAGCATGATTTTTTTATTATTGAAATTCACGCCATTTCCTTTAGCTTGTAGGATTGGTTGCATATATCACTTTAATTCTCAACTCCCCACTCTAAACGTTTTTTCCGCTCTATTCTAGGTTTTATTTGAATTAAATATTGGGTTTATTTTGTGTTATGTCAGTTCTATTGCTGCTTTTTAACGTTATTATTCGGTTTCTTTAATAATAACAGGATAACAGTGCATTTAATTTGATTTGTGCTTTTAATGTGAAGATTTATGGTTTTTATATGAAAAAAATCAAAATACCGTGGGGTAAGGTAATGCTCTAAAACTGATTTTGTTTATAATGTATTTTTAATGTGCAGGAATGGTTGATGGTGAACTGAAATCTTGATTCTTGATGTATTGAAACATTTTCGTACCACCGATCAAATCACCTTCAGAGACAGTAGTGTTGTATATTTTAATTGTTATGATAATATTTTACGTATATCAAATTACTAGAAGAAATTAAACTAAAAGTTTTTAATATACGAACAGTTTTTACTTCATTGAATATTCCATATTTATGTTTATTATATAAAAGGGAAGAATAAGAATATATATGTATATTTGCTTTTAGGTGCGCTGATTGTTATTCTACAATTTTAAAAATAATCTCACTTATGACGCCTTTGTTATAATGTATAAATTTTAAATGTTTCAATACTTAGGTTTTATTAAATGGAATTTGAAAATGGTTAGTAAGTGTTAGCTCATGATATATTTTGCGTATACTTTAATATGCAGACGTAAATTACTTCAATGATTATTATAAATCAAATATATTTTCGGGCATATATTGAAGATATTTTTAAGACAAATGTTAGTAACATCATTTTTAAATTACTCACTTAACTTTATTATGGGAGAAACATGATTAACTTAAAAAATAGTGGTCGAATCGACTGTTTTTATTCGATAGTTACCAACACTAATTCAATTTTAGTTGGGGCAGTAAGGAAATGCACTTTTTTATTAGAACATAATTAGCGTTGGGAACTATGGCTAATCAGTCGCTAGTTTCGGTTCGACTGATTGTATTACTTTTTACTATCGACTGTTTTTGAGTCGTGTACTTTTAGTTACTATTTTCGGTTCTACTAGTTTCATTCGACTGCTTTTTAACGTTCTTACTCTGTCGTCCTAGGCGCGACCTTGACAAAAATGTATACCGAATTTATGGTTTCCTAGATTTATATATAATATATTTAGTTTTATGATTTTTTTGGTAGTTTGCTTCTAAATAAAAATATATTGTATATTAATATAGCAACACTTTGGAACGATATTTTTCAAGATTGTTAATGTAATAGGGTAAAAAATTAAAATTGTGAATGACAAATAAGTAATAGGTAATATTTCTTTTGATTGACTTTTTGGTGTGTATCTAACACCCTCGGTTTTTGTTAGAAAATATTTCTGTCCGATAATAAATAAAGCATTAATTTTATTTTAAAAAGCTCTAGTAGTTATTGTGCGATCATTTTTAATTCATGGTTATTGTAATACATGTTATATATCACATAGTAATACATGTTTAGTTTAAGTTGTATTGTATTGTTTATATTTATTTAGTATATTGTTTAAAAATAGCAATTCATCTCAGAACATTCAAATATAAAAGTAACTCCACTTCCTTTAAAATGTAATTAAGTATTATAGATATATTAATAGTATTCAGTAATGTTTTTCTTTTTCTTTTTTAAAGTTAGTACGTGAAGGAATACGTACATCTCCGTCTCGCGTATACTAAGGTTGTAAAATATAAGCAAATATTAAATTAATTGCTCCAAGCAATTATATCCGTCCTTTCCTCTCTTACAATTTATATAGGAAAGGGATCGAACATACTCGTCTGACATTAAGAATTAAAATAAAAAGCTAAGCCGTGCATTAGATTTTGCATATTTTGTAGTGGTTAGTAGGCATGTTGGCCACAAAAAATATCGATATGTCGAAGGAAAAAATATCCATATTTTTTGCAATAAGTATAAGATATATCGATATTTTACAAAAAAATGTATGTATATTTTTAATTGAAAATAAACATAGTCAAATATTAGCCTAAAAAATATTTTTTTCTAAAACTCTTAAGGAATAACGGTATTTTTGATAAACCATTAAAATTAAGTACCAGAATTCACTAAACGTTTAAAAATAAGTTCCGATTTGAAAGTTTTTTTTAATTGTACTTAATCTTCTGAAATTATATCATCTAAAAAATATCGATATATCGACAAAAAAATATCGATATTTTCTCTGCATCCCTAGCGGCTAGTTATTTAAATTTTTGTGTTGATAGTGCTGTATGGAGATAGCTGATACACGATTTTAAAGTTCTTCAAGTCGTAAAAATGTCGAAGAAGCGAAGATCAGTTAGCGGGTCTCAAAAAACCAAATCACAGACTGATCCAGACGTACCGGATCAAAATACAGAAAATATAATCAATGATGTAGTCAGGTACATTATTCTTAAAGCTGACGAAAATTCATTTTATACCAGATCCGAATTAAATCAAAATGTAATTCACAAAAAGGGCCAATGCGTGGATAGTGTTATACAACAAGCAATTAAGGTTCTGGAAAATGTTGGTATTATTATTGTTATATGGATGTTGTTGATATTGTTTTGCATACATTTTTAGGTATATGGTTACACACTTACTGAATATGATGATGTAAAAATGAAAAAAAAAATTTATTTTTTAATTAGTATGTTGCCTTCTGTAAATTATTCCGATGAAGAGGAAGAATGTGTTTCTAGTTATGAAACTGGTTCAAATGTACCAAATGCTGCTCACAAGATACTGACTCTATTAATTTTATCCCATATATTTATGACAAACGCGCCAGTATCAGACAGTGAGCTCTACGATACCATTCCTTTATTGTTTTTATATTGTTGATTTATTATTTCAGAATCCCTTTATAGTTTCCTGAAGTCCTTGGATATTGATGTAGAAGTTGAGCATCCATTTTTCGGTAAAGTCAAAGAATATATAAGAGAAACCTTGATAAAGAATTATTACCTTCACTGTGAGTTTGATGAGAAAACGAAAATACAAACTTTCCAATGGGGGATTCGAGCTGAAATTGAAATCTCAAAGATGAAGGTTTTACAGTTCGTGTGTGAGGTAACTATTTCAGTTGACTTATAAGCACATTGTCAGGTTATTATTGATTTACAGATGTATGGAAATAAGCAACCAAAAGACTGGCCAGAACATTACAGAGCGGCCGAGAATCAGTTCAAAGAAAGAGAAGAGCTAAAGGAAGAAACAAGGGATGAATCAAGCTAGTCACCGATACTGGTAGAACTACAATATAAAGTTTATTTGTATACAAAAATTGTATCTTCTTAACTAATACAATATAAATAAAAAGATATAGGAAAATGTTAAATCTCATTGGTCCTTACATTGCGTTGTAAGCTGGGCCGCGACCTCCTTCTGGGACCACCCAGTTATTCTGGCTGGGGTCCTTGATGTTGCACGTCTTACGGTGGATGGCCCTCTCCAGAATCGAGTGACACAAACTTATACACACCAGCGGGACAATAACAATCTTCGAGTCCGTCGAAGACGCCTAAGTTTCGTTTGACAGGATTTTGCGAGTTTAAAGTGTTGCCTAACATAATTTGTGTTATACACTATATGTACGCTTTTAGTTGACTTTAAAAGATTCCAGTTGTGTTTTGATGACATTTGGGTGATTATTTTATGAACTTTTAAACAATTCATTAATAAAAAAAACTTATTTTTGTGTAATGCTCTAATTTTTCATTAGGTACAATCCTTTTAACTAACTTTCGGCAAGGTAATAAAACCCGTGGCAAAGACTACTAAGCATCCTCCAGGAAAAGTGAGATTGGGGATACTGTGAAAACTGCCGGTGCCCTGGTGAGATCCTATTGCCGTCTTCGAAGTGATGCTTTATGAACGGATGGTGTTTGAACCTGCGAAGAAACGAACATTACCGCATTACCGATCTTTGGATATTCAGTACTTTTGGAATTCCTTGTACGGGCTCAGGTACAGATTGATGTAATCCAAACCCGACGGCGATCAGGGATACCTCGTCGTTAAATGATACAGAAAGGATCCTCCGTAGGTGTTCTTATCCAAGGGCCAGCCGATGGTGTGCTCCGCGCACCCGGTTTATGTTTGAATCATTCGTCGCGATATCTTTAACGCTCCCGTCATCGTTGTACAGGACTTCGGAAGGTGCATAACCCGGGCCCACGGCCTCAGCTTGCTCTCCCAACCACCGAATAACGTGTCCCAGCGGGACGATATAGTTCCCGTGATTAAACATCGGAGTTCCTGACGAAATATCATTTATTCAATATATAAATCGATTTAAGATAAAGAATCCAACCTGGCAGGGCTGGTACCGGAATCCTACCGGTGCTAGGTAATAGACCGAACTTATCCTCCGTTAGGGGAGTGTTCAGAGGCGCGCCCTTCTCTTTCCAGTCCCATTTATAGGGCCTTCTCGACGATGATTACCTAAAAATCTATGTTCCGTATAGACCACCGATCAAGTGTGCTATGACTTCGATTCCACCGACCCTGATTTTCTTCCCTTCCGCGTCCAACAGTTGTTTGGCTCGTATAGTCGCGCTTATTCCAGTTGGACCATCGCCGACTATCAGAATATCAGTTTACATCTAGAATGTGTAATTTAAGAAAAATTAATCCTTTCAAGGTAAGTAATAATTTTAGCATGACATGTCAGACAGAAATTGTGAAGAATATATATTATAAATTTAAATAGTGTAGATACTTAAAGTGGTAGAAAAAATAGTGTTTTAAGCTGGGCATATATTTTTTCAGACTATTGAAGAAGAATTAACAGACTGTAACAGGAATAAAGCCAAAGCCAAGTCTCTTTGAAACAATTTTTTTGTTTTAATACGGACAAATTCTATGCATATTTATAATCAGACTTATAGACAGACAGGTAAAATAATAAAAATGATATCAATAAAATAATTGGTTATATAATGTTTCATTCATAATAATATATATTGTACAATTTTCTTAATATGTCACTCAAATTACCAATATTAACCTACGGGATAACGATGTCTTCTTTTCTTACTTAAATGGTAGTTGTTAAAAATAGAACCTTTTTTATTTATTATTATAGCAATAATATAGAATAAATTATGTTTTAATGAAAAAACAGCTGAATCATAGTGTATTTTATATTAAAATTACCTTTCCATCTTGGATCTTCTTCTCTTGGATGAATGAAATATAGTGTGTTATCTTAGAAAATTGATCCGAATATATTCCTATTTAACCCAACTGCTGGACTAGAAAATATGATTAGTTATATTTAAGAGTTCAAAGGTTACTTCACAATATACTATAAATAAAATAAAGCTCCAGACAATAATTGTATCATTACATATAATCATTTTAAGCTATAAAATTTAAAATATCTTATAAAATTTGTTTTCGACAAATTAATTAAATATTCCGAATTAAAATGAAATTTTAGATATTTTCAACGAATTCCCTAAATGCAAACTCATTTTCTTTTATTTTAACAGGGAATTGTATAATTAAAGGTAACAGAAATACCTTACTCAAAAAATCAAAGTCCAACTCAGAGGTTCAAACAAAATATATCAAAATAAACTGAGCTCAGTGCAATTTTTATTTATTAACCTTTGCCAACAAAGTAACTTATATCTATAAATGTAATTTTATGAAAATCGGTCTTATAACATAAATATAATACTAAATAACACATAAAGTCACAGTTCAGAATCCTTTTTCTCATCTTCTATGTTGATTGTCTCCTATATATCAATCTTGGAATAATTCTATGTCCAAAATATTACTACAATATTAAATAAGTGTATTTTCATCTGTAATAAGATTGTGGGAAAATAAAAATGATACGGCAAGACCGATTGTTTAGAAACAGACATTTGACAAGATTGTAGAAATTTGTTTTTTGGGTTGCCGAGCGAATTTAAACCAAATAAAATTACCTGACATCTGTGGAATTTTCGAAAAATTTATCTAGTAATCCTAGTTAAAAGAGCACATTCAATCCATATTTAGCTACTAGGTCACGAGAATTTTTGATATTTACGCCTTCACTCAAGCACATCTAAATAATAATGTAAGGAAAAAGGCTTTAAAAAACTCTGTATCAATAATTTCTTACAAAAGCTTATATTGTTCCCAATCATAAGACTGCGTAGTGTTGTTCATTCTCAAGGAACTCAGTATATTGTACTTCTAAGTTTAAAAGGTGACCTAATTTTAAGATTTGTTGGAATTGGCATCATCCTGAAAATAGACTATAAAAATACACTTGATATCATAAAAACTAATTTAAATTACCTCTGACATGCCTTGTACTTTACCAATAAGACCGTTGTCAAAATCTACCACATTGTCAAACATTCTATCAATCATATCGAAAATAGTCTACAATTTTGTTTTCCTATTTTTATTTTTGGACTTTGTTGGTTGCTGGAGAGGAGTTTTAGAGTTTTCTTGCTGTTTGTGTGTTTACCCTTCAATCTCAGGAATATTCACTAAACCAGGTAACATTTTCAGAAGCGATCCTTTTTCGATCTTCCTGATCCAGCGACTTCTAAATCATCAACCGTGCATTTTGTTGTAAATGATTTCTTATGGGCTGGCCCAGACTATCTCCAAGTTAACCTCCAAATTACGTTTTTGAGCAGCTTCATACACAATAAAAATGGGTAATTTTATCATTTGATTTTGTTCTTTGCAATTACCTGAAATAAAGGTAAGTTATCTAATCATCATTTTCTATAATAAATTGTCTACCCATTGCTTCAAATGAGAACTCCTCCTTGTTTTGTTAATATAATTTAGAGCTTGCAATGCAGCTTCATTACGAGCATTTTTTATCGTTTGCGCCTCTCCATAAAATTTGACGTCGTTGACGTTAAAATGGACTTTGAAAGGTCCCATCGTGTCAGAATCATTTCTTCTAACATGAAGAGTATCATTAAAATGAACCGTGTCATTCAGTTTATGCAAATAAGATTTTTTCTCTGAAATGTCTGGTGATGCAGTCTTGCCTTCTATTTGTTCCTAAAAGGCACCTTATGAATATGAATATGAATATGAATTGAATAAATATTGAATACCAAAATATCATTAATTATAGAGTATTGTACAGACATCCCTACCTTTAATGCTAAATTGTTTAGTAAAGCTACAGGTGTTTCTTCAGGTTCTTTTCACTCTTTTTGATCTTCAAAGAATGATGTTGATATTCTGTATTTTTCAGAGCCCTCTGTGCAGCTTTCCTTTGAGCATTCTTCAAGCTTTTACCATCCACTGCTTAATTTTCATTTCCTAAATAGAAAGCAATGGTAAAAACTGTATTGTGAGGTCAATGAAATTTTTGATATATAATTGCATCTAATAATTTCACATTAATATACCTCTTCGTTAATTAATTCATATGAAAATGTAATATCATTACATTCAGCAATTCGTGACTAGAACTTAATGAGGATTTGTCTTCTGCTGGTTCACTAGTCAAACCTAAAACTCGGTTTGTTTCTGGCACAGAGGGATTATTTTTCCACGTTTCCGAATAAAGATACCACGATGAGGTATCTATTATTCTTCAAAGTTAAAAGCGTCCCAGATATAGATCCTTTTATACCAGTGAATTAACTATAAACATTGCTATTTACCAACAATAGAGTCCCTGTCGCCAAAAATATTTTTATATCATTTAATAACAATCCATAACTTAAGCTTAACAAGGAAAATAATAGTAGTATACAATTAAAGCAAATCATACTCAAATAATATAAAGAGAAAACATATATAACCGGGGAAACACACTAGAACTAACCTTAACATAATAATATAGAGCTGTAGGGGGTAAAAAAAATTCGATATTCTTGATAAAAACTATCGATATTATTAGTAAAAATATAGATAATTTTGGCTAATCTATTGATTTGGTTTATATTGGTTTATTTTTTTTAATACCGTAGTTATTGCACTAAAGATTTCGGTATTTTTTTTCCTCCCATATATTGATTTTTTAAAATTATTTTCTATCGATATGTTTTCTGGCCGCGGACATATTTAAAAATATCAATTAACATATTAAAATACAATAAAATATTTGTGGGGTATTATTCCATTTCATAGAAAAATTCCATTCTTTTTTACAGATCCACAGAACATTCAAATATAAAAGTAATACTACTTCGTTTAAAATTAAATTATAAATTGCATGTTATTGCATGTAATTATTATAATACTATACAGTAATTTTTTTTCTTGTCTTTTTTAAAGTTAGTTTATTATTAAGCCTACTGACTGGCGAGTGGCCAACTTAGAAATTATCCCAGAAGACATCCCGTCTTACCCAGCCTGGTTACTGGCGTGACTGGGACCATTTTCCTTGTCGGATTTTGTACTCTTACCTAAGGGCATTCACAAACATCACAAATTTACTTACATGCCCCAGCAGAATTCGAACTCGCGACTATCGCAACAGGGGGACCATCCTGTCGCCTTTACTACTGCGGCAACTAAGCCAGCTATTAAATCGTTTATCATGAAAAAATATTTTATAAAATAAATAAACTTTTTTATAACTATTAATTTGTGATATGTATGGTTGCAGAATGTATGAGCAAATTTAAAAAATTCCCTTATTTCTCATATGATTTATCTACCAAATACTTCATTATAATGAATCAAAAATTATGGATAAATGATCCAGGGTTTTGTAGAAGGGTCGGGGTCAGGATATAATGAGTCAAGTAATAAGGGGTCAAGTTAATGGTAGGTTTTATCAGGATAAACGATATAAATGTGCATGTATTTTGATTTTGTTGATTTGACATTTAGCATGATTTTTTTATTATTGAAATTCACGCCATTTCCTTTAGCTTGTAGGATTGGTTGCATATATCACTTTAATTCTCAACTCCCCACTCTAAACGTTTTTTCCGCTCTATTCTAGGTTTTATTTGAATTAAATATTGGGTTTATTTTGTGTTATGTCAGTTCTATTGCTGCTTTTTAACGTTATTATTCGGTTTCTTTAATAATAACAGAATAACAGTGCATTTAATTTGATTTGTGCTTTTAATGTGAAGATTTATGGTTTTTATATGAAAAAAATCAAAATACCGTGGGGTAAGGTAATGCTCTAAAACTGATTTTGTTTATAATGTATTTTTAATGTGCAGGAATGGTTGATGGTGAACTGAAATCTTGATTCTTGATGTATTGAAACATTTTCGTACCACCGATCAAATCACCTTCAGAGACAGTAGTGTTGTATATTTTAATTGTTATGATAATATTTTACGTATATCAAATTACTAGAAGAAATTAAACTAAAAGTTTTTAATATACGAACAGTTTTTACTTCATTGAATATTCCATATTTATGTTTATTATATAAAAGGGAAGAATAAGAGAATATATATGTATATTTGCTTTTAGGTGCGCTGATTGTTATTCTACAATTTTAAAAATAATCTCACTTATGACGCCTTTGTTATAATGTATAAATTTTAAATGTTTCAATACTTAGGTTTTATTAAATGGAATTTGAAAATGGTTAGTAAGTGTTAGCTCATGATATATTTTGCGTATACTTTAATATGCAGACGTAAATTACTTCAATGATTATTATAAATCAAATATATTTTCGGGCATATATTGAAGATATTTTTAAGACAAATGTTAGTAACATCATTTTTAAATTACTCACTTAACTTTATTATGGGAGAAACATGATTAACTTAAAAAATAGTGGTCGAATCGACTGTTTTTATTCGATAGTTACCAACACTAATTCAATTTTAGTTGGGGCAGTAAGGAAATGCACTTTTTTATTAGAACATAATTAGCGTTGGGAACTATGGCTAATCAGTCGCTAGTTTCGGTTCGACTGATTGTATTACTTTTTACTATCGACTGTTTTTGAGTCGTGTACTTTTAGTTACTATTTTCGGTTCTACTAGTTTCATTCGACTGCTTTTTAACGTTCTGACTCTGTCGTCCTAGGCGCGACCTTGACAAAAATGTATACCGAATTTATGCTTTCCTAGATTTATATATAATATATTTAGTTTTATGATTTTTTTGGTAGTTTGCTTCTAAATAAAAATATATTGTATATTAATATAGCAACACTTTGGAACGACATTTTTCAAGATTGTTAATGTAATAGGGTAAAAAATTAAAATTGTGAATGACAAATAAGTAATAGGTAATATTTCTTTTGATTGACTTTTTGGTGTGTATCTAACACCCTCGGTTTTTGTTAGAAAATATTTCTGTCCGATAATAAATAAAGCATTAATTTTATTTTAAAAAGCTCTAGTAGTTATTGTGCGATCATTTTTAATTCATGGTTATTGTAATACATGTTATATATCACATAGTAATACATGTTTAGTTTAAGTTGTATTGTATTGTTTATATTTATTTAGTATATTGTTTAAAAATAGCAATTCATCTCAGAACATTCAAATATAAAAGTAACTCCACTTCCTTTAAAATGTAAGTATTATAGATATATTAATAGTATTCAGTAATGTTTTTCTTTTTCTTTTTTAAAGTTAGTACGTGAAGGAATACGTACATCTCCGTCTCGCGTATACTAAGGTTGTAAAATATAAGCAAATATTAAATTAATTGCTCCAAGCAATTATATCCGTCCTTTCCTCTCTTACAATTTATATAGGAAAGGGATCGAACATACTCGTCTGACATTAAGAATTAAAATAAAAAGCCAAGCCGTGCATTAGATTTTGCATATTTTGTAGTGGTTAGTAGGCATGTTGGCCACAAAAAATATCGATATGTCGAAGGAAAAAATATCCATATTTTTTGCAATAAGTATAAGATATATCGATATTTTACAAAAAAATGTATGTATATTTTTAATTGAAAATAAACATAGTCAAATATTAGCCTAAAAAATATTTTTTTCTAAAACTCTTAAGGAATAACGGTATTTTTGATAAACCATTAAAATTAAGTACCAGAATTCACTAAATGTTTAAAAGTAAGTTCCGATTTGAAAGTTTTTTTTAATTGTACTTAATCTTCTGAAATTATATCATCTAAAAAATTTCGATATATCGACAAAAAAATATCGATATTTTTTCTGCATCCCTAGCGGCTAGTTATTTAAATTTTTGTGTTGATAGTGCTGTATGGAGATAGCTGATACACGATTTTAAAGTTCTTCAAGTCGTAAAAATGTCGAAGAAGCGAAGATCAGTTAGCGGGTCTCAAAAAACCAAATCACAGACTGATCCAGACGTACCCGATCAAAATACAGAAAATATAATCAATGATGTAGTCAGGTACATTATTCTTAAAGCTGACGAAAATTCATTTTATACCAGATCCGAATTAAATCAAAATGTAATTCACAAAAAGGGCCAATGCGTGGATAGTGTTATACAACAAGCAATTAAGGTTCTGGAAAATGTTGGTATTATTATTGTTATATGGATGTTGTTGATATTGTTTTGCATACATTTTTAGGTATATGGTTACACACTTACTGAATATGATGATGTAAAAATGAAAAAAAAAATTTATTTTTTAATTAGTATGTTGCCTTCTGTAAATTATTCCGATGAAGAGGAAGAATGTGTTTCTAGTTATGAAACTGGTTCAAATGTACCAAATGCTGCTCACAAGATACTGACTCTATTAATTTTATCCCATATATTTATGACAAACGCGCCAGTATCAGACAGTGAGCTCTACGATACCATTCCTTTATTGTTTTTATATTGTTGATTTATTATTTCAGAATCCCTTTATAGTTTCCTGAAGTCCTTGGATATTGATGTAGAAGTTGAGCATCCATTTTTCGGTAAAGTCAAAGAATATATAAGAGAAACCTTGATAAAGAATTATTACCTTCACTGTGAGTTTGATGAGAAAACGAAAATACAAACTTTCCAATGGGGGATTCGAGCTGAAATTGAAATCTCAAAGATGAAGGTTTTACAGTTCGTGTGTGAGGTAACAATTTCAGTTGACTTATAAGCACATTGTCAGGTTATTATTGATTTACAGATGTATGGAAATAAGCAACCAAAAGACTGGCCAGAACATTACAGAGCGGCCGAGAATCAGTTCAAAGAAAGAGAAGAGCTAAAGGAAGAAACAAGGGATGAATCAAGCTAGTCACCGATACTGGTAGAACTACAATATAAAGTTTATTTGTATACAAAAATTGTATCTTCTTAACTAATACAATATAAATAAAAAGATATAGGAAAATGTTAAATCTCATTGGTCCTTACATTGCGTTGTAAGCTGGGCCGCGACCTCCTTCTGGGACCACCCAGTTATTCTGGCTGGGGTCCTTGATGTTGCACGTCTTACGGTGGATGGCCCTCTCCAGAATCGAGTGGCACAAACTCATACACACCAGCGGGACAATAACAATCTTCGAGTCCGTCGAAGATGCCTAAGTTTCGTTTGACAGGATTTTGCGAGTTTAAAGTGTTGCATAACATAATTTGTGTTATACACTATATGTACGCTTTTAGTTGACTTTAAAAGATTCCAGTTGTGTTTTGATGACATTTGGGTGATTATTTTATGAACTTTTAAACAATTCATTAATAAAAAAAACTTATTTTTGTGTAATGCTCTAATTTTTCATTAGGTACAATCCTTTTAACTAACTTTCGGCAAGGTAATAAAACCCGTGGCAAAGACTACTAAGCATCCTCCAGGAAAAGTGAGATTGGGGATACTGTGAAAACTGCCGGTGCCCTGGTGAGATCCTATTGCCGTCTTCGAAGTGATGCTTTATGAACGGATGGTGTTTGAACCTGCGAAGAAACGAACATTACCGCATTACCGATCTTTGGATATTCAGTACTTTTGGAATTCCTTGTACGGGCTCAGGTACAGATTGATGTAATCCAAACCCGACAGCGATCAGGGATACCTCGTCGTTAAATGATACAGAAAGGATCCTCCGTAGGTGTTCTTATCCAAGGGCCAGCCGATGGTGTGCTCCGCGCACCCGGTTTATGTTTGAATCATTCGTCGCGATATCTTTAACGCTCCCGTCATCGTTGTACAGGACTTCGGAAGGTGCATAACCCGGGCCCACGGCCTCAGCTTGCTCTTCCAACCACCGAATAACGTGTCCCAGCGGGACGATATAGTTCCCGTGATTAAACATCGGAGTTCCTGACGAAATATCATTTATTCAATATATAAATCGACAGACAGACAGGTAAAATAATAAAAATGATATCAATAAAATAATTGGTTATATAATGTTTCATTCATAATAATATATATTGTACAATTTTCTTAATATGTCACTCAAATTATCAATATTAATCTACGGGATAACGATGTCTTCTTTTCTTACTTAAAAGGTAGTTGTTAAAAATAGAACCTTTTTTATTTATTATTATAGCAATAATATAGAATAAATTATGTTTTAATGAAAAAAGAGCTGAATCATAGTGCATTTTATATTAAAATTACCTTTCCATCTTGGATCTTCTTCTCTTGGATGAATGAAATATAGTGTGTTATCTTAGAAAATTGATCCGAATATATTCCTATTTAACCCAACTGCTGGACTAGAAAATATGATTAGTTATATTTAAGAGTTCAAAGGTTACTTCACAATATACTATAAATAAAATAAAGCTCCAGACAATAATTGTATCATTACATATAATCATTTTAAGCTATAAAATTTAAAATATCTTATAAAATTTATTTTCGACAAATTAATTAAATATTCCGAATTAAAATGAAATTTTAGATATTTTCAACGAATTCCCTAAATGCAAACTCATTTTCTTTTATTTTAACAGGGAATTGTATAATTAAAGGTAACAGAAATACCTTACTCAAAAAATCAAAGTCCAACTCAGAGGTTCAAACAAAATATATCAAAATAAACTGAGCTCAGAGCAATTTTTATTTATTAACCTTTGCCAACAAAGTAACTTATATCTATAAATGTAATTTTGTGAAAATCGGTCTTATAACATAAATATAATACTAAATAACACATAAAGTCACAGTTCAGAATCCTTTTTCTCATCTTCTATGTTGATTGTCTCCTATATATCAATCTTGGAATAATTCTATGTCCAAAATATTACTACAATATTAAATAAGTGTATTTTCATCTGTAATAAGATTGTGGGAAAATAAAAATGATACGGCAAGACCGATTGTTTAGAAACAGACATTTGACAAGATTGTAGAAATTTGTTTTTTGGGTTGCCGAGCGAATTTAAACCAAATAAAATTACCTGACATCTGTGGAATTTTCGAAAAATTTATCTAGTAATCCTAGTTAAAAGAGCACATTCAATCCATATTTAGCTACTAGGTCACGAGAATTTTTGATATTTACGCCTTCACTCAAGCACATCTAAATAATAATGTAAGGAAAAAGGCTTTAAAAAACTCTGTATCAATAATTTCTTACAAAAGCTTATATTGTTCCCAATCATAAGACTGCGTAGTGTTGTTCATTCTCAAGGAACTCAGTATATTGTACTTCTAAGTTTAAAAGGTGACCTAATTTTAAGATTTGTTGGAATTGGCATCATCCTGAAAATAGACTATAAAAATACACTTGATATCATAAAAACTAATTTAAATTACCTCTGACATGCCTTGTACTTTACCAATAAGACCGTTGTCAAAATCTACCACATTGTCAAACATTCTATCAATCATATCGAAAATAGTCTACAATTTTGTTTTCCTATTTTTATTTTTGGACTTCGTTGGTTGCTGGAGAGGAGTTTTAGAGTTTTCTTGCTGTTTGTGTGTTTACCCTTCAATCTCAGGAATATTCACTAAACCAGGTAACATTTTCAGAAGCGATCCTTTTTCGATCTTCCTGATCCAGCGACTTCTAAATCATCAACCGTGCATTTTGTTGTAAATGATTTCTTATGGGCTGGCCCAGACTATCTCCAAGTTAACCTCCAAATTACGTTTTTGAGCAGCTTCATACACAATAAAAATGGGTAATTTTATCATTTGATTTTGTTCTTTGCAATTACCTGAAATAAAGGTAAGTTATCTAATCATCATTTTCTATAATAAATTGTCTACTCATTGCTTCAAATGAGAACTCCTCCTTGTTTTGTTAATATAATTTAGAGCTTGCAATGCAGCTTCATTACGAGCATTTTTTATCGTTTGCGCCTCTCCATAAAATTTGACGTCGTTGACGTTAAAATGGACTTTGAAAGGTCCCTTCGTGTCAGAATCATTTCTTCTAACATGAAGAGTATCATTAAAATGAACCGTGTCATTCAGTTTATGCAAATAAGATTTTTTCTCTGAAATGTCTGGTGATGCAGTCTTGCCTTCTATTTGTTCCTAAAAGGCACCTTATGAATATGAATATGAATATGAATTGAATAAATATTGAATACCAAAATATCATTAATTATAGAGTATTGTACAGACATCCCTACCTTTAATGCTAAATTGTTTAGTAAAGCTACAGGTGTTTCTTCAGGTTCTTTTCACTCTTTTTGATCTTCAAAGAATGATGTTGATATTCTGTATTTTTCAGAGCCCTCTGTGCAGCTTTCCTTTGAGCATTCTTCAAGCTTTTACCATCCACTGCTTAATTTTCATTTCCTAAATAGAAAGCGATGGTAAAACCTGTATTGTGAGGTCAATGAAATTTTTGATATATAATTGCATCTAATAATTTCACATTAATATACCTCTTCGTTAATTAATTCATATGAAAATGTAATATCATTACATTCAGCAATTCGTGACTAGAACTTAATGAGGATTTGTCTTCTGCTGGTTCACTAGTCAAACCTAAAACTCGGTTTGTTTCTGGCACAGAGGGATTATTTTTCCACGTTTCCGAATAAAGATACCACGATGAGGTATCTATTATTCTTCAAAGTTAAAAGCGTCCCAGATATAGATCCTTTTATACCAGTGAATTAACTATAAACATTGCTATTTACCAACAATAGAGTCCCTGTCGCCAAAAATATTTTTATATCATTTAATAACAATCCATAACTTAAGCTTAACAAGGAAAATAATAGTAGTATACAATTAAAGCAAATCATACTCAAATAATATAAAGAGAAAACATATATAACCGGGGAAACACACTAGAACTAACCTTAACATAATAATATAGAGCTGTAGGGGGTAAAAAAAATTTCGATATTCTTGATAAAAACTATCGATATTATTAGTAAAAATATAGATAATTTTGGCTAATCTATTGATTTGGTTTATATTGGTTTATTTTTTTTAATACCGTAGTTATTGCACTAAAGATTTCGGTATTTTTTTTCCTCCCATATATTGATTTTTTAAAATTATTTTCTATCGATATGTTTTCTGGCCGCGGACATATTTAAAAATATCAATTAACATATTAAAATACAATAAAATATTTGTGGGGTATTATTCCATTTCATAGAAAAATTCCATTCTTTTTTACAGATCCACAGAACATTCAAATATAAAAGTAATACTACTTCGTTTAAAATTAAATTATAAATTGCATGTTATTGCATGTAATTATTATAATACTATACAGTAATTTTTTTTCTTGTCTTTTTTAAAGTTAGTTTATTATTAAGCCTACTGACTGGCGAGTGGCCAACTTAGAAATTATCCCAGAAGACATCCCGTCTTACCCAGCCTGGTTACTGGCGTGACTGGGATCATTTTCCTTGTCGGATTTTGTACTCTTACCTAAGGGCATTCACAAACATCACAAATTTACTTACATGCCCCAGCAGAATTCGAACTCGCGACTATCGCAACAGGGGGACCATCCTGTCGCCTTTACTACTGCGGCAACTAAGCCAGCTATTAAATCGTTTATCATGAAAAAATATTTTATAAAATAAATAAACTTTTTTATAACTATTAATTTGTGATATGTATGGTTGCAGAATGTATGAGCAAATTTAAAAAATTCCCTTATTTCTCATATGATTTATCTACCAAATACTTCATTATAATGAATCAAAAATTATGGATAAATGATCCAGGGTTTTGTAGAAGGGTCGGGGTCAGGATATAATGAGTCAAGTAATAAGGGGTCAAGTTAATGGTAGGTTTTATCAGGATAAACGATATAAATGTGCATGTATTTTGATTTTGTTGATTTGACATTTAGCATGATTTTTTTATTATTGAAATTCACGCCATTTCCTTTAGCTTGTAGGATTGGTTGCATATATCACTTTAATTCTCAACTCCCCACTCTAAACGTTTTTTCCGCTCTATTCTAGGTTTTATTTGAATTAAATATTGGGTTTATTTTGTGTTATGTCAGTTCTATTGCTGCTTTTTAACGTTATTATTCGGTTTCTTTAATAATAACAGAATAACAGTGCATTTAATTTGATTTGTGCTTTTAATGTGAAGATTTATGGTTTTTATATGAAAAAAATCAAAATACCGTGGGGTAAGGTAATGCTCTAAAACTGATTTTGTTTATAATGTATTTTTAATGTGCAGGAATGGTTGATGGTGAACTGAAATCTTGATTCTTGATGTATTGAAACATTTTCGTACCACCGATCAAATCACCTTCAGAGACAGTAGTGTTGTATATTTTAATTGTTATGATAATATTTTACGTATATCAAATTACTAGAAGAAATTAAACTAAAAGTTTTTAATATACGAACAGTTTTTACTTCATTGAATATTCCATATTTATGTTTATTATATAAAAGGGAAGAATAAGAGAATATATATGTATATTTGCTTTTAGGTGCGCTGATTGTTATTCTACAATTTTAAAAATAATCTCACTTATGACGCCTTTGTTATAATGTATAAATTTTAAATGTTTCAATACTTAGGTTTTATTAAATGGAATTTGAAAATGGTTAGTAAGTGTTAGCTCATGATATATTTTGCGTATACTTTAATATGCAGACGTAAATTACTTCAATGATTATTATAAATCAAATATATTTTCGGGCATATATTGAAGATATTTTTAAGACAAATGTTAGTAACATCATTTTTAAATTACTCACTTAACTTTATTATGGGAGAAACATGATTAACTTAAAAAATAGTGGTCGAATCGACTGTTTTTATTCGATAGTTACCAACACTAATTCAATTTTAGTTGGGGCAGTAAGGAAATGCACTTTTTTATTAGAACATAATTAGCGTTGGGAACTATGGCTAATCAGTCGCTAGTTTCGGTTCGACTGATTGTATTACTTTTTACTATCGACTGTTTTTGAGTCGTGTACTTTTAGTTACTATTTTCGGTTCTACTAGTTTCATTCGACTGCTTTTTAACGTTCTGACTCTGTCGTCCTAGGCGCGACCTTGACAAAAATGTATACCGAATTTATGCTTTCCTAGATTTATATATAATATATTTAGTTTTATGATTTTTTTGGTAGTTTGCTTCTAAATAAAAATATATTGTATATTAATATAGCAACACTTTGGAACGACATTTTTCAAGATTGTTAATGTAATAGGGTAAAAAATTAAAATTGTGAATGACAAATAAGTAATAGGTAATATTTCTTTTGATTGACTTTTTGGTGTGTATCTAACACCCTCGGTTTTTGTTAGAAAATATTTCTGTCCGATAATAAATAAAGCATTAATTTTATTTTAAAAAGCTCTAGTAGTTATTGTGCGATCATTTTTAATTCATGGTTATTGTAATACATGTTATATATCACATAGTAATACATGTTTAGTTTAAGTTGTATTGTATTGTTTATATTTATTTAGTATATTGTTTAAAAATAGCAATTCATCTCAGAACATTCAAATATAAAAGTAACTCCACTTCCTTTAAAATGTAAGTATTATAGATATATTAATAGTATTCAGTAATGTTTTTCTTTTTCTTTTTTAAAGTTAGTACGTGAAGGAATACGTACATCTCCGTCTCGCGTATACTAAGGTTGTAAAATATAAGCAAATATTAAATTAATTGCTCCAAGCAATTATATCCGTCCTTTCCTCTCTTACAATTTATATAGGAAAGGGATCGAACATACTCGTCTGACATTAAGAATTAAAATAAAAAGCCAAGCCGTGCATTAGATTTTGCATATTTTGTAGTGGTTAGTAGGCATGTTGGCCACAAAAAATATCGATATGTCGAAGGAAAAAATATCCATATTTTTTGCAATAAGTATAAGATATATCGATATTTTACAAAAAAATGTATGTATATTTTTAATTGAAAATAAACATAGTCAAATATTAGCCTAAAAAATATTTTTTTCTAAAACTCTTAAGGAATAACGGTATTTTTGATAAACCATTAAAATTAAGTACCAGAATTCACTAAATGTTTAAAAGTAAGTTCCGATTTGAAAGTTTTTTTTAATTGTACTTAATCTTCTGAAATTATATCATCTAAAAATTTCGATATATCGACAAAAAAATATCGATATTTTTTCTGCATCCCTAGCGGCTAGTTATTTAAATTTTTGTGTTGATAGTGCTGTATGGAGATAGCTGATACACGATTTTAAAGTTCTTCAAGTCGTAAAAATGTCGAAGAAGCGAAGATCAGTTAGCGGGTCTCAAAAAACCAAATCACAGACTGATCCAGACGTACCCGATCAAAATACAGAAAATATAATCAATGATGTAGTCAGGTACATTATCCTTAAAGCTGACGAAAATTCATTTTATACCAGATCCGAATTAAATCAAAATGTAATTCACAAAAAGGGCCAATGCGTGGATAGTGTTATACAACAAGCAATTAAGGTTCTGGAAAATGTTGGTATTATTATTGTTATATGGATGTTGTTGATATTGTTTTGCATACATTTTTAGGTATATGGTTACACACTTACTGAATATGATGATGTAAAAATGAAAAAAAAAATTTATTTTTTAATTAGTATGTTGCCTTCTGTAAATTATTCCGATGAAGAGGAAGAATGTGTTTCTAGTTATGAAACTGGTTCAAATGTACCAAATGCTGCTCACAAGATACTGACTCTATTAATTTTATCCCATATATTTATGACAAACGCGCCAGTATCAGACAGTGAGCTCTACAATACCATTCCTTTATTGTTTTTATATTGTTGATTTATTATTTCAGAATCCCTTTATAGTTTCCTGAAGTCCTTGGATATTGATGTAGAAGTTGAGCATCCATTTTTCGGTAAAGTCAAAGAATATATAAGAGAAACCTTGATAAAGAATTATTACCTTCACTGTGAGTTTGATGAGAAAACGAAAATACAAACTTTCCAATGGGGGATTCGAGCTGAAATTGAAATCTCAAAGATGAAGGTTTTACAGTTCGTGTGTGAGGTAACAATTTCAGTTGACTTATAAGCACATTGTCAGGTTATTATTGATTTACAGATGTATGGAAATAAGCAACCAAAAGACTGGCCAGAACATTACAGAGCGGCCGAGAATCAGTTCAAAGAAAGAGAAGAGCTAAAGGAAGAAACAAGGGATGAATCAAGCTAGTCACCGATACTGGTAGAACTACAATATAAAGTTTATTTGTATACAAAAATTGTATCTTCTTAACTAATACAATATAAATAAAAAGATATAGGAAAATGTTAAATCTCATTGGTCCTTACATTGCGTTGTAAGCTGGGCCGCGACCTCCTTCTGGGACCACCCAGTTATTCTGGCTGGGGTCCTTGATGTTGCACGTCTTACGGTGGATGGCCCTCTCCAGAATCGAGTGGCACAAACTCATACACACCAGCGGGACAATAACAATCTTCGAGTCCGTCGAAGATGCCTAAGTTTCGTTTGACCGGATTTTGCGAGTTTAAAGTGTTGCATAACATAATTTGTGTTATACACTATATGTACGCTTTTAGTTGACTTTAAAAGATTCCAGTTGTGTTTTGATGACATTTGGGTGATTATTTTATGAACTTTTAAACAATTCATTAATAAAAAAAACTTATTTTTGTGTAATGCTCTAATTTTTCATTAGGTACAATCCTTTTAACTAACTTTCGGCAAGGTAATAAAACCCGTGGCAAAGACTACTAAGCATCCTCCAGGAAAAGTGAGATTGGGGATACTGTGAAAACTGCCGGTGCCCTGGTGAGATCCTATTGCCGTCTTCGAAGTGATGCTTTATGAACGGATGGTGTTTGAACCTGCGAAGAAACGAACATTACCGCATTACCGATCTTTGGATATTCAGTACTTTTGGAATTCCTTGTACGGGCTCAGGTACAGATTGATGTAATCCAAACCCGACAGCGATCAGGGATACCTCGTCGTTAAATGATACAGAAAGGATCCTCCGTAGGTGTTCTTATCCAAGGGCCAGCCGATGGTGTGCTCCGCGCACCCGGTTTATGTTTGAATCATTCGTCGCGATATCTTTAACGCTCCCGTCATCGTTGTACAGGACTTCGGAAGGTGCATAACCCGGGCCCACGGCCTCAGCTTGCTCTTCCAACCACCGAATAACGTGTCCCAGCGGGACGATATAGTTCCCGTGATTAAACATCGGAGTTCCTGACGAAATATCATTTATTCAATATATAAATCGACAGACAGACAGGTAAAATAATAAAAATGATATCAATAAAATAATTGGTTATATAATGTTTCATTCATAATAATATATATTGTACAATTTTCTTAATATGTCACTCAAATTATCAATATTAATCTACGGGATAACGATGTCTTCTTTTCTTACTTAAAAGGTAGTTGTTAAAAATAGAACCTTTTTTATTTATTATTATAGCAATAATATAGAATAAATTATGTTTTAATGAAAAAAGAGCTGAATCATAGTGCATTTTATATTAAAATTACCTTTCCATCTTGGATCTTCTTCTCTTGGATGAATGAAATATAGTGTGTTATCTTAGAAAATTGATCCGAATATATTCCTATTTAACCCAACTGCTGGACTAGAAAATATGATTAGTTATATTTAAGAGTTCAAAGGTTACTTCACAATATACTATAAATAAAATAAAGCTCCAGACAATAATTGTATCATTACATATAATCATTTTAAGCTATAAAATTTAAAATATCTTATAAAATTTATTTTCGACAAATTAATTAAATATTCCGAATTAAAATGAAATTTTAGATATTTTCAACGAATTCCCTAAATGCAAACTCATTTTCTTTTATTTTAACAGGGAATTGTATAATTAAAGGTAACAGAAATACCTTACTCAAAAAATCAAAGTCCAACTCAGAGGTTCAAACAAAATATATCAAAATAAACTGAGCTCAGAGCAATTTTTATTTATTAACCTTTGCCAACAAAGTAACTTATATCTATAAATGTAATTTTGTGAAAATCGGTCTTATAACATAAATATAATACTAAATAACACATAAAGTCACAGTTCAGAATCCTTTTTCTCATCTTCTATGTTGATTGTCTCCTATATATCAATCTTGGAATAATTCTATGTCCAAAATATTACTACAATATTAAATAAGTGTATTTTCATCTGTAATAAGATTGTGGGAAAATAAAAATGATACGGCAAGACCGATTGTTTAGAAACAGACATTTGACAAGATTGTAGAAATTTGTTTTTTGGGTTGCCGAGCGAATTTAAACCAAATAAAATTACCTGACATCTGTGGAATTTTCGAAAAATTTATCTAGTAATCCTAGTTAAAAGAGCACATTCAATCCATATTTAGCTACTAGGTCACGAGAATTTTTGATATTTACGCCTTCACTCAAGCACATCTAAATAATAATGTAAGGAAAAAGGCTTTAAAAAACTCTGTATCAATAATTTCTTACAAAAGCTTATATTGTTCCCAATCATAAGACTGCGTAGTGTTGTTCATTCTCAAGGAACTCAGTATATTGTACTTCTAAGTTTAAAAGGTGACCTAATTTTAAGATTTGTTGGAATTGGCATCATCCTGAAAATAGACTATAAAAATACACTTGATATCATAAAAACTAATTTAAATTACCTCTGACATGCCTTGTACTTTACCAATAAGACCGTTGTCAAAATCTACCACATTGTCAAACATTCTATCAATCATATCGAAAATAGTCTACAATTTTGTTTTCCTATTTTTATTTTTGGACTTCGTTGGTTGCTGGAGAGGAGTTTTAGAGTTTTCTTGCTGTTTGTGTGTTTACCCTTCAATCTCAGGAATATTCACTAAACCAGGTAACATTTTCAGAAGCGATCCTTTTTCGATCTTCCTGATCCAGCGACTTCTAAATCATCAACCGTGCATTTTGTTGTAAATGATTTCTTATGGGCTGGCCCAGACTATCTCCAAGTTAACCTCCAAATTACGTTTTTGAGCAGCTTCATACACAATAAAAATGGGTAATTTTATCATTTGATTTTGTTCTTTGCAATTACCTGAAATAAAGGTAAGTTATCTAATCATCATTTTCTATAATAAATTGTCTACTCATTGCTTCAAATGAGAACTCCTCCTTGTTTTGTTAATATAATTTAGAGCTTGCAATGCAGCTTCATTACGAGCATTTTTTATCGTTTGCGCCTCTCCATAAAATTTGACGTCGTTGACGTTAAAATGGACTTTGAAAGGTCCCTTCGTGTCAGAATCATTTCTTCTAACATGAAGAGTATCATTAAAATGAACCGTGTCATTCAGTTTATGCAAATAAGATTTTTTCTCTGAAATGTCTGGTGATGCAGTCTTGCCTTCTATTTGTTCCTAAAAGGCACCTTATGAATATGAATATGAATATGAATTGAATAAATATTGAATACCAAAATATCATTAATTATAGAGTATTGTACAGACATCCCTACCTTTAATGCTAAATTGTTTAGTAAAGCTACAGGTGTTTCTTCAGGTTCTTTTCACTCTTTTTGATCTTCAAAGAATGATGTTGATATTCTGTATTTTTCAGAGCCCTCTGTGCAGCTTTCCTTTGAGCATTCTTCAAGCTTTTACCATCCACTGCTTAATTTTCATTTCCTAAATAGAAAGCAATGGTAAAAACTGTATTGTGAGGTCAATGAAATTTTTGATATATAATTGCATCTAATAATTTCACATTAATATACCTCTTCGTTAATTAATTCATATGAAAATGTAATATCATTACATTCAGCAATTCGTGACTAGAACTTAATGAGGATTTGTCTTCTGCTGGTTCACTAGTCAAACCTAAAACTCGGTTTGTTTCTGGCACAGAGGGATTATTTTTCCACGTTTCCGAATAAAGATACCACGATGAGGTATCTATTATTCTTCAAAGTTAAAAGCGTCCCAGATATAGATCCTTTTATACCAGTGAATTAACTATAAACATTGCTATTTACCAACAATAGAGTCCCTGTCGCCAAAAATATTTTTATATCATTTAATAACAATCCATAACTTAAGCTTAACAAGGAAAATAATAGTAGTATACAATTAAAGCAAATCATACTCAAATAATATAAAGAGAAAACATATATAACCGGGGAAACACACTAGAACTAACCTTAACATAATAATATAGAGCTGTAGGGGGTAAAAAAAATTCGATATTCTTGATAAAAACTATCGATATTATTAGTAAAAATATAGATAATTTTGGCTAATCTATTGATTTGGTTTATATTGGTTTATTTTTTTTAATACCGTAGTTATTGCACTAAAGATTTCGGTATTTTTTTTCCTCCCATATATTGATTTTTTAAAATTATTTTCTATCGATATGTTTTCTGGCCGCGGACATATTTAAAAATATCAATTAACATATTAAAATACAATAAAATATTTGTGGGGTATTATTCCATTTCATAGAAAAATTCCATTCTTTTTTACAGATCCACAGAACATTCAAATATAAAAGTAATACTACTTCGTTTAAAATTAAATTATAAATTGCATGTTATTGCATGTAATTATTATAATACTATACAGTAATTTTTTTTCTTGTCTTTTTTAAAGTTAGTTTATTATTAAGCCTACTGACTGGCGAGTGGCCAACTTAGAAATTATCCCAGAAGACATCCCGTCTTACCCAGCCTGGTTACTGGCGTGACTGGGATCATTTTCCTTGTCGGATTTTGTACTCTTACCTAAGGGCATTCACAAACATCACAAATTTACTTACATGCCCCAGCAGAATTCGAACTCGCGACTATCGCAACAGGGGGACCATCCTGTCGCCTTTACTACTGCGGCAACTAAGCCAGCTATTAAATCGTTTATCATGAAAAAATATTTTATAAAATAAATAAACTTTTTTATAACTATTAATTTGTGATATGTATGGTTGCAGAATGTATGAGCAAATTTAAAAAATTCCCTTATTTCTCATATGATTTATCTACCAAATACTTCATTATAATGAATCAAAAATTATGGATAAATGATCCAGGGTTTTGTAGAAGGGTCGGGGTCAGGATATAATGAGTCAAGTAATAAGGGGTCAAGTTAATGGTAGGTTTTATCAGGATAAACGATATAAATGTGCATGTATTTTGATTTTGTTGATTTGACATTTAGCATGATTTTTTTATTATTGAAATTCACGCCATTTCCTTTAGCTTGTAGGATTGGTTGCATATATCACTTTAATTCTCAACTCCCCACTCTAAACGTTTTTTCCGCTCTATTCTAGGTTTTATTTGAATTAAATATTGGGTTTATTTTGTGTTATGTCAGTTCTATTGCTGCTTTTTAACGTTATTATTCGGTTTCTTTAATAATAACAGAATAACAGTGCATTTAATTTGATTTGTGCTTTTAATGTGAAGATTTATGGTTTTTATATGAAAAAAATCAAAATACCGTGGGGTAAGGTAATGCTCTAAAACTGATTTTGTTTATAATGTATTTTTAATGTGCAGGAATGGTTGATGGTGAACTGAAATCTTGATTCTTGATGTATTGAAACATTTTCGTACCACCGATCAAATCACCTTCAGAGACAGTAGTGTTGTATATTTTAATTGTTATGATAATATTTTACGTATATCAAATTACTAGAAGAAATTAAACTAAAAGTTTTTAATATACGAACAGTTTTTACTTCATTGAATATTCCATATTTATGTTTATTATATAAAAGGGAAGAATAAGAGAATATATATGTATATTTGCTTTTAGGTGCGCTGATTGTTATTCTACAATTTTAAAAATAATCTCACTTATGACGCCTTTGTTATAATGTATAAATTTTAAATGTTTCAATACTTAGGTTTTATTAAATGGAATTTGAAAATGGTTAGTAAGTGTTAGCTCATGATATATTTTGCGTATACTTTAATATGCAGACGTAAATTACTTCAATGATTATTATAAATCAAATATATTTTCGGGCATATATTGAAGATATTTTTAAGACAAATGTTAGTAACATCATTTTTAAATTACTCACTTAACTTTATTATGGGAGAAACATGATTAACTTAAAAAATAGTGGTCGAATCGACTGTTTTTATTCGATAGTTACCAACACTAATTCAATTTTAGTTGGGGCAGTAAGGAAATGCACTTTTTTATTAGAACATAATTAGCGTTGGGAACTATGGCTAATCAGTCGCTAGTTTCGGTTCGACTGATTGTATTACTTTTTACTATCGACTGTTTTTGAGTCGTGTACTTTTAGTTACTATTTTCGGTTCTACTAGTTTCATTCGACTGCTTTTTAACGTTCTGACTCTGTCGTCCTAGGCGCGACCTTGACAAAAATGTATACCGAATTTATGCTTTCCTAGATTTATATATAATATATTTAGTTTTATGATTTTTTTAGTAGTTTGCTTCTAAATAAAAATATATTGTATATTAATATAGCAACACTTTGGAACGATATTTTTCAAGATTGTTAATGTAATAGGGTAAAAAATTAAAATTGTGAATGACAAATAAGTAATAGGTAATATTTCTTTTGATTGACTTTTTGGTGTGTATCTAACACCCTCGGTTTTTGTTAGAAAATATTTCTGTCCGATAATAAATAAAGCATTAATTTTATTTTAAAAAGCTCTAGTAGTTATTGTGCGATCATTTTTAATTCATGGTTATTGTAATACATGTTATATATCACATAGTAATACATGTTTAGTTTAAGTTGTATTGTATTGTTTATATTTATTTAGTATATTGTTTAAAAATAGCAATTCATCTCAGAACATTCAAATATAAAAGTAACTCCACTTCCTTTAAAATGTAAGTATTATAGATATATTAATAGTATTCAGTAATGTTTTTCTTTTTCTTTTTTAAAGTTAGTACGTGAAGGAATACGTATATCTCCGTCTCGCGTATACTAAGGTTGTAAAATATAAGCAAATATTAAATTAATTGCTCCAAGCAATTATATCCGTCCTTTCCTCTCTTACAATTTATATAGGAAAGGGATCGAACATACTCGTCTGACATTAAGAATTAAAATAAAAAGCCAAGCCGTGCATTAGATTTTGCATATTTTGTAGTGGTTAGTAGGCATGTTGGCCACAAAAAATATCGATATGTCGAAGGAAAAAATATCCATATTTTTTGCAATAAGTATAAGATATATCGATATTTTACAAAAAAATGTATGTATATTTTTAATTGAAAATAAACATAGTCAAATATTAGCCTAAAAAATATTTTTTTCTAAAACTCTTAAGGAATAACGGTATTTTTGATAAACCATTAAAATTAAGTACCAGAATTCACTAAAGTTTAAAAGTAAGTTCCGATTTGAAAGTTTTTTTTAATTGTACTTAATCTTCTGAAATTATATCATCTAAAAAATTTCGATATATCGACAAAAAAATATCGATATTTTTTCTGCATCCCTAGCGGCTAGTTATTTAAATTTTTGTGTTGATAGTGCTGTATGGAGATAGCTGGTACACGATTTTAAAGTTCTTCAAGTCGTAAAAATGTCGAAGAAGCGAAGATCAGTTAGCGGGTCTCAAAAAACCAAATCACAGACTGATCCAGACGTACCGGATCAAAATACAGAAAATATAATCAATGATGTAGTCAGGTACATTATTCTTAAAGCTGACGAAAATTCATTTTATACCAGATCCGAATTAAATCAAAATGTAATTCACAAAAAGGGCCAATGCGTGGATAGTGTTATACAACAAGCAATTAAGGTTCTGGAAAATGTTGGTATTATTATTGTTATATGGATGTTGTTGATATTGTTTTGCATACATTTTTAGGTATATGGTTACACACTTACTGAATATGATGATGTAAAAATGAAAAAAAAAATTTATTTTTTAATTAGTATGTTGCCTTCTGTAAATTATTCCGATGAAGAGGAAGAATGTGTTTCTAGTTATGAAACTGGTTCAAATGTACCAAATGCTGCTCACAAGATACTGACTCTATTAATTTTATCCCATATATTTATGACAAACGCGCCAGTATCAGACAGTGAGCTCTACGATACCATTCCTTTATTGTTTTTATATTGTTGATTTATTATTTCAGAATCCCTTTATAGTTTCCTGAAGTCCTTGGATATTGATGTAGAAGTTGAGCATCCATTTTTCGGTAAAGTCAAAGAATATATAAGAGAAACCTTGATAAAGAATTATTACCTTCACTGTGAGTTTGATGAGAAAACGAAAATACAAACTTTCCAATGGGGGATTCGAGCTGAAATTGAAATCTCAAAGATGAAGGTTTTACAGTTCGTGTGTGAGGTAACTATTTCAGTTGACTTATAAGCACATTGTCAGGTTATTATTGATTTACAGATGTATGGAAATAAGCAACCAAAAGACTGGCCAGAACATTACAGAGCGGCCGAGAATCAGTTCAAAGAAAGAGAAGAGCTAAAGGAAGAAACAAGGGATGAATCAAGCTAGTCACCGATACTGGTAGAACTACAATATAAAGTTTATTTGTATACAAAAATTGTATCTTCTTAACTAATACAATATAAATAAAAAGATATAGGAAAATGTTAAATCTCATTGGTCCTTACATTGCGTTGTAAGCTGGGCCGCGACCTCCTTCTGGGACCACCCAGTTATTCTGGCTGGGGTCCTTGATGTTGCACGTCTTACGGTGGATGGCCCTCTCCAGAATCGAGTGACACAAACTTATACACACCAGCGGGACAATAACAATCTTCGAGTCCGTCGAAGACGCCTAAGTTTCGTTTGACAGGATTTTGCGAGTTTAAAGTGTTGCCTAACATAATTTGTGTTATACACTATATGTACGCTTTTAGTTGACTTTAAAAGATTCCAGTTGTGTTTTGATGACATTTGGGTGATTATTTTATGAACTTTTAAACAATTCATTAATAAAAAAAACTTATTTTTGTGTAATGCTCTAATTTTTCATTAGGTACAATCCTTTTAACTAACTTTCGGCAAGGTAATAAAACCCGTGGCAAAGACTACTAAGCATCCTCCAGGAAAAGTGAGATTGGGGATACTGTGAAAACTGCCGGTGCCCTGGTGAGATCCTATTGCCGTCTTCGAAGTGATGCTTTATGAACGGATGGTGTTTGAACCTGCGAAGAAACGAACATTACCGCATTACCGATCTTTGGATATTCAGTACTTTTGGAATTCCTTGTACGGGCTCAGGTACAGATTGATGTAATCCAAACCCGACGGCGATCAGGGATACCTCGTCGTTAAATGATACAGAAAGGATCCTCCGTAGGTGTTCTTATCCAAGGGCCAGCCGATGGTGTGCTCCGCGCACCCGGTTTATGTTTGAATCATTCGTCGCGATATCTTTAACGCTCCCGTCATCGTTGTACAGGACTTCGGAAGGTGCATAACCCGGGCCCACGGCCTCAGCTTGCTCTCCCAACCACTGAATAACGTGTCCCAGCGGGACGATATAGTTCCCGTGATTAAACATCGGAGTTCCTGACGAAATATCATTTATTCAATATATAAATCCATTTAAGATAAAGAATCCAACCTGGCAGGGCTGGTACCGGAATCCTACCGGTGCTAGGTAATAGACCGAACTTATCCTCCGTTAGGGGAGTGTTCAGAGGCGCGCCCTTCTCTTTCCAGTCCCATTTATAGGGCCTTCTCGACGATGATTACCTAAAAATCTATGTTCCGTATAGACCACCGATCAAGTGTGCTATGACTTCGATTCCACCGACCCTGATTTTCTTCCCTTCCGCGTCCAACAGTTGTTTGGCTCGTATAGTCGCGCTTATTCCAGTTGGACCATCGCCGACTATCAGAATATCAGTTTACATCTAGAATGTGTAATTTAAGAAAAATTAATCCTTTCAAGGTAAGTAATAATTTTAGCATGACATGTCAGACAGAAATTGTGAAGAATATATATTATAAATTTAAATAGTGTAGATACTTAAAGTGGTAGAAAAAAATAGTGTTTTAAGCTGGGCATATATTTTTTCAGACTATTGAAGAAGAATTAACAGACTGTAACAGGAATAAAGCCAAAGCCAAGTCTCTTTGAAACAATTTTTTTGTTTTAATACGGACAAATTCTATGCATATTTATAATCAGACTTATAGACAGACAGGTAAAATAATAAAAATGATATCAATAAAATAATTGGTTATATAATGTTTCATTCATAATAATATATATTGTACAATTTTCTTAATATGTCACTCAAATTATCAATATTAATCTACGGGATAACGATGTCTTCTTTTCTTACTTAAATGGTAGTTGTTAAAAATAGAACCTTTTTTATTTATTATTATAGCAATAATATAGAATAAATTATGTTTTAATGAAAAAACAGCTGAATCATAGTGCATTTTATATTAAAATTACCTTTCCATCTTGGATCTTCTTCTCTTGGATGAATGAAATATAGTGTGTTATCTTAGAAAATTGATCCGAATATATTCCTATTTAACCCAACTGCTGGACTAGAAAATATGATTAGTTATATTTAAGAGTTCAAAGGTTACTTCACAATATACTATAAATAAAATAAAGCTCCAGACAATAATTGTATCATTACATATAATCATTTTAAGCTATAAAATTTAAAATATCTTATAAAATTTATTTTCGACAAATTAATTAAATATTCCGAATTAAAATGAAATTTTAGATATTTTCAACGAATTCCCTAAATGCAAACTCATTTTCTTTTATTTTAACAGGGAATTGTATAATTAAAGGTAACAGAAATACCTTACTCAAAAAATCAAAGTCCAACTCAGAGGTTCAAACAAAATATATCAAAATAAACTGAGCTCAGTGCAATTTTTATTTATTAACCTTTGCCAACAAAGTAACTTATATCTATAAATGTAATTTTATGAAAATCGGTCTTATAACATAAATATAATACTAAATAACACATAAAGTCACAGTTCAGAATCCTTTTTCTCATCTTCTATGTTGATTGTCTCCTATATATCAATCTTGGAATAATTCTATGTCCAAAATATTACTACAATATTAAATAAGTGTATTTTCATCTGTAATAAGATTGTGGGAAAATAAAAATGATACGGCAAGACCGATTGTTTAGAAACAGACATTTGACAAGATTGTAGAAATTTGTTTTTTGGGTTGCCGAGCGAATTTAAACCAAATAAAATTACCTGACATCTGTGGAATTTTCGAAAAATTTATCTAGTAATCCTAGTTAATAGAGCACATTCAATCCATATTTAGCTACTAGGTCACGAGAATTTTTGATATTTACGCCTTCACCCAAGCACATCTAAATAATAATGTAACGAAAAAGGCTTTAAAAAACTCTGTATCAATAATTTCTTACAAAAGCTTATATTGTTCCCAATCATAAGACTGCGTAGTGTTGTTCATTCTCAAGGAACTCAGTATATTGTACTTCTAAGTTTAAAAGGTGACCTAATTTTAAGATTTGTTGGAATTGGCATCATCCTGAAAATAGACTATAAAAATACACTTGATATCATAAAAACTAATTTAAATTACCTCTGACATGCCTTGTACTTTACCAATAAGACCGTTGTCAAAATCTACCACATTGTCAAACATTCTATCAATCATATCGAAAATAGTCTACAATTTTGTTTTCCTATTTTTATTTTTGGACTTTGTTGGTTGCTGGAGAGGAGTTTTAGAGTTTTCTTGCTGTTTGTGTGTTTACCCTTCAATCTCAGGAATATTCACTAAACCAGGTAACATTTTCAGAAGCGATCCTTTTTCGATCTTCCTGATCCAGCGACTTCTAAATCATCAACCGTGCATTTTGTTGTAAATGATTTCTTATGGGCTGGCCCAGACTATCTCCAAGTTAACCTCCAAATTACGTTTTTGAGCAGCTTCATACACAATAAAAATGGGTAATTTTATCATTTGATTTTGTTCTTTGCAATTACCTGAAATAAAGGTAAGTTATCTAATCATCATTTTCTATAATAAATTGTCTACTCATTGCTTCAAATGAGAACTCCTCCTTGTTTTGTTAATATAATTTAGAGCTTGCAATGCAGCTTCATTACGAGCATTTTTTATCGTTTGCGCCTCTCCATAAAATTTGACGTCGTTGACGTTAAAATGGACTTTGAAAGGTCCCTTCGTGTCAGAATCATTTCTTCTAACATGAAGAGTATCATTAAAATGAACCGTGTCATTCAGTTTATGCAAATAAGATTTTTTCTCTGAAATGTCTGGTGATGCAGTCTTGCCTTCTATTTGTTCCTAAAAGGCACCTTATTTATATGTCTATATTTAACTAAACAATATTGAATACCAAAATATCATTAATTATAGAGTATTGTACAGACATCCCTACCTTTAATGCTAAATTGTTTAGTAAAGCTACAGGTGTTTCTTCAGGTTCTTTTCACTCTTTTTGATCTTCAAAGAATGATGTTGATATTCTGTATTTTTCAGAGCCCTCTGTGTAGCTTTCCTTTGAGCATTCTTCAAGCTTTTACCATCCATTGCTTAATTTTCATTTCCTAAATAGAAAGCGATGGTAAAAACTGTATTGTGCAGAGGTCAATGAAATTTTTGATATATAATTGCATCTAATAATTTCACATTAATATACCTCTTCGTTAATTAATTCATATGAAAATGTAAAATCATTACATTCAGCAATTCGTGAATAGAACTTAATGCGGATTTGTCTTCTGCTGGTTCACTAGTCAAACCTAAAACTCGGTTTGTTTCTGGCACAGAGGGATTATTTTTCCACGTTTCCGAATAAAGATACCACGATGAGGTATCTATTATTCTTCAAAGTTAAAAGCGTCCCAGATATAGATCCTTTTATACCAGTGAATTAACTATAAACAATGCTATTTACCAACAATAGAGTCCCTGTCGCCAAAAATATTTTTATATCATTTAATAACAATCCATAACTTAAGCTTAACAAGGAAAATAATAGTAGTATACAATTAAAGCAAATCATACTCAAATAATATAAAGAGAAAACATATATAACCGGGGAAACACACTAAAACTAACCTTAACATAATAATATAGAGCTGTAGGGGGTAAAAAAAATTTCGATATTCTTGATAAAAACTATCGATATTATTAGTAAAAATATAGATAATTTTGGCTAATCTATTGATTTGGTTTATATTGGTTTATTTCTTTTAATACCGTAGTTATTGCACTAAAGATTTCGGTATTTTTTTTCCTCCCATATATTGATTTTTTAAAATTATTTTCTATCGATATGTTTTCTGGCCGCGGACATATTTAAAAATATCAATTAACATATTAAAATACAATAAAATATTTGTGGGGTATTATTCCATTTCATAGAAAAATTCCATTCTTTTTTACAGATCCACAGAACATTCAAATATAAAAGTAATACTACTTCGTTTAAAATTAAATTATAAATTGCATGTTATTGCATGTAATTATTATAATACTGTACAGTAATTTTTTTTTCTTGTCTTTTTTAAAGTTAGTTTATTATTAAGCCTACTGACTGGCGAGTGGCCAACTTAGAAATTATCCCAGAAGACATCCCGTCTTACCCAGCCTGGTTACTGGCGTGACTGGGATTATTTTCCTTGTCGGATTTTGTACTCTTACCTAAGGGCATTCACAAACATCACAAATTTACTTACATGCCCCAGCAGAATTCGAACTCGCGACTATCGCAACAGGGGGACCATCCTGTCGCCTTTACTACTGCGGCAACTAAGCCAGCTATTAAATCGTTTATCATGAAAAAATATTTTATAAAATAAATAAACTTTTTTATAACTATTAATTTGTGATATGTATGGTTGCAGAATGTATGAGCAAATTTAAAAAATTCCCTTATTTCTCATATGATTTATCTACCAAATACTTCATTATAATGAATCAAAAATTATGGATAAATGATCCAGGGTTTTGTAGAAGGGTCGGGGTCAGGATATAATGAGTCAAGTAATAAGGGGTCAAGTTAATGGTAGGTTTTATCAGGATAAACGATATAAATGTGCATGTATTTTGATTTTGTTGATTTGACATGATTTTTTTATTATTGAAATTCACGCCATTTCCTTTAGCTTGTAGGATTGGTTGCATATATCACTTTAATTCTCAACTCCCCACTCTAAACGTTTTTTCCGCTCTATTCTAGGTTTTATTTGAATTAAATATTGGGTTTATTTTGTGTTATGTCAGTTCTATTGCTGCTTTTTAACGTTATTATTCGGTTTCTTTAATAATAACAGGATAACAGTGCATTTAATTTGATTTGTGCTTTTAATGTGAAGATTTATGGTTTTTATATGAAAAAAATCAAAATACCGTGGGGTAAGGTAATGCTCTAAAACTGATTTTGTTTATAATGTATTTTTAATGTGCAGGAATGGTTGATGGTGAACTGAAATCTTGATTCTTGATGTATTGAAACATTTTCGTACCACCGATCAAATCACCTTCAGAGACAGTAGTGTTGTATATTTTAATTGTTATGATAATATTTTACGTATATCAAATTACTAGAAGAAATTAAACTAAAAGTTTTTAATATACGAACAGTTTTTACTTCATTGAATATTCCATATTTATGTTTATTATATAAAAGGGAAGAATAAGAATATATATGTATATTTGCTTTTAGGTGCGCTGATTGTTATTCTACAATTTTAAAAATAATCTCACTTATGACGCCTTTGTTATAATGTATAAATTTTAAATGTTTCAATACTTAGGTTTTATTAAATGGAATTTGAAAATGGTTAGTAAGTGTTAGCTCATGATATATTTTGCGTATACTTTAATATGCAGACGTAAATTACTTCAATGATTATTATAAATCAAATATATTTTCGGGCATATATTGAAGATATTTTTAAGACAAATGTTAGTAACATCATTTTTAAATTACTCACTTAACTTTATTATGGGAGAAACATGATTAACTTAAAAAATAGTGGTCGAATCGACTGTTTTTATTCGATAGTTACCAACACTAATTCAATTTTAGTTGGGGCAGTAAGGAAATGCACTTTTTTATTAGAACATAATTAGCGTTGGGAACTATGGCTAATCAGTCGCTAGTTTCGGTTCGACTGATTGTATTACTTTTTACTATCGACTGTTTTTGAGTCGTGTACTTTTAGTTACTATTTTCGGTTCTACTAGTTTCATTCGACTGCTTTTTAACGTTCTGACTCTGTCGTCCTAGGCGCGACCTTGACAAAAATGTATACCGAATTTATGCTTTCCTAGATTTATATATAATATATTTAGTTTTATGATTTTTTTGGTAGTTTGCTTCTAAATAAAAATATATTGTATATTAATATAGCAACACTTTGGAACGATATTTTTCAAGATTGTTAATGTAATAGCGTAAAAAATTAAAATTGTGAATGACAAATAAGTAATAGGTAATATTTCTTTTGATTGACTTTTTGGTGTGTATCTAACACCCTCGGTTTTTGTTAGAAAATATTTCTGTCCGATAATAAATAAAGCATTAATTTTATTTTAAAAAGCTCTAGTAGTTATTGTGCGATCATTTTTAATTCATGGTTATTGTAATACATGTTATATATCACATAGTAATACATGTTTAGTTTAAGTTGTATTGTATTGTTTATATTTATTTAGTATATTGTTTAAAAATAGCAATTCATCTCAGAACATTCAAATATAAAAGTAACTCCACTTCCTTTAAAATGTAAGTATTATAGATATATTAATAGTATTCAGTAATGTTTTTCTTTTTCTTTTTTAAAGTTAGTACGTGAAGGAATACGTACATCTCCGTCTCGCGTATACTAAGGTTGTAAAATATAAGCAAATATTAAATTAATTGCTCCAAGCAATTATATCCGTCCTTTCCTCTCTTACAATTTATATAGGAAAGGGATCGAACATACTCGTCTGACATTAAGAATTAAAATAAAAAGCCAAGCCGTGCATTAGATTTTGCATATTTTGTAGTGGTTAGTAGGCATGTTGGCCACAAAAAATATCGATATGTCGAAGGAAAAAATATCCATATTTTTTGCAATAAGTATAAGATATATCGATATTTTACAAAAAAATTTATGTATATTTTTAATTGAAAATAAACATAGTCAAATATTAGCCTAAAAAATATTTTTTTCTAAAACTCTTAAGGAATAACGGTATTTTTGAGAAACCATTAAAATTAAGTACCAGAATTCACTAAACGTTTAAAAATAAGTTCCGATTTGAAAGTTTTTTTTAATTGTACTTAATCTTCTGAAATTATATCATCTAAAAAATATCGATATATCGACAAAAAAATATCGATATTTTTTCTGCATCCCTAGCGGCTAGTTATTTAAATTTTTGTGTTGATAGTGCTGTATGGAGATAGCTGATACACGATTTTAAAGTTCTTCAAGTCGTAAAAATGTCGAAGAAGCGAAGATCAGTTAGCGGGTCTCAAAAAACCAAATCACAGACTGATCCAGACGTACCGGATCAAAATACAGAAAATATAATCAATGATGTAGTCAGGTACATTATCCTTAAAGCTGACGAAAATTCATTTTATACCAGATCCGAATTAAATCAAAATGTAATTCACAAAAAGGGCCAATGCGTGGATAGTGTTATACAACAAGCAATTAAGGTTCTGGAAAATGTTGGTATTATTATTGTTATATGGATGTTGTTGATATTGTTTTGCATACATTTTTAGATATATGGTTACACACTTACTGAATATGATGATGTAAAAATGAAAAAAAAAATTTATTTTTTAATTAGTATGTTGCCTTCTGTAAATTATTCCGATGAAGAGGAAGAATGTGTTTCTAGTTATGAAACTGGTTCAAATGTACCAAATGCTGCTCACAAGATACTGACTCTATTAATTTTATCCCATATATTTATGACAAACGCGCCAGTATCAGACAGTGAGCTCTACGATACCATTCCTTTATTGTTTTTATATTGTTGATTTATTATTTCAGAATCCCTTTATAGTTTCCTGAAGTCCTTGGATATTGATGTAGAAGTTGAGCATCCATTTTTCGGTAAAGTCAAAGAATATATAAGAGAAACCTTGATAAAGAATTATTACCTTCACTATGAGTTTGATGAGAAAACGAAAATACAAACTTTCCAATGGGGGATTCGAGCTGAAATTGAAATCTCAAAGATGAAGGTTTTACAGTTCGTGTGTGAGGTAACTATTTCAGTTGACTTATAAGCACATTGTCAGGTTATTATTGATTTACAGATGTATGGAAATAAGCAACCAAAAGACTGGCCAGAACATTACAGAGCGGCCGAGAATCAGTTCAAAGAAAGAGAAGAGCTAAAGGAAGAAACAAGGGATGAATCAAGCTAGTCACCGATACTGGTAGAACTACAATATAAAGTTTATTTGTATACAAAAATTGTATCTTCTTAACTAATACAATATAAATAAAAAGATATAGGAAAATGTTAAATCTCATTGGTCCTTACATTGCGTTGTAAGCTGGGCCGCGACCTCCTTCTGGGACCACCCAGTTATTCTGGCTGGGGTCCTTGATGTTGCACGTCTTACGGTGGATGGCCCTCTCCAGAATCGAGTGACACAAACTCATACACACCAGCGGGACAATAACAATCTTCGAGTCCGTCGAAGACGCCTAAGTTTCGTTTGACAGGATTTTGCGAGTTTAAAGTGTTGCATAACATAATTTGTGTTATACACTATATGTACGCTTTTAGTTGACTTTAAAAGATTCCAGTTGTGTTTTGATGACATTTGGGTGATTATTTTATGAACTTTTAAACAATTCATTAATAAAAAAAACTTATTTTTGTGTAATGCTCTAATTTTTCATTAGGTACAATCCTTTTAACTAACTTTCGGCAAGGTAATAAAACCCGTGGCAAAGACTACTAAGCATCCTCCAGGAAAAGTGAGATTGGGGATACTGTGAAAACTGCCGGTGCCCTGGTGAGATCCTATTGCCGTCTTCGAAGTGATGCTTTATGAACGGATGGTGTTTGAACCTGCGAAGAAACGAACATTACCGCATTACCGATCTTTGGATATTCAGTACTTTTGGAATTCCTTGTACGGGCTCAGGTACAGATTGATGTAATCCAAACCCGACGGCGATCAGGGATACCTCGTCGTTAAATGATACAGAAAGGATCCTCCGTAGGTGTTCTTATCCAAGGGCCAGCCGATGGTGTGCTCCGCGCACCCGGTTTATGTTTGAATCATTCGTCGCGATATCTTTAACGCTCCCGTCATCGTTGTACAGGACTTCGGAAGGTGCATAACCCGGGCCCACGGCCTCAGCTTGCTCTCCCAACCACTGAATAACGTGTCCCAGCGGGACGATATAGTTCCCGTGATTAAACATCGGAGTTCCTGACGAAATATCATTTATTCAATATATAAATCGATTTAAGATAAAGAATCCAACCTGGCAGGGCTGGTACCGGAATCCTACCGGTGCTAGGTAATAGACCGAACTTATCCTCCGTTAGGGGAGTGTTCAGAGGCGCGCCCTTCTCTTTCCAGTCCCATTTATAGGGCCTTCTCGACGATGATTACCTAAAAATCTATGTTCCGTATAGACCACCGATCAAGTGTGCTATGACTTCGATTCCACCGACCCTGATTTTCTTCCCTTCCGCGTCCAACAGTTGTTTGGCTCGTATAGTCGCGCTTATTCCAGTTGGACCATCGCCGACTATCAGAATATCAGTTTACATCTAGAATGTGTAATTTAAGAAAAATTAATCCTTTCAAGGTAAGTAATAATTTTAGCATGACATGTCAGACAGAAATTGTGAAGAATATATATTATAAATTTAAATAGTGTAGATACTTAAAGTGGTAGAAAAAAATAGTGTTTTAAGCTGGGCATATATTTTTTCAGACTATTGAGGAAGAATTAACAGACTGTAACAGGAATAAAGCCAAAGCCAAGTCTCTTTGAAACAATTTTTTTGTTTTAATACGGACAAATTCTATGCATATTTATAATCAGACTTATAGACAGACAGGTAAAATAATAAAAATGATATCAATAAAATAATTGGTTATATAATGTTTAATTCATAATAATATATATTGTACAATTTTCTTAATATGTCACTCAAATTACCAATATTAACCTACGGGATAACGATGTCTTCTTTTCTTACTTAAATGGTAGTTGTTAAAAATAGAACCTTTTTTATTTATTATTATAGCAATAATATAGAATAAATTATGTTTTAATGAAAAAACAGCTGAATCATAGTGCATTTTATATTAAAATTACCTTTCCATCTTGGATCTTCTTCTCTTGGATGAATGAAATATAGTGTGTTATCTTAGAAAATTGATCCGAATATATTCCTATTTAACCCAACTGCTGGACTAGAAAATATGATTAGTTATATTTAAGAGTTCAAAGGTTACTTCACAATATACTATAAATAAAATAAAGCTCCAGACAATAATTGTATCATTACATATAATCATTTTAAGCTATAAAATTTAAAATATCTTATAAAATTTATTTTCGACAAATTAATTAAATATTCCGAATTAAAATGAAATTTTAGATATTTTCAACGAATTCCCTAAATGCAAACTCATTTTCTTTTATTTTAACAGGGAATTGTATAATTAAAGGTAACAGAAATACCTTACTCAAAAAATCAAAGTCCAACTCAGAGGTTCAAACAAAATATATCAAAATAAACTGAGCTCAGTGCAATTTTTATTTATTAACCTTTGCCAACAAAGTAACTTATATCTATAAATGTAATTTTATGAAAATCGGTCTTATAACATAAATATAATACTAAATAACACATAAAGTCACAGTTCAGAATCCTTTTTCTCATCTTCTATGTTGATTGTCTCCTATATATCAATCTTGGAATAATTCTATGTCCAAAATATTACTACAATATTAAATAAGTGTATTTTCATCTGTAATAAGATTGTGGGAAAATAAAAATGATACGGCAAGACCGATTGTTTAGAAACAGACATTTGACAAGATTGTAGAAATTTGTTTTTTGGGTTGCCGAGCGAATTTAAACCAAATAAAATTACCTGACATCTGTGGAATTTTCGAAAAATTTATCTAGTAATCCTAGTTAAAAGAGCACATTCAATCCATATTTAGCTACTAGGTCACGAGAATTTTTGATATTTACGCCTTCACTCAAGCACATCTAAATAATAATGTAAGGAAAAAGGCTTTAAAAAACTCTGTATCAATAATTTCTTACAAAAGCTTATATTGTTCCCAATCATAAGACTGCGTAGTGTTGTTCATTCTCAAGGAACTCAGTATATTGTACTTCTAAGTTTAAAAGGTGACCTAATTTTAAGATTTGTTGGAATTGGCATCATCCTGAAAATAGACTATAAAAATACACTTGATATCATAAAAACTAATTTAAATTACCTCTGACATGCCTTGTACTTTACCAATAAGACCGTTGTCAAAATCTACCACATTGTCAAACATTCTATCAATCATATCGAAAATAGTCTACAATTTTGTTTTCCTATTTTTATTTTTGGACTTTGTTGGTTGCTGGAGAGGAGTTTTAGAGTTTTCTTGCTGTTTGTGTGTTTACCCTTCAATCTCAGGAATATTCACTAAACCAGGTAACATTTTCAGAAGCGATCCTTTTTCGATCTTCCTGATCCAGCGACTTCTAAATCATCAACCGTGCATTTTGTTGTAAATGATTTCTTATGGGCTGGCCCAGACTATCTCCAAGTTAACCTCCAAATTACGTTTTTGAGCAGCTTCATACACAATAAAAATGGGTAATTTTATCATTTGATTTTGTTCTTTGCAATTACCTGAAATAAAGGTAAGTTATCTAATCATCATTTTCTATAATAAATTGTCTACCCATTGCTTCAAATGAGAACTCCTCCTTGTTTTGTTAATATAATTTAGAGCTTGCAATGCAGCTTCATTACGAGCATTTTTTATCGTTTGCGCCTCTCCATAAAATTTGACGTCGTTGACGTTAAAATGGACTTTGAAAGGTCCCATCGTGTCAGAATCATTTCTTCTAACATGAAGAGTATCATTAAAATGAACCGTGTCATTCAGTTTATGCAAATAAGATTTTTTCTCTGAAATGTCTGGTGATGCAGTCTTGCCTTCTATTTGTTCCTAAAAGGCACCTTATGAATATGAATATGAATTGAATAAATATTGAATACCAAAATATCATTAATTATAGAGTATTGTACAGACATCCCTACCTTTAATGCTAAATTGTTTAGTAAAGCTACAGGTGTTTCTTCAGGTTCTTTTCACTCTTTTTGATCTTCAAAGAATGATGTTGATATTCTGTATTTTTCAGAGCCCTCTGTGCAGCTTTCCTTTGAGCATTCTTCAAGCTTTTACCATCCACTGCTTAATTTTCATTTCCTAAATAGAAAGCAATGGTAAAAACTGTATTGTGAGGTCAATGAAATTTTTGATATATAATTGCATCTAATAATTTCACATTAATATACCTCTTCGTTAATTAATTCATATGAAAATGTAATATCATTACATTTAGCAATTCGTGACTAGAACTTAATGAGGATTTGTCTTCTGCTGGTTCACTAGTCAAACCTAAAACTCGGTTTGTTTCTGGCACAGAGGGATTATTTTTCCACGTTTCCGAATAAAGATACCACGATGAGGTATCTATTATTCTTCAAAGTTAAAAGCGTCCCAGATATAGATCCTTTTATACCAGTGAATTAACTATAAACATTGCTATTTACCAACAATAGAGTCCCTGTCGCCAAAAATATTTTTATATCATTTAATAACAATCCATAACTTAAGCTTAACAAGGAAAATAATAGTAGTATACAATTAAAGCAAATCATACTCAAATAATATAAAGAGAAAACATATATAACCGGGGAAACACACTAGAACTAACCTTAACATAATAATATAGAGCTGTAGGGGGTAAAAAAAATTCGATATTCTTGATAAAAACTATCGATATTATTAGTAAAAATATAGATAATTTTGGCTAATCTATTGATTTGGTTTATATTGGTTTATTTTTTTAATACCGTAGTTATTGCACTAAAGATTTCGGTATTTTTTTTCCTCCCATATATTGATTTTTTTTAATTATTTTCTATCGATATGTTTTCTGGCCGCGGACATATTTAAAAATATCAATTAACATATTAAAATACAATAAAATATTTGTGGGGTATTATTCCATTTCATAGAAAAATTCCATTCTTTTTTACAGATCCACAGAACATTCAAATATAAAAGTAATACTACTTCGTTTAAAATTAAATTATAAATTGCATGTTATTGCATGTAATTATTATAATACTATACAGTAATTTTTTTTTCTTGTCTTTTTTAAAGTTAGTTTATTATTAAGCCTACTGACTGGCGAGTGGCCAACTTAGAAATTATCCCAGAAGACATCCCGTCTTACCCAGCCTGGTTACTGGCGTGACTGGGATCATTTTCCTTGTCGGATTTTGTACTCTTACCTAAGGGCATTCACAAACATCACAAATTTACTTACATGCCCCAGCAGAATTCGAACTCGCGACTATCGCAACAGGGGGACCATCCTGTCGCCTTTACTACTGCGGCAACTAAGCCAGCTATTAAATCGTTTATCATGAAAAAATATTTTATAAAATAAATAAACTTTTTTATAACTATTAATTTGTGATATGTATGGTTGCAGAATGTATGAGCAAATTTAAAAAATTCCCTTATTTCTCATATGATTTATCTACCAAATACTTCATTATAATGAATCAAAAATTATGGATAAATGATCCAGGGTTTTGTAGAAGGGTCGGGGTCAGGATATAATGAGTCAAGTAATAAGGGGTCAAGTTAATGGTAGGTTTTATCAGGATAAACGATATAAATGTGCATGTATTTTGATTTTGTTGATTTGACATTTAGCATGATTTTTTTATTATTGAAATTCACGCCATTTCCTTTAGCTTGTAGGATTGGTTGCATATATCACTTTAATTCTCAACTCCCCACTCTAAACGTTTTTTCCGCTCTATTCTAGGTTTTATTTGAATTAAATATTGGGTTTATTTTGTGTTATGTCAGTTCTATTGCTGCTTTTTAACGTTATTATTCGGTTTCTTTAATAATAACAGGATAACAGTGCATTTAATTTGATTTGTGCTTTTAATGTGAAGATTTATGGTTTTTATATGAAAAAAATCAAAATACCGTGGGGTAAGGTAATGCTCTAAAACTGATTTTGTTTATAATGTATTTTTAATGTGCAGGAATGGTTGATGGTGAACTGAAATCTTGATTCTTGATGTATTGAAACATTTTCGTACCACCGATCAAATCACCTTCAGAGACAGTAGTGTTGTATATTTTAATTGTTATGATAATATTTCACGTATATCAAATTACTAGAAGAAATTAAACTAAAAGTTTTTAATATACGAACAGTTTTTACTTCATTGAATATTCCATATTTATGTTTATTATATAAAAGGGAAGAATAAGAATATATATGAATATTTGCTTTTAGGTGCGCTGATTGTTATTCTACAATTTTAAAAATAATCTCACTTATGACGCCTTTGTTATAATGTATAAATTTTAAATGTTTCAATACTTAGGTTTTATTAAATGGAATTTGAAAATGGTTAGTAAGTGTTAGCTCATGATATATTTTGCGTATACTTTAATATGCAGACGTAAATTACTTCAATGATTATTATAAATCAAATATATTTTCGGGCATATATTGAAGATATTTTTAAGACAAATGTTAGTAACATCATTTTTAAATTACTCACTTAACTTTATTATGGGAGAAACATGATTAACTTAAAAAATAGTGGTCGAATCGACTGTTTTTATTCGATAGTTACCAACACTAATTCAATTTTAGTTGGGGCAGTAAGGAAATGCACTTTTTTATTAGAACATAATTAGCGTTGGGAACTATGGCTAATCAGTCGCTAGTTTCGGTTCGACTGATTGTATTACTTTTTACTATCGACTGTTTTTGAGTCGTGTACTTTTAGTTACTATTTTCGGTTCTACTAGTTTCATTCGACTGCTTTTTAACGTTCTGACTCTGTCGTCCTAGGCGCGACCTTGACAAAAATGTATACCGAATTTATGCTTTCCTAGATTTATATATAATATATTTAGTTTTATGATTTTTTTGGTAGTTTGCTTCTAAATAAAAATATATTGTATATTAATATAGCAACACTTTGGAACGATATTTTTCAAGATTGTTAATGTAATAGGGTAAAAAATTAAAATTGTGAATGACAAATAAGTAATAGGTAATATTTCTTTTGATTGACTTTTTGGTGTGTATCTAACACCCTCGGTTTTTGTTAGAAAATATTTCTGTCCGATAATAAATAAAGCATTAATTTTATTTTAAAAAGCTCTAGTAGTTATTGTGCGATCATTTTTAATTCATGGTTATTGTAATACATGTTATATATCACATAGTAATACATGTTTAGTTTAAGTTGTATTGTATTGTTTATATTTATTTAGTATATTGTTTAAAAATAGCAATTCATCTCAGAACATTCAAATATAAAAGTAACTCCACTTCCTTTAAAATGTAAGTATTATAGATATATTAATAGTATTCAGTAATGTTTTTCTTTTTCTTTTTTAAAGTTAGTACGTGAAGGAATACGTACATCTCCGTCTCGCGTATACTAAGGTTGTAAAATATAAGCAAATATTAAATTAATTGCTCCAAGCAATTATATCCGTCCTTTCCTCTCTTACAATTTATATAGGAAAGGGATCGAACATACTCGTCTGACATTAAGAATTAAAATAAAAAGCCAAGCCGTGCATTAGATTTTGCATATTTTGTAGTGGTTAGTAGGCATGTTGGCCACAAAAAATATCGATATGTCGAAGGAAAAAATATCCATATTTTTTGCAATAAGTATAAGATATATCGATATTTTACAAAAAAATGTATGTATATTTTTAATTGAAAATAAACATAGTTAAATATTAGCCTAAAAAATATTTTTTTCTAAAACTCTTAAGGAATAACGGTATTTTTGATAAACCATTAAAATTAAGTACCAGAATTCACTAAATGTTTAAAAGTAAGTTCCGATTTGAAAGTTTTTTTTAATTGTACTTAATCTTCTGAAATTATATCATCTAAAAAATTTCGATATATCGACAAAAAAATATCGATATTTTTTCTGCATCCCTAGCGGCTAGTTATTTAAATTTTTGTGTTGATAGTGCTGTATGGAGATAGCTGATACACGATTTTAAAGTTCTTCAAGTCGTAAAAATGTCGAAGAAGCGAAGATCAGTTAGCGGGTCTCAAAAAACCAAATCACAGACTGATCCAGACGTACCGGATCAAAATACAGAAAATATAATCAATGATGTAGTCAGGTACATTATTCTTAAAGCTGACGAAAATTCATTTTATACCAGATCCGAATTAAATCAAAATGTAATTCACAAAAAGGGCCAATGCGTGGATAGTGTTATACAACAAGCAATTAAGGTTCTGGAAAATGTTGGTATTATTATTGTTATATGGATGTTGTTGATATTGTTTTGCATACATTTTTAGGTATATGGTTACACACTTACTGAATATGATGATGTAAAAATGAAAAAAAAAAATTATTTTTTAATTAGTATGTTGCCTTCTGTAAATTATTCCGATGAAGAGGAAGAATGTGTTTCTAGTTATGAAACTGGTTCAAATGTACCAAATGCTGCTCACAAGATACTGACTCTATTAATTTTATCCCATATATTTATGACAAACGCGCCAGTATCAGACAGTGAGCTCTACGATACCATTCCTTTATTGTTTTTATATTGTTGATTTATTATTTCAGAATCCCTTTATAGTTTCCTGAAGTCCTTGGATATTGATGTAGAAGTTGAGCATCCATTTTTCGGTAAAGTCAAAGAATATATAAGAGAAACCTTGATAAAGAATTATTACCTTCACTGTGAGTTTGATGAGAAAACGAAAATACAAACTTTCCAATGGGGGATTCGAGCTGAAATTGAAATCTCAAAGATGAAGGTTTTACAGTTCGTGTGTGAGGTAACTATTTCAGTTGACTTATAAGCACATTGTCAGGTTATTATTGATTTACAGATGTATGGAAATAAGCAACCAAAAGACTGGCCAGAACATTACAGAGCGGCCGAGAATCAGTTCAAAGAAAGAGAAGAGCTAAAGGAAGAAACAAGGGATGAATCAAGCTAGTCACCGATACTGGTAGAACTACAATATAAAGTTTATTTGTATACAAAAATTGTATCTTCTTAACTAATACAATATAAATAAAAAGATATAGGAAAATGTTAAATCTCATTGGTCCTTACATTGCGTTGTAAGCTGGGCCGCGACCTCCTTCTGGGACCACCCAGTTATTCTGGCTGGGGTCCTTGATGTTGCACGTCTTACGGTGGATGGCCCTCTCCAGAATCGAGTGACACAAACTTATACACACCAGCGGGACAATAACAATCTTCGAGTCCGTCGAAGACGCCTAAGTTTCGTTTGACAGGATTTTGCGAGTTTAAAGTGTTGCCTAACATAATTTGTGTTATACACTATATGTACGCTTTTAGTTGACTTTAAAAGATTCCAGTTGTGTTTTGATGACATTTGGGTGATTATTTTATGAACTTTTAAACAATTCATTAATAAAAAAAACTTATTTTTGTGTAATGCTCTAATTTTTCATTAGGTACAATCCTTTTAACTAACTTTCGGCAAGGTAATAAAACCCGTGGCAAAGACTACTAAGCATCCTCCAGGAAAAGTGAGATTGGGGATACTGTGAAAACTGCCGGTGCCCTGGTGAGATCCTATTGCCGTCTTCGAAGTGATGCTTTATGAACGGATGGTGTTTGAACCTGCGAAGAAACGAACATTACCGCATTACCGATCTTTGGATATTCAGTACTTTTGGAATTCCTTGTACGGGCTCAGGTACAGATTGATGTAATCCAAACCCGACGGCGATCAGGGATACCTCGTCGTTAAATGATACAGAAAGGATCCTCCGTAGGTGTTCTTATCCAAGGGCCAGCCGATGGTGTGCTTCGCGCACCCGGTTTATGTTTGAATCATTCGTCGCGATATCTTTAACGCTCCCGTCATCGTTGTACAGGACTTCGGAAGGTGCATAACCCGGGCCCACGGCCTCAGCTTGCTCTCCCAACCACTGAATAACGTGTCCCAGCGGGACGATATAGTTCCCGTGATTAAACATCGGAGTTCCTGACGAAATATCATTTATTCAATATATAAATCGATTTAAGATAAAGAATCCAACCTGGCAGGGCTGGTACCGGAATCCTACCGGTGCTAGGTAATAGACCGAACTTATCCTCCGTTAGGGGAGTGTTCAGAGGCGCGCCCTTCTCTTTCCAGTCCCATTTATAGGGCCTTCTCGACGATGATTACCTAAAAATCTATGTTCCGTATAGACCACCGATCAAGTGTGCTATGACTTCGATTCCACCGACCCTGATTTTCTTCCCTTCCGCGTCCAACAGTTGTTTGGCTCGTATAGTCGCGCTTATTCCAGTTGGACCATCGCCGACTATCAGAATATCAGTTTACATCTAGAATGTGTAATTTAAGAAAAATTAATCCTTTCAAGGTAAGTAATAATTTTAGCATGACATGTCAGACAGAAATTGTGAAGAATATATATTATAAATTTAAATAGTGTAGATACTTAAAGTGGTAGAAAAAAATAGTGTTTTAAGCTGGGCATATATTTTTTTAGACTATTGAAGAAGAATTAACAGACTGTAACAGGAATAAAGCCAAAGCCAAGTCTCTTTGAAACAATTTTTTTGTTTTAATACGGACAAATTCTATGCATATTTATAATCAGACTTATAGACAGACAGGTAAAATAATAAAAATGATATCAATAAAATAATTGGTTATATAATGTTTCATTCATAATAATATATATTGTACAATTTTCTTAATATGTCACTCAAATTATCAATATTAATCTACGGGATAACGATGTCTTCTTTTCTTACTTAAATGGTAGTTGTTAAAAATAGAAACTTTTTTATTTATTATTATAGCAATAATATAGAATAAATTATGTTTTAATGAAAAAACAGCTGAATCATAGTGCATTTTATATTAATATTACCTTTCCATCTTGGATCTTCTTCTCTTGGATGAATGAAATATAGTGTGTTATCTTAGAAAATTGATCCGAATATATTCCTATTTAACCCAACTGCTGGACTAGAAAATATGATTAGTTATATTTAAGAGTTCAAAGGTTACTTCACAATATACTATAAATAAAATAAAGCTCCAGACAATAATTGTATCATTACATATAATCATTTTAAGCTATAAAATTTAAAATATCTTATAAAATTTATTTTCGACAAATTAATTAAATATTCCGAATTAAAATGAAATTTTAGATATTTTCAACGAATTCCCTAAATGCAAACTCATTTTCTTTTATTTTAACAGGGAATTGTATAATTAAAGGTAACAGAAATACCTTACTCAAAAAATCAAAGTCCAACTCAGAGGTTCAAACAAAATATATCAAAATAAACTGAGCTCAGTGCAATTTTTATTTATTAACCTTTGCCAACAAAGTAACTTATATCTATAAATGTAATTTTATGAAAATCGGTCTTATAACATAAATATAATACTAAATAACACATAAAGTCACAGTTCAGAATCCTTTTTCTCATCTTCTATGTTGATTGTCTCCTATATATCAATCTTGGAATAATTCTATGTCCAAAATATTACTACAATATTAAATAAGTGTATTTTCATCTGTAATAAGATTGTGGGAAAATAAAAATGATACGGCAAGACCGATTGTTTAGAAACAGACATTTGACAAGATTGTAGAAATTTGTTTTTTGGGTTGCCGAGCGAATTTAAACCAAATAAAATTACCTGACATCTGTGGAATTTTCGAAAAATTTATCTAGTAATCCTAGTTAATAGAGCACATTCAATCCATATTTAGCTACTAGGTCACGAGAATTTTTGATATTTACGCCTTCACCCAAGCACATCTAAATAATAATGTAACGAAAAAGGCTTTAAAAAACTCTGTATCAATAATTTCTTACAAAAGCTTATATTGTTCCCAATCATAAGACTGCGTAGTGTTGTTCATTCTCAAGGAACTCAGTATATTGTACTTCTAAGTTTAAAAGGTGACCTAATTTTAAGATTTGTTGGAATTGGCATCATCCTGAAAATAGACTATAAAAATACACTTGATATCATAAAAACTAATTTAAATTACCTCTGACATGCCTTGTACTTTACCAATAAGACCGTTGTCAAAATCTACCACATTGTCAAACATTCTATCAATCATATCGAAAATAGTCTACAATTTTGTTTTCCTATTTTTATTTTTGGACTTTGTTGGTTGCTGGAGAGGAGTTTTAGAGTTTTCTTGCTGTTTGTGTGTTTACCCTTCAATCTCAGGAATATTCACTAAACCAGGTAACATTTTCAGAAGCGATCCTTTTTCGATCTTCCTGATCCAGCGACTTCTAAATCATCAACCGTGCATTTTGTTGTAAATGATTTCTTATGGGCTGGCCCAGACTATCTCCAAGTTAACCTCCAAATTACGTTTTTGAGCAGCTTCATACACAATAAAAATGGGTAATTTTATCATTTGATTTTGTTCTTTGCAATTACCTGAAATAAAGGTAAGTTATCTAATCATCATTTTCTATAATAAATTGTCTACTCATTGCTTCAAATGAGAACTCCTCCTTGTTTTGTTAATATAATTTAGAGCTTGCAATGCAGCTTCATTACGAGCATTTTTTATCGTTTGAGCCTCTCCATAAAATTTGACGTCGTTGACGTTAAAATGGACTTTGAAAGGTCCCTTCGTGTCAGAATCATTTCTTCTAACATGAAGAGTATCATTAAAATGAACCGTGTCATTCAGTTTATGCAAATAAGATTTTTTCTCTGAAATGTCTGGTGATGCAGTCTTGCCTTCTATTTGTTCCTAAAAGGCACCTTATGAATATGAATATGAATTGAATAAATATTGAATACCAAAATATCATTAATTATAGAGTATTGTACAGACATCCCTACCTTTAATGCTAAATTGTTTAGTAAAGCTACAGGTGTTTCTTCAGGTTCTTTTCACTCTTTTTGATCTTCAAAGAATGATGTTGATATTCTGTATTTTTCAGAGCCCTCTGTGCAGCTTTCCTTTGAGCATTCTTCAAGCTTTTACCATCCACTGCTTAATTTTCATTTCCTAAATAGAAAGCGATGGTAAAACCTGTATTGTGAGGTCAATGAAATTTTTGATATATAATTGCATCTAATAATTTCACATTAATATACCTCTTCGTTAATTAATTCATATGAAAATGTAATATCATTACATTTAGCAATTCGTGACTAGAACTTAATGAGGATTTGTCTTCTGCTGGTTCACTAGTCAAACCTAAAACTCGGTTTGTTTCTGGCACAGAGGGATTATTTTTCCACGTTTCCGAATAAAGATACCACGATGAGGTATCTATTATTCTTCAAAGTTAAAAGCGTCCCAGATATAGATCCTTTTATACCAGTGAATTAACTATAAACATTGCTATTTACCAACAATAGAGTCCCTGTCGCCAAAAATATTTTTATATCATTTAATAACAATCCATAACTTAAGCTTAACAAGGAAAATAATAGTAGTATACAATTAAAGCAAATCATACTCAAATAATATAAAGAGAAAACATATATAACCGGGGAAACACACTAGAACTAACCTTAACATAATAATATAGAGCTGTAGGGGGTAAAAAAAATTTCGATATTCTTGATAAAAACTATCGATATTATTAGTAAAAATATAGATAATTTTGGCTAATCTATTGATTTGGTTTATATTGGTTTATTTTTTTTAATACCGTAGTTATTGCACTAAAGATTTCGGTATTTTTTTTCCTCCCATATATTGATTTTTTAAAATTATTTTCTATCGATATGTTTTCTGGCCGCGGACATATTTAAAAATATCAATTAACATATTAAAATACAATAAAATATTTGTGGGGTATTATTCCATTTCATAGAAAAATTCCATTCTTTTTTACAGATCCACAGAACATTCAAATATAAAAGTAATACTACTTCGTTTAAAATTAAATTATAAATTGCATGTTATTGCATGTAATTATTATAATACTATACAGTAATTTTTTTTTCTTGTCTTTTTTAAAGTTAGTTTATTATTAAGCCTACTGACTGGCGAGTGGCCAACTTAGAAATTATCCCAGAAGACATCCCGTCTTACCCAGCCTGGTTACTGGCGTGACTGGGATCATTTTCCTTGTCGGATTTTGTACTCTTACCTAAGGGCATTCACAAACATCACAAATTTACTTACATGCCCCAGCAGAATTCGAACTCGCGACTATCGCAACAGGGGGACCATCCTGTCGCCTTTACTACTGCGGCAACTAAGCCAGCTATTAAATCGTTTATCATGAAAAAATATTTTATAAAATAAATAAACTTTTTTATAACTATTAATTTGTGATATGTATGGTTGCAGAATGTATGAGCAAATTTAAAAAATTCCCTTATTTCTCATATGATTTATCTACCAAATACTTCATTATAATGAATCAAAAATTATGGATAAATGATACAGGGTTTTGTAGAAGGGTCGGGGTCAGGATATAATGAGTCAAGTAATAAGGGGTCAAGTTAATGGTAGGTTTTATCAGGATAAACGATATAAATGTGCATGTATTTTGATTTTGTTGATTTGACATTTAGCATGATTTTTTTATTATTGAAATTCACGCCATTTCCTTTAGCTTGTAGGATTGGTTGCATATATCACTTTAATTCTCAACTCCCCACTCTAAACGTTTTTTCCGCTCTATTCTAGGTTTTATTTGAATTAAATATTGGGTTTATTTTGTGTTATGTCAGTTCTATTGCTGCTTTTTAACGTTATTATTCGGTTTCTTTAATAATAACAGGATAACAGTGCATTTAATTTGATTTGTGCTTTTAATGTGAAGATTTATGGTTTTTATATGAAAAAAATCAAAATACCGTGGGGTAAGGTAATGCTCTAGAACTGATTTTGTTTATAATGTATTTTTAATGTGCAGGAATGGTTGATGGTGAACTGAAATCTTGATTCTTGATGTATTGAAACATTTTCGTACCACCGATCAAATCACCTTCAGAGACAGTAGTGTTGTATATTTTAATTGTTATGATAATATTTTACGTATATCAAATTACTAGAAGAAATTAAACTAAAAGTTTTTAATATACGAACAGTTTTTACTTCATTGAATATTCCATATTTATGTTTATTATATAAAAGGGAAGAATAAGAATATATATGTATATTTGCTTTTAGGTGCGCTGATTGTTATTCTACAATTTTAAAAATAATCTCACTTATGACGCCTTTGTTATAATGTATAAATTTTAAATTTTTCAATACTTAGGTTTTATTAAATGGAATTTGAAAATGGTTAGTAAGTGTTAGCTCATGATATATTTTGCGTATACTTTAATATGCAGACGTAAATTACTTCAATGATTATTATAAATCAAATATATTTTCGGGCATATATTGAAGATATTTTTAAGACAAATGTTAGTAACATCATTTTTAAATTACTCACTTAACTTTATTATGGGAGAAACATGATTAACTTAAAAAATAGTGGTCGAATCGACTGTTTTTATTCGATAGTTACCAACACTAATTCAATTTTAGTTGGGGCAGTAAGGAAATGCACTTTTTTATTAGAACATAATTAGCGTTGGGAACTATGGCTAATCAGTCGCTAGTTTCGGTTCGACTGATTGTATTACTTTTTACTATCGACTGTTTTTGAGTCGTGTACTTTTAGTTACTATTTTCGGTTCTACTAGTTTCATTCGACTGCTTTTTAACGTTCTGACTCTGTCGTCCTAGGCGCGACCTTGACAAAAATGTATACCGAATTTATGCTTTCCTAGATTTATATATAATATATTTAGTTTTATGATTTTTTTGGTAGTTTGCTTCTAAATAAAAATATATTGTATATTAATATAGCAACACTTTGGAACGATATTTTTCAAGATTGTTAATGTAATAGGGTAAAAAATTAAAATTGTGAATGACAAATAAGTAATAGGTAATATTTCTTTTGATTGACTTTTTGGTGTGTATCTAACACCCTCGGTTTTTGTTAGAAAATATTTCTGTCCGATAATAAATAAAGCATTAATTTTATTTTAAAAAGCTCTAGTAGTTATTGTGCGATCATTTTTAATTCATGGTTATTGTAATACATGTTATATATCACATAGTAATACATGTTTAGTTTAAGTTGTATTGTATTGTTTATATGTATTTAGTATATTGTTTAAAAATAGCAATTCATCTCAGAACATTCAAATATAAAAGTAACTCCACTTCCTTTAAAATGTAAGTATTATAGAATTATTAATAGTATTCAGTAATGTTTTTTTTTTCTTTTTTAAAGTTAGTACGTGAAGGAATACGTCTCGCGTATACTAAGGTTGTAAAATATAAGCAAATATTAAATTAATTGCTCCAAGCAATTATATCCGTCCTTTCCTCTCTTACAATTTATATAGGAAAGGGATCGAACATACTCGTCTGACATTAAGAATTAAAATAAAAAGCCAAGCCGTGCATTAGATTTTGCATATTTTGTAGTGGTTAGTAGGCATGTTGGCCACAAAAAATATCGATATGTCGAAGGAAAAAATATCCATATTTTTTGCAATAAGTATAAGATATATCGATATTTTACAAAAAAATGTATGTATATTTTTAATTGAAAATAAACGTAGTCAAATATTAGCCTAAAAAATATTTTTTTCTAAAACTCTTAAGGAATAACGGTATTTTTGATAAACCATTAAAATTAAGTACCAGAATTCACTAAACGTTTAAAAGTAAGTTCCGATTTGAAAGTTTTTTTTAATTGTACTTAATCTTCTGAAATTATATCATCTAAAAAATATCGATATATCGACAAAAAAATATCGATATTTTTTCTGCATCCCTAGCGGCTAGTTATTTAAATTTTTGTGTTGATAGTGCTGTATGGAGATAGCTGATACACGATTTTAAAGTTCTTCAAGTCGTAAAAATGTCGAAGAAGCGAAGATCAGTTAGCGGGTCTCAAAAAACCAAATCACAGACTGATCCAGACGTACCGGATCAAAATACAGAAAATATAATCAATGATGTAGTCAGGTACATTATTCTTAAAGCTGACGAAAATTCATTTTATACCAGATCCGAATTAAATCAAAATGTAATTCACAAAAAGGGCCAATGCGTGGATAGTGTTATACAACAAGCAATTAAGGTTCTGGAAAATGTTGGTATTATTATTGTTATATGGATGTTGTTGATATTGTTTTGCATACATTTTTAGGTATATGGTTACACACTTACTGAATATGATGATGTAAAAATGAAAAAAAAAATTTATTTTTTAATTAGTATGTTGCCTCCTGTAAATTATTCCGATGAAGAGGAAGAATGTGTTTCTAGTTATGAAACTGGTTCAAATGTACCAAATGCTGCTCACAAGATACTGACTCTATTAATTTTATCCCATATATTTATGACAAACGCGCCAGTATCAGACAGTGAGCTCTACGATACCATTCCTTTATTGTTTTTATATTGTTGATTTATTATTTCAGAATCCCTTTATAGTTTCCTGAAGTCCTTGGATATTGATGTAGAAGTTGAGCATCCATTTTTCGGTAAAGTCAAAGAATATATAAGAGAAACCTTGATAAAGAATTATTACCTTCACTGTGAGTTTGATGAGAAAACGAAAATACAAACTTTCCAATGGGGGATTCGAGCTGAAATTGAAATCTCAAAGATGAAGGTTTTACAGTTCGTGTGTGAGGTAACTATTTCAGTTGACTTATAAGCACATTGTCAGGTTATTATTGATTTACAGATGTATGGAAATAAGCAACCAAAAGACTGGCCAGAACATTACAGAGCGGCCGAGAATCAGTTCAAAGAAAGAGAAGAGCTAAAGGAAGAAACAAGGGATGAATCAAGCTAGTCACCGATACTGGTAGAACTACAATATAAAGTTTATTTGTATACAAAAATTGTATCTTCTTAACTAATACAATATAAATAAAAAGATATAGGAAAATGTTAAATCTCATTGGTCCTTACATTGCGTTGTAAGCTGGGCCGCGACCTCCTTCTGGGACCACCCAGTTATTCTGGCTGGGGTCCTTGATGTTGCACGTCTTACGGTGGATGGCCCTCTCCAGAATCGAGTGGCACAAACTCATACACACCAGCGGGACAATAACAATCTTCGAGTCCGTCGAAGATGCCTAAGTTTCGTTTGACAGGATTTTGCGAGTTTAAAGTGTTGCATAACATAATTTGTGTTATACACTATATGTACGCTTTTAGTTGACTTTAAAAGATTCCAGTTGTGTTTTGATGACATTTGGGTGATTATTTTATGAACTTTTAAACAATTCATTAATAAAAAAAACTTATTTTTGTGTAATGCTCTAATTTTTCATTAGGTACAATCCTTTTAACTAACTTTCGGCAAGGTAATAAAACCCGTGGCAAAGCTACTACTAAGCATCCTCCAGGAAAAGTGAGATTGGGGATACTGTGAAAACTGCCGGTGCCCTGGTGAGATCCTATTGCCGTCTTCGAAGTGATGCTTTATGAACGGATGGTGTTTGAACCTGCGAAGAAACGAACATTACCGCATTACCGATCTTTGGATATTCAGTACTTTTGGAATTCCTTGTACGGGCTCAGGTACAGATTGATGTAATCCAAACCCGACGGCGATCAGGGATACCTCGTCGTTAAATGATACAGAAAGGATCCTCCGTAGGTGTTCTTATCCAAGGGCCAGCCGATGGTGTGCTCCGCGCATCCGGTTTATGTTTGAATCATTCGTCGCGATATCTTTAACGCTCCCGTCATCGTTGTACAGGACTTCGGAAGGTGCATAACCCGGGCCCACGGCCTCAGCTTGCTCTCCCAACCACTGAATAACGTGTCCCAGCGGGACGATATAGTTCCCGTGATTAAACATCGGAGTTCCTGACGAAATATCATTTATTCAATATATAAATCGATTTAAGACAAAGAATCCAACCTGGCAGGGCTGGTACCGGAATCCTACCGGTGCTAGTTAATAGACCGAACTTATCCTCCGTTAGGGGAGTGTTCAGAGGCGCGCCCTTCTCTTTCCAGTCCCATTTATGGGGCCTTCTCGACGATGATTACCTAAAAATCTATGTTCCGTATAGACCACCGATCAAGTGTGCTATGACTTCGATTCCACCGACCCTGATTTTCTTCCCTTCCGCGTCCAACAGTTGTTTGGCTCGTATAGTCGCGCTTATTCCAGTTGCACCATCGCCGACTATCAGAATATCAGTTTACATCTAGAATGTGTAATTTAAGAAAAATTAATCCTTTCAAGGTAAGTAATAATTTTAGCATGACATGTCAGACAGAAATTGTGAAGAATATATATTATAAATTTAAATAGTGTAGATACTTAAAGTGGTAGAAAAAAATAGTGTTTTAAGCTGGGCATATATTTTTTCAGACTATTGAAGAAGAATTAACAGACTGTAACAGGAATAAAGCCAAAGCCAAGTCTCTTTGAAACAATTTTTTTGTTTTAATACGGACAAATTCTATGCATATTTATAATCAGACTTATAGACAGACAGGTAAAATAATAAAAATGATATCAATAAAATAATTGGTTATATAATGTTTAATTCATAATAATATATATTGTACAATTTTCTTAATATGTCACTCAAATTACCAATATTAATCTACGGGATAACGATGTCTTCTTTTCTTACTTAAATGGTAGTTGTTAAAAATAGAACCTTTTTTATTTATTATTATAGCAATAATATAGAATAAATTATGTTTTAATGAAAAAACAGCTGAATCATAGTGCATTTTATATTAAAATTACCTTTCCATCTTGGATCTTCTTCTCTTGGATGAATGAAATATAGTGTGTTATCTTAGAAAATTGATCCGAATATATTCCTATTTAACCCAACTGCTGGACTAGAAAATATGATTAGTTATATTTAAGAGTTCAAAGGTTACTTCACAATATACTATAAATAAAATAAAGCTCCAGACAATAATTGTATCATTACATATAATCATTTTAAGCTATAAAATTTAAAATATCTTATAAAATTTATTTTCGACAAATTAATTAAATATTCCGAATTAAAATGAAATTTTAGATATTTTCAACGAATTCCCTAAATGCAAACTCATTTTCTTTTATTTTAACAGGGAATTGTATAATTAAAGGTAACAGAAATACCTTACTCAAAAAATCAAAGTCCAACTCAGAGGTTCAAACAAAATATATCAAAATAAACTGAGCTCAGTGCAATTTTTATTTATTAACCTTTGCCAACAAAGTAACTTATATCTATAAATGTAATTTTATGAAAATCGGTCTTATAACATAAATATAATACTAAATAACACATAAAGTCACAGTTCAGAATCCTTTTTCTCATCTTCTATGTTGATTGTCTCCTATATATCAATCTTGGAATAATTCTATGTCCAAAATATTACTACAATATTAAATAAGTGTATTTTCATCTGTAATAAGATTGTGGGAAAATAAAAATGATACGGCAAGACCGATTGTTTAGAAACAGACATTTGACAAGATTGTAGAAATTTGTTTTTTGGGTTGCCGAGCGAATTTAAACCAAATAAAATTACCTGACATCTGTGGAATTTTCGAAAAATTTATCTAGTAATCCTAGTTAATAGAGCACATTCAATCCATATTTAGCTACTAGGTCACGAGAATTTTTGATATTTACGCCTTCACCCAAGCACATCTAAATAATAATGTAAGGAAAAAGGCTTTAAAAAACTCTGTATCAATAATTTCTTACAAAAGCTTATATTGTTCCCAATCATAAGACTGCGTAGTGTTGTTCATTCTCAAGGAACTCAGTATATTGTACTTCTAAGTTTAAAAGGTGACCTAATTTTAAGATTTGTTGGAATTGGCATCATCCTGAAAATAGACTATAAAAATACACTTGATATCATAAAAACTAATTTAAATTACCTCTGACATGCCTTGTACTTTACCAATAAGACCGTTGTCAAAATCTACCACATTGTCAAACATTCTATCAATCATATCGAAAATAGTCTACAATTTTGTTTTTCTATTTTTATTTTTGGACTTTGTTGGTTGCTGGAGAGGAGTTTTAGAGTTTTCTTGCTGTTTGTGTGTTTACCCTTCAATCCAGGAATATTCACTAAACCAGGTAACATTTTCAGAAGCGATCCTTTTTCGATCTTCCTGATCCAGCGACTTCTAAATCATCAACCGTGCATTTTGTTGTAAATGATTTCTTATGGGCTGGCCCAGACTATCTCCAAGTTAACCTCCAAATTACGTTTTTGAGCAGCTTCATACACAATAAAAATGGGTAATTTTATCATTTGATTTTGTTCTTTGCAATTACCTGAAATAAAGGTAAGTTATCTAATCATCATTTTCTATAATAAATTGTCTACCCATTGCTTCAAATGAGAACTCCTCCTTGTTTTGTTAATATAATTTAGAGCTTGCAATGCAGCTTCATTACGAGCATTTTTTATCGTTTGCGCCTCTCCATAAAATTTGACGTCGTTGACGTTAAAATGGACTTTGAAAGGTCCCTTCGTGTCAGAATCATTTCTTCTAACATGAAGAGTATCATTAAAATGAACCGTGTCATTCATTTTATGCAAATAAGATTTTTTCTCTGAAATGTCTGGTGATGCAGTCTTGCCTTCTATTTGTTCCTAAAAGGCACCTTATTTATATGTCTATATTTAACTAAACAATATTGAATACCAAAATATCATTAATTATAGAGTATTGTACAGACATCCCTACCTTTAATGCTAAATTGTTTAGTAAAGCTACAGGTGTTTCTTCAGGTTCTTTTCACTCTTTTTGATCTTCAAAGAATGATGTTGATATTCTGTATTTTTCAGAGCCCTCTGTGCAGCTTTCCTTTGAGCATTCTTCAAGCTTTTATCATCCACTGCTTAATTTTCATTTCCTAAATAGAAAGCGATGGTAAAAACTGTATTGTGCAGAGGTCAATGAAATTTTTGATATATAATTGCATCTAATAATTTCACATTAATATACCTCTTCGTTAATTAATTCATATGAAAATGTAATATCATTACATTCAGCAATTCGTGACTAGAACTTAATGCGGATTTGTCTTCTGCTGGTTCACTAGTCAAACCTAAAACTCGGTTTGTTTCTGGCACAGAGGGATTATTTTTCCACGTTTCCGAATAAAGATACCACGATGAGGTATCTATTATTCTTCAAAGTTAAAAGCGTCCCAGATATAGATCCTTTTATACCAGTGAATTAACTATAAACATTGCTATTTACCAACAATAGAGTCCCTGTCGCCAAAAATATTTTTATATCATTTAATAACAATCCATAACTTAAGCTTAACAAGGAAAATAATAGTAGTATACAATTAAAGCAAATCATACTCAAATAATATAAAGAGAAAACATATATAACCGGGGAAACACACTAGAACTAACCTTAACATAATAATATAGAGCTGTAGGGGGTAAAAAAAATTTCGACATTCTTGATAAAAACTATCGATATTATTAGTAAAAATATAGATAATTTTGGCTAATCTATTGATTTGGTTTATATTGGTTTATTTTTTTTAATACCGTAGTTATTGCACTAAAGATTTCGGTATTTTTTTTCCTCCCATATATTGATTTTTTTTAATTATTTTCTATCGATATGTTTTCTGGCCGCGGACATATTTAAAAATATCAATTAACATATTAAAATACAATAAAATATTTGTGGGGTATTATTCCATTTCATAGAAAAATTCCATTCGTTTTTACAGATCCACAGAACATTCAAATATAAAAGTAATACTACTTCGTTTAAAATTAAATTATAAATTGCATGTTATTGCATGTAATTATTATAATACTATACAGTAATTTTTTTTTCTTGTCTTTTTTAAAGTTAGTTTATTATTAAGCCTATTGACTGGCGAGTTATTATTAAGCCTATTGACTTAGAAATTATCCCAGAAGACATCCCGTCTTACCCAGCCTGGTTACTGGCGTGACTGGGATCATTTTCCTTGTCGGATTTTGTACTCTTATCTAAGGGCATTCACAAACATCACAAATTTACTTACATGCCCCAGCAGAATTCGAACTCGCGACTATCGCAACAGGGGGACCATCCTGTCGCCTTTACTACTGCGGCAACTAAGCCAGCTATTAAATCGTTTATCATGAAAAAATATTTTATAAAATAAATAAACTTTTTTATAACTATTAATTTGTGATATGTATGGTTGCAGAATGTATGAGCAAATTTAAAAAATTCCCTTATTTCTCATATGATTTATCTACCAAATACTTCATTATAATGAATCAAAAATTATGGATAAATGATACAGGGTTTTGTAGAAGGGTCGGGGTCAGGATATAATGAGTCAAGTAATAAGGGGTCAAGTTAATGGTAGGTTTTATCAGGATAAACGATATAAATGTGCATGTATTTTGATTTTGTTGATTTGACATTTAGCATGATTTTTTTATTATTGAAATTCACGCCATTTCCTTTAGCTTGTAGGATTGGTTGCATATATCACTTTAATTCTCAACTCCCCACTCTAAACGTTTTTTCCGCTCTATTCTAGGTTTTATTTGAATTAAATATTGGGTTTATTTTGTGTTATGTCAGTTCTATTGCTGCTTTTTAACGTTATTATTCGGTTTCTTTAATAATAACAGGATAACAGTGCATTTAATTTGATTTGTGCTTTTAATGTGAAGATTTATGGTTTTTATATGAAAAAAATCAAAATACCGTGGGGTAAGGTAATGCTCTAAAACTGATTTTGTTTATAATGTATTTTTAATGTGCAGGAATGGTTGATGGTGAACTGAAATCTTGATTCTTGATGTATTGAAACATTTTCGTACCACCGATCAAATCACCTTCAGAGACAGTATTGTTGTATATTTTAATTGTTATGATAATATTTTACGTATATCAAATTACTAGAAGAAATTAAACTAAAAGTTTTTAATATACGAACAGTTTTTACTTCATTGAATATTCCATATTTATGTTTATTATATAAAAGGGAAGAATAAGAATATATATGTATATTTGCTTTTAGGTGCGCTGATTGTTATTCTACAATTTTAAAAATAATCTCACTTATGACGCCTTTGTTATAATGTATAAATTTTAAATTTTTCAATACTTAGGTTTTATTAAATGGAATTTGAAAATGGTTAGTAAGTGTTAGCTCATGATATATTTTGCGTATACTTTAATATGCAGACGTAAATTACTTCAATGATTATTATAAATCAAATATATTTTCGGGCATATATTGAAAATATTTTTAAGACAAATGTTAGTAACATCATTTTTAAATTACTCACTTAACTTTATTATGGGAGAAACATGATTAACTTAAAAAATAGTGGTCGAATCGACTGTTTTTATTCGATAGTTACCAACACTAATTCAATTTTAGTTGGGGCAGTAAGGAAATGCACTTTTTTATTAGAACATAATTAGCGTTGGGAACTATGGCTAATCAGTCGCTAGTTTCGGTTCGACTGATTGTATTACTTTTTACTATCGACTGTTTTTGAGTCGTGTACTTTTAGTTACTATTTTCGGTTCTACTAGTTTCATTCGACTGCTTTTTAACGTTCTTACTCTGTCGTCCTAGGCGCGACCTTGACAAAAATGTATACCGAATTTATGCTTTCCTAGATTTATATATAATATATTTAGTTTTATGATTTTTTTGGTAGTTTGCTTCTAAATAAAAATATATTGTATATTAATATAGCAACACTTTGGAACGATATTTTTCAAGATTGTTAATGTAATAGGGTAAAAAATTAAAATTGTGAATGACAAATAAGTAATAGGTAATATTTCTTTTGATTGACTTTTTGGTGTGTATCTAACACCCTCGGTTTTTGTTAGAAAATATTTCTGTCCGATAATAAATAAAGCATTAATTTTATTTTAAAAAGCTCTAGTAGTTATTGTGCGATCATTTTTAATTCATGGTTATTGTAATACATGTTATATATCACATAGTAATACATGTTTAGTTTAAGTTGTATTGTATTGTTTATATTTATTTAGTATATTGTTTAAAAATAGCAATTCATCTCAGAACATTCAAATATAAAAGTAACTCCACTTCCTTTAAAATGTAAGTATTATAGATATATTAATAGTATTCAGTAATGTTTTTCTTTTTCTTTTTTAAAGTTAGTACGTGAAGGAATACGTCTCGCGTATACTAAGGTTGTAAAATATAAGCAAATATTAAATTAATTGCTCCAAGCAATTATATCCGTCCTTTCCTCTCTTACAATTTATATAGGAAAGGGATCGAACATACTCGTCTGACATTAAGAATTAAAATAAAAAGCCAAGCCGTGCATTAGATTTTGCATATTTTGTAGTGGTTAGTAGGCATGTTGGCCACAAAAAATATCGATATGTCGAAGGAAAAAATATATATATTTTTTGCAATAAGTATAAGATATATCGATATTTTACAAAAAAATGTATGTATATTTTTAATTGAAAATAAACGTAGTCAAATATTAGCCTAAAAAATATTTTTTTCTAAAACTCTTAAGGAATAACGGTATTTTTGATAAACCATTAAAATTAAGTACCAGAATTCACTAAACGTTTAAAAGTAAGTTCCGATTTGAAAGTTTTTTTTAATTGTACTTAATCTTCTGAAATTATATCATCTAAAAAATATCGATATATCGACAAAAAAATATCGATATTTTTTCTGCATCCCTAGCGGCTAGTTATTTAAATTTTTGTGTTGATAGTGCTGTATGGAGATAGCTGATACACGATTTTAAAGTTCTTCAAGTCGTAAAAATGTCGAAGAAGCGAAGATCAGTTAGCGGGTCTCAAAAAACCAAATCACAGACTGATCCAGACGTACCGGATCAAAATACAGAAAATATAATCAATGATGTAGTCAGGTACATTATTCTTAAAGCTGACGAAAATTCATTTTATACCAGATCCGAATTAAATCAAAATGTAATTCACAAAAAGGGCCAATGCGTGGATAGTGTTATACAACAAGCAATTAAGGTTCTGGAAAATGTTGGTATTATTATTGTTATATGGATGTTGTTGATATTGTTTTGCATACATTTTTAGGTATATGGTTACACACTTACTGAATATGATGATGTAAAAATGAAAAAAAATTTTTATTTTTTAATTAGTATGTTGCCTCCTGTAAATTATTCCGATGAAGAGGAAGAATGTGTTTCTAGTTATGAAACTGGTTCAAATGTACCAAATGCTGCTCACAAGATACTGACTCTATTAATTTTATCCCATATATTTATGACAAACGCGCCAGTATCAGACAGTGAGCTCTACGATACCATTCCTTTATTGTTTTTATATTGTTGATTTATTATTTCAGAATCCCTTTATAGTTTCCTGAAGTCCTTGGATATTGATGTAGAAGTTGAGCATCCATTTTTCGGTAAAGTCAAAGAATATATAAGAGAAACCTTGATAAAGAATTATTACCTTCACTGTGAGTTTGATGAGAAAACGAAAATACAAACTTTCCAATGGGGGATTCGAGCTGAAATTGAAATCTCAAAGATGAAGGTTTTACAGTTCGTGTGTGAGGTAACTATTTCAGTTGACTTATAAGCACATTGTCAGGTTATTATTGATTTACAGATGTATGGAAATAAGCAACCAAAAGACTGGCCAGAACATTACAGAGCGGCCGAGAATCAGTTCAAAGAAAGAGAAGAGCTAAAGGAAGAAACAAGGGATGAATCAAGCTAGTCACCGATACTGGTAGAACTACAATATAAAGTTTATTTGTATACAAAAATTGTATCTTCTTAACTAATACAATATAAATAAAAAGATATAGGAAAATGTTAAATCTCATTGGTCCTTACATTGCGTTGTAAGCTGGGCCGCGACCTCCTTCTGGGACCACCCAGTTATTCTGGCTGGGGTCCTTGATGTTGCACGTCTTACGGTGGATGGCCCTCTCCAGAATCGAGTGGCACAAACTCATACACACCAGCGGGACAATAACAATCTTCGAGTCCGTCGAAGATGCCTAAGTTTCGTTTGACAGGATTTTGCGAGTTTAAAGTGTTGCATAACATAATTTGTGTTATACACTATATGTACGCTTTTAGTTGACTTTAAAAGATTCCAGTTGTGTTTTGATGACATTTGGGTGATTATTTTATGAACTTTTAAACAATTCATTAATAAAAAAAACTTATTTTTGTGTAATGCTCTAATTTTTCATTAGGTACAATCCTTTTAACTAACTTTCGGCAAGGTAATAAAACCCGTGGCAAAGCTACTACTAAGCATCCTCCAGGAAAAGTGAGATTGGGGATACTGTGAAAACTGCCGGTGCCCTGGTGAGATCCTATTGCCGTCTTCGAAGTGATGCTTTATGAACGGATGGTGTTTGAACCTGCGAAGAAACGAACATTACCGCATTACCGATCTTTGGATATTCAGTACTTTTGGAATTCCTTGTACGGGCTCAGGTACAGATCGATGTAATCCAAACCCGACTGCGATCAGGGATACCTCGTCGTTAAATGATACAGAAAGGATCCTCCGTAGGTGTTCTTATCCAAGGGCCAGCCGATGGTGTGCTCCGCGCATCCGGTTTATGTTTGAATCATTCGTCGCGATATCTTTAACGCTCCCGTCATCGTTGTACAGGACTTCGGAAGGTGCATAACCCGGGCCCACTGCCTCAGCTTGCTCTCCCAACCACTGAATAACGTGTCCCAGCGGGACGATATAGTTCCCGTGATTAAACATCGGAGTTCCTGACGAAATATCATTTATTCAATATATAAATCGATTTAAGACAAAGAATCCAACCTGGCAGGGCTGGTACCGGAATCCTACCGGTGCTAGTTAATAGACCGAACTTATCCTCCGTTAGGGGAGTGTTCAGAGGCGCGCCCTTCTCTTTCCAGTCCCATTTATGGGGCCTTCTCGACGATGATTACCTAAAAATCTATGTTCCGTATAGACCACCGATCAAGTGTGCTATGACTTCGATTCCACCGACCCTGATTTTCTTCCCTTCCGCGTCCAACAGTTGTTTGGCTCGTATAGTCGCGCTTATTCCAGTTGCACCATCGCCGACTATCAGAATATCAGTTTACATCTAGAATGTGTAATTTAAGAAAAATTAATCCTTTCAAGGTAAGTAATAATTTTAGCATGACATGTCAGACAGAAATTGTGAAGAATATATATTATAAATTTAAATAGTGTAGATACTTAAAGTGGTAGAAAAAAATAGTGTTTTAAGCTGGGCATATATTTTTTCAGACTATTGAAGAAGAATTAACAGACTGTAACAGGAATAAAGCCAAAGCCAAGTCTCTTTGAAACAATTTTTTTGTTTTAATACGGACAAATTCTATGCATATTTATAATCAGACTTATAGACAGACAGGTAAAATAATAAAAATGATATCAATAAAATAATTGGTTATATAATGTTTAATTCATAATAATATATATTGTACAATTTTCTTAATATGTCACTCAAATTACCAATATTAATCTACGGGATAACGATGTCTTCTTTTCTTACTTAAATGGTAGTTGTTAAAAATAGAACCTTTTTTATTTATTATTATAGCAATAATATAGAATAAATTATGTTTTAATGAAAAAACAGCTGAATCATAGTGCATTTTATATTAAAATTACCTTTCCATCTTGGATCTTCTTCTCTTGGATGAATGAAATATAGTGTGTTATCTTAGAAAATTGATCCGAATATATTCCTATTTAACCCAACTGCTGGACTAGAAAATATGATTAGTTATATTTAAGAGTTCAAAGGTTACTTCACAATATACTATAAATAAAATAAAGCTCCAGACAATAATTGTATCATTACATATAATCATTTTAAGCTATAAAATTTAAAATATCTTATAAAATTTATTTTCGACAAATTAATTAAATATTCCGAATTAAAATGAAATTTTAGATATTTTCAACGAATTCCCTAAATGCAAACTCATTTTCTTTTATTTTAACAGGGAATTGTATAATTAAAGGTAACAGAAATACCTTACTCAAAAAATCAAAGTCCAACTCAGAGGTTCAAACAAAATATATCAAAATAAACTGAGCTCAGTGCAATTTTTATTTATTAACCTTTGCCAACAAAGTAACTTATATCTATAAATGTAATTTTATGAAAATCGGTCTTATAACATAAATATAATACTAAATAACACATAAAGTCACAGTTCAGAATCCTTTTTCTCATCTTCTATGTTGATTGTCTCCTATATATCAATCTTGGAATAATTCTATGTCCAAAATATTACTACAATATTAAATAAGTGTATTTTCATCTGTAATAAGATTGTGGGAAAATAAAAATGATACGGCAAGACCGATTGTTTAGAAACAGACATTTGACAAGATTGTAGAAATTTGTTTTTTGGGTTGCCGAGCGAATTTAAACCAAATAAAATTACCTGACATCTGTGGAATTTTCGAAAAATTTATCTAGTAATCCTAGTTAATAGAGCACATTCAATCCATATTTAGCTACTAGGTCACGAGAATTTTTGATATTTACGCCTTCACCCAAGCACATCTAAATAATAATGTAAGGAAAAAGGCTTTAAAAAACTCTGTATCAATAATTTCTTACAAAAGCTTATATTGTTCCCAATCATAAGACTGCGTAGTGTTGTTCATTCTCAAGGAACTCAGTATATTGTACTTCTAAGTTTAAAAGGTGACCTAATTTTAAGATTTGTTGGAATTGGCATCATCCTGAAAATAGACTATAAAAATACACTTGATATCATAAAAACTAATTTAAATTACCTCTGACATGCCTTGTACTTTACCAATAAGACCGTTGTCAAAATCTACCACATTGTCAAACATTCTATCAATCATATCGAAAATAGTCTACAATTTTGTTTTCCTATTTTTATTTTTGGACTTTGTTGGTTGCTGGAGAGGAGTTTTAGAGTTTTCTTGCTGTTTGTGTGTTTACCCTTCAATCCAGGAATATTCACTAAACCAGGTAACATTTTCAGAAGCGATCCTTTTTCGATCTTCCTGATCCAGCGACTTCTAAATCATCAACCGTGCATTTTGTTGTAAATGATTTCTTATGGGCTGGCCCAGACTATCTCCAAGTTAACCTCCAAATTACGTTTTTGAGCAGCTTCATACACAATAAAAATGGGTAATTTTATCATTTGATTTTGTTCTTTGCAATTACCTGAAATAAAGGTAAGTTATCTAATCATCATTTTCTATAATAAATTGTCTACCCATTGCTTCAAATGAGAACTCCTCCTTGTTTTGTTAATATAATTTAGAGCTTGCAATGCAGCTTCATTACGAGCATTTTTTATCGTTTGCGCCTCTCCATAAAATTTGACGTCGTTGACGTTAAAATGGACTTTGAAAGGTCCCTTCGTGTCAGAATCATTTCTTCTAACATGAAGAGTATCATTAAAATGAACCGTGTCATTCATTTTATGCAAATAAGATTTTTTCTCTGAAATGTCTGGTGATGCAGTCTTGCCTTCTATTTGTTCCTAAAAGGCACCTTATTTATATGTCTATATTTAACTAAACAATATTGAATACCAAAATATCATTAATTATAGAGTATTGTACAGACATCCCTACCTTTAATGCTAAATTGTTTAGTAAAGCTACAGGTGTTTCTTCAGGTTCTTTTCACTCTTTTTGATCTTCAAAGAATGATGTTGATATTCTGTATTTTTCAGAGCCCTCTGTGCAGCTTTCCTTTGAGCATTCTTCAAGCTTTTATCATCCACTGCTTAATTTTCATTTCCTAAATAGAAAGCGATGGTAAAAACTGTATTGTGCAGAGGTCAATGAAATTTTTGATATATAATTGCATCTAATAATTTCACATTAATATACCTCTTCGTTAATTAATTCATATGAAAATGTAATATCATTACATTCAGCAATTCGTGACTAGAACTTAATGCGGATTTGTCTTCTGCTGGTTCACTAGTCAAACCTAAAACTCGGTTTGTTTCTGGCACAGAGGGATTATTTTTCCACGTTTCCGAATAAAGATACCACGATGAGGTATCTATTATTCTTCAAAGTTAAAAGCGTCCCAGATATAGATCCTTTTATACCAGTGAATTAACTATAAACATTGCTATTTACCAACAATAGAGTCCCTGTCGCCAAAAATATTTTTATATCATTTAATAACAATCCATAACTTAAGCTTAACAAGGAAAATAATAGTAGTATACAATTAAAGCAAATCATACTCAAATAATATAAAGAGAAAACATATATAACCGGGGAAACACACTAGAACTAACCTTAACATAATAATATAGAGCTGTAGGGGGTAAAAAAAATTTCGACATTCTTGATAAAAACTATCGATATTATTAGTAAAAATATAGATAATTTTGGCTAATCTATTGATTTGGTTTATATTGGTTTATTTTTTTTAATACCGTAGTTATTGCACTAAAGATTTCGGTATTTTTTTTCCTCCCATATATTGATTTTTTTTAATTATTTTCTATCGATATGTTTTCTGGCCGCGGACATATTTAAAAATATCAATTAACATATTAAAATACAATAAAATATTTGTGGGGTATTATTCCATTTCATAGAAAAATTCCATTCGTTTTTACAGATCCACAGAACATTCAAATATAAAAGTAATACTACTTCGTTTAAAATTAAATTATAAATTGCATGTTATTGCATGTAATTATTATAATACTATACAGTAATTTTTTTTTCTTGTCTTTTTTAAAGTTAGTTTATTATTAAGCCTATTGACTGGCGAGTTATTATTAAGCCTATTGACTTAGAAATTATCCCAGAAGACATCCCGTCTTACCCAGCCTGGTTACTGGCGTGACTGGGATCATTTTCCTTGTCGGATTTTGTACTCTTATCTAAGGGCATTCACAAACATCACAAATTTACTTACATGCCCCAGCAGAATTCGAACTCGCGACTATCGCAACAGGGGGACCATCCTGTCGCCTTTACTACTGCGGCAACTAAGCCAGCTATTAAATCGTTTATCATGAAAAAATATTTTATAAAATAAATAAACTTTTTTATAACTATTAATTTGTGATATGTATGGTTGCAGAATGTATGAGCAAATTTAAAAAATTCCCTTATTTCTCATATGATTTATCTACCAAATACTTCATTATAATGAATCAAAAATTATGGATAAATGATACAGGGTTTTGTAGAAGGGTCGGGGTCAGGATATAATGAGTCAAGTAATAAGGGGTCAAGTTAATGGTAGGTTTTATCAGGATAAACGATATAAATGTGCATGTATTTTGATTTTGTTGATTTGACATTTAGCATGATTTTTTTATTATTGAAATTCACGCCATTTCCTTTAGCTTGTAGGATTGGTTGCATATATCACTTTAATTCTCAACTCCCCACTCTAAACGTTTTTTCCGCTCTATTCTAGGTTTTATTTGAATTAAATATTGGGTTTATTTTGTGTTATGTCAGTTCTATTGCTGCTTTTTAACGTTATTATTCAGTTTCTTTAATAATAACAGGATAACAGTGCATTTAATTTGATTTGTGCTTTTAATGTGAAGATTTATGGTTTTTATATGAAAAAAATCAAAATACCGTGGGGTAAGGTAATGCTCTAAAACTGATTTTGTTTATAATGTATTTTTAATATGCAGGAATGGTTGATGGTGAACTGAAATCTTGATTCTTGATGTATTGAAACATTTTCGTACCACCGATCAAATCACCTTCAGAGACAGTAGTGTTGTATATTTTAATTGTTATGATAATATTTTACGTATATCAAATTACTAGAAGAAATTAAACTAAAAGTTTTTAATATACGAACAGTTTTTACTTCATTGAATATTCCATATTTATGTTTATTATATAAAAGGGAAGAATAAGAATATATATGTATATTTGCTTTTAGGTGCGCTGATTGTTATTCTACAATTTTAAAAATAATCTCACTTATGACGCCTTTGTTATAATGTATAAATTTTAAATTTTTCAATACTTAGGTTTTATTAAATGGAATTTGAAAATGGTTAGTAAGTGTTAGCTCATGATATATTTTGCGTATACTTTAATATGCAGACGTAAATTACTTCAATGATTATTATAAATCAAATATATTTTCGGGCATATATTGAAGATATTTTTAAGACAAATGTTAGTAACATCATTTTTAAATTACTCACTTAACTTTATTATGGGAGAAACATGATTAACTTAAAAAATAGTGGTCGAATCGACTGTTTTTATTCGATAGTTACCAACACTAATTCAATTTTAGTTGGGGCAGTAAGGAAATGCACTTTTTTATTAGAACATAATTAGCGTTGGGAACTATGGCTAATCAGTCGCTAGTTTCGGTTCGACTGATTGTATTACTTTTTACTATCGATTGTTTTTGAGTCGTGTACTTTTAGTTACTATTTTCGGTTCTACTAGTTTCATTCGACTGCTTTTTAACGTTCTGACTCTGTCGTCCTAGGCGCGACCTTGACAAAAATGTATACCGAATATATGCTTTCCTAGATTTATATATAATATATTTAGTTTTATGATTTTTTTGGTAGTTTGCTTCTAAATAAAAATATATTGTATATTAATATAGCAACACTTTGGAACGATATTTTTCAAGATTGTTAATGTAATAGGGTAAAAAATTAAAATTGTGAATGACAAATAAGTAATAGGTAATATTTCTTTTGATTGACTTTTTGGTGTGTATCTAACACCCTCGGTTTTTGTTAGAAAATATTTCTGTCCGATAATAAATAAAGCATTAATTTTATTTTAAAAAGCTCTAGTAGTTATTGTGCGATCATTTTTAATTCATGGTTATTGTAATACATGTTATATATCACATAGTAATACATGTTTAGTTTAAGTTGTATTGTATTGTTTATATTTATTTAGTATATTGTTTAAAAATAGCAATTCATCTCAGAACATTCAAATATAAAAGTAACTCCACTTCCTTTAAAATGTAAGTATTATAGATATATTAATAGTATTCAGTAATCTTTTTCTTTTTCTTTTTTAAAGTTAGTACGTGAAGGAATACGTCTCGCGTATACTAAGGTTGTAAAATATAAGCAAATATTAAATTAATTGCTCCAAGCAATTATATCCGTCCTTTCCTCTCTTACAATTTATATAGGAAAGGGATCGAACATACTCGTCTGACATTAAGAATTAAAATAAAAAGCCAAGCCGTGCATTAGATTTTGCATATTTTGTAGTGGTTAGTAGGCATGTTGGCCACAAAAAATATCGATATGTCGAAGGAAAAAATATATATATTTTTTGCAATAAGTATAAGATATATCGATATTTTACAAAAAAATGTATGTATATTTTTAATTGAAAATAAACGTAGTCAAATATTAGCCTAAAAAATATTTTTTTCTAAAACTCTTAAGGAATAACGGTATTTTTGATAAACCATTAAAATTAAGTACCAGAATTCACTAAACGTTTAAAAGTAAGTTCCGATTTGAAAGTTTTTTTTAATTGTACTTAATCTTCTGAAATTATATCATCTAAAAAATATCGATATATCGACAAAAAAATATCGATATTTTTTCTGCATCCCTAGCGGCTAGTTATTTAAATTTTTGTGTTGATAGTGCTGTATGGAGATAGCTGATACACGATTTTAAAGTTCTTCAAGTCGTAAAAATGTCGAAGAAGCGAAGATCAGTTAGCGGGTCTCAAAAAACCAAATCACAGACTGATCCAGACGTACCGGATCAAAATACAGAAAATATAATCAATGATGTAGTCAGGTACATTATTCTTAAAGCTGACGAAAATTCATTTTATACCAGATCCGAATTAAATCAAAATGTAATTCACAAAAAGGGCCAATGCGTGGATAGTGTTATACAACAAGCAATTAAGGTTCTGGAAAATGTTGGTATTATTATTGTTATATGGATGTTGTTGATATTGTTTTGCATACATTTTTAGGTATATGGTTACACACTTACTGAATATGATGATGTAAAAATGAAAAAAAATTTTTATTTTTTAATTAGTATGTTGCCTCCTGTAAATTATTCCGATGAAGAGGAAGAATGTGTTTCTAGTTATGAAACTGGTTCAAATGTACCAAATGCTGCTCACAAGATACTGACTCTATTAATTTTATCCCATATATTTATGACAAACGCGCCAGTATCAGACAGTGAGCTCTACGATACCATTCCTTTATTGTTTTTATATTGTTGATTTATTATTTCAGAATCCCTTTATAGTTTCCTGAAGTCCTTGGATATTGATGTAGAAGTTGAGCATCCATTTTTCGGTAAAGTCAAAGAATATATAAGAGAAACCTTGATAAAGAATTATTACCTTCACTGTGAGTTTGATGAGAAAACGAAAATACAAACTTTCCAATGGGGGATTCGAGCTGAAATTGAAATCTCAAAGATGAAGGTTTTACAGTTCGTGTGTGAGGTAACTATTTCAGTTGACTTATAAGCACATTGTCAGGTTATTATTGATTTACAGATGTATGGAAATAAGCAACCAAAAGACTGGCCAGAACATTACAGAGCGGCCGAGAATCAGTTCAAAGAAAGAGAAGAGCTAAAGGAAGAAACAAGGGATGAATCAAGCTAGTCACCGATACTGGTAGAACTACAATATAAAGTTTATTTGTATACAAAAATTGTATCTTCTTAACTAATACAATATAAATAAAAAGATATAGGAAAATGTTAAATCTCATTGGTCCTTACATTGCGTTGTAAGCTGGGCCGCGACCTCCTTCTGGGACCACCCAGTTATTCTGGCTGGGGTCCTTGATGTTGCACGTCTTACGGTGGATGGCCCTCTCCAGAATCGAGTGGCACAAACTCATACACACCAGCGGGACAATAACAATCTTCGAGTCCGTCGAAGATGCCTAAGTTTCGTTTGACCGGATTTTGCGAGTTTAAAGTGTTGCATAACATAATTTGTGTTATACACTATATGTACGCTTTTAGTTGACTTTAAAAGATTCCAGTTGTGTTTTGATGACATTTGGGTGATTATTTTATGAACTTTTAAACAATTCATTAATAAAAAAAACTTATTTTTGTGTAATGCTCTAATTTTTCATTAGGTACAATCCTTTTAACTAACTTTCGGCAAGGTAATAAAACCCGTGGCAAAGCTACTACTAAGCATCCTCCAGGAAAAGTGAGATTGGGGATACTGTGAAAACTGCCGGTGCCCTGGTGAGATCCTATTGCCGTCTTCGAAGTGATGCTTTATGAACGGATGGTGTTTGAACCTGCGAAGAAACGAACATTACCGCATTACCGATCTTTGGATATTCAGTACTTTTGGAATTCCTTGTACGGGCTCAGGTACAGATCGATGTAATCCAAACCCGACTGCGATCAGGGATACCTCGTCGTTAAATGATACAGAAAGGATCCTCCGTAGGTGTTCTTATCCAAGGGCCAGCCGATGGTGTGCTCCGCGCATCCGGTTTATGTTTGAATCATTCGTCGCGATATCTTTAACGCTCCCGTCATCGTTGTACAGGACTTCGGAAGGTGCATAACCCGGGCCCACTGCCTCAGCTTGCTCTCCCAACCACTGAATAACGTGTCCCAGCGGGACGATATAGTTCCCGTGATTAAACATCGGAGTTCCTGACGAAATATCATTTATTCAATATATAAATCGATTTAAGACAAAGAATCCAACCTGGCAGGGCTGGTACCGGAATCCTACCGGTGCTAGTTAATAGACCGAACTTATCCTCCGTTAGGGGAGTGTTCAGAGGCGCGCCCTTCTCTTTCCAGTCCCATTTATGGGGCCTTCTCGACGATGATTACCTAAAAATCTATGTTCCGTATAGACCACCGATCAAGTGTGCTATGACTTCGATTCCACCGACCCTGATTTTCTTCCCTTCCGCGTCCAACAGTTGTTTGGCTCGTATAGTCGCGCTTATTCCAGTTGCACCATCGCCGACTATCAGAATATCAGTTTACATCTAGAATGTGTAATTTAAGAAAAATTAATCCTTTCAAGGTAAGTAATAATTTTAGCATGACATGTCAGACAGAAATTGTGAAGAATATATATTATAAATTTAAATAGTGTAGATACTTAAAGTGGTAGAAAAAAATAGTGTTTTAAGCTGGGCATATATTTTTTCAGACTATTGAAGAAGAATTAACAGACTGTAACAGGAATAAAGCCAAAGCCAAGTCTCTTTGAAACAATTTTTTTGTTTTAATACGGACAAATTCTATGCATATTTATAATCAGACTTATAGACAGACAGGTAAAATAATAAAAATGATATCAATAAAATAATTGGTTATATAATGTTTAATTCATAATAATATATATTGTACAATTTTCTTAATATGTCACTCAAATTACCAATATTAATCTACGGGATAACGATGTCTTCTTTTCTTACTTAAATGGTAGTTGTTAAAAATAGAACCTTTTTTATTTATTATTATAGCAATAATATAGAATAAATTATGTTTTAATGAAAAAACAGCTGAATCATAGTGCATTTTATATTAAAATTACCTTTCCATCTTGGATCTTCTTCTCTTGGATGAATGAAATATAGTGTGTTATCTTAGAAAATTGATCCGAATATATTCCTATTTAACCCAACTGCTGGACTAGAAAATATGATTAGTTATATTTAAGAGTTCAAAGGTTACTTCACAATATACTATAAATAAAATAAAGCTCCAGACAATAATTGTATCATTACATATAATCATTTTAAGCTATAAAATTTAAAATATCTTATAAAATTTATTTTCGACAAATTAATTAAATATTCCGAATTAAAATGAAATTTTAGATATTTTCAACGAATTCCCTAAATGCAAACTCATTTTCTTTTATTTTAACAGGGAATTGTATAATTAAAGGTAACAGAAATACCTTACTCAAAAAATCAAAGTCCAACTCAGAGGTTCAAACAAAATATATCAAAATAAACTGAGCTCAGTGCAATTTTTATTTATTAACCTTTGCCAACAAAGTAACTTATATCTATAAATGTAATTTTATGAAAATCGGTCTTATAACATAAATATAATACTAAATAACACATAAAGTCACAGTTCAGAATCCTTTTTCTCATCTTCTATGTTGATTGTCTCCTATATATCAATCTTGGAATAATTCTATGTCCAAAATATTACTACAATATTAAATAAGTGTATTTTCATCTGTAATAAGATTGTGGGAAAATAAAAATGATACGGCAAGACCGATTGTTTAGAAACAGACATTTGACAAGATTGTAGAAATTTGTTTTTTGGGTTGCCGAGCGAATTTAAACCAAATAAAATTACCTGACATCTGTGGAATTTTCGAAAAATTTATCTAGTAATCCTAGTTAATAGAGCACATTCAATCCATATTTAGCTACTAGGTCACGAGAATTTTTGATATTTACGCCTTCACCCAAGCACATCTAAATAATAATGTAAGGAAAAAGGCTTTAAAAAACTCTGTATCAATAATTTCTTACAAAAGCTTATATTGTTCCCAATCATAAGACTGCGTAGTGTTGTTCATTCTCAAGGAACTCAGTATATTGTACTTCTAAGTTTAAAAGGTGACCTAATTTTAAGATTTGTTGGAATTGGCATCATCCTGAAAATAGACTATAAAAATACACTTGATATCATAAAAACTAATTTAAATTACCTCTGACATGCCTTGTACTTTACCAATAAGACCGTTGTCAAAATCTACCACATTGTCAAACATTCTATCAATCATATCGAAAATAGTCTACAATTTTGTTTTCCTATTTTTATTTTTGGACTTTGTTGGTTGCTGGAGAGGAGTTTTAGAGTTTTCTTGCTGTTTGTGTGTTTACCCTTCAATCTCAGGAATATTCACTAAACCAGGTAACATTTTCAGAAGCGATCCTTTTTCGATCTTCCTGATCCAGCGACTTCTAAATCATCAACCGTGCATTTTGTTGTAAATGATTTCTTATGGGCTGGCCCAGACTATCTCCAAGTTAACCTCCAAATTACGTTTTTGAGCAGCTTCATACACAATAAAAATGGGTAATTTTATCATTTGATTTTGTTCTTTGCAATTACCTGAAATAAAGGTAAGTTATCTAATCATCATTTTCTATAATAAATTGTCTACCCATTGCTTCAAATGAGAACTCCTCCTTGTTTTGTTAATATAATTTAGAGCTTGCAATGCAGCTTCATTACGAGCATTTTTTATCGTTTGCGCCTCTCCATAAAATTTGACGTCGTTGACGTTAAAATGGACTTTGAAAGGTCCCTTCGTGTCAGAATCATTTCTTCTAACATGAAGAGTATCATTAAAATGAACCGTGTCATTCATTTTATGCAAATAAGATTTTTTCTCTGAAATGTCTGGTGATGCAGTCTTGCCTTCTATTTGTTCCTAAAAGGCACCTTATTTATATGTCTATATTTAACTAAACAATATTGAATACCAAAATATCATTAATTATAGAGTATTGTACAGACATCCTTACCTTTAATGCTAAATTGTTTAGTAAAGCTACAGGTGTTTCTTCAGGTTCTTTTCACTCTTTTTGATCTTCAAAGAATGATGTTGATATTCTGTATTTTTCAGAGCCCTCTGTGCAGCTTTCCTTTGAGCATTCTTCAAGCTTTTACCATCCACTGCTTAATTTTCATTTCCTAAATAGAAAGCGATGGTAAAAACTGTATTGTGCAGAGGTCAATGAAATTTTTGATATATAATTGCATCTAATAATTTCACATTAATATACCTCTTCGTTAATTAATTCATATGAAAATGTAATATCATTACATTCAGCAATTCGTGACTAGAACTTAATGCGGATTTGTCTTCTGCTGGTTCACTAGTCAAACCTAAAACTCGGTTTGTTTCTGGCACAGAGGGATTATTTTTCCACGTTTCCGAATAAAGATACCACGATGAGGTATCTATTATTCTTCAAAGTTAAAAGCGTCCCAGATATAGATCCTTTTATACCAGTGAATTAACTATAAACATTGCTATTTACCAACAATAGAGTCCCTGTCGCCAAAAATATTTTTATATCATTTAATAACAATCCATAACTTAAGCTTAACAAGGAAAATAATAGTAGTATACAATTAAAGCAAATCATACTCAAATAATATAAAGAGAAAACATATATAACCGGGGAAACACACTAGAACTAACCTTAACATAATAATATAGAGCTGTAGGGGGTAAAAAAAATTCGATATTCTTGATAAAAACTATCGATATTATTAGTAAAAATATAGATAATTTTGGCTAATCTATTGATTTGGTTTATATTGGTTTATTTTTTTTAATACCGTAGTTATTGCACTAAAGATTTCGGTATTTTTTTTCCTCCCATATATTGATTTTTTTTAATTATTTTCTATCGATATGTTTTCTGGCCGCGGACATATTTAAAAATATCAATTAACATATTAAAATACAATAAAATATTTGTGGGGTATTATTCCATTTCATAGAAAAATTCCATTCTTTTTTACAGATCCACAGAACATTCAAATATAAAAGTAATACTACTTCGTTTAAAATTAAATTATAAATTGCATGTTATTGCATGTAATTATTATAATACTATACAGTAATTTTTTTTTCTTGTCTTTTTTAAAGTTAGTTTATTATTAAGCCTACTGACTGGCGAGTGGCCAACTTAGAAATTATCCCAGAAGACATCCCGTCTTACCCAGCCTGGTTACTGGCGTGACTGGGATCATTTTCCTCGGATGTCGGATCGGATCTGTGTCGGATTTTGTACTCTTACCTAAGGGCATTCACAAACATCACAAATTTACTTACATGCCCCAGCAGAATTCGAACTCGCGACTATCGCAACAGGGGGACCATCCTGTCGCCTTTACTACTGCGGCAACTAAGCCAGCTATTAAATCGTTTATCATGAAAAAATATTTTATAAAATAAATAAACTTTTTTATAACTATTAATTTGTGATATGTATGGTTGCAGAATGTATGAGCAAATTTAAAAAATTCCCTTATTTCTCATATGATTTATCTACCAAATACTTCATTATAATGAATCAAAAATTATGGATAAATGATACAGGGTTTTGTAGAAGGGTCGGGGTCAGGATATAATGAGTCAAGTAATAAGGGGTCAAGTTAATGGTAGGTTTTATCAGGATAAACGATATAAATGTGCATGTATTTTGATTTTGTTGATTTGACATTTAGCATGATTTTTTTATTATTGAAATTCACGCCATTTCCTTTAGCTTGTAGGATTGGTTGCATATATCACTTTAATTCTCAACTCCCCACTCTAAACGTTTTTTCCGCTCTATTCTAGGTTTTATTTGAATTAAATATTGGGTTTATTTTGTGTTATGTCAGTTCTATTGCTGCTTTTTAACGTTATTATTCGGTTTCTTTAATAATAACAGGATAACAGTGCATTTAATTTGATTTGTGCTTTTAATGTGAAGATTTATGGTTTTTATATGAAAAAAATCAAAATACCGTGGGGTAAGGTAATGCTCTAGAACTGATTTTGTTTATAATGTATTTTTAATGTGCAGGAATGGTTGATGGTGAACTGAAATCTTGATTCTTGATGTATTGAAACATTTTCGTACCACCGATCAAATCACCTTCAGAGACAGTAGTGTTGTATATTTTAATTGTTATGATAATATTTTACGTATATCAAATTACTAGAAGAAATTAAACTAAAAGTTTTTAATATACGAACAGTTTTTACTTCATTGAATATTCCATATTTATGTTTATTATATAAAAGGGAAGAATAAGAATATATATGTATATTTGCTTTTAGGTGCGCTGATTGTTATTCTACAATTTTAAAAATAATCTCACTTATGACGCCTTTGTTATAATGTATAAATTTTAAATTTTTCAATACTTAGGTTTTATTAAATGGAATTTGAAAATGGTTAGTAAGTGTTAGCTCATGATATATTTTGCGTATACTTTAATATGCAGACGTAAATTACTTCAATGATTATTATAAATCAAATATATTTTCGGGCATATATTGAAGATATTTTTAAGACAAATGTTAGTAACATCATTTTTAAATTACTCACTTAACTTTATTATGGGAGAAACATGATTAACTTAAAAAATAGTGGTCGAATCGACTGTTTTTATTCGATAGTTACCAACACTAATTCAATTTTAGTTGGGGCAGTAAGGAAATGCACTTTTTTATTAGAACATAATTAGCGTTGGGAACTATGGCTAATCAGTCGCTAGTTTCGGTTCGACTGATTGTATTACTTTTTACTATCGACTGTTTTTGAGTCGTGTAGTTTCATTCGACTGCTTTTTAACGTTCTGACTCTGTCGTCCTAGGCGCGACCTTGACAAAAATGTATACCGAATTTATGCTTTCCTAGATTTATATATAATATATTTAGTTTTATGATTTTTTTGGTAGTTTGCTTCTAAATAAAAATATATTGTATATTAATATAGCAACACTTTGGAACGATATTTTTCAAGATTGTTAATGTAATAGGGTAAAAAATTAAAATTGTGAATGACAAATAAGTAATAGGTAATATTTCTTTTGATTGACTTTTTGGTGTGTATCTAACACCCTCGGTTTTTGTTAGAAAATATTTCTGTCCGATAATAAATAAAGCATTAATTTTATTTTAAAAAGCTCTAGTAGTTATTGTGCGATCATTTTTAATTCATGGTTATTGTAATACATGTTATATATCACATAGTAATACATGTTTAGTTTAAGTTGTATTGTATTGTTTATATGTATTTAGTATATTGTTTAAAAATAGCAATTCATCTCAGAACATTCAAATATAAAAGTAACTCCACTTCCTTTAAAATGTAAGTATTATAGATATATTAATAGTATTCAGTAATGTTTTTTTTTTCTTTTTTAAAGTTAGTACGTGAAGGAATACGTCTCGCGTATACTAAGGTTGTAAAATATAAGCAAATATTAAATTAATTGCTCCAAGCAATTATATCCGTCCTTTCCTCTCTTACAATTTATATAGGAAAGGGATCGAACATACTCGTCTGACATTAAGAATTAAAATAAAAAGCCAAGCCGTGCATTAGATTTTGCATATTTTGTAGTGGTTAGTAGGCATGTTGGCCACAAAAAATATCGATATGTCGAAGGAAAAAATATCCATATTTTTTGCAATAAGTATAAGATATATCGATATTTTACAAAAAAATGTATGTATATTTTTAATTGAAAATAAACGTAGTCAAATATTAGCCTAAAAAATATTTTTTTCTAAAACTCTTAAGGAATAACGGTATTTTTGATAAACCATTAAAATTAAGTACCAGAATTCACTAAACGTTTAAAAGTAAGTTCCGATTTGAAAGTTTTTTTTAATTGTACTTAATCTTCTGAAATTATATCATCTAAAAAATATCGATATATCGACAAAAAAATATCGATATTTTTTCTGCATCCCTAGCGGCTAGTTATTTAAATTTTTGTGTTGATAGTGCTGTATGGAGATAGCTGATACACGATTTTAAAGTTCTTCAAGTCGTAAAAATGTCGAAGAAGCGAAGATCAGTTAGCGGGTCTCAAAAAACCAAATCACAGACTGATCCAGACGTACCGGATCAAAATACAGAAAATATAATCAATGATGTAGTCAGGTACATTATTCTTAAAGCTGACGAAAAGTCATTTTATACCAGATCCGAATTAAATCAAAATGTAATTCACAAAAAGGGCCAATGCGTGGATAGTGTTATACAACAAGCAATTAAGGTTCTGGAAAATGTTGGTATTATTATTGTTATATGGATGTTGTTGATATTGTTTTGCATACATTTTTAGGTATATGGTTACACACTTACTGAATATGATGATGTAAAAATGAAAAAAAAAATTTATTTTTTAATTAGTATGTTGCCTTCTGTAAATTATTCCGATGAAGAGGAAGAATGTGTTTCTAGTTATGAAACTGGTTCAAATGTACCAAATGCTGCTCACAAGATACTGACTCTATTAATTTTATCCCATATATTTATGACAAACGCGCCAGTATCAGACAGTGAGCTCTACGATACCATTCCTTTATTGTTTTTATATTGTTGATTTATTATTTCAGAATCCCTTTATAGTTTCCTGAAGTCCTTGGATATTGATGTAGAAGTTGAGCATCCATTTTTCGGTAAAGTCAAAGAATATATAAGAGAAACCTTGATAAAGAATTATTACCTTCACTGTGAGTTTGATGAGAAAACGAAAATACAAACTTTCCAATGGGGGATTCGAGCTGAAATTGAAATCTCAAAGATGAAGGTTTTACAGTTCGTGTGTGAGGTAACTATTTCAGTTGACTTATAAGCACATTGTCAGGTTATTATTGATTTACAGATGTATGGAAATAAGCAACCAAAAGACTGGCCAGAACATTACAGAGCGGCCGAGAATCAGTTCAAAGAAAGAGAAGAGCTAAAGGAAGAAACAAGGGATGAATCAAGCTAGTCACCGATACTGGTAGAACTACAATATAAAGTTTATTTGTATACAAAAATTGTATCTTCTTAACTAATACAATATAAATAAAAAGATATAGGAAAATGTTAAATCTCATTGGTCCTTACATTGCGTTGTAAGCTGGGCCGCGACCTCCTTCTGGGACCACCCAGTTATTCTGGCTGGGGTCCTTGATGTTGCACGTCTTACGGTGGATGGCCCTCTCCAGAATCGAGTGGCACAAACTCATACACACCAGCGGGACAATAACAATCTTCGAGTCCGTCGAAGATGCCTAAGTTTCGTTTGACAGGATTTTGCGAGTTTAAAGTGTTGCATAACATAATTTGTGTTATACACTATATGTACGCTTTTAGTTGACTTTAAAAGATTCCAGTTGTGTTTTGATGACATTTGGGTGATTATTTTATGAACTTTTAAACAATTCATTAATAAAAAAAACTTATTTTTGTGTAATGCTCTAATTTTTCATTAGGTACAATCCTTTTAACTAACTTTCGGCAAGGTAATAAAACCCGTGGCAAAGCTACTACTAAGCATCCTCCAGGAAAAGTGAGATTGGGGATACTGTGAAAACTGCCGGTGCCCTGGTGAGATCCTATTGCCGTCTTCGAAGTGATGCTTTATGAACGGATGGTGTTTGAACCTGCGAAGAAACGAACATTACCGCATTACCGATCTTTGGATATTCAGTACTTTTGGAATTCCTTGTACGGGCTCAGGTACAGATTGATGTAATCCAAACCCGACGGCGATCAGGGATACCTCGTCGTTAAATGATACAGAAAGGATCCTCCGTAGGTGTTCTTATCCAAGGGCCAGCCGATGGTGTGCTCCGCGCATCCGGTTTATGTTTGAATCATTCGTCGCGATATCTTTAACGCTCCCGTCATCGTTGTACAGGACTTCGGAAGGTGCATAACCCGGGCCCACTGCCTCAGCTTGCTCTCCCAACCACTGAATAACGTGTCCCAGCGGGACGATATAGTTCCCGTGATTAAACATCGGAGTTCCTGACGAAATATCATTTATTCAATATATAAATCGATTTAAGACAAAGAATCCAACCTGGCAGGGCTGGTACCGGAATCCTACCGGTGCTAGTTAATAGACCGAACTTATCCTCCGTTAGGGGAGTGTTCAGAGGCGCGCCCTTCTCTTTCCAGTCCCATTTATGGGGCCTTCTCGACGATGATTACCTAAAAATCTATGTTCCGTATAGACCACCGATCAAGTGTGCTATGACTTCGATTCCACCGACCCTGATTTTCTTCCCTTCCGCGTCCAACAGTTGTTTGGCTCGTATAGTCGCGCTTATTCCAGTTGCACCATCGCCGACTATCAGAATATCAGTTTACATCTAGAATGTGTAATTTAAGAAAAATTAATCCTTTCAAGGTAAGTAATAATTTTAGCATGACATGTCAGACAGAAATTGTGAAGAATATATATTATAAATTTAAATAGTGTAGATACTTAAAGTGGTAGAAAAAAATAGTGTTTTAAGCTGGGCATATATTTTTTCAGACTATTGAAGAAGAATTAACAGACTGTAACAGGAATAAAGCCAAAGCCAAGTCTCTTTGAAACAATTTTTTTGTTTTAATATGGACAAATTCTATGCATATTTATAATCAGACTTATATACAGACAGGTAAAATAATAAAAATGATATCAATAAAATAATTGGTTATATAATGTTTAATTCATAATAATATATATTGTACAATTTTCTTAATATGTCACTCAAATTACCAATATTAATCTACGGGATAACGATGTCTTCTTTTCTTACTTAAATGGTAGTTGTTAAAAATAGAACCTTTTTTATTTATTATTATAGCAATAATATAGAATAAATTATGTTTTAATGAAAAAACAGCTGAATCATAGTGCATTTTATATTAAAATTACCTTTCCATCTTGGATCTTCTTCTCTTGGATGAATGAAATATAGTGTGTTATCTTAGAAAATTGATCCGAATATATTCCTATTTAACCCAACTGCTGGACTAGAAAATATGATTAGTTATATTTAAGAGTTCAAAGTTTACTTCACAATATACTATAAATAAAATAAAGCTCCAGACAATAATTGTATCATTACATATAATCATTTTAAGCTATAAAATTTAAAATATCTTATAAAATTTATTTTCGACAAATTAATTAAATATTCCGAATTAAAATGAAATTTTAGATATTTTCAACGAATTCCCTAAATGCAAACTCATTTTCTTTTATTTTAACAGGGAATTGTATAATTAAAGGTAACAGAAATACCTTACTCAAAAAATCAAAGTCCAACTCAGAGGTTCAAACAAAATATATCAAAATAAACTGAGCTCAGTGCAATTTTTATTTATTAACCTTTGCCAACAAAGTAACTTATATCTATAAATGTAATTTTATGAAAATCGGTCTTATAACATAAATATAATACTAAATAACACATAAAGTCACAGTTCAGAATCCTTTTTCTCATCTTCTATGTTGATTGTCTCCTATATATCAATCTTGGAATAATTCTATGTCCAAAATATTACTACAATATTAAATAAGTGTATTTTCATCTGTAATAAGATTGTGGGAAAATAAAAATGATACGGCAAGACCGATTGTTTAGAAACAGACATTTGACAAGATTGTAGAAATTTGTTTTTTGGGTTGCCGAGCGAATTTAAACCAAATAAAATTACCTGACATCTGTGGAATTTTCGAAAAATTTATCTAGTAATCCTAGTTAATAGAGCACATTCAATCCATATTTAGCTACTAGGTCACGAGAATTTTTGATATTTACGCCTTCACCCAAGCACATCTAAATAATAATGTAAGGAAAAAGGCTTTAAAAAACTCTGTATCAATAATTTCTTACAAAAGCTTATATTGTTCCCAATCATAAGACTGCGTAGTGTTGTTCATTCTCAAGGAACTCAGTATATTGTACTTCTAAGTTTAAAAGGTGACCTAATTTTAAGATTTGTTGGAATTGGCATCATCCTGAAAATAGACTATAAAAATACACTTGATATCATAAAAACTAATTTAAATTACCTCTGACATGCCTTGTACTTTACCAATAAGACCGTTGTCAAAATCTACCACATTGTCAAACATTCTATCAATCATATCGAAAATAGTCTACAATTTTGTTTTCCTATTTTTATTTTTGGACTTTGTTGGTTGCTGGAGAGGAGTTTTAGAGTTTTCTTGCTGTTTGTGTGTTTACCCTTCAATCTCAGGAATATTCACTAAACCAGGTAACATTTTCAGAAGCGATCCTTTTTCGATCTTCCTGATCCAGCGACTTCTAAATCATCAACCGTGCATTTTGTTGTAAATGATTTCTTATGGGCTGGCCCAGACTATCTCCAAGTTAACCTCCAAATTACGTTTTTGAGCAGCTTCATACACAATAAAAATGGGTAATTTTATCATTTGATTTTGTTCTTTGCAATTACCTGAAATAAAGGTAAGTTATCTAATCATCATTTTCTATAATAAATTGTCTACCCATTGCTTCAAATGAGAACTCCTCCTTGTTTTGTTAATATAATTTAGAGCTTGCAATGCAGCTTCATTACGAGCATTTTTTATCGTTTGCGCCTCTCCATAAAATTTGACGTCGTTGACGTTAAAATGGACTTTGAAAGGTCCCTTCGTGTCAGAATCATTTCTTCTAACATGAAGAGTATCATTAAAATGAACCGTGTCATTCATTTTATGCAAATAAGATTTTTTCTCTGAAATGTCTGGTGATGCAGTCTTGCCTTCTATTTGTTCCTAAAAGGCACCTTATTTATATGTCTATATTTAACTAAACAATATTGAATACCAAAATATCATTAATTATAGAGTATTGTACAGACATCCTTACCTTTAATGCTAAATTGTTTAGTAAAGCTACAGGTGTTTCTTCAGGTTCTTTTCACTCTTTTTGATCTTCAAAGAATGATGTTGATATTCTGTATTTTTCAGAGCCCTCTGTGCAGCTTTCCTTTGAGCATTCTTCAAGCTTTTACCATCCACTGCTTAATTTTCATTTCCTAAATAGAAAGCGATGGTAAAAACTGTATTGTGCAGAGGTCAATGAAATTTTTGATATATAATTGCATCTAATAATTTCACATTAATATACCTCTTCGTTAATTAATTCATATGAAAATGTAATATCATTACATTCAGCAATTCGTGACTAGAACTTAATGCGGATTTGTCTTCTGCTGGTTCACTAGTCAAACCTAAAACTCGGTTTGTTTCTGGCACAGAGGGATTATTTTTCCACGTTTCCGAATAAAGATACCACGATGAGGTATCTATTATTCTTCAAAGTTAAAAGCGTCCCAGATATAGATCCTTTTATACCAGTGAATTAACTATAAACATTGCTATTTACCAACAATAGAGTCCCTGTCGCCAAAAATATTTTTATATCATTTAATAACAATCCATAACTTAAGCTTAACAAGGAAAATAATAGTAGTATACAATTAAAGCAAATCATACTCAAATAATATAAAGAGAAAACATATATAACCGGGGAAACACACTAGAACTAACCTTAACATAATAATATAGAGCTGTAGGGGGTAAAAAAAATTTCGATATTCTTGATAAAAACTATCGATATTATTAGTAAAAATATAGATAATTTTGGCTAATCTATTGATTTGGTTTATATTGGTTTATTTTTTTTAATACCGTAGTTATTGCACTAAAGATTTCGGTATTTTTTTTCCTCCCATATATTGATTTTTTAAAATTATTTTCTATCGATATGTTTTCTGGCCGCGGACATATTTAAAAATATCAATTAACATATTAAAATACAATAAAATATTTGTGGGGTATTATTCCATTTCATAGAAAAATTCCATTCTTTTTTACAGATCCACAGAACATTCAAATATAAAAGTAATACTACTTCGTTTAAAATTAAATTATAAATTGCATGTTATTGCATGTAATTATTATAATACTATACAGTAATTTTTTTTTCTTGTCTTTTTTAAAGTTAGTTTATTATTAAGCCTACTGACTGGCGAGTGGCCAACTTAGAAATTATCCCAGAAGACATCCCGTCTTACCCAGCCTGGTTACTGGCGTGACTGGGATCATTTTCCTTGTCGGATTTTGTACTCTTACCTAAGGGCATTCACAAACATCACAAATTTACTTACATGCCCCAGCAGAATTCGAACTCGCGACTATCGCAACAGGGGGACCATCCTGTCGCCTTTACTACTGCGGCAACTAAGCCAGCTATTAAATCGTTTATCATGAAAAAATATTTTATAAAATAAATAAACTTTTTTATAACTATTAATTTGTGATATGTATGGTTGCAGAATGTATGAGCAAATTTAAAAAATTCCCTTATTTCTCATATGATTTATCTACCAAATACTTCATTATAATGAATCAAAAATTATGGATAAATGATACAGGGTTTTGTAGAAGGGTCGGGGTCAGGATATAATGAGTCAAGTAATAAGGGGTCAAGTTAATGGTAGGTTTTATCAGGATAAACGATATAAATGTGCATGTATTTTGATTTTGTTGATTTGACATTTAGCATGATTTTTTTATTATTGAAATTCACGCCATTTCCTTTAGCTTGTAGGATTGGTTGCATATATCACTTTAATTCTCAACTCCCCACTCTAAACGTTTTTTCCGCTCTATTCTAGGTTTTATTTGAATTAAATATTGGGTTTATTTTGTGTTATGTCAGTTCTATTGCTGCTTTTTAACGTTATTATTCGGTTTCTTTAATAATAACAGGATAACAGTGCATTTAATTTGATTTGTGCTTTTAATGTGAAGATTTATGGTTTTTATATGAAAAAAATCAAAATACCGTGGGGTAAGGTAATGCTCTAAAACTGATTTTGTTTATAATGTATTTTTAATGTGCAGGAATGGTTGATGGTGAACTGAAATCTTGATTCTTGATGTATTGAAACATTTTCGTACCACCGATCAAATCACCTTCAGAGACAGTAGTGTTGTATATTTTAATTGTTATGATAATATTTTACGTATATCAAATTACTAGAAGAAATTAAACTAAAAGTTTTTAATATACGAACAGTTTTTACTTCATTGAATATTCCATATTTATGTTTATTATATAAAAGGGAAGAATAAGAATATATATGTATATTTGCTTTTAGGTGCGCTGATTGTTATTCTACAATTTTAAAAATAATCTCACTTATGACGCCTTTGTTATAATGTATAAATTTTAAATTTTTCAATACTTAGGTTTTATTAAATGGAATTTGAAAATGGTTAGTAAGTGTTAGCTCATGATATATTTTGCGTATACTTTAATATGCAGACGTAAATTACTTCAATGATTATTATAAATCAAATATATTTTCGGGCATATATTGAAGATATTTTTAAGACAAATGTTAGTAACATCATTTTTAAATTACTCACTTAACTTTATTATGGGAGAAACATGATTAACTTAAAAAATAGTGGTCGAATCGACTGTTTTTATTCGATAGTTACCAACACTAATTCAATTTTAGTTGGGGCAGTAAGGAAATGCACTTTTTTATTAGAACATAATTAGCGTTGGGAACTATGGCTAATCAGTCGCTAGTTTCGGTTCGACTGATTGTATTACTTTTTACTATCGATTGTTTTTGAGTCGTGTACTTTTAGTTACTATTTTCGGTTCTACTAGTTTCATTCGACTGCTTTTTAACGTTCTGACTCTGTCGTCCTAGGCGCGACCTTGACAAAAATGTATACCGAATTTATGCTTTCCTAGATTTATATATAATATATTTAGTTTTATGATTTTTTTGGTAGTTTGCTTCTAAATAAAAATATATTGTATATTAATATAGCAACACTTTGGAACGATATTTTTCAAGATTGTTAATGTAATAGGGTAAAAAATTAAAATTGTGAATGACAAATAAGTAATAGGTAATATTTCTTTTGATTGACTTTTTGGTGTGTATCTAACACCCTCGGTTTTTGTTAGAAAATATTTCTGTCCGATAATAAATAAAGCATTAATTTTATTTTAAAAAGCTCTAGTAGTTATTGTGCGATCATTTTTAATTCATGGTTATTGTAATACATGTTATATATCACATAGTAATACATGTTTAGTTTAAGTTGTATTGTATTGTTTATATTTATTTAGTATATTGTTTAAAAATAGCAATTCATCTCAGAACATTCAAATATAAAAGTAACTCCACTTCCTTTAAAATGTAAGTATTATAGATATATTAATAGTATTCAGTAATGTTTTTCTTTTTCTTTTTTAAAGTTAGTACGTGAAGGAATACGTCTCGCGTATACTAAGGTTGTAAAATATAAGCAAATATTAAATTAATTGCTCCAAGCAATTATATCCGTCCTTTCCTCTCTTACAATTTATATAGGAAAGGGATCGAACATACTCGTCTGACATTAAGAATTAAAATAAAAAGTCAAGCCGTGCATTAGATTTTGCATATTTTGTAGTGGTTAGTAGGCATGTTGGCCACAAAAAATATCGATATGTCGAAGGAAAAAATATATATATTTTTTGCAATAAGTATAAGATATATCGATATTTTACAAAAAAATGTATGTATATTTTTAATTGAAAATAAACGTAGTCAAATATTAGCCTAAAAAATATTTTTTTCTAAAACTCTTAAGGAATAACGGTATTTTTGATAAACCATTAAAATTAAGTACCAGAATTCACTAAACGTTTAAAAGTAAGTTCCGATTTGAAAGTTTTTTTTAATTGTACTTAATCTTCTGAAATTATATCATCTAAAAAATATCGATATATCGACAAAAAAATATCGATATTTTTTCTGCATCCCTAGCGGCTAGTTATTTAAATTTTTGTGTTGATAGTGCTGTATGGAGATAGCTGATACACGATTTTAAAGTTCTTCAAGTCGTAAAAATGTCGAAGAAGCGAAGATCAGTTAGCGGGTCTCAAAAAACCAAATCACAGACTGATCCAGACGTACCGGATCAAAATACAGAAAATATAATCAATGATGTAGTCAGGTACATTATTCTTAAAGCTGACGAAAATTCATTTTATACCAGATCCGAATTAAATCAAAATGTAATTCACAAAAAGGGCCAATGCGTGGATAGTGTTATACAACAAGCAATTAAGGTTCTGGAAAATGTTGGTATTATTATTGTTATATGGATGTTGTTGATATTGTTTTGCATACATTTTTAGGTATATGGTTACACACTTACTGAATATGATGATGTAAAAATGAAAAAAAAAATTTATTTTTTAATTAGTATGTTGCCTCCTGTAAATTATTCCGATGAAGAGGAAGAATGTGTTTCTAGTTATGAAACTGGTTCAAATGTACCAAATGCTGCTCACAAGATACTGACTCTATTAATTTTATCCCATATATTTATGACAAACGCGCCAGTATCAGACAGTGAGCTCTACGATACCATTCCTTTATTGTTTTTATATTGTTGATTTATTATTTCAGAATCCCTTTATAGTTTCCTGAAGTCCTTGGATATTGATGTAGAAGTTGAGCATCCATTTTTCGGTAAAGTCAAAGAATATATAAGAGAAACCTTGATAAAGAATTATTACCTTCACTGTGAGTTTGATGAGAAAACGAAAATACAAACTTTCCAATGGGGGATTCGAGCTGAAATTGAAATCTCAAAGATGAAGGTTTTACAGTTCGTGTGTGAGGTAACTATTTCAGTTGACTTATAAGCACATTGTCAGGTTATTATTGATTTACAGATGTATGGAAATAAGCAACCAAAAGACTGGCCAGAACATTACAGAGCGGCCGAGAATCAGTTCAAAGAAAGAGAAGAGCTAAAGGAAGAAACAAGGGATGAATCAAGCTAGTCACCGATACTGGTAGAACTACAATATAAAGTTTATTTGTATACAAAAATTGTATCTTCTTAACTAATACAATATAAATAAAAAGATATAGGAAAATGTTAAATCTCATTGGTCCTTACATTGCGTTGTAAGCTGGGCCGCGACCTCCTTCTGGGACCACCCAGTTATTCTGGCTGGGGTCCTTGATGTTGCACGTCTTACGGTGGATGGCCCTCTCCAGAATCGAGTGGCACAAACTCATACACACCAGCGGGACAATAACAATCTTCGAGTCCGTCGAAGATGCCTAAGTTTCGTTTGACAGGATTTTGCGAGTTTAAAGTGTTGCATAACATAATTTGTGTTATACACTATATGTACGCTTTTAGTTGACTTTAAAAGATTCCAGTTGTGTTTTGATGACATTTGGGTGATTATTTTATGAACTTTTAAACAATTCATTAATAAAAAAAACTTATTTTTGTGTAATGCTCTAATTTTTCATTAGGTACAATCCTTTTAACTAACTTTCGGCAAGGTAATAAAACCCGTGGCAAAGCTACTACTAAGCATCCTCCAGGAAAAGTGAGATTGGGGATACTGTGAAAACTGCCGGTGCCCTGGTGAGATCCTATTGCCGTCTTCGAAGTGATGCTTTATGAACGGATGGTGTTTGAACCTGCGAAGAAACGAACATTACCGCATTACCGATCTTTGGATATTCAGTACTTTTGGAATTCCTTGTACGGGCTCAGGTACAGATTGATGTAATCCAAACCCGACGGCGATCAGGGATACCTCGTCGTTAAATGATACAGAAAGGATCCTCCGTAGGTGTTCTTATCCAAGGGCCAGCCGATGGTGTGCTCCGCGCATCCGGTTTATGTTTGAATCATTCGTCGCGATATCTTTAACGCTCCCGTCATCGTTGTACAGGACTTCGGAAGGTGCATAACCCGGGCCCACTGCCTCAGCTTGCTCTCCCAACCACTGAATAACGTGTCCCAGCGGGACGATATAGTTCCCGTGATTAAACATCGGAGTTCCTGACGAAATATCATTTATTCAATATATAAATCGATTTAAGACAAAGAATCCAACCTGGCAGGGCTGGTACCGGAATCCTACCGGTGCTAGTTAATAGACCGAACTTATCCTCCGTTAGGGGAGTGTTCAGAGGCGCGCCCTTCTCTTTCCAGTCCCATTTATGGGGCCTTCTCGACGATGATTACCTAAAAATCTATGTTCCGTATAGACCACCGATCAAGTGTGCTATGACTTCGATTCCACCGACCCTGATTTTCTTCCCTTCCGCGTCCAACAGTTGTTTGGCTCGTATAGTCGCGCTTATTCCAGTTGCACCATCGCCGACTATCAGAATATCAGTTTACATCTAGAATGTGTAATTTAAGAAAAATTAATCCTTTCAAGGTAAGTAATAATTTTAGCATGACATGTCAGACAGAAATTGTGAAGAATATATATTATAAATTTAAATAGTGTAGATACTTAAAGTGGTAGAAAAAAATAGTGTTTTAAGCTGGGCATATATTTTTTCAGACTATTGAAGAAGAATTAACAGACTGTAACAGGAATAAAGCCAAAGCCAAGTCTCTTTGAAACAATTTTTTTGTTTTAATACGGACAAATTCTATGCATATTTATAATCAGACTTATAGACAGACAGGTAAAATAATAAAAATGATATCAATAAAATAATTGGTTATATAATGTTTAATTCATAATAATATATATTGTACAATTTTCTTAATATGTCACTCAAATTACCAATATTAATCTACGGGATAACGATGTCTTCTTTTCTTACTTAAATGGTAGTTGTTAAAAATAGAACCTTTTTTATTTATTATTATAGCAATAATATAGAATAAATTATGTTTTAATGAAAAAAACAGCTGAATCATAGTGCATTTTATATTAAAATTACCTTTCCATCTTGGATCTTCTTCTCTTGGATGAATGAAATATAGTGTGTTATCTTAGAAAATTGATCCGAATATATTCCTATTTAACCCAACTGCTGGACTAGAAAATATGATTAGTTATATTTAAGAGTTCAAAGGTTACTTCACAATATACTATAAATAAAATAAAGCTCCAGACAATAATTGTATCATTACATATAATCATTTTAAGCTATAAAATTTAAAATATCTTATAAAATTTATTTTCGACAAATTAATTAAATATTCCGAATTAAAATGAAATTTTAGATATTTTCAACGAATTCCCTAAATGCAAACTCATTTTCTTTTATTTTAACAGGGAATTGTATAATTAAAGGTAACAGAAATACCTTACTCAAAAAATCAAAGTCCAACTCAGAGGTTCAAACAAAATATATCAAAATAAACTGAGCTCAGTGCAATTTTTATTTATTAACCTTTGCCAACAAAGTAACTTATATCTATAAATGTAATTTTATGAAAATCGGTCTTATAACATAAATTTAATACTAAATAACACATAAAGTCACAGTTCAGAATCCTTTTTCTCATCTTCTATGTTGATTGTCTCCTATATATCAATCTTGGAATAATTCTATGTCCAAAATATTACTACAATATTAAATAAGTGTATTTTCATCTGTAATAAGATTGTGGGAAAATAAAAATGATACGGCAAGACCGATTGTTTAGAAACAGACATTTGACAAGATTGTAGAAATTTGTTTTTTGGGTTGCCGAGCGAATTTAAACCAAATAAAATTACCTGACATCTGTGGAATTTTCGAAAAATTTATCTAGTAATCCTAGTTAATAGAGCACATTCAATCCATATTTAGCTACTAGGTCACGAGAATTTTTGATATTTACGCCTTCACCCAAGCACATCTAAATAATAATGTAAGGAAAAAGGCTTTAAAAAACTCTGTATCAATAATTTCTTACAAAAGCTTATATTGTTCCCAATCATAAGACTGCGTAGTGTTGTTCATTCTCAAGGAACTCAGTATATTGTACTTCTAAGTTTAAAAGGTGACCTAATTTTAAGATTTGTTGGAATTGGCATCATCCTGAAAATAGACTATAAAAATACACTTGATATCATAAAAACTAATTTAAATTACCTCTGACATGCCTTGTACTTTACCAATAAGACCGTTGTCAAAATCTACCACATTGTCAAACATTCTATCAATCATATCGAAAATAGTCTACAATTTTGTTTTTCTATTTTTATTTTTGGACTTTGTTGGTTGCTGGAGAGGAGTTTTAGAGTTTTCTTGCTGTTTGTGTGTTTACCCTTCAATCTCAGGAATATTCACTAAACCAGGTAACATTTTCAGAAGCGATCCTTTTTCGATCTTCCTGATCCAGCGACTTCTAAATCATCAACCGTGCATTTTGTTGTAAATGATTTCTTATGGGCTGGCCCAGACTATCTCCAAGTTAACCTCCAAATTACGTTTTTGAGCAGCTTCATACACAATAAAAATGGGTAATTTTATCATTTGATTTTGTTCTTTGCAATTACCTGAAATAAAGGTAAGTTATCTAATCATCATTTTCTATAATAAATTGTCTACCCATTGCTTCAAATGAGAACTCCTCCTTGTTTTGTTAATATAATTTAGAGCTTGCAATGCAGCTTCATTACGAGCATTTTTTATCGTTTGCGCCTCTCCATAAAATTTGACGTCGTTGACGTTAAAATGGACTTTGAAAGGTCCCTTCGTGTCAGAATCATTTCTTCTAACATGAAGAGTATCATTAAAATGAACCGTGTCATTCATTTTATGCAAATAAGATTTTTTCTCTGAAATGTCTGGTGATGCAGTCTTGCCTTCTATTTGTTCCTAAAAGGCACCTTATTTATATGTCTATATTTAACTAAACAATATTGAATACCAAAATATCATTAATTATAGAGTATTGTACAGACATCCCTACCTTTAATGCTAAATTGTTTAGTAAAGCTACAGGTGTTTCTTCAGGTTCTTTTCACTCTTTTTGATCTTCAAAGAATGATGTTGATATTCTGTATTTTTCAGAGCCCTCTGTGCAGCTTTCCTTTGAGCATTCTTCAAGCTTTTATCATCCACTGCTTAATTTTCATTTCCTAAATAGAAAGCGATGGTAAAAACTGTATTGTGCAGAGGTCAATGAAATTTTTGATATATAATTGCATCTAATAATTTCACATTAATATACCTCTTCGTTAATTAATTCATATGAAAATGTAATATCATTACATTCAGCAATTCGTGACTAGAACTTAATGCGGATTTGTCTTCTGCTGGTTCACTAGTCAAACCTAAAACTCGGTTTGTTTCTGGCACAGAGGGATTATTTTTCCACGTTTCCGAATAAAGATACCACGATGAGGTATCTATTATTCTTCAAAGTTAAAAGCGTCCCAGATATAGATCCTTTTATACCAGTGAATTAACTATAAACATTGCTATTTACCAACAATAGAGTCCCTGTCGCCAAAAATATTTTTATATCATTTAATAACAATCCATAACTTAAGCTTAACAAGGAAAATAATAGTAGTATACAATTAAAGCAAATCATACTCAAATAATATAAAGAGAAAACATATATAACCGGGGAAACACACTAGAACTAACCTTAACATAATAATATAGAGCTGTAGGGGGTAAAAAAAATTTCGACATTCTTGATAAAAACTATCGATATTATTAGTAAAAATATAGATAATTTTGGCTAATCTATTGATTTGGTTTATATTGGTTTATTTTTTTTAATACCGTAGTTATTGCACTAAAGATTTCGGTATTTTTTTTCCTCCCATATATTGATTTTTTTTAATTATTTTCTATCGATATGTTTTCTGGCCGCGGACATATTTAAAAATATCAATTAACATATTAAAATACAATAAAATATTTGTGGGGTATTATTCCATTTCATAGAAAAATTCCATTCGTTTTTACAGATCCACAGAACATTCAAATATAAAAGTAATACTACTTCGTTTAAAATTAAATTATAAATTGCATGTTATTGCATGTAATTATTATAATACTATACAGTAATTTTTTTTTCTTGTCTTTTTTAAAGTTAGTTTATTATTAAGCCTATTGACTGGCGAGTTATTATTAAGCCTATTGACTTAGAAATTATCCCAGAAGACATCCCGTCTTACCCAGCCTGGTTACTGGCGTGACTGGGATCATTTTCCTTGTCGGATTTTGTACTCTTATCTAAGGGCATTCACAAACATCACAAATTTACTTACATGCCCCAGCAGAATTCGAACTCGCGACTATCGCAACAGGGGGACCATCCTGTCGCCTTTACTACTGCGGCAACTAAGCCAGCTATTAAATCGTTTATCATGAAAAAATATTTTATAAAATAAATAAACTTTTTTATAACTATTAATTTGTGATATGTATGGTTGCAGAATGTATGAGCAAATTTAAAAAATTCCCTTATTTCTCATATGATTTATCTACCAAATACTTCATTATAATGAATCAAAAATTATGGATAAATGATACAGGGTTTTGTAGAAGGGTCGGGGTCAGGATATAATGAGTCAAGTAATAAGGGGTCAAGTTAATGGTAGGTTTTATCAGGATAAACGATATAAATGTGCATGTATTTTGATTTTGTTGATTTGACATTTAGCATGATTTTTTTATTATTGAAATTCACGCCATTTCCTTTAGCTTGTAGGATTGGTTGCATATATCACTTTAATTCTCAACTCCCCACTCTAAACGTTTTTTCCGCTCTATTCTAGGTTTTATTTGAATTAAATATTGGGTTTATTTTGTGTTATGTCAGTTCTATTGCTGCTTTTTAACGTTATTATTCAGTTTCTTTAATAATAACAGGATAACAGTGCATTTAATTTGATTTGTGCTTTTAATGTGAAGATTTATGGTTTTTATATGAAAAAAATCAAAATACCGTGGGGTAAGGTAATGCTCTAAAACTGATTTTGTTTATAATGTATTTTTAATATGCAGGAATGGTTGATGGTGAACTGAAATCTTGATTCTTGATGTATTGAAACATTTTCGTACCACCGATCAAATCACCTTCAGAGACAGTAGTGTTGTATATTTTAATTGTTATGATAATATTTTACGTATATCAAATTACTAGAAGAAATTAAACTAAAAGTTTTTAATATACGAACAGTTTTTACTTCATTGAATATTCCATATTTATGTTTATTATATAAAAGGGAAGAATAAGAATATATATGTATATTTGCTTTTAGGTGCGCTGATTGTTATTCTACAATTTTAAAAATAATCTCACTTATGACGCCTTTGTTATAATGTATAAATTTTAAATTTTTCAATACTTAGGTTTTATTAAATGGAATTTGAAAATGGTTAGTAAGTGTTAGCTCATGATATATTTTGCGTATACTTTAATATGCAGACGTAAATTACTTCAATGATTATTATAAATCAAATATATTTTCGGGCATATATTGAAGATATTTTTAAGACAAATGTTAGTAACATCATTTTTAAATTACTCACTTAACTTTATTATGGGAGAAACATGATTAACTTAAAAAATAGTGGTCGAATCGACTGTTTTTATTCGATAGTTACCAACACTAATTCAATTTTAGTTGGGGCAGTAAGGAAATGCACTTTTTTATTAGAACATAATTAGCGTTGGGAACTATGGCTAATCAGTCGCTAGTTTCGGTTCGACTGATTGTATTACTTTTTACTATCGATTGTTTTTGAGTCGTGTACTTTTAGTTACTATTTTCGGTTCTACTAGTTTCATTCGACTGCTTTTTAACGTTCTGACTCTGTCGTCCTAGGCGCGACCTTGACAAAAATGTATACCGAATATATGCTTTCCTAGATTTATATATAATATATTTAGTTTTATGATTTTTTTGGTAGTTTGCTTCTAAATAAAAATATATTGTATATTAATATAGCAACACTTTGGAACGATATTTTTCAAGATTGTTAATGTAATAGGGTAAAAAATTAAAATTGTGAATGACAAATAAGTAATAGGTAATATTTCTTTTGATTGACTTTTTGGTGTGTATCTAACACCCTCGGTTTTTGTTAGAAAATATTTCTGTCCGATAATAAATAAAGCATTAATTTTATTTTAAAAAGCTCTAGTAGTTATTGTGCGATCATTTTTAATTCATGGTTATTGTAATACATGTTATATATCACATAGTAATACATGTTTAGTTTAAGTTGTATTGTATTGTTTATATTTATTTAGTATATTGTTTAAAAATAGCAATTCATCTCAGAACATTCAAATATAAAAGTAACTCCACTTCCTTTAAAATGTAAGTATTATAGATATATTAATAGTATTCAGTAATGTTTTTCTTTTTCTTTTTTAAAGTTAGTACGTGAAGGAATACGTCTCGCGTATACTAAGGTTGTAAAATATAAGCAAATATTAAATTAATTGCTCCAAGCAATTATATCCGTCCTTTCCTCTCTTACAATTTATATAGGAAAGGGATCGAACATACTCGTCTGACATTAAGAATTAAAATAAAAAGCCAAGCCGTGCATTAGATTTTGCATATTTTGTAGTGGTTAGTAGGCATGTTGGCCACAAAAAATATCGATATGTCGAAGGAAAAAATATATATATTTTTTGCAATAAGTATAAGATATATCGATATTTTACAAAAAAATGTATGTATATTTTTAATTGAAAATAAACGTAGTCAAATATTAGCCTAAAAAATATTTTTTTCTAAAACTCTTAAGGAATAACGGTATTTTTGATAAACCATTAAAATTAAGTACCAGAATTCACTAAACGTTTAAAAGTAAGTTCCGATTTGAAAGTTTTTTTTAATTGTACTTAATCTTCTGAAATTATATCATCTAAAAAATATCGATATATCGACAAAAAAATATCGATATTTTTTCTGCATCCCTAGCGGCTAGTTATTTAAATTTTTGTGTTGATAGTGCTGTATGGAGATAGCTGATACACGATTTTAAAGTTCTTCAAGTCGTAAAAATGTCGAAGAAGCGAAGATCAGTTAGCGGGTCTCAAAAAACCAAATCACAGACTGATCCAGACGTACCCGATCAAAATACAGAAAATATAATCAATGATGTAGTCAGGTACATTATTCTTAAAGCTGACGAAAATTCATTTTATACCAGATCCGAATTAAATCAAAATGTAATTCACAAAAAGGGCCAATGCGTGGATAGTGTTATACAACAAGCAATTAAGGTTCTGGAAAATGTTGGTATTATTATTGTTATATGGATGTTGTTGATATTGTTTTGCATACATTTTTAGGTATATGGTTACACACTTACTGAATATGATGATGTAAAAATGAAAAAAAAAATTTATTTTTTAATTAGTATGTTGCCTCCTGTAAATTATTCCGATGAAGAGGAAGAATGTGTTTCTAGTTATGAAACTGGTTCAAATGTACCAAATGCTGCTCACAAGATACTGACTCTATTAATTTTATCCCATATATTTATGACAAACGCGCCAGTATCAGACAGTGAGCTCTACGATACCATTCCTTTATTGTTTTTATATTGTTGATTTATTATTTCAGAATCCCTTTATAGTTTCCTGAAGTCCTTGGATATTGATGTAGAAGTTGAGCATCCATTTTTCGGTAAAGTCAAAGAATATATAAGAGAAACCTTGATAAAGAATTATTACCTTCACTGTGAGTTTGATGAGAAAACGAAAATACAAACTTTCCAATGGGGGATTCGAGCTGAAATTGAAATCTCAAAGATGAAGGTTTTACAGTTCGTGTGTGAGGTAACTATTTCAGTTGACTTATAAGCACATTGTCAGGTTATTATTGATTTACAGATGTATGGAAATAAGCAACCAAAAGACTGGCCAGAACATTACAGAGCGGCCGAGAATCAGTTCAAAGAAAGAGAAGAGCTAAAGGAAGAAACAAGGGATGAATCAAGCTAGTCACCGATACTGGTAGAACTACAATATAAAGTTTATTTGTATACAAAAATTGTATCTTCTTAACTAATACAATATAAATAAAAAGATATAGGAAAATGTTAAATCTCATTGGTCCTTACATTGCGTTGTAAGCTGGGCCGCGACCTCCTTCTGGGACCACCCAGTTATTCTGGCTGGGGTCCTTGATGTTGCACGTCTTACGGTGGATGGCCCTCTCCAGAATCGAGTGGCACAAACTCATACACACCAGCGGGACAATAACAATCTTCGAGTCCGTCGAAGATGCCTAAGTTTCGTTTGACAGGATTTTGCGAGTTTAAAGTGTTGCATAACATAATTTGTGTTATACACTATATGTACGCTTTTAGTTGACTTTAAAAGATTCCAGTTGTATTTTGATGACATTTGGGTGATTATTTTATGAACTTTTAAACAATTCATTAATAAAAAAAACTTATTTTTGTGTAATGCTCTAATTTTTCATTAGGTACAATCCTTTTAACTAACTTTCGGCAAGGTAATAAAACCCGTGGCAAAGCTACTACTAAGCATCCTCCAGGAAAAGTGAGATTGGGGATACTGTGAAAACTGCCGGTGCCCTGGTGAGATCCTATTGCCGTCTTCGAAGTGATGCTTTATGAACGGATGGTGTTTGAACCTGCGAAGAAACGAACATTACCGCATTACCGATCTTTGGATATTCAGTTCTTTTGGAATTCCTTGTACGGGCTCAGGTACAGATTGATGTAATCCAAACCCGACGGCGATCAGGGATACCTCGTCGTTAAATGATACAGAAAGGATCCTCCGTAGGTGTTCTTATCCAAGGGCCAGCCGATGGTGTGCTCCGCGCATCCGGTTTATGTTTGAATCATTCGTCGCGATATCTTTAACGCTCCCGTCATCGTTGTACAGGACTTCGGAAGGTGCATAACCCGGGCCCACTGCCTCAGCTTGCTCTCCCAACCACTGAATAACGTGTCCCAGCGGGACGATATAGTTCCCGTGATTAAACATCGGAGTTCCTGACGAAATATCATTTATTCAATATATAAATCGATTTAAGACAAAGAATCCAACCTGGCAGGGCTGGTACCGGAATCCTACCGGTGCTAGTTAATAGACCGAACTTATCCTCCGTTAGGGGAGTGTTCAGAGGCGCGCCCTTCTCTTTCCAGTCCCATTTATGGGGCCTTCTCGACGATGATTACCTAAAAATCTATGTTCCGTATAGACCACCGATCAAGTGTGCTATGACTTCGATTCCACCGACCCTGATTTTCTTCCCTTCCGCGTCCAACAGTTGTTTGGCTCGTATAGTCGCGCTTATTCCAGTTGCACCATCGCCGACTATCAGAATATCAGTTTACATCTAGAATGTGTAATTTAAGAAAAATTAATCCTTTCAAGGTAAGTAATAATTTTAGCATGACATGTCAGACAGAAATTGTGAAGAATATATATTATAAATTTAAATAGTGTAGATACTTAAAGTGGTAGAAAAAAATAGTGTTTTAAGCTGGGCATATATTTTTTCAGACTATTGAAGAAGAATTAACAGACTGTAACAGGAATAAAGCCAAAGCCAAATCTCTTTGAAACAATTTTTTTGTTTTAATACGGACAAATTCTATGCATATTTATAATCAGACTTATAGACAGACAGGTAAAATAATAAAAATGATATCAATAAAATAATTGGTTATATAATGTTTAATTCATAATAATATATATTGTACAATTTTCTTAATATGTCACTCAAATTACCAATATTAATCTACGGGATAACGATGTCTTCTTTTCTTACTTAAATGGTAGTTGTTAAAAATAGAACCTTTTTTATTTATTATTATAGCAATAATATAGAATAAATTATGCTTTAATGAAAAAACAGCTGAATCATAGTGCATTTTATATTAAAATTACCTTTCCATCTTGGATCTTCTTCTCTTGGATGAATGAAATATAGTGTGTTATCTTAGAAAATTGATCCGAATATATTCCTATTTAACCCAACTGCTGGACTAGAAAATATGATTAGTTATATTTAAGAGTTCAAAGGTTACTTCACAATATACTATAAATAAAATAAAGCTCCAGACAATAATTGTATCATTACATATAATCATTTTAAGCTATAAAATTTAAAATATCTTATAAAATTTATTTTCGACAAATTAATTAAATATTCCGAATTAAAATGAAATTTTAGATATTTTCAACGAATTCCCTAAATGCAAACTCATTTTCTTTTATTTTAACAGGGAATTGTATAATTAAAGGTAACAGAAATACCTTACTCAAAAAATCAAAGTCCAACTCAGAGGTTCAAACAAAATATATCAAAATAAACTGAGCTCAGTGCAATTTTTATTTATTAACCTTTGCCAACAAAGTAACTTATATCTATAAATGTAATTTTATGAAAATCGGTCTTATAACATAAATATAATACTAAATAACACATAAAGTCACAGTTCAGAATCCTTTTTCTCATCTTCTATGTTGATTGTCTCCTATATATCAATCTTGGAATAATTCTATGTCCAAAATATTACTACAATATTAAATAAGTGTATTTTCATCTGTAATAAGATTGTGGGAAAATAAAAATGATACGGCAAGACCGATTGTTTAGAAACAGACATTTGACAAGATTGTAGAAATTTGTTTTTTGGGTTGCCGAGCGAATTTAAACCAAATAAAATTACCTGACATCTGTGGAATTTTCGAAAAATTTATCTAGTAATCCTAGTTAATAGAGCACATTCAATCCATATTTAGCTACTAGGTCACGAGAATTTTTGATATTTACGCCTTCACCCAAGCACATCTAAATAATAATGTAAGGAAAAAGGCTTTAAAAAACTCTGTATCAATAATTTCTTACAAAAGCTTATATTGTTCCCAATCATAAGACTGCGTAGTGTTGTTCATTCTCAAGGAACTCAGTATATTGTACTTCTAAGTTTAAAAGGTGACCTAATTTTAAGATTTGTTGGAATTGGCATCATCCTGAAAATAGACTATAAAAATACACTTGATATCATAAAAACTAATTTAAATTACCTCTGACATGCCTTGTACTTTACCAATAAGACCGTTGTCAAAATCTACCACATTGTCAAACATTCTATCAATCATATCGAAAATAGTCTACAATTTTGTTTTCCTATTTTTATTTTTGGACTTTGTTGGTTGCTGGAGAGGAGTTTTAGAGTTTTCTTGCTGTTTGTGTGTTTACCCTTCAATCTCAGGAATATTCACTAAACCAGGTAACATTTTCAGAAGCGATCCTTTTTCGATCTTCCTGATCCAGCGACTTCTAAATCATCAACCGTGCATTTTGTTGTAAATGATTTCTTATGGGCTGGCCCAGACTATCTCCAAGTTAACCTCCAAATTACGTTTTTGAGCAGCTTCATACACAATAAAAATGGGTAATTTTATCATTTGATTTTGTTCTTTGCAATTACCTGAAATAAAGGTAAGTTATCTAATCATCATTTTCTATAATAAATTGTCTACCCATTGCTTCAAATGAGAACTCCTCCTTGTTTTGTTAATATAATTTAGAGCTTGCAATGCAGCTTCATTACGAGCATTTTTTATCGTTTGCGCCTCTCCATAAAATTTGACGTCGTTGACGTTAAAATGGACTTTGAAAGGTCCCTTCGTGTCAGAATCATTTCTTCTAACATGAAGAGTATCATTAAAATGAACCGTGTCATTCATTTTATGCAAATAAGATTTTTTCTCTGAAATGTCTGGTGATGCAGTCTTGCCTTCTATTTGTTCCTAAAAGGCACCTTATTTATATGTCTATATTTAACTAAACAATATTGAATACCAAAATATCATTAATTATAGAGTATTGTACAGACATCCTTACCTTTAATGCTAAATTGTTTAGTAAAGCTACAGGTGTTTCTTCAGGTTCCTTTCACTCTTTTTGATCTTCAAAGAATGATGTTGATATTCTGTATTTTTCAGAGCCCTCTGTGCAGCTTTCCTTTGAGCATTCTTCAAGCTTTTACCATCCACTGCTTAATTTTCATTTCCTAAATAGAAAGCGATGGTAAAAACTGTATTGTGCAGAGGTCAATGAAATTTTTGATATATAATTGCATCTAATAATTTCACATTAATATACCTCTTCGTTAATTAATTCATATGAAAATGTAATATCATTACATTCAGCAATTCGTGACTAGAACTTAATGCGGATTTGTCTTCTGCTGGTTCACTAGTCAAACCTAAAACTCGGTTTGTTTCTGGCACAGAGGGATTATTTTTCCACGTTTCCGAATAAAGATACCACGATGAGGTATCTATTATTCTTCAAAGTTAAAAGCGTCCCAGATATAGATCCTTTTATACCAGTGAATTAACTATAAACATTGCTATTTACCAACAATAGAGTCCCTGTCGCCAAAAATATTTTTATATCATTTAATAACAATCCATAACTTAAGCTTAACAAGGAAAATAATAGTAGTATACAATTAAAGCAAATCATACTCAAATAATATAAAGAGAAAACATATATAACCGGGGAAACACACTAGAACTAACCTTAACATAATAATATAGAGCTGTAGGGGGTAAAAAAAATTTCGATATTCTTGATAAAAACTATCGATATTATTAGTAAAAATATAGATAATTTTGGCTAATCTATTGATTTGGTTTATATTGGTTTATTTTTTTTAATACCGTAGTTATTGCACTAAAGATTTCGGTATTTTTTTTCCTCCCATATATTGATTTTTTAAAATTATTTTCTATCGATATGTTTTCTGGCCGCGGACATATTTAAAAATATCAATTAACATATTAAAATACAATAAAATATTTGTGGGGTATTATTCCATTTCATAGAAAAATTCCATTCTTTTTTACAGATCCACAGAACATTCAAATATAAAAGTAATACTACTTCGTTTAAAATTAAATTATAAATTGCATGTTATTGCATGTAATTATTATAATACTATACAGTAATTTTTTTTTCTTGTCTTTTTTAAAGTTAGTTTATTATTAAGCCTATTGACTGGCGAGTTATTATTAAGCCTATTGACTTAGAAATTATCCCAGAAGACATCCCGTCTTACCCAGCCTGGTTACTGGCGTGACTGGGATCATTTTCCTTGTCGGATTTTGTACTCTTACCTAAGGGCATTCACAAACATCACAAATTTACTTACATGCCCCAGCAGAATTCGAACTCGCGACTATCGCAACAGGGGGACCATCCTGTCGCCTTTACTACTGCGGCAACTAAGCCAGCTATTAAATCGTTTATCATGAAAAAATATTTTATAAAATAAATAAACTTTTTTATAACTATTAATTTGTGATATGTATGGTTGCAGAATGTATGAGCAAATTTAAAAAATTCCCTTATTTCTCATATGATTTATCTACCAAATACTTAATTATAATGAATCAAAAATTATGGATAAATGATACAGGGTTTTGTAGAAGGGTCGGGGTCAGGATATAATGAGTCAAGTAATAAGGGGTCAAGTTAATGGTAGGTTTTATCAGGATAAACGATATAAATGTGCATGTATTTTGATTTTGTTGATTTGACATTTAGCATGATTTTTTTATTATTGAAATTCACGCCATTTCCTTTAGCTTGTAGGATTGGTTGCATATATCACTTTAATTCTCAACTCCCCACTCTAAACGTTTTTTCCGCTCTATTCTAGGTTTTATTTGAATTAAATATTGGGTTTATTTTGTGTTATGTCAGTTCTATTGCTGCTTTTTAACGTTATTATTCGGTTTCTTTAATAATAACAGGATAACAGTGCATTTAATTTGATTTGTGCTTTTAATGTGAAGATTTATGGTTTTTATATGAAAAAAATCAAAATACCGTGGGGTAAGGTAATGCTCTAAAACTGATTTTGTTTATAATGTATTTTTAATGTGCAGAAATGGTTGATGGTGAACTGAAATCTTGATTCTTGATGTATTGAAACATTTTCGTACCACCGATCAAATCACCTTCAGAGACAGTAGTGTTGTATATTTTAATTGTTATGATAATATTTTACGTATATCAAATTACTAGAAGAAATTAAACTAAAAGTTTTTAATATACGAACAGTTTTTACTTCATTGAATATTCCATATTTATGTTTATTATATAAAAGGGAAGAATAAGAATATATATGTATATTTGCTTTTAGGTGCGCTGATTGTTATTCTACAATTTTAAAAATAATCTCACTTATGACGCCTTTGTTATAATGTATAAATTTTAAATTTTTCAATACTTAGGTTTTATTAAATGGAATTTGAAAATGGTTAGTAAGTGTTAGCTCATGATATATTTTGCGTATACTTTAATATGCAGACGTAAATTACTTCAATGATTATTATAAATCAAATATATTTTCGGGCATATATTGAAGATATTTTTAAGACAAATGTTAGTAACATCATTTTTAAATTACTCACTTAACTTTATTATGGGAGAAACATGATTAACTTAAAAAATAGTGGTCGAATCGACTGTTTTTATTCGATAGTTACCAACACTAATTCAATTTTAGTTGGGGCAGTAAGGAAATGCACTTTTTTATTAGAACATAATTAGCGTTGGGAACTATGGCTAATCAGTCGCTAGTTTCGGTTCGACTGATTGTATTACTTTTTACTATCGATTGTTTTTGAGTCGTGTACTTTTAGTTACTATTTTCGGTTCTACTAGTTTCATTCGACTGCTTTTTAACGTTCTGACTCTGTCGTCCTAGGCGCGACCTTGACAAAAATGTATACCGAATTTATGCTTTCCTAGATTTATATATAATATATTTAGTTTTATGATTTTTTTGGTAGTTTGCTTCTAAATAAAAATATATTGTATATTAATATAGCAACACTTTGGAACGATATTTTTCAAGATTGTTAATGTAATAGGGTAAAAAATTAAAATTGTGAATGACAAATAAGTAATAGGTAATATTTCTTTTGATTGACTTTTTGGTGTGTATCTAACACCCTCGGTTTTTGTTAGAAAATATTTCTGTCCGATAATAAATAAAGCATTAATTTTATTTTAAAAAGCTCTAGTAGTTATTGTGCGATCATTTTTAATTCATGGTTATTGTAATACATGTTATATATCACATAGTAATACATGTTTAGTTTAAGTTGTATTGTATTGTTTATATTTATTTAGTATATTGTTTAAAAATAGCAATTCATCTCAGAACATTCAAATATAAAAGTAACTCCACTTCCTTTAAAATGTAAGTATTATAGATATATTAATAGTATTCAGTAATGTTTTTCTTTTTCTTTTTTAAAGTTAGTACGTGAAGGAATACGTCTCGCGTATACTAAGGTTGTAAAATATAAGCAAATATTAAATTAATTGCTCCAAGCAATTATATCCGTCCTTTCCTCTCTTACAATTTATATAGGAAAGGGATCGAACATACTCGTCTGACATTAAGAATTAAAATAAAAAGCCAAGCCGTGCATTAGATTTTGCATATTTTGTAGTGGTTAGTAGGCATGTTGGCCACAAAAAATATCGATATGTCGAAGGAAAAAATATATATATTTTTTGCAATAAGTATAAGATATATCGATATTTTACAAAAAAATGTATGTATATTTTTAATTGAAAATAAACGTAGTCAAATATTAGCCTAAAAAATATTTTTTTCTAAAACTCTTAAGGAATAACGGTATTTTTGATAAACCATTAAAATTAAGTACCAGAATTCACTAAACGTTTAAAAGTAAGTTCCGATTTGAAAGTTTTTTTTAATTGTACTTAATCTTCTGAAATTATATCATCTAAAAAATATCGATATATCGACAAAAAAATATCGATATTTTTTCTGCATCCCTAGCGGCTAGTTATTTAAATTTTTGTGTTGATAGTGCTGTATGGAGATAGCTGATACACGATTTTAAAGTTCTTCAAGTCGTAAAAATGTCGAAGAAGCGAAGATCAGTTAGCGGGTCTCAAAAAACCAAATCACAGACTGATCCAGACGTACCGGATCAAAATACAGAAAATATAATCAATGATGTAGTCAGGTACATTATTCTTAAAGCTGACGAAAATTCATTTTATACCAGATCCGAATTAAATCAAAATGTAATTCACAAAAAGGGCCAATGCGTGGATAGTGTTATACAACAAGCAATTAAGGTTCTGGAAAATGTTGGTATTATTATTGTTATATGGATGTTGTTGATATTGTTTTGCATACATTTTTAGGTATATGGTTACACACTTACTGAATATGATGATGTAAAAATGAAAAAAAAATTTATTTTTTAATTAGTATGTTGCCTCCTGTAAATTATTCCGATGAAGAGGAAGAATGTGTTTCTAGTTATGAAACTGGTTCAAATGTACCAAATGCTGCTCACAAGATACTGACTCTATTAATTTTATCCCATATATTTATGACAAACGCGCCAGTATCAGACAGTGAGCTCTACGATACCATTCCTTTATTGTTTTTATATTGTTGATTTATTATTTCAGAATCCCTTTATAGTTTCCTGAAGTCCTTGGATATTGATGTAGAAGTTGAGCATCCATTTTTCGGTAAAGTCAAAGAATATATAAGAGAAACCTTGATAAAGAATTATTACCTTCACTGTGAGTTTGATGAGAAAACGAAAATACAAACTTTCCAATGGGGGATTCGAGCTGAAATTGAAATCTCAAAGATGAAGGTTTTACAGTTCGTGTGTGAGGTAACTATTTCAGTTGACTTATAAGCACATTGTCAGGTTATTATTGATTTACAGATGTATGGAAATAAGCAACCAAAAGACTGGCCAGAACATTACAGAGCGGCCGAGAATCAGTTCAAAGAAAGAGAAGAGCTAAAGGAAGAAACAAGGGATGAATCAAGCTAGTCACCGATACTGGTAGAACTACAATATAAAGTTTATTTGTATACAAAAATTGTATCTTCTTAACTAATACAATATAAATAAAAAGATATAGGAAAATGTTAAATCTCATTGGTCCTTACATTGCGTTGTAAGCTGGGCCGCGACCTCCTTCTGGGACCACCCAGTTATTCTGGCTGGGGTCCTTGATGTTGCACGTCTTACGGTGGATGGCCCTCTCCAGAATCGAGTGGCACAAACTCATACACACCAGCGGGACAACAACAATCTTCGAGTCCGTCGAAGATGCCTAAGTTTCGTTTGACAGGATTTTGCGAGTTTAAAGTGTTGCATAACATAATTTGTGTTATACACTATATGTACGCTTTTAGTTGACTTTAAAAGATTCCAGTTGTGTTTTGATGACATTTGGGTGATTATTTTATGAACTTTTAAACAATTCATTAATAAAAAAAACTTATTTTTGTGTAATGCTCTAATTTTTCATTAGGTACAATCCTTTTAACTAACTTTCGGCAAGGTAATAAAACCCGTGGCAAAGCTACTACTAAGCATCCTCCAGGAAAAGTGAGATTGGGGATACTGTGAAAACTGCCGGTGCCCTGGTGAGATCCTATTGCCGTCTTCGAAGTGATGCTTTATGAACGGATGGTGTTTGAACCTGCGAAGAAACGAACATTACCGCATTACCGATCTTTGGATATTCAGTTCTTTTGGAATTCCTTGTACGGGCTCAGGTACAGATTGATGTAATCCAAACCCGACGGCGATCAGGGATACCTCGTCGTTAAATGATACAGAAAGGATCCTCCGTAGGTGTTCTTATCCAAGGGCCAGCCGATGGTGTGCTCCGCGCATCCGGTTTATGTTTGAATCATTCGTCGCGATATCTTTAACGCTCCCGTCATCGTTGTACAGGACTTCGGAAGGTGCATAACCCGGGCCCACTGCCTCAGCTTGCTCTCCCAACCACTGAATAACGTGTCCCAGCGGGACGATATAGTTCCCGTGATTAAACATCGGAGTTCCTGACGAAATATCATTTATTCAATATATAAATCGATTTAAGACAAAGAATCCAACCTGGCAGGGCTGGTACCGGAATCCTACCGGTGCTAGTTAATAGACCGAACTTATCCTCCGTTAGGAGAGTGTTCAGAGGCGCGCCCTTCTCTTTCCAGTCCCATTTATGGGGCCTTCTCGACGATGATTACCTAAAAATCTATGTTCCGTATAGACCACCGATCAAGTGTGCTATGACTTCGATTCCACCGACCCTGATTTTCTTCCCTTCCGCGTCCAACAGTTGTTTGGCTCGTATAGTCGCGCTTATTCCAGTTGCACCATCGCCGACTATCAGAATATCAGTTTACATCTAGAATGTGTAATTTAAGAAAAATTAATCCTTTCAAGGTAAGTAATAATTTTAGCATGACATGTCAGACAGAAATTGTGAAGAATATATATTATAAATTTAAATAGTGTAGATACTTAAAGTGGTAGAAAAAAATAGTGTTTTAAGATGGGCATATATTTTTTCAGACTATTGAAGAAGAATTAACAGACTGTAACAGGAATAAAGCCAAAGCCAAGTCTCTTTGAAACAATTTTTTTGTTTTAATACGGACAAATTCTATGCATATTTATAATCAGACTTATAGACAGACAGGTAAAATAATAAAAATGATATCAATAAAATAATTGGTTATATAATGTTTAATTCATAATAATATATATTGTACAATTTTCTTAATATGTCACTCAAATTACCAATATTAATCTACGGGATAACGATGTCTTCTTTTCTTACTTAAATGGTAGTTGTTAAAAATAGAACCTTTTTTATTTATTATTATAGCAATAATATAGAATAAATTATGCTTTAATGAAAAAACAGCTGAATCATAGTGCATTTTATATTAAAATTACCTTTCCATCTTGGATCTTCTTCTCTTGGATGAATGAAATATAGTGTGTTATCTTAGAAAATTGATCCGAATATATTCCTATTTAACCCAACTGCTGGACTAGAAAATATGATTAGTTATATTTAAGAGTTCAAAGGTTACTTCACAATATACTATAAATAAAATAAAGCTCCAGACAATAATTGTATCATTACATATGATCATTTTAAGCTATAAAATTTAAAATATCTTATAAAATTTATTTTCGACAAATTAATTAAATATTCCGAATTAAAATGAAATTTTAGATATTTTCAACGAATTCCCTAAATGCAAACTCATTTTCTTTTACTTTAACAAGGAATTGTATAATTAAAGGTAACAGAAATACCTTACTCAGAAAATCAAATTCCAACTCAGAGGTTCAAACAAAATATATCAAAATAAACTGAGCTCAGTGCAATTTTTATTTATTAACCTTTGCCAACAAAGTAACTTATATCTATAAATGTAATTTTATGAAAATCGGTCTTATAACATAAATATAATACTAAATAACACATAAAGTCACAGTTCAGAATCCTTTTTCTCATCTTCTATGTTGATTGTCTCCTATATATCAATCTTGGAATAATTCTATGTCCAAAATATTACTACAATATTAAATAAGTGTATTTTCATCTGTAATAAGATTGTGGGAAAATAAAAATGATACGGCAAGACCGATTGTTTAGAAACAGACATTTGACAAGATTGTAGAAATTTGTTTTTTGGGTTGCCGAGCGAATTTAAACCAAATAAAATTACCTGACATCTGTGGATTTTTCGAAAAATTTATCTAGTAATCCTAGTTAATAGACCACATTCAATCCATATTTAGCTACTAGGTCACGAGAATTTTTGATATTTACGCCTTCACCCAGGCACATCTAAATAATAATGTATGGAAAAAGGTTTTAAAAAACTCTGTATCAATAATTACTTACAAAAGCTTATATTGTTCCCAATCAGAAGACTGCGTAGTATTGTTCATTCTCAAGGAACTCAGTATACTGTACTTCTAAGTTTAAAAGGTGACCTAATTTTAAGATTTGTTGGAATTGGCATCATCCTGAAAATAGACTATAAAAATACACTTGATATCATAAAAACTAATTTAAATTACCTCTGACGTGCCTTGTACTTTACCAATAAGACCGTTGTCAAAATCTACCACATTGTCAAACATTCTATCAATCATATCGAAAATAGTCTACAATTTTGTTTTTCTATTATTATTTTTGGACTTTGTTGGTTGCTGGAGAGGAGTTTTAGAGTTTTCTTGCTGTTTGTGTGTTTACCCTTCAATCTCAGGAATATTCACTAAACCAGGTAACATTTTCAGAAGCGATCCTTTTTCGATCTTCCTGATCCAGCGACTTCTAAATCATCAACCGTGCATTTTGTTGTAAATGATTTCTTATGGGCTGGCCCAGACTATCTCCAAGTTAACCTCCAAATTACGTTTTTGAGCAGCTTCATACACAATAAAAATGGGTAATTTTATCATTTGATTTTGTTCTTTGCAATTACCTGAAATAAAGGTAAGTTATCTAATCATCATTTTCTATAATAAATTGTCTACCCATTGCTTCAAATGAGAACTCCTCCTTGTTTTGTTAATATAATTTAGAGCTTGCAATGCAGCTTCATTACGAGCATTTTTTATCGTTTGCGCCTCTCCATAAAATTTGACGTCGTTGACGTTAAAATGGACTTTGAAAGGTCCCTTCGTGTCAGAATCATTTCTTCTAACATGAAGAGTATCATTAAAATGAACCGTGTCATTCATTTTATGCAAATAAGATTTTTTCTCTGAAATGTCTGGTGATGCAGTCTTGCCTTCTATTTGTTCCTAAAAGGCACCTTATTTATATGTCTATATTTAACTAAACAATATTGAATACCAAAATATCATTAATTATAGAGTATTGTACAGACATCCTTACCTTTAATGCTAAATTGTTTAGTAAAGCTACAGGTGTTTCTTCAGGTTCTTTTCACTCTTTTTGATCTTCAAAGAATGATGTTGATATTCTGTATTTTTCAGAGCCCTCTGTGCAGCTTTCCTTTGAGCATTCTTCAAGCTTTTATCATCCACTGCTTAATTTTCATTTCCTAAATAGAAAGCGATGGTAAAAACTGTATTGTGCAGAGGTCAATGAAATTTTTGATATATAATTGCATCTAATAATTTCACATTAATATACCTCTTCGTTAATTAATTCATATGAAAATGTAATATCATTACATTCAGCAATTCGTGACTAGAACTTAATGCGGATTTGTCTTCTGCTGGTTCACTAGTCAAACCTAAAACTCGGTTTGTTTCTGGCACAGAGGGATTATTTTTCCACGTTTCCGAATAAAGATACCACGATGAGGTATCTATTATTCTTCAAAGTTAAAAGCGTCCCAGATATAGATCCTTTTATACCAGTGAATTAACTATAAACATTGCTATTTACCAACAATAGAGTCCCTGTCGCCAAAAATATTTTTATATCATTTAATAACAATCCATAACTTAAGCTTAACAAGGAAAATAATAGTAGTATACAATTAAAGCAAATCATACTCAAATAATATAAAGAGAAAACATATATAACCGGGGAAACACACTAGAACTAACCTTAACATAATAATATAGAGCTGTAGGGGGTAAAAAAAATTTCGACATTCTTGATAAAAACTATCGATATTATTAGTAAAAATATAGATAATTTTGGCTAATCTATTGATTTGGTTTATATTGGTTTATTTTTTTTAATACCGTAGTTATTGCACTAAAGATTTCGGTATTTTTTTTCCTCCCATATATTGATTTTTTTCAATTATTTTCTATCGATATGTTTTCTGGCCGCGGACATATTTAAAAATATCAATTAACATATTAAAATACAATAAAATATTTGTGGGGTATTATTCCATTTCATAGAAAAATTCCATTCGTTTTTACAGATCCACAGAACATTCAAATATAAAAGTAATACTACTTCGTTTAAAATTAAATTATAAATTGCATGTTATTGCATGTAATTATTATAATACTATACAGTAATTTTTTTTTCTTGTCTTTTTTAAAGTTAGTTTATTATTAAGCCTATTGACTGGCGAGTTATTATTAAGCCTATTGACTTAGAAATTATCCCAGAAGACATCCCGTCTTACCCAGCCTGGTTACTGGCGTGACTGGGATCATTTTCCTTGTCGGATTTTGTACTCTTATCTAAGGGCATTCACAAACATCACAAATTTACTTACATGCCCCATCAGAATTCGAACTCGCGACTATCGCAACAGGGGGACCATCCTGTCGCCTTTACTACTGCGGCAACTAAGCCAGCTATTAAATCGTTTATCATGAAAAAATATTTTATAAAATAAATAAACTTTTTTATAACTATTAATTTGTGATATGTATGGTTGCAGAATGTATGAGCAAATTTAAAAAATTCCCTTATTTCTCATATGATTTATCTACCAAATACTTCATTATAATGAATCAAAAATTATGGATAAATGATACAGGGTTTTGTAGAAGGGTCGGGGTCAGGATATAATGAGTCAAGTAATAAGGGGTCAAGTTAATGGTAGGTTTTATCAGGATAAACGATATAAATGTGCATGTATTTTGATTTTGTTGATTTGACATTTAGCATGATTTTTTTATTATTGAAATTCACGCCATTTCCTTTAGCTTGTAGGATTGGTTGCATATATCACTTTAATTCTCAACTCCCCACTCTAAACGTTTTTTCCGCTCTATTCTAGGTTTTATTTGAATTAAATATTGGGTTTATTTTGTGTTATGTCAGTTCTATTGCTGCTTTTTAACGTTATTATTCAGTTTCTTTAATAATAACAGGATAACAGTGCATTTAATTTGATTTGTGCTTTTAATGTGAAGATTTATGGTTTTTATATGAAAAAAATCAAAATACCGTGGGGTAAGGTAATGCTCTAAAACTGATTTTGTTTATAATGTATTTTTAATATGCAGGAATGGTTGATGGTGAACTGAAATCTTGATTCTTGATGTATTGAAACATTTTCGTACCACCGATCAAATCACCTTCAGAGACAGTAGTGTTGTATATTTTAATTGTTATGATAATATTTTACGTATATCAAATTACTAGAAGAAATTAAACTAAAAGTTTTTAATATACGAACAGTTTTTACTTCATTGAATATTCCATATTTATGTTTATTATATAAAAGGGAAGAATAAGAATATATATGTATATTTGCTTTTAGGTGCGCTGATTGTTATTCTACAATTTTAAAAATAATCTCACTTATGACGCCTTTGTTATAATGTATAAATTTTAAATTTTTCAATACTTAGGTTTTATTAAATGGAATTTGAAAATGGTTAGTAAGTGTTAGCTCATGATATATTTTGCGTATACTTTAATATGCAGACGTAAATTACTTCAATGATTATTATAAATCAAATATATTTTCGGGCATATATTGAAGATATTTTTAAGACAAATGTTAGTAACATCATTTTTAAATTACTCACTTAACTTTATTATGGGAGAAACATGATTAACTTAAAAAATAGTGGTCGAATCGACTGTTTTTATTCGATAGTTACCAACACTAATTCAATTTTAGTTGGGGCAGTAAGGAAATGCACTTTTTTATTAGAACATAATTAGCGTTGGGAACTATGGCTAATCAGTCGCTAGTTTCGGTTCGACTGATTGTATTACTTTTTACTATCGATTGTTTTTGAGTCGTGTACTTTTAGTTACTATTTTCGGTTCTACTAGTTTCATTCGACTGCTTTTTAACGTTCTGACTCTGTCGTCCTAGGCGCGACCTTGACAAAAATGTATACCGAATATATGCTTTCCTAGATTTATATATAATATATTTAGTTTTATGATTTTTTTGGTAGTTTGCTTCTAAATAAAAATATATTGTATATTAATATAGCAACACTTTGGAACGATATTTTTCAAGATTGTTAATGTAATAGGGTAAAAAATTAAAATTGTGAATGACAAATAAGTAATAGGTAATATTTCTTTTGATTGACTTTTTGGTGTGTATCTAACACCCTCGGTTTTTGTTAGAAAATATTTCTGTCCGATAATAAATAAAGCATTAATTTTATTTTAAAAAGCTCTAGTAGTTATTGTGCGATCATTTTTAATTCATGGTTATTGTAATACATGTTATATATCACATAGTAATACATGTTTAGTTTAAGTTGTATTGTATTGTTTATATTTATTTAGTATATTGTTTAAAAATAGCAATTCATCTCAGAACATTCAAATATAAAAGTAACTCCACTTCCTTTAAAATGTAAGTATTATAGATATATTAATAGTATTCAGTAATGTTTTTCTTTTTCTTTTTTAAAGTTAGTACGTGAAGGAATACGTCTCGCGTATACTAAGGTTGTAAAATATAAGCAAATATTAAATTAATTGCTCCAAGCAATTATATCCGTCCTTTCCTCTCTTACAATTTATATAGGAAAGGGATCGAACATACTCGTCTGACATTAAGAATTAAAATAAAAAGCCAAGCCGTGCATTAGATTTTGCATATTTTGTAGTGGTTAGTAGGCATGTTGGCCACAAAAAATATCGATATGTCGAAGGAAAAAATATATATATTTTTTGCAATAAGTATAAGATATATCGATATTTTACAAAAAAATGTATGTATATTTTTAATTGAAAATAAACGTAGTCAAATATTAGCCTAAAAAATATTTTTTTCTAAAACTCTTAAGGAATAACGGTATTTTTGATAAACCATTAAAATTAAGTACCAGAATTCACTAAACGTTTAAAAGTAAGTTCCGATTTGAAAGTTTTTTTTAATTGTACTTAATCTTCTGAAATTATATCATCTAAAAAATATCGATATATCGACAAAAAAATATCGATATTTTTTCTGCATCCCTAGCGGCTAGTTATTTAAATTTTTGTGTTGATAGTGCTGTATGGAGATAGCTGATACACGATTTTAAAGTTCTTCAAGTCGTAAAAATGTCGAAGAAGCGAAGATCAGTTAGCGGGTCTCAAAAAACCAAATCACAGACTGATCCAGACGTACCGGATCAAAATACAGAAAATATAATCAATGATGTAGTCAGGTACATTATTCTTAAAGCTGACGAAAATTCATTTTATACCAGATCCGAATTAAATCAAAATGTAATTCACAAAAAGGGCCAATGCGTGGATAGTGTTATACAACAAGCAATTAAGGTTCTGGAAAATGTTGGTATTATTATTGTTATATGGATGTTGTTGATATTGTTTTGCATACATTTTTAGGTATATGGTTACACACTTACTGAATATGATGATGTAAAAATGAAAAAAAAAATTTATTTTTTAATTAGTATGTTGCCTCCTGTAAATTATTCCGATGAAGAGGAAGAATGTGTTTCTAGTTATGAAACTGGTTCAAATGTACCAAATGCTGCTCACAAGATACTGACTCTATTAATTTTATCCCATATATTTATGACAAACGCGCCAGTATCAGACAGTGAGCTCTACGATACCATTCCTTTATTGTTTTTATATTGTTGATTTATTATTTCAGAATCCCTTTATAGTTTCCTGAAGTCCTTGGATATTGATGTAGAAGTTGAGCATCCATTTTTCGGTAAAGTCAAAGAATATATAAGAGAAACCTTGATAAAGAATTATTACCTTCACTGTGAGTTTGATGAGAAAACGAAAATACAAACTTTCCAATGGGGGATTCGAGCTGAAATTGAAATCTCAAAGATGAAGGTTTTACAGTTCGTGTGTGAGGTAACTATTTCAGTTGACTTATAAGCACATTGTCAGGTTATTATTGATTTACAGATGTATGGAAATAAGCAACCAAAAGACTGGCCAGAACATTACAGAGCGGCCGAGAATCAGTTCAAAGAAAGAGAAGAGCTAAAGGAAGAAACAAGGGATGAATCAAGCTAGTCACCGATACTGGTAGAACTACAATATAAAGTTTATTTGTATACAAAAATTGTATCTTCTTAACTAATACAATATAAATAAAAAGATATAGGAAAATGTTAAATCTCATTGGTCCTTACATTGCGTTGTAAGCTGGGCCGCGACCTCCTTCTGGGACCACCCAGTTATTCTGGCTGGGGTCCTTGATGTTGCACGTCTTACGGTGGATGGCCCTCTCCAGAATCGAGTGGCACAAACTCATACACACCAGCGGGACAATAACAATCTTCGAGTCCGTCGAAGATGCCTAAGTTTCGTTTGACAGGATTTTGCGAGTTTAAAGTGTTGCATAACATAATTTGTGTTATACACTATATGTACGCTTTTAGTTGACTTTAAAAGATTCCAGTTGTGTTTTGATGACATTTGGGTGATTATTTTATGAACTTTTAAACAATTCATTAATAAAAAAAACTTATTTTTGTGTAATGCTCTAATTTTTCATTAGGTACAATCCTTTTAACTAACTTTCGGCAAGGTAATAAAACCCGTGGCAAAGCTACTACTAAGCATCCTCCAGGAAAAGTGAGATTGGGGATACTGTGTAAACTGCCGGTGCCCTGGTGAGATCCTATTGCCGTCTTCGAAGTGATGCTTTATGAACGGATGGTGTTTGAACCTGCGAAGAAACGAACATTACCGCATTACCGATCTTTGGATATTCAGTTCTTTTGGAATTCCTTGTACGGGCTCAGGTACAGATTGATGTAATCCAAACCCGACGGCGATCAGGGATACCTCGTCGTTAAATGATACAGAAAGGATCCTCCGTAGGTGTTCTTATCCAAGGGCCAGCCGATGGTGTGCTCCGCGCATCCGGTTTATGTTTGAATCATTCGTCGCGATATCTTTAACGCTCCCGTCATCGTTGTACAGGACTTCGGAAGGTGCATAACCCGGGCCCACTGCCTCAGCTTGCTCTCCCAACCACTGAATAACGTGTCCCAGCGGGACGATATAGTTCCCGTGATTAAACATCGGAGTTCCTGACGAAATATCATTTATTCAATATATAAATCGATTTAAGACAAAGAATCCAACCTGGCAGGGCTGGTACCGGAATCCTACCGGTGCTAGTTAATAGACCGAACTTATCCTCCGTTAGGGGAGTGTTCAGAGGCGCGCCCTTCTCTTTCCAGTCCCATTTATGGGGCCTTCTCGACGATGATTACCTAAAAATCTATGTTCCGTATAGACCACCGATCAAGTGTGCTATGACTTCGATTCCACCGACCCTGATTTTCTTCCCTTCCGCGTCCAACAGTTGTTTGGCTCGTATAGTCGCGCTTATTCCAGTTGCACCATCGCCGACTATCAGAATATCAGTTTACATCTAGAATGTGTAATTTAAGAAAAATTAATCCTTTCAAGGTAAGTAATAATTTTAGCATGACATGTCAGACAGAAATTGTGAAGAATATATATTATAAATTTAAATAGTGTAGATACTTAAAGTGGTAGAAAAAAATAGTGTTTTAAGCTGGGCATATATTTTTTCAGACTATTGAAGAAGAATTAACAGACTGTAACAGGAATAAAGCCAAAGCCAAGTCTCTTTGAAACAATTTTTTTGTTTTAATACGGACAAATTCTATGCATATTTATAATCAGACTTATAGACAGACAGGTAAAATAATAAAAATGATATCAATAAAATAATTGGTTATATAATGTTTAATTCATAATAATATATATTGTACAATTTTCTTAATATGTCACTCAAATTACCAATATTAATCTACGGGATAACGATGTCTTCTTTTCTTACTTAAATGGTAGTTGTTAAAAATAGAACCTTTTTTATTTATTATTATAGCAATAATATAGAATAAATTATGTTTTAATGAAAAAACAGCTGAATCATAGTGCATTTTATATTAAAATTACCTTTCCATCTTGGATCTTCTTCTCTTGGATGAATGAAATATAGTGTGTTATCTTAGAAAATTGATCCGAATATATTCCTATTTAACCCAACTGCTGGACTAGAAAAATGATTAGTTATATTTAAGAGTTCAAAGGTTACTTCACAATATACTATAAATAAAATAAAGCTCCAGACAATAATTGTATCATTACATATAATCATTTTAAGCTATAAAATTTAAAATATCTTATAAAATTTATTTTCGACAAATTAATTAAATATTCCGAATTAAAATGAAATTTTAGATATTTTCAACGAATTCCCTAAATGCAAACTCATTTTCTTTTATTTTAACAGGGAATTGTATAATTAAAGGTAACAGAAATACCTTACTCAAAAAATCAAAGTCCAACTCAGAGGTTCAAACAAAATATATCAAAATAAACTGAGCTCAGTGCAATTTTTGTTTATTAACCTTTGCCAACAAAGTAACTTATATCTATAAATGTAATTTTATGAAAATCGGTCTTATAACATAAATATAATACTAAATAACACATAAAGTCACAGTTCAGAATCCTTTTTCTCATCTTCTATGTTGATTGTCTCCTATATATCAATCTTGGAATAATTCTATGTCCAAAATATTACTACAATATTAAATAAGTGTATTTTCATCTGTAATAAGATTGTGGGAAAATAAAAATGATACGGCAAGACCGATTGTTTAGAAACAGACATTTGACAAGATTGTAGAAATTTGTTTTTTGGGTTGCCGAGCGAATTTAAACCAAATAAAATTACCTGACATCTGTGGAATTTTCGAAAAATTTATCTAGTAATCCTAGTTAATAGAGCACATTCAATCCATATTTAGCTACTAGGTCACGAGAATTTTTGATATTTACGCCTTCACCCAAGCACATCTAAATAATAATGTAAGGAAAAAGGCTTTAAAAAACTCTGTATCAATAATTTCTTACAAAAGCTTATATTGTTCCCAATCATAAGACTGCGTAGTGTTGTTCATTCTCAAGGAACTCAGTATATTGTACTTCTAAGTTTAAAAGGTGACCTAATTTTAAGATTTGTTGGAATTGGCATCATCCTGAAAATAGACTATAAAAATACACTTGATATCATAAAAACTAATTTAAATTACCTCTGACATGCCTTGTACTTTACCAATAAGACCGTTGTCAAAATCTACCACATTGTCAAACATTCTATCAATCATATCGAAAATAGTCTACAATTTTGTTTTCCTATTTTTATTTTTGGACTTTGTTGGTTGCTGGAGAGGAGTTTTAGAGTTTTCTTGCTGTTTGTGTGTTTACCCTTCAATCTCAGGAATATTCACTAAACCAGGTAACATTTTCAGAAGCGATCCTTTTTCGATCTTCCTGATCCAGCGACTTCTAAATCATCAACCGTGCATTTTGTTGTAAATGATTTCTTATGGGCTGGCCCAGACTATCTCCAAGTTAACCTCCAAATTACGTTTTTGAGCAGCTTCATACACAATAAAAATGGGTAATTTTATCATTTGATTTTGTTCTTTGCAATTATCTGAAATAAAGGTAAGTTATCTAATCATCATTTTCTATAATAAATTGTCTACCCATTGCTTCAAATGAGAACTCCTCCTTGTTTTGTTAATATAATTTAGAGCTTGCAATGCAGCTTCATTACGAGCATTTTTTATCGTTTGCGCCTCTCCATAAAATTTGACGTCGTTGACGTTAAAATGGACTTTGAAAGGTCCCTTCGTGTCAGAATCATTTCTTCTAACATGAAGAGTATCATTAAAATGAACCGTGTCATTCATTTTATGCAAATAAGATTTTTTCTCTGAAATGTCTGGTGATGCAGTCTTGCCTTCTATTTGTTCCTAAAAGGCACCTTATTTATATGTCTATATTTAACTAAACAATATTGAATACCAAAATATCATTAATTATAGAGTATTGTACAGACATCCTTACCTTTAATGCTAAATTGTTTAGTAAAGCTACAGGTGTTTCTTCAGGTTCTTTTCACTCTTTTTGATCTTCAAAGAATGATGTTGATATTCTGTATTTTTCAGAGCCCTCTGTGCAGCTTTCCTTTGAGCATTCTTCAAGCTTTTACCATCCACTGCTTAATTTTCATTTCCTAAATAGAAAGCGATGGTAAAAACTGTATTGTGCAGAGGTCAATGAAATTTTTGATATATAATTGCATCTAATAATTTCACATTAATATACCTCTTCGTTAATTAATTCATATGAAAATGTAATATCATTACATTCAGCAATTCGTGACTAGAACTTAATGCGGATTTGTCTTCTGCTGGTTCACTAGTCAAACCTAAAACTCGGTTTGTTTCTGGCACAGAGGGATTATTTTTCCACGTTTCCGAATAAAGATACCACGATGAGGTATCTATTATTCTTCAAAGTTAAAAGCGTCCCAGATATAGATCCTTTTATACCAGTGAATTAACTATAAACATTGCTATTTACCAACAATAGAGTCCCTGTCGCCAAAAATATTTTTATATCATTTAATAACAATCCATAACTTAAGCTTAACAAGGAAAATAATAGTAGTATACAATTAAAGCAAATCATACTCAAATAATATAAAGAGAAAACATATATAACCGGGGAAACACACTAGAACTAACCTTAACATAATAATATAGAGCTGTAGGGGGTAAAAAAAATTTCGATATTCTTGATAAAAACTATCGATATTATTAGTAAAAATATAGATAATTTTGGCTAATCTATTGATTTGGTTTATATTGGTTTATTTTTTTTAATACCGTAGTTATTGCACTAAAGATTTCGGTATTTTTTTTCCTCCCATATATTGATTTTTTAAAATTATTTTCTATCGATATGTTTTCTGGCCGCGGACATATTTAAAAATATCAATTAACATATTAAAATACAATAAAATATTTGTGGGGTATTATTCCATTTCATAGAAAAATTCCATTCTTTTTTACAGATCCACAGAACATTCAAATATAAAAGTAATACTACTTCGTTTAAAATTAAATTATAAATTGCATGTTATTGCATGTAATTATTATAATACTATACAGTAATTTTTTTTTCTTGTCTTTTTTAAAGTTAGTTTATTATTAAGCCTACTGACTGGCGAGTGGCCAACTTAGAAATTATCCCAGAAGACATCCCGTCTTACCCAGCCTGGTTACTGGCGTGACTGGGATCATTTTCCTTGTCGGATTTTGTACTCTTACCTAAGGGCATTCACAAACATCACAAATTTACTTACATGCCCCAGCAGAATTCGAACTCGCGACTATCGCAACAGGGGGACCATCCTGTCGCCTTTACTACTGCGGCAACTAAGCCAGCTATTAAATCGTTTATCATGAAAAAATATTTTATAAAATAAATAAACTTTTTTATAACTATTAATTTGTGATATGTATGGTTGCAGAATGTATGAGCAAATTTAAAAAATTCCCTTATTTCTCATATGATTTATCTACCAAATACTTCATTATAATGAATCAAAAATTATGGATAAATGATACAGGGTTTTGTAGAAGGGTCGGGGTCAGGATATAATGAGTCAAGTAATAAGGGGTCAAGTTAATGGTAGGTTTTATCAGGATAAACGATATAAATGTGCATGTATTTTGATTTTGTTGATTTGACATTTAGCATGATTTTTTTATTATTGAAATTCACGCCATTTCCTTTAGCTTGTAGGATTGGTTGCATATATCACTTTAATTCTCAACTCCCCACTCTAAACGTTTTTTCCGCTCTATTCTAGGTTTTATTTGAATTAAATATTGGGTTTATTTTGTGTTATGTCAGTTCTATTGCTGCTTTTTAACGTTATTATTCGGTTTCTTTAATAATAACAGGATTACAGTGCATTTAATTTGATTTGTGCTTTTAATGTGAAGATTTATGGTTTTTATATGAAAAAAATCAAAATACCGTGGGGTAAGGTAATGCTCTAAAACTGATTTTGTTTATAATGTATTTTTAATGTGCAGGAATGGTTGATGGTGAACTGAAATCTTGATTCTTGATGTATTGAAACATTTTCGTACCACCGATCAAATCACCTTCAGAGACAGTAGTGTTGTATATTTTAATTGTTATGATAATATTTTACGTATATCAAATTACTAGAAGAAATTAAACTAAAAGTTTTTAATATACGAACAGTTTTTACTTCATTGAATATTCCATATTTATGTTTATTATATAAAAGGGAAGAATAAGAATATATATGTATATTTGCTTTTAGGTGCGCTGATTGTTATTCTACAATTTTAAAAATAATCTCACTTATGACGCCTTTGTTATAATGTATAAATTTTAAATTTTTCAATACTTAGGTTTTATTAAATGGAATTTGAAAATGGTTAGTAAGTGTTAGCTCATGATATATTTTGCGTATACTTTAATATGCAGACGTAAATTACTTCAATGATTATTATAAATCAAATATATTTTCGGGCATATATTGAAGATATTTTTAAGACAAATGTTAGTAACATCATTTTTAAATTACTCACTTAACTTTATTATGGGAGAAACATGATTAACTTAAAAAATAGTGGTCGAATCGACTGTTTTTATTCGATAGTTACCAACACTAATTCAATTTTAGTTGGGGCAGTAAGGAAATGCACTTTTTTATTAGAACATAATTAGCGTTGGGAACTATGGCTAATCAGTCGCTAGTTTCGGTTCGACTGATTGTATTACTTTTTACTATCGATTGTTTTTGAGTCGTGTACTTTTAGTTACTATTTTCGGTTCTACTAGTTTCATTCGACTGCTTTTTAACGTTCTGACTCTGTCGTCCTAGGCGCGACCTTGACAAAAATGTATACCGAATTTATGCTTTCCTAGATTTATATATAATATATTTAGTTTTATGATTTTTTTGGTAGTTTGCTTCTAAATAAAAATATATTGTATATTAATATAGCAACACTTTGGAACGATATTTTTCAAGATTGTTAATGTAATAGGGTAAAAAATTAAAATTGTGAATGACAAATAAGTAATAGGTAATATTTCTTTTGATTGACTTTTTGGTGTGTATCTAACACCCTCGGTTTTTGTTAGAAAATATTTCTGTCCGATAATAAATAAAGCATTAATTTTATTTTAAAAAGCTCTAGTAGTTATTGTGCGATCATTTTTAATTCATGGTTATTGTAATACATGTTATATATCACATAGTATTACATGTTTAGTTTAAGTTGTATTGTATTGTTTATATTTATTTAGTATATTGTTTAAAAATAGCAATTCATCTCAGAACATTCAAATATAAAAGTAACTCCACTTCCTTTAAAATGTAAGTATTATAGATATATTAATAGTATTCAGTAATGTTTTTCTTTTTCTTTTTTAAAGTTAGTACGTGAAGGAATACGTCTCGCGTATACTAAGGTTGTAAAATATAAGCAAATATTAAATTAATTGCTCCAAGCAATTATATCCGTCCTTTCCTCTCTTACAATTTATATAGGAAAGGGATCGAACATACTCGTCTGACATTAAGAATTAAAATAAAAAGCCAAGCCGTGCATTAGATTTTGCATATTTTGTAGTGGTTAGTAGGCATGTTGGCCACAAAAAATATCGATATGTCGAAGGAAAAAATATATATATTTTTTGCAATAAGTATAAGATATATCGATATTTTACAAAAAAATGTATGTATATTTTTAATTGAAAATAAACGTAGTCAAATATTAGCCTAAAAAATATTTTTTTCTAAAACTCTTAAGGAATAACGGTATTTTTGATAAACCATTAAAATTAAGTACCAGAATTCACTAAACGTTTAAAAGTAAGTTCCGATTTGAAAGTTTTTTTTAATTGTACTTAATCTTCTGAAATTATATCATCTAAAAAATATCGATATATCGACAAAAAAATATCGATATTTTTTCTGCATCCCTAGCGGCTAGTTATTTAAATTTTTGTGTTGATAGCAGGGGTGTGCAACTACAATGCTAAGTGGTGGGGCAAAATCTTGTTTAGTCCAATCATTGGTGGCGCTGACAACGTGAATTTGATTGGTTAGTTTAAAAATATTATATAGAATCCTGTAAGGAAAATAATATGCTTTGATTGGTCAGCCATTTCACGTGACTATTTTATGACGTCACATTCGCTGGCCAATAATATTTGAATGAAAATCGAATTTAATTTAAAAAACTAATTTATTAAAATAAAATCCTATACAAATATACATAAATGTAAATAATATAAATAATAATAAAAAACAACAGAAATATACATAATTGCAAAAAGCAAAAATAAATAAACTACAAAAATGTAAATAAAAAAAATTAAAAGCCCCATACTCCAGACAAAATAATTAAAATACTCTTCTATAACGCCTGCTCCCTTTTTCGTATTTGTTTAGTGCCATCAATTTTATAGGATCTATTAGAGTTCTATCTTGTATTTGTGCTATACTGAAGGTAAACTTTAAGTCCTTCCCTGTTAATATTGAATTAACTTGTTTAACCCAAAAATACAATGAACATTTGACAATAAGATTTAAAATGTGGTCTTCAAAATCGCTATGGACTGGGCAGTTGAAACGTTTAAAATTTATGTGTTTTTTTAAGACATCTCTCAGAATAACAGATATGCTATTTTTATGACAAAATCTAGGTATTAAATAAAAGAGATAGCTTAAAGATCTACAAACAGTATAGTAAAACAGTCTTGATGGAGTTGTTAATTTGGGTCTACGCGGCTGCATCGCTTCTATAAAATCAGTATCGAGTTTTTGATCTGTGGAACTACTTAATGTAGAATGTAGACAGATATTGCACGTTGTCTTTTTTCTCAGAAGTTTTATCAAATAGCCTGAAATATAGACTAACGTGCAACGTTCCACTCTTGTTTTCATCAGAGCAAAGTTCTCTGGAACTGAAAATATAGACTCAACTGGTGATTCTACAACCTCTGGTGATGCTACATCTCCAGTTAAAAAATAATGTAAGTTATCTAAAGCGCCAACATGTTCATCTTCTTCACAATTTGCTCCGGGCGAATGATGTGAAAAAAATGAAGTGATGATAAGTGCTTTAAAAGATTTCTCAAACATACTAGGCGAAGGATGTATGTTTCTAACTCCATGACTTCTAATAGATCCAAAAAAATTTTCTAAGGAATCTTGGTTAAGATTCCTTAAACAAATGTGATTATTTTTAAATTTAGACAAAACTGATTTCTTTAAGGAAATAAATCCCCTTAAAGTAGCAATTAAGTTTTTGATTGATGGCACAGTAACAAATACTTTCTTAACAGGGCAATAAAATTTGGCACTGTTTAAACACATAATAGCTCTACTCCAAAATTCCTCATGTGGTGAGCTTAAGGATAAGGCTTCAAGGAGAGGCCTGAATTCTGGCGCTGTTTTGCTGCTGGAATTGCAACTATCGAATAAACTATCCAAAAAGGCTATAACAGCACCTGTTTGTTCAGCATCGTTCGGAAGATTATCTTCTGAAAACAAGACAAAATTATAATTATTATTAATACATGATATATTTCAGCATACTTACTCCACTTTGAGAAAGTCACCAAATGTGAGGCCACTGTATAGCTGAACACTTGTGTACAAATCTTGACTTTCATCTTGTTTATTTTGCCTGGAATTACATGTTGTTCTGTTAATCTTGGGCATATCCTCATAGGCGCATCTCTATCGATGTAGTACAGATCTATAATATGCTCCCATTTTGCAATGTTTAGTTTGTTATCAAGTTTAATGTATAATTTTTTTTTTAACAAATTGTTCCGAATTCCTTTAAATAAATGAGGGATATCGTAAAGTGGAATTATCTTTTCCCCATTTACTTGAAATTCAGAACAACTTCTTGACTGGGTCAGCAAACTATTAATGGCAGCCTGATTAGCAGACCCTTGGTCGCAAACTGTGCAAAGGACCTTTAAACCTATCTCCCGACATTTTCCAATAACTTTAACAATCAAATGTTTTAATAATGTCGATTTAATTGGTCCTTTTGAATATGTGAAGGAGATAGGTTGTTTCCATTTTCTAAATAATCCTTTCACCATAAACACATTTACATAGTCTGCTATGGCTGCCCTTTTATAGCTCCCTGTATTCTCCAAGCCATCGATACAGTCTTCTTTAATATTATATTGCAAATTGGGAGCCAGGCTCATCTCGTCAAACATCACAATACAGGATCTATTTGCTCATTTAGCCCTGCTCGCATTGGGATTTGCCTAAGCAATGCTAAACAAGTACTCTTTGAGGGAAAAGCAAATATTTTTGACAATAATTTATAGGTCTTGCCGCTTGATTTTAAAAGAGCAATAGCAAAAACTTTTTCCTGAATTGTGAAACGTGTAGATTTAGGTGTCTTCGGTTGATTTGCCAATTGAGAAAAAAAGAAATCTACTGTTGGCTTATTAACATGTTCAAATAAGTTTTTTAGTAATTCTGCACGCAAACTTGAACTAATATTTGCAAATCTGCTTTTGAATGAGGCAACTAATCTCTTATTTCTTGTGACATGTTTATAAGACGTTACTACTTTGTTATAAATATCTTTAACTTCATCTGACAAATATGTTTGACGAGAGGAACCAAATTTCCTTATAATGCCACTGTAGCTTTTACGTGCTAAAAAAAAGCCCTAGTATTAACTATACAAATTATGTATCAAAAGTATTACCTTTTCGTGGAGTTTCTTTTATTGAACATTGCGATTGTTGTTCTAAAAAGTTAAAGATGTGTATAAGAACTACAAATATTTTAAAGATATTCTAAAATTAAATGGTTTTTATTGGTACCTTCTGGCAAGACTTCTTTATTTGGAGATATCACATTGACAGCACTCGAACAACTTGGAAGATTATTTAAATTAATGTTCTCATTGTTACCATTAACGTCTTTATAAATAAGTTGACTTTCTGTAAACAAACAATAAATAAACAAACATATAATAGATATATAGATAATTTTATATGTACCTGATAAAAACAATGTTGGATATGCATTTGCCCTAATACCTGTTCGTGAAGGAAGGGTTACCCTAAATTCTTCACTAAAATGTCTGTGACACACACGATGCCGGTGGTATATTTGCATTGTGGTTAATCCAGATAGTTTACTACTATTAACTTGATCGATCCATTTTTGGAAAAGAGCGGGATCATTCTTCGGGAACCGATGTCTGATTTCGGTAGTAGATTTACACCCAGGTACACTGCATCTTTTACTACACGGATGCATAGTAATAAATTTTTATATTACTCAATAACAATTAATGTAAAACAGAATATATAAACAACGTGAAACGAAGTTATCTTGACTTTAACAAACACCTAAACTTCAAACAACAATGGATGCCCGAAAATGATGGCCTCGCACAATTTGACCGAACCAATCACATTCCGTTTTAGTGGCGGTTCCAACAATTTAAAAACTAGCCAATCACAATTTGCGATCGCAGCGCTAAGGTTGATTGGACTAAACAAAACATTTCCCCAAGGTCGCCTATACCGTGAAATTTCTATTTTTTCTATGGTTGATAGTGCTGTATGGAGATAGCTGATACACGATTTTAAAGTTCTTCAAGTCGTAAAAATGTCGAAGAAGCGAAGATCAGTTAGCGGGTCTCAAAAAACCAAATCACAGACTGATCCAGACGTACCGGATCAAAATACAGAAAATATAATCAATGATGTAGTCAGGTACATTATTCTTAAAGCTGACGAAAATTCATTTTATACCAGATCCGAATTAAATCAAAATGTAATTCACAAAAAGGGCCAATGCGTGGATAGTGTTATACAACAAGCAATTAAGGTTCTGGAAAATGTTGGTATTATTATTGTTATATGGATGTTGTTGATATTGTTTTGCATACATTTTTAGGTATATGGTTACACACTTACTGAATATGATGATGTAAAAATGAAAAAAAAAATTTATTTTTTAATTAGTATGTTGCCTCCTGTAAATTATTCCGATGAAGAGGAAGAATGTGTTTCTAGTTATGAAACTGGTTCAAATGTACCAAATGCTGCTCACAAGATACTGACTCTATTAATTTTATCCCATATATTTATGACAAACGCGCCAGTATCAGACAGTGAGCTCTACGATACCATTCCTTTATTGTTTTTATATTGTTGATTTATTATTTCAGAATCCCTTTATAGTTTCCTGAAGTCCTTGGATATTGATGTAGAAGTTGAGCATCCATTTTTCGGTAAAGTCAAAGAATATATAAGAGAAACCTTGATAAAGAATTATTACCTTCACTGTGAGTTTGATGAGAAAACGAAAATACAAACTTTCCAATGGGGGATTCGAGCTGAAATTGAAATCTCAAAGATGAAGGTTTTACAGTTCGTGTGTGAGGTAACTATTTCAGTTGACTTATAAGCACATTGTCAGGTTATTATTGATTTACAGATGTATGGAAATAAGCAACCAAAAGACTGGCCAGAACATTACAGAGCGGCCGAGAATCAGTTCAAAGAAAGAGAAGAGCTAAAGGAAGAAACAAGGGATGAATCAAGCTAGTCACCGATACTGGTAGAACTACAATATAAAGTTTATTTGTATACAAAAATTGTATCTTCTTAACTAATACAATATAAATAAAAAGATATAGGAAAATGTTAAATCTCATTGGTCCTTACATTGCGTTGTAAGCTGGGCCGCGACCTCCTTCTGGGACCACCCAGTTATTCTGGCTGGGGTCCTTGATGTTGCACGTCTTACGGTGGATGGCCCTCTCCAGAATCGAGTGGCACAAACTCATACACACCAGCGGGACAATAACAATCTTCGAGTCCGTCGAAGATGCCTAAGTTTCGTTTGACAGGATTTTGCGAGTTTAAAGTGTTGCATAACATAATTTGTGTTATACACTATATGTACGCTTTTAGTTGACTTTAAAAGATTCCAGTTGTGTTTTGATGACATTTGGGTGATTATTTTATGAACTTTTAAACAATTCATTAATAAAAAAAACTTATTTTTGTGTAATGCTCTAATTTTTCATTAGGTACAATCCTTTTAACTAACTTTCGGCAAGGTAATAAAACCCGTGGCAAAGCTACTACTAAGCATCCTCCAGGAAAAGTGAGATTGGGGATACTGTGAAAACTGCCGGTGCCCTGGTGAGATCCTATTGCCGTCTTCGAAGTGATGCTTTATGAACGGATGGTGTTTGAACCTGCGAAGAAACGAACATTACCGCATTACCGATCTTTGGATATTCAGTACTTTTGGAATTCCTTGTACGGGCTCAGGTACAGATTGATGTAATCCAAACCCGACGGCGATCAGGGATACCTCGTCGTTAAATGATACAGAAAGGATCCTCCGTAGGTGTTCTTATCCAAGGGCCAGCCGATGGTGTGCTCCGCGCATCCGGTTTATGTTTGAATCATTCGTCGCGATATCTTTAACGCTCCCGTCATCGTTGTACAGGACTTCGGAAGGTGCATAACCCGGGCCCACTGCCTCAGCTTGCTCTCCCAACCACTGAATAACGTGTCCCAGCGGGACGATATAGTTCCCGTGATTAAACATCGGAGTTCCTGACGAAATATCATTTATTCAATATATAAATCGATTTAAGACAAAGAATCCAACCTGGCAGGGCTGGTACCGGAATCCTACCGGTGCTAGTTAATAGACCGAACTTATCCTCCGTTAGGGGAGTGTTCAGAGGCGCGCCCTTCTCTTTCCAGTCCCATTTATGGGGCCTTCTCGACGATGATTACCTAAAAATCTATGTTCCGTATAGACCACCGATCAAGTGTGCTATGACTTCGATTCCACCGACCCTGATTTTCTTCCCTTCCGCGTCCAACAGTTGTTTGGCTCGTATAGTCGCGCTTATTCCAGTTGCACCATCGCCGACTATCAGAATATCAGTTTACATCTAGAATGTGTAATTTAAGAAAAATTAATCCTTTCAAGGTAAGTAATAATTTTAGCATGACATGTCAGACAGAAATTGTGAAGAATATATATTATAAATTTAAATAGTGTAGATACTTAAAGTGGTAGAAAAAAATAGTGTTTTAAGCTGGGCATATATTTTTTCAGACTATTGAAGAAGAATTAACAGACTGTAACAGGAATAAAGCCAAAGCCAAGTCTCTTTGAAACAATTTTTTTGTTTTAATACGGACAAATTCTATGCATATTTATAATCAGACTTATAGACAGACAGGTAAAATAATAAAAATGATATCAATAAAATAATTGGTTATATAATGTTTAATTCATAATAATATATATTGTACAATTTTCTTAATATGTCACTCAAATTACCAATATTAATCTACGGGATAACGATGTCTTCTTTTCTTACTTAAATGGTAGTTGTTAAAAATAGAACCTTTTTTATTTATTATTATAGCAATAATATAGAATAAATTATGTTTTAATGAAAAAACAGCTGAATCATAGTGCATTTTATATTAAAATTACCTTTCCATCTTGGATCTTCTTCTCTTGGATGAATGAAATATAGTGTGTTATCTTAGAAAATTGATCCGAATATATTCCTATTTAACCCAACTGCTGGACTAGAAAATATGATTAGTTATATTTAAGAGTTCAAAGGTTACTTCACAATATACTATAAATAAAATAAAGCTCCAGACAATAATTGTATCATTACATATAATCATTTTAAGCTATAAAATTTAAAATATCTTATAAAATTTATTTTCGACAAATTAATTAAATATTCCGAATTAAAATGAAATTTTAGATATTTTCAACGAATTCCCTAAATGCAAACTCATTTTCTTTTATTTTAACAGGGAATTGTATAATTAAAGGTAACAGAAATACCTTACTCAAAAAATCAAAGTCCAACTCAGAGGTTCAAACAAAATATATCAAAATAAACTGAGCTCAGTGCAATTTTTATTTATTAACCTTTGCCAACAAAGTAACTTATATCTATAAATGTAATTTTATGAAAATCGGTCTTATAACATAAATATAATACTAAATAACACATAAAGTCACAGTTCAGAATCCTTTTTCTCATCTTCTATGTTGATTGTCTCCTATATATCAATCTTGGAATAATTCTATGTCCAAAATATTACTACAATATTAAATAAGTGTATTTTCATCTGTAATAAGATTGTGGGAAAATAAAAATGATACGGCAAGACCGATTGTTTAGAAACAGACATTTGACAAGATTGTAGAAATTTGTTTTTTGGGTTGCCGAGCGAATTTAAACCAAATAAAATTACCTGACATCTGTGGAATTTTCGAAAAATTTATCTAGTAATCCTAGTTAATAGAGCACATTCAATCCATATTTAGCTACTAGGTCACGAGAATTTTTGATATTTACGCCTTCACCCAAGCACATCTAAATAATAATGTAAGGAAAAAGGCTTTAAAAAACTCTGTATCAATAATTTCTTACAAAAGCTTATATTGTTCCCAATCATAAGACTGCGTAGTGTTGTTCATTCTCAAGGAACTCAGTATATTGTACTTCTAAGTTTAAAAGGTGACCTAATTTTAAGATTTGTTGGAATTGGCATCATCCTGAAAATAGACTATAAAAATACACTTGATATCATAAAAACTAATTTAAATTACCTCTGACATGCCTTGTACTTTACCAATAAGACCGTTGTCAAAATCTACCACATTGTCAAACATTCTATCAATCATATCGAAAATAGTCTACAATTTTGTTTTCCTATTTTTATTTTTGGACTTTGTTGGTTGCTGGAGAGGAGTTTTAGAGTTTTCTTGCTGTTTGTGTGTTTACCCTTCAATCTCAGGAATATTCACTAAACCAGGTAACATTTTCAGAAGCGATCCTTTTTCGATCTTCCTGATCCAGCGACTTCTAAATCATCAACCGTGCATTTTGTTGTAAATGATTTCTTATGGGCTGGCCCAGACTATCTCCAAGTTAACCTCCAAATTACGTTTTTGAGCAGCTTCATACACAATAAAAATGGGTAATTTTATCATTTGATTTTGTTCTTTGCAATTACCTGAAATAAAGGTAAGTTATCTAATCATCATTTTCTATAATAAATTGTCTACCCATTGCTTCAAATGAGAACTCCTCCTTGTTTTGTTAATATAATTTAGAGCTTGCAATGCAGCTTCATTACGAGCATTTTTTATCGTTTGCGCCTCTCCATAAAATTTGACGTCGTTGACGTTAAAATGGACTTTGAAAGGTCCCTTCGTGTCAGAATCATTTCTTCTAACATGAAGAGTATCATTAAAATGAACCGTGTCATTCATTTTATGCAAATAAGATTTTTTCTCTGAAATGTCTGGTGATGCAGTCTTGCCTTCTATTTGTTCCTAAAAGGCACCTTATTTATATGTCTATATTTAACTAAACAATATTGAATACCAAAATATCATTAATTATAGAGTATTGTACAGACATCCCTACCTTTAATGCTAAATTGTTTAGTAAAGCTACAGGTGTTTCTTCAGGTTCTTTTCACTCTTTTTGATCTTCAAAGAATGATGTTGATATTCTGTATTTTTCAGAGCCCTCTGTGCAGCTTTCCTTTGAGCATTCTTCAAGCTTTTATCATCCACTGCTTAATTTTCATTTCCTAAATAGAAAGCGATGGTAAAAACTGTATTGTGCAGAGGTCAATGAAATTTTTGATATATAATTGCATCTAATAATTTCACATTAATATACCTCTTCGTTAATTAATTCATATGAAAATGTAATATCATTACATTCAGCAATTCGTGACTAGAACTTAATGCGGATTTGTCTTCTGCTGGTTCACTAGTCAAACCTAAAACTCGGTTTGTTTCTGGCACAGAGGGATTATTTTTCCACGTTTCCGAATAAAGATACCACGATGAGGTATCTATTATTCTTCAAAGTTAAAAGCGTCCCAGATATAGATCCTTTTATACCAGTGAATTAACTATAAACATTGCTATTTACCAACAATAGAGTCCCTGTCGCCAAAAATATTTTTATATCATTTAATAACAATCCATAACTTAAGCTTAACAAGGAAAATAATAGTAGTATACAATTAAAGCAAATCATACTCAAATAATATAAAGAGAAAACATATATAACCGGGGAAACACACTAGAACTAACCTTAACATAATAATATAGAGCTGTAGGGGGTAAAAAAAATTTCGACATTCTTGATAAAAACTATCGATATTATTAGTAAAAATATAGATAATTTTGGCTAATCTATTGATTTGGTTTATATTGGTTTATTTTTTTTAATACCGTAGTTATTGCACTAAAGATTTCGGTATTTTTTTTCCTCCCATATATTGATTTTTTTTAATTATTTTCTATCGATATGTTTTCTGGCCGCGGACATATTTAAAAATATCAATTAACATATTAAAATACAATAAAATATTTGTGGGGTATTATTCCATTTCATAGAAAAATTCCATTCGTTTTTACAGATCCACAGAACATTCAAATATAAAAGTAATACTACTTCGTTTAAAATTAAATTATAAATTGCATGTTATTGCATGTAATTATTATAATACTATACAGTAATTTTTTTTTCTTGTCTTTTTTAAAGTTAGTTTATTATTAAGCCTATTGACTGGCGAGTTATTATTAAGCCTATTGACTTAGAAATTATCCCAGAAGACATCCCGTCTTACCCAGCCTGGTTACTGGCGTGACTGGGATCATTTTCCTTGTCGGATTTTGTACTCTTATCTAAGGGCATTCACAAACATCACAAATTTACTTACATGCCCCAGCAGAATTCGAACTCGCGACTATCGCAACAGGGGGACCATCCTGTCGCCTTTACTACTGCGGCAACTAAGCCAGCTATTAAATCGTTTATCATGAAAAAATATTTTATAAAATAAATAAACTTTTTTATAACTATTAATTTGTGATATGTATGGTTGCAGAATGTATGAGCAAATTTAAAAAATTCCCTTATTTCTCATATGATTTATCTACCAAATACTTCATTATAATGAATCAAAAATTATGGATAAATGATACAGGGTTTTGTAGAAGGGTCGGGGTCAGGATATAATGAGTCAAGTAATAAGGGGTCAAGTTAATGGTAGGTTTTATCAGGATAAACGATATAAATGTGCATGTATTTTGATTTTGTTGATTTGACATTTAGCATGATTTTTTTATTATTGAAATTCACGCCATTTCCTTTAGCTTGTAGGATTGGTTGCATATATCACTTTAATTCTCAACTCCCCACTCTAAACGTTTTTTCCGCTCTATTCTAGGTTTTATTTGAATTAAATATTGGGTTTATTTTGTGTTATGTCAGTTCTATTGCTGCTTTTTAACGTTATTATTCAGTTTCTTTAATAATAACAGGATAACAGTGCATTTAATTTGATTTGTGCTTTTAATGTGAAGATTTATGGTTTTTATATGAAAAAAATCAAAATACCGTGGGGTAAGGTAATGCTCTAAAACTGATTTTGTTTATAATGTATTTTTAATATGCAGGAATGGTTGATGGTGAACTGAAATCTTGATTCTTGATGTATTGAAACATTTTCGTACCACCGATCAAATCACCTTCAGAGACAGTAGTGTTGTATATTTTAATTGTTATGATAATATTTTACGTATATCAAATTACTAGAAGAAATTAAACTAAAAGTTTTTAATATACGAACAGTTTTTACTTCATTGAATATTCCATATTTATGTTTATTATATAAAAGGGAAGAATAAGAATATATATGTATATTTGCTTTTAGGTGCGCTGATTGTTATTCTACAATTTTAAAAATAATCTCACTTATGACGCCTTTGTTATAATGTATAAATTTTAAATTTTTCAATACTTAGGTTTTATTAAATGGAATTTGAAAATGGTTAGTAAGTGTTAGCTCATGATATATTTTGCGTATACTTTAATATGCAGACGTAAATTACTTCAATGATTATTATAAATCAAATATATTTTCGGGCATATATTGAAGATATTTTTAAGACAAATGTTAGTAACATCATTTTTAAATTACTCACTTAACTTTATTATGGGAGAAACATGATTAACTTAAAAAATAGTGGTCGAATCGACTGTTTTTATTCGATAGTTACCAACACTAATTCAATTTTAGTTGGGGCAGTAAGGAAATGCACTTTTTTATTAGAACATAATTAGCGTTGGGAACTATGGCTAATCAGTCGCTAGTTTCGGTTCGACTGATTGTATTACTTTTTACTATCGATTGTTTTTGAGTCGTGTACTTTTAGTTACTATTTTCGGTTCTACTAGTTTCATTCGACTGCTTTTTAACGTTCTGACTCTGTCGTCCTAGGCGCGACCTTGACAAAAATGTATACCGAATATATGCTTTCCTAGATTTATATATAATATATTTAGTTTTATGATTTTTTTGGTAGTTTGCTTCTAAATAAAAATATATTGTATATTAATATAGCAACACTTTGGAACGATATTTTTCAAGATTGTTAATGTAATAGGGTAAAAAATTAAAATTGTGAATGACAAATAAGTAATAGGTAATATTTCTTTTGATTGACTTTTTGGTGTGTATCTAACACCCTCGGTTTTTGTTAGAAAATATTTCTGTCCGATAATAAATAAAGCATTAATTTTATTTTAAAAAGCTCTAGTAGTTATTGTGCGATCATTTTTAATTCATGGTTATTGTAATACATGTTATATATCACATAGTAATACATGTTTAGTTTAAGTTGTATTGTATTGTTTATATTTATTTAGTATATTGTTTAAAAATAGCAATTCATCTCAGAACATTCAAATATAAAAGTAACTCCACTTCCTTTAAAATGTAAGTATTATAGATATATTAATAGTATTCAGTAATGTTTTTCTTTTTCTTTTTTAAAGTTAGTACGTGAAGGAATACGTCTCGCGTATACTAAGGTTGTAAAATATAAGCAAATATTAAATTAATTGCTCCAAGCAATTATATCCGTCCTTTCCTCTCTTACAATTTATATAGGAAAGGGATCGAACATACTCGTCTGACATTAAGAATTAAAATAAAAAGCCAAGCCGTGCATTAGATTTTGCATATTTTGTAGTGGTTAGTAGGCATGTTGGCCACAAAAAATATCGATATGTCGAAGGAAAAAATATATATATTTTTTGCAATAAGTATAAGATATATCGATATTTTACAAAAAAATGTATGTATATTTTTAATTGAAAATAAACGTAGTCAAATATTAGCCTAAAAAATATTTTTTTCTAAAACTCTTAAGGAATAACGGTATTTTTGATAAACCATTAAAATTAAGTACCAGAATTCACTAAACGTTTAAAAGTAAGTTCCGATTTGAAAGTTTTTTTTAATTGTACTTAATCTTCTGAAATTATATCATCTAAAAAATATCGATATATCGACAAAAAAATATCGATATTTTTTCTGCATCCCTAGCGGCTAGTTATTTAAATTTTTGTGTTGATAGTGCTGTATGGAGATAGCTGATACACGATTTTAAAGTTCTTCAAGTCGTAAAAATGTCGAAGAAGCGAAGATCAGTTAGCGGGTCTCAAAAAACCAAATCACAGACTGATCCAGACGTACCGGATCAAAATACAGAAAATATAATCAATGATGTAGTCAGGTACATTATTCTTAAAGCTGACGAAAATTCATTTTATACCAGATCCGAATTAAATCAAAATGTAATTCACAAAAAGGGCCAATGCGTGGATAGTGTTATACAACAAGCAATTAAGGTTCTGGAAAATGTTGGTATTATTATTGTTATATGGATGTTGTTGATATTGTTTTGCATACATTTTTAGGTATATGGTTACACACTTACTGAATATGATGATGTAAAAATGAAAAAAAAAATTTATTTTTTAATTAGTATGTTGCCTCCTGTAAATTATTCCGATGAAGAGGAAGAATGTGTTTCTAGTTATGAAACTGGTTCAAATGTACCAAATGCTGCTCACAAGATACTGACTCTATTAATTTTATCCCATATATTTATGACAAACGCGCCAGTATCAGACAGTGAGCTCTACGATACCATTCCTTTATTGTTTTTATATTGTTGATTTATTATTTCAGAATCCCTTTATAGTTTCCTGAAGTCCTTGGATATTGATGTAGAAGTTGAGCATCCATTTTTCGGTAAAGTCAAAGAATATATAAGAGAAACCTTGATAAAGAATTATTACCTTCACTGTGAGTTTGATGAGAAAACGAAAATACAAACTTTCCAATGGGGGATTCGAGCTGAAATTGAAATCTCAAAGATGAAGGTTTTACAGTTCGTGTGTGAGGTAACTATTTCAGTTGACTTATAAGCACATTGTCAGGTTATTATTGATTTACAGATGTATGGAAATAAGCAACCAAAAGACTGGCCAGAACATTACAGAGCGGCCGAGAATCAGTTCAAAGAAAGAGAAGAGCTAAAGGAAGAAACAAGGCATGAATCAAGCTAGTCACCGATACTGGTAGAACTACAATATAAAGTTTATTTGTATACAAAAATTGTATCTTCTTAACTAATACAATATAAATAAAAAGATATAGGAAAATGTTAAATCTCATTGGTCCTTACATTGCGTTGTAAGCTGGGCCGCGACCTCCTTCTGGGACCACCCAGTTATTCTGGCTGGGGTCCTTGATGTTGCACGTCTTACGGTGGATGGCCCTCTCCAGAATCGAGTGGCACAAACTCATACACACCAGCGGGACAATAACAATCTTCGAGTCCGTCGAAGATGCCTAAGTTTCGTTTGACAGGATTTTGCGAGTTTAAAGTGTTGCATAACATAATTTGTGTTATACACTATATGTACGCTTTTAGTTGACTTTAAAAGATTCCAGTTGTGTTTTGATGACATTTGGGTGATTATTTTATGAACTTTTAAACAATTCATTAATAAAAAAAACTTATTTTTGTGTAATGCTCTAATTTTTCATTAGGTACAATCCTTTTAACTAACTTTCGGCAAGGTAATAAAACCCGTGGCAAAGCTACTACTAAGCATCCTCCAGGAAAAGTGAGATTGGGGATACTGTGAAAACTGCCGGTGCCCTGGTGAGATCCTATTGCCGTCTTCGAAGTGATGCTTTATGAACGGATGGTGTTTGAACCTGCGAAGAAACGAACATTACCGCATTACCGATCTTTGGATATTCAGTTCTTTTGGAATTCCTTGTACGGGCTCAGGTACAGATTGATGTAATCCAAACCCGACGGCGATCAGGGATACCTCGTCGTTAAATGATACAGAAAGGATCCTCCGTAGGTGTTCTTATCCAAGGGCCAGCCGATGGTGTGCTCCGCGCATCCGGTTTATGTTTGAATCATTCGTCGCGATATCTTTAACGCTCCCGTCATCGTTGTACAGGACTTCGGAAGGTGCATAACCCGGGCCCACTGCCTCAGCTTGCTCTCCCAACCACTGAATAACGTGTCCCAGCGGGACGATATAGTTCCCGTGATTAAACATCGGAGTTCCTGACGAAATATCATTTATTCAATATATAAATCGATTTAAGACAAAGAATCCAACCTGGCAGGGCTGGTACCGGAATCCTACCGGTGCTAGTTAATAGACCGAACTTATCCTCCGTTAGGGGAGTGTTCAGAGGCGCGCCCTTCTCTTTCCAGTCCCATTTATGGGGCCTTCTCGACGATGATTACCTAAAAATCTATGTTCCGTATAGACCACCGATCAAGTGTGCTATGACTTCGATTCCACCGACCCTGATTTTCTTCCCTTCCGCGTCCAACAGTTGTTTGGCTCGTATAGTCGCGCTTATTCCAGTTGGACCATCGCCGACTATCAGAATATCAGTTTACATCTAGAATGTGTAATTTAAGAAAAATTAATCCTTTCAAGGTAAGTAATAATTTTAGCATGACATGTCAGACAGAAATTGTGAAGAATATATATTATAAATTTAAATAGTGTAGATACTTAAAGTGGTAGAAAAAAATAGTGTTTTAAGCTGGGCATATATTTTTTCAGACTATTGAAGAAGAATTAACAGACTGTAACAGGAATAAAGCCAAAGCCAAGTCTCTTTGAAACAATTTTTTTGTTTTAATACGGACAAATTCTATGCATATTTATAATCAGACTTATAGACAGACAGGTAAAATAATAAAAATGATATCAATAAAATAATTGGTTATATAATGTTTAATTCATAATAATATATATTGTACAATTTTCTTAATATGTCACTCAAATTACCAATATTAATCTACGGGATAACGATGTCTTCTTTTCTTACTTAAATGGTAGTTGTTAAAAATAGAACCTTTTTTATTTATTATTATAGCAATAATATAGAATAAATTATGCTTTAATGAAAAAACAGCTGAATCATAGTGCATTTTATATTAAAATTACCTTTCCATCTTGGATCTTCTTCTCTTGGATGAATGAAATATAGTGTGTTATCTTAGAAAATTGATCCGAATATATTCCTATTTAACCCAACTGCTGGACTAGAAAATATGATTAGTTATATTTAAGAGTTCAAAGGTTACTTCACAATATACTATAAATAAAATAAAGCTCCAGACAATAATTGTATCATTACATATAATCATTTTAAGCTATAAAATTTAAAATATCTTATAAAATTTATTTTCGACAAATTAATTAAATATTCCGAATTAAAATGAAATTTTAGATATTTTCAACGAATTCCCTAAATGCAAACTCATTTTCTTTTATTTTAACAGGGAATTGTATAATTAAAGGTAACAGAAATACCTTACTCAAAAAATCAAAGTCCAACTCAGAGGTTCAAACAAAATATATCAAAATAAACTGAGCTCAGTGCAATTTTTATTTATTAACCTTTGCCAACAAAGTAACTTATATCTATAAATGTAATTTTATGAAAATCGGTCTTATAACATAAATATAATACTAAATAACACATAAAGTCACAGTTCAGAATCCTTTTTCTCATCTTCTATGTTGATTGTCTCCTATATATCAATCTTGGAATAATTCTATGTCCAAAATATTACTACAATATTAAATAAGTGTATTTTCATCTGTAATAAGATTGTGGGAAAATAAAAATGATACGGCAAGACCGATTGTTTAGAAACAGACATTTGACAAGATTGTAGAAATTTGTTTTTTGGGTTGCCGAGCGAATTTAAACCAAATAAAATTACCTGACATCTGTGGAATTTTCGAAAAATTTATCTAGTAATCCTAGTTAATAGAGCACATTCAATCCATATTTAGCTACTAGGTCACGAGAATTTTTGATATTTACGCCTTCACCCAAGCACATCTAAATAATAATGTAAGGAAAAAGGCTTTAAAAAACTCTGTATCAATAATTTCTTACAAAAGCTTATATTGTTCCCAATCATAAGACTGCGTAGTGTTGTTCATTCTCAAGGAACTCAGTATATTGTACTTCTAAGTTTAAAAGGTGACCTAATTTTAAGATTTGTTGGAATTGGCATCATCCTGAAAATAGACTATAAAAATACACTTGATATCATAAAAACTAATTTAAATTACCTCTGACATGCCTTGTACTTTACCAATAAGACCGTTGTCAAAATCTACCACATTGTCAAACATTCTATCAATCATATCGAAAATAGTCTACAATTTTGTTTTCCTATTTTTATTTTTGGACTTTGTTGGTTGCTGGAGAGGAGTTTTAGAGTTTTCTTGCTGTTTGTGTGTTTACCCTTCAATCTCAGGAATATTCACTAAACCAGGTAACATTTTCAGAAGCGATCCTTTTTCGATCTTCCTGATCCAGCGACTTCTAAATCATCAACCGTGCATTTTGTTGTAAATGATTTCTTATGGGCTGGCCCAGACTATCTCCAAGTTAACCTCCAAATTACGTTTTTGAGCAGCTTCATACACAATAAAAATGGGTAATTTTATCATTTGATTTTGTTCTTTGCAATTACCTGAAATAAAGGTAAGTTATCTAATCATCATTTTCTATAATAAATTGTCTACCCATTGCTTCAAATGAGAACTCCTCCTTGTTTTGTTAATATAATTTAGAGCTTGCAATGCAGCTTCATTACGAGCATTTTTTATCGTTTGCGCCTCTCCATAAAATTTGACGTCGTTGACGTTAAAATGGACTTTGAAAGGTCCCTTCGTGTCAGAATCATTTCTTCTAACATGAAGAGTATCATTAAAATGAACCGTGTCATTCATTTTATGCAAATAAGATTTTTTCTCTGAAATGTCTGGTGATGCAGTCTTGCCTTCTATTTGTTCCTAAAAGGCACCTTATTTATATGTCTATATTTAACTAAACAATATTGAATACCAAAATATCATTAATTATAGAGTATTGTACAGACATCCTTACCTTTAATGCTAAATTGTTTAGTAAAGCTACAGGTGTTTCTTCAGGTTCCTTTCACTCTTTTTGATCTTCAAAGAATGATGTTGATATTCTGTATTTTTCAGAGCCCTCTGTGCAGCTTTCCTTTGAGCATTCTTCAAGCTTTTACCATCCACTGCTTAATTTTCATTTCCTAAATAGAAAGCGATGGTAAAAACTGTATTGTGCAGAGGTCAATGAAATTTTTGATATATAATTGCATCTAATAATTTCACATTAATATACCTCTTCGTTAATTAATTCATATGAAAATGTAATATCATTACATTCAGCAATTCGTGACTAGAACTTAATGCGGATTTGTCTTCTGCTGGTTCACTAGTCAAACCTAAAACTCGGTTTGTTTCTGGCACAGAGGGATTATTTTTCCACGTTTCCGAATAAAGATACCACGATGAGGTATCTATTATTCTTCAAAGTTAAAAGCGTCCCAGATATAGATCCTTTTATACCAGTGAATTAACTATAAACATTGCTATTTACCAACAATAGAGTCCCTGTCGCCAAAAATATTTTTATATCATTTAATAACAATCCATAACTTAAGCTTAACAAGGAAAATAATAGTAGTATACAATTAAAGCAAATCATACTCAAATAATATAAAGAGAAAACATATATAACCGGGGAAACACACTAGAACTAACCTTAACATAATAATATAGAGCTGTAGGGGGTAAAAAAAATTTCGATATTCTTGATAAAAACTATCGATATTATTAGTAAAAATATAGATAATTTTGGCTAATCTATTGATTTGGTTTATATTGGTTTATTTTTTTTAATACCGTAGTTATTGCACTAAAGATTTCGGTATTTTTTTTCCTCCCATATATTGATTTTTTAAAATTATTTTCTATCGATATGTTTTCTGGCCGCGGACATATTTAAAAATATCAATTAACATATTAAAATACAATAAAATATTTGTGGGGTATTATTCCATTTCATAGAAAAATTCCATTCTTTTTTACAGATCCACAGAACATTCAAATATAAAAGTAATACTACTTCGTTTAAAATTAAATTATAAATTGCATGTTATTGCATGTAATTATTATAATACTATACAGTAATTTTTTTTTCTTGTCTTTTTTAAAGTTAGTTTATTATTAAGCCTATTGACTGGCGAGTTATTATTAAGCCTATTGACTTAGAAATTATCCCAGAAGACATCCCGTCTTACCCAGCCTGGTTACTGGCGTGACTGGGATCATTTTCCTTGTCGGATTTTGTACTCTTATCTAAGGGCATTCACAAACATCACAAATTTACTTACATGCCCCAGCAGAATTCGAACTCGCGACTATCGCAACAGGGGGACCATCCTGTCGCCTTTACTACTGCGGCAACTAAGCCAGCTATTAAATCGTTTATCATGAAAAAATATTTTATAAAATAAATAAACTTTTTTATAACTATTAATTTGTGATATGTATGGTTGCAGAATGTATGAGCAAATTTAAAAAATTCCCTTATTTCTCATATGATTTATCTACCAAATACTTCATTATAATGAATCAAAAATTATGGATAAATGATACAGGGTTTTGTAGAAGGGTCGGGGTCAGGATATAATGAGTCAAGTAATAAGGGGTCAAGTTAATGGTAGGTTTTATCAGGATAAACGATATAAATGTGCATGTATTTTGATTTTGTTGATTTGACATTTAGCATGATTTTTTTATTATTGAAATTCACGCCATTTCCTTTAGCTTGTAGGATTGGTTGCATATATCACTTTAATTCTCAACTCCCCACTCTAAACGTTTTTTCCGCTCTATTCTAGGTTTTATTTGAATTAAATATTGGGTTTATTTTGTGTTATGTCAGTTCTATTGCTGCTTTTTAACGTTATTATTCAGTTTCTTTAATAATAACAGGATAACAGTGCATTTAATTTGATTTGTGCTTTTAATGTGAAGATTTATGGTTTTTATATGAAAAAAATCAAAATACCGTGGGGTAAGGTAATGCTCTAAAACTGATTTTGTTTATAATGTATTTTTAATGTGCAGGAATGGTTGATGGTGAACTGAAATCTTGATTCTTGATGTATTGAAACATTTTCGTACCACCGATCAAATCACCTTCAGAGACAGTAGTGTTGTATATTTTAATTGTTATGATAATATTTTACGTATATCAAATTACTAGAAGAAATTAAACTAAAAGTTTTTAATATACGAACAGTTTTTACTTCATTGAATATTCCATATTTATGTTTATTATATAAAAGGGAAGAATAAGAATATATATGTATATTTGCTTTTAGGTGCGCTGATTGTTATTCTACAATTTTAAAAATAATCTCACTTATGACGCCTTTGTTATAATGTATAAATTTTAAATTTTTCAATACTTAGGTTTTATTAAATGGAATTTGAAAATGGTTAGTAAGTGTTAGCTCATGATATATTTTGCGTATACTTTAATATGCAGACGTAAATTACTTCAATGATTATTATAAATCAAATATATTTTCGGGCATATATTGAAGATATTTTTAAGACAAATGTTAGTAACATCATTTTTAAATTACTCACTTAACTTTATTATGGGAGAAACATGATTAACTTAAAAAATAGTGGTCGAATCGACTGTTTTTATTCGATAGTTACCAACACTAATTCAATTTTAGTTGGGGCAGTAAGGAAATGCACTTTTTTATTAGAACATAATTAGCGTTGGGAACTATGGCTAATCAGTCGCTAGTTTCGGTTCGACTGATTGTATTACTTTTTACTATCGATTGTTTTTGAGTCGTGTACTTTTAGTTACTATTTTCGGTTCTACTAGTTTCATTCGACTGCTTTTTAACGTTCTGACTCTGTCGTCCTAGGCGCGACCTTGACAAAAATGTATACCGAATATATGCTTTCCTAGATTTATATATAATATATTTAGTTTTATGATTTTTTTGGTAGTTTGCTTCTAAATAAAAATATATTGTATATTAATATAGCAACACTTTGGAACGATATTTTTCAAGATTGTTAATGTAATAGGGTAAAAAATTAAAATTGTGAATGACAAATAAGTAATAGGTAATATTTCTTTTGATTGACTTTTTGGTGTGTATCTAACACCCTCGGTTTTTGTTAGAAAATATTTCTGTCCGATAATAAATAAAGCATTAATTTTATTTTAAAAAGCTCTAGTAGTTATTGTGCGATCATTTTTAATTCATGGTTATTGTAATACATGTTATATATCACATAGTAATACATGTTTAGTTTAAGTTGTATTGTATTGTTTATATTTATTTAGTATATTGTTTAAAAATAGCAATTCATCTCAGAACATTCAAATATAAAAGTAACTCCACTTCCTTTAAAATGTAAGTATTATAGATATATTAATAGTATTCAGTAATGTTTTTCTTTTTCTTTTTTAAAGTTAGTACGTGAAGGAATACGTCTCGCGTATACTAAGGTTGTAAAATATAAGCAAATATTAAATTAATTGCTCCAAGCAATTATATCCGTCCTTTCCTCTCTTACAATTTATATAGGAAAGGGATCGAACATACTCGTCTGACATTAAGAATTAAAATAAAAAGCCAAGCCGTGCATTAGATTTTGCATATTTTGTAGTGGTTAGTAGGCATGTTGGCCACAAAAAATATCGATATGTCGAAGGAAAAAATATCCATATTTTTTGCAATAAGTATAAGATATATCGATATATTACAAAAAAATGTATGTATATTTTTAATTGAAAATAAACATAGTCAAATATTAGCCTAAAAAATATTTTTTTCTAAAACTCTTAAGGAATAACGGTATTTTTGATAAACCATTAAAATTAAGTACCAGAATTCACTAAACGTTTAAAAGTAAGTTCCGATTTGAAAGTTTTTTTTAATTGTACTTAATCTTCTGAAATTATATCATCTAAAAAATATCGATATATCGACAAAAAAATATCGATATTTTTTCTGCATCCCTAGCGGCTAGTTATTTAAATTTTTGTGTTGATAGTGCTGTATGGAGATAGCTGATACACGATTTTAAAGTTCTTCAAGTCGTAAAAATGTCGAAGAAGCGAAGATCAGTTAGCGGGTCTCATAAAACCAAATCACAGACTGATCCAGACGTACCGGATCAAAATACAGAAAATATAATCAATGATGTAGTCAGGTACATTATTCTTAAAGCTGACGAAAATTCATTTTATACCAGATCCGAATTAAATCAAAATGTAATTCACAAAAAGGGCCAATGCGTGGATAGTGTTATACAACAAGCAATTAAGGTTCTGGAAAATGTTGGTATTATTATTGTTATATGGATGTTGTTGATATTGTTTTGCATACATTTTTAGATATATGGTTACACACTTACTGAATATGATGATGTAAAAATGAAAAAAAAAATTTTTTTTTAATTAGTATGTTGCCTTCTGTAAATTATTCCGATGAAGAGGAAGAATGTGTTTCTAGTTATGAAACTGGTTCAAATGTACCAAATGCTGCTCACAAGATACTGACTCTATTAATTTTATCCCATATATTTATGACAAACGCGCCAGTATCAGACAGTGAGCTCTACGATACCATTCCTTTATTGTTTTTATATTGTTGATTTATTATTTCAGAATCCCTTTATAGTTTCCTGAAGTCCTTGGATATTGATGTAGAAGTTGAGCATCCATTTTTCGGTAAAGTCAAAGAATATATAAGAGAAACCTTGATAAAGAATTATTACCCTCACTGTGAGTTTGATGAGAAAACGAAAATACAAACTTTCCAATGGGGGATTCGAGCTGAAATTGAAATCTCAAAGATGAAGGTTTTACAGTTCGTGTGTGAGGTAACTATTTCAGTTGACTTATAAGCACATTGTCAGGTTATTATTGATTTACAGATGTATGGAAATAAGCAACCAAAAGACTGGCCAGAACATTACAGAGCGGCCGAGAATCAGTTCAAAGAAAGAGAAGAGCTAAAGGAAGAAACAAGGGATGAATCAAGCTAGTCACCGATACTGGTAGAACTACAATATAAAGTTTATTTGTATACAAAAATTGTATCTTCTTAACTAATACAATATAAATAAAAAGATATAGGAAAATGTTAAATCTCATTGGTCCTTACATTGCGTTGTAAGCTGGGCCGCGACCTCCTTCTGGGACCACCCAGTTATTCTGGCTGGGGTCCTTGATGTTGCACGTCTTACGGTGGATGGCCCTCTCCAGAATCGAGTGACACAAACTCATACACACCAGCGGGACAATAACAATCTTCGAGTCCGTCGAAGATGCCTAAGTTTCGTTTGACAGGATTTTGCGAGTTTAAAGTGTTGCATAACATAATTTGTGTTATACACTATATGTACGCTTTTAGTTGACTTTAAAAGATTCCAGTTGTGTTTTGATGACATTTGGGTGATTATTTTATGAACTTTTAAACAATTCATTAATAAAAAAAACTTATTTTTGTGTAATGCTCTAATTTTTCATTAGGTACAATCCTTTTAACTAACTTTCGGCAAGGTAATAAAACCCGTGGCAAAGACTACTAAGCATCCTCCAGGAAAAGTGAGATTGGGGATACTGTGAAAACTGCCGGTGCCCTGGTGAGATCCTATTGCCGTCTTCGAAGTGATGCTTTATGAACGGATGGTGTTTGAACCTGCGAAGAAACGAACATTACCGCATTACCGATCTTTGGATATTCAGTACTTTTGGAATTCCTTGTACGGGCTCAGGTACAGATTGATGTAATCCAAACCCGACGGCGATCAGGGATACCTCGTCGTTAAATGATACAGAAAGGATCCTCCGTAGGTGTTCTTATCCAAGGGCCAGCCGATGGTGTGCTCCGCGCACCCGGTTTATGTTTGAATCATTCGTCGCGATATCTTTAACGCTCCCGTCATCGTTGTACAGGACTTCGGAAGGTGCATAACCCGGGCCCACGGCCTCAGCTTGCTCTCCCAACCACCGAATAACGTGTCCCAGCGGGACGATATAGTTCCCGTGATTAAACATCGGAGTTCCTGACGAAATATCATTTATTCAATATATAAATCGATTTAAGATAAAGAATCCAACCTGGCAGGGCTGGTACCGGAATCCTACCGGTGCTAGGTAATAGACCGAACTTATCCTCCGTTAGGGGAGTGTTCAGAGGCGCGCCCTTCTCTTTCCAGTCCCATTTATAGGGCCTTCTCGACGATGATTACCTAAAAATCTATGTTCCGTATAGACCACCGATCAAGTGTGCTATGACTTCGATTCCACCGACCCTGATTTTCTTCCCTTCCGCGTCCAACAGTTGTTTGGCTCGTATGGTCGCGCTTATTCCAGTTGGACCATCGCCGACTATCAGAATATCAGTTTACATCTAGAATGTGTAATTTAAGAAAAATTAATCCTTTCAAGGTAAGTAATAATTTTAGCATGACATGTCAGACAGAAATTGTGAAGAATATATATTATAAATTTAAATAGTGTAGATACTTAAAGTGGTAGAAAAAATAGTGTTTTAAGCTGGGCATATATTTTTTCAGACTATTGAAGAAGAATTAACAGACTGTAACAGGAATAAAGCCAAAGCCAAGTCTCTTTGAAACAATTTTTTTGTTTTAATACGGACAAATTCTATGCATATTTATAATCAGACTTATAGACAGACAGGTAAAATAATAAAAATGATATCAATAAAATAATTGGATATATAATGTTTAATTCATAATAATATATATTGTACAATTTTCTTAATATGTCACTCAAATTACCAATATTAACCTACGGGATAACGATGTCTTCTTTTCTTACTTAAATGGTAGTTGTTAAAAATAGAACCTTTTTTATTTATTATTATAGCAATAATATAGAATAAATTATGTTTTAATGAAAAAACAGCTGAATCATAGTGCATTTTATATTAAAATTACCTTTCCATCTTGGATCTTCTTCTCTTGGATGAATGAAATATAGTGTGTTATCTTAGAAAATTGATCCGAATATATTCCTATTTAATCCAACTGCTGGACTAGAAAATATGATTAGTTATATTTAAGAGTTCAAAGGTTACTTCACAATATACTATAAATAAAATAAAGCTCCAGACAATAATTGTATCATTACATATAATCATTTTAAGCTATAAAATTTAAAATATCTTATAAAATTTATTTTCGACAAATTAATTAAATATTCCGAATTAAAATGAAATTTTAGATATTTTCAACGAATTCCCTAAATGCAAACTCATTTTCTTTTATTTTAACAGGGAATTGTATAATTAAAGGTAACAGAAATACCTTACTCAAAAAATCAAAGTCCAACTCAGAGGTTCAAACAAAATATATCAAAATAAACTGAGCTCAGTGCAATTTTTATTTATTAACCTTTGCCAACAAAGTAACTTATATCTATAAATGTAATTTTATGAAAATCGGTCTTATAACATAAATATAATACTAAATAACACATAAAGTCACAGTTCAGAATCCTTTTTCTCATCTTCTATGTTGATTGTCTCCTATATATCAATCTTGGAATAATTCTATGTCCAAAATATTACTACAATATTAAATAAGTGTATTTTCATCTGTAATAAGATTGTGGGAAAATAAAAATGATACGGCAAGACCGATTGTTTAGAAACAGACATTTGACAAGATTGTAGAAATTTGTTTTTTGGGTTGCCGAGCGAATTTAAACCAAATAAAATTACCTGACATCTGTGGAATTTTCGAAAAATTTATCTAGTAATCCTAGTTAAAAGAGCACATTCAATCCATATTTAGCTACTAGGTCACGAGAATTTTTGATATTTACGCCTTCACTCAAGCACATCTAAATAATAATGTAAGGAAAAAGGCTTTAAAAAACTCTGTATCAATAATTTCTTACAAAAACTTATATTGTTCCCAATCATAAGACTGCGTAGTGTTGTTCATTCTCAAGGAACTCAGTATATTGTACTTCTAAGTTTAAAAGGTGACCTAATTTTAAGATTTGTTGGAATTGGCATCATCCTGAAAATAGACTATAAAAATACACTTGATATCATAAAAACTAATTTAAATTACCTCTGACATGCCTTGTACTTTACCAATAAGACCGTTGTCAAAATCTACCACATTGTCAAACATTCTATCAATCATATCGAAAATAGTCTACAATTTTGTTTTCCTATTTTTATTTTTGGACTTTGTTGGTTGCTGGAGAGGAGTTTTAGAGTTTTCTTGCTGTTTGTGTGTTTACCCTTCAATCTCAGGAATATTCACTAAACCAGGTAACATTTTCAGAAGCGATCCTTTTTCGATCTTCCTGATCCAGCGACTTCTAAATCATCAACCGTGCATTTTGTTGTAAATGATTTCTTATGGGCTGGCCCAGACTATCTCCAAGTTAACCTCCAAATTACGTTTTTGAGCAGCTTCATACACAATAAAAATGGGTAATTTTATCATTTGATTTTGTTCTTTGCAATTACCTGAAATAAAGGTAAGTTATTTAATCATCATTTTCTATAATAAATTGTCTACTCATTGCTTCAAATGAGAACTCCTCCTTGTTTTGTTAATATAATTTAGAGCTTGCAATGCAGCTTCATTACGAGCATTTTTTATCGTTTGCGCCTCTCCATAAAATTTGACGTCGTTGACGTTAAAATGGACTTTGAAAGGTCCCTTCGTGTCAGAATCATTTCTTCTAACATGAAGAGTATCATTAAAATGAACCGTGTCATTCAGTTTATGCAAATAAGATTTTTTCTCTGAAATGTCTGGTGATGCAGTCTTGCCTTCTATTTGTTCCTAAAAGGCACCTTATGAATATGAATATGAATATGAATTGAATAAATATTGAATACCAAAATATCATTAATTATAGAGTATTGTACAGACATCCCTACCTTTAATGCTAAATTGTTTAGTAAAGCTACAGGTGTTTCTTCAGGTTCTTTTCACTCTTTTTGATCTTCAAAGAATGATGTTGATATTCTGTATTTTTCAGAGCCCTCTGTGCAGCTTTCCTTTGAGCATTCTTCAAGCTTTTACCATCCACTGCTTAATTTTCATTTCCTAAATAGAAAGCAATGGTAAAAACTGTATTGTGAGGTCAATGAAATTTTTGATATATAATTGCATCTAATAATTTCACATTAATATACCTCTTCGTTAATTAATTCATATGAAAATGTAATATCATTACATTCAGCAATTCGTGAATAGAACTTAATGCGGATTTGTCTTCTGCTGGTTCACTAGTCAAACCTAAAACTCGGTTTGTTTCTGGCACAGAGGGATTATTTTTCCACGTTTCCGAATAAAGATACCACGATGAGGTATCTATTATTCTTCAAAGTTAAAAGCGTCCCAGATATAGATCCTTTTATACCAGTGAATTAACTATAAACAATGCTATTTACCAACAATAGAGTCCCTGTCGCCAAAAATATTTTTATATCATTTAATAACAATCCATAACTTAAGCTTAACAAGGAAAATAATAGTAGTATACAATTAAAGCAAATCATACTCAAATAATATAAAGAGAAAACATATATAACCGGGGAAACACACTAGAACTAACCTTAACATAATAATATAGAGCTGTAGGGGGTAAAAAAAATTTCGATATTCTTGATAAAAACTATCGATATTATTAGTAAAAATATAGATAATTTTGGCTAATCTATTGATTTGGTTTATATTGGTTTATTTTTTTTAATACCGTAGTTATTGCACTAAAGATTTCGGTATTTTTTTTCCTCCCATATATTGATTTTTTAAAATTATTTTCTATCGATATGTTTTCTGGCCGCGGACATATTTAAAAATATCAATTAACATATTAAAATACAATAAAATATTTGTGGGGTATTATTCCATTTCATAGAAAAATTCCATTCTTTTTTACAGATCCACAGAACATTCAAATATAAAAGTAATACTACTTCGTTTAAAATTAAATTATAAATTGCATGTTATTGCATGTAATTATTATAATACTATACAGTAATTTTTTTTTTCTTGTCTTTTTTAAAGTTAGTTTATTATTAAGCCTACTGACTGGCGAGTGGCCAACTTAGAAATTATCCCAGAAGACATCCCGTCTTACCCAGCCTGGTTACTGGCGTGACTGGGATCATTTTCCTTGTCGGATTTTGTACTCTTACCTAAGGGCATTCACAAACATCACAAATTTACTTACATGCCCCAGCAGAATTCGAACTCGCGACTATCGCAACAGGGGGACCATCCTGTCGCCTTTACTACTGCGGCAACTAAGCCAGCTATTAAATCGTTTATCATGAAAAAATATTTTATAAAATAAATAAACTTTTTTATAACTATTAATTTGTGATATGTATGGTTGCAGAATGTATGAGCAAATTTAAAAAATTCCCTTATTTCTCATATGATTTATCTACCAAATACTTCATTATAATGAATCAAAAATTATGGATAAATGATCCAGGGTTTTGTAGAAGGGTCGGGGTCAGGATATAATGAGTCAAGTAATAAGGGGTCAAGTTAATGGTAGGTTTTATCAGGATAAACGATATAAATGTGCATGTATTTTGATTTTGTTGATTTGACATTTAGCATGATTTTTTTATTATTGAAATTCACGCCATTTCCTTTAGCTTGTAGGATTGGTTGCATATATCACTTTAATTCTCAACTCCCCACTCTAAACGTTTTTTCCGCTCTATTCTAGGTTTTATTTGAATTAAATATTGGATTTATTTTGTGTTATGTCAGTTCTATTGCTGCTTTTTAACGTTATTATTCGGTTTCTTTAATAATAACAGGATAACAGTGCATTTAATTTGATTTGTGCTTTTAATGTGAAGATTTATGGTTTTTATATGAAAAAAATCAAAATACCGTGGGGTAAGGTAATGCTCTAAAACTGATTTTGTTTATAATGTATTTTTAATGTGCAGGAATGGTTGATGGTGAACTGAAATCTTGATTCTTGATGTATTGAAACATTTTCGTACCACCGATCAAATCACCTTCAGAGACAGTAGTGTTGTATATTTTAATTGTTATGATAATATTTTACGTATATCAAATTACTAGAAGAAATTAAACTAAAAGTTTTTAATATACGAACAGTTTTTACTTCATTGAATATTCCATATTTATGTTTATTATATAAAAGGGAAGAATAAGAATATATATGTATATTTGCTTTTAGGTGCGCTGATTGTTATTCTACAATTTTAAAAATAATCTCACTTATGACGCCTTTGTTATAATGTATAAATTTTAAATGTTTCAATACTTAGGTTTTATTAAATGGAATTTGAAAATGGTTAGTAAGTGTTAGCTCATGATATATTTTGCGTATACTTTAATATGCAGACGTAAATTACTTCAATGATTATTATAAATCAAATATATTTTCGGGCATATATTGAAGATATTTTTAAGACAAATGTTAGTAACATCATTTTTAAATTACTCACTTAACTTTATTATGGGAGAAACATGATTAACTTAAAAAATAGTGGTCGAATCGACTGTTTTTATTCGATAGTTACCAACACTAATTCAATTTTAGTTGGGGCAGTAAGGAAATGCACTTTTTTATTAGAACATAATTAGCGTTGGGAACTATGGCTAATCAGTCGCTAGTTTCGGTTCGACTGATTGTATTACTTTTTACTATCGACTGTTTTTGAGTCGTGTACTTTTAGTTACTATGTTCGGTTCTACTAGTTTCATTCGACTGCTTTTTAACGTTCTGACTCTGTCGTCCTAGGCGCGACCTTGACAAAAATGTATACCGAATTTATGCTTTCCTAGATTTATATATAATATATTTAGTTTTATGATTTTTTTGGTAGTTTGCTTCTAAATAAAAATATATTGTATATTAATATAGCAACACTTTGGAACGATATTTTTCAAGATTGTTAATGTAATAGGGTAAAAAATTAAAATTGTGAATGACAAATAAGTAATAGGTAATATTTCTTTTGATTGACTTTTTGGTGTGTATCTAACACCCTCGGTTTTTGTTAGAAAATATTTCTGTCCGATAATAAATAAAGCATTAATTTTATTTTAAAAAGCTCTAGTAGTTATTGTGCGATCATTTTTAATTCATGGTTATTGTAATACATGTTATATATCACATAGTAATACATGTTTAGTTTAAGTTGTATTGTATTGTTTATATTTATTTAGTATATTGTTTAAAAATAGCAATTCATCTCAGAACATTCAAATATAAAAGTAACTCCACTTCCTTTAAAATGTAAGTATTATAGATATATTAATAGTATTCAGTAATGTTTTTCTTTTTCTTTTTTAAAGTTAGTACGTGAAGGAATACGTACATCTCCGTCTCGCGTATACTAAGGTTGTAAAATATAAGCAAATATTAAATTAATTGCTCCAAGCAATTATATCCGTCCTTTCCTCTCTTACAATTTATATAGGAAAGGGATCGAACATACTCGTCTGACATTAAGAATTAAAATAAAAAGCCAAGCCGTGCATTAGATTTTGCATATTTTGTAGTGGTTAGTAGGCATGTTGGCCACAAAAAATATCGATATGTCGAAGGAAAAAATATCCATATTTTTTGCAATAAGTATAAGATATATCGATATTTTACAAAAAAATGTATGTATATTTTTAATTGAAAATAAACATAGTCAAATATTAGCCTAAAAAATATTTTTTTCTAAAACTCTTAAGGAATAACGGTATTTTTGATAAACAATTAAAATTAAGTACCAGAATTCACTAAAGTTTAAAAGTAAGTTCCGATTTGAAAGTTTTTTTTAATTGTACTTAATCTTCTGAAATTATATCATCTAAAAAATTTCGATATATCGACAAAAAAATATCGATATTTTTTCTGCATCCCTAGCGGCTAGTTATTTAAATTTTTGTGTTGATAGTGCTGTATGGAGATAGCTGATACACGATTTTAAAGTTCTTCAAGTCGTAAAAATGTCGAAGAAGCGAAGATCAGTTAGCGGGTCTCAAAAAACCAAATCACAGACTGATCCAGACGTACCGGATCAAAATACAGAAAATATAATCAATGATGTAGTCAGGTACATTATTCTTAAAGCTGACGAAAATTCATTTTATACCAGATCCGAATTAAATCAAAATGTAATTCACAAAAAGGGCCAATGCGTGGATAGTGTTATACAACAAGCAATTAAGGTTCTGGAAAATGTTGGTATTATTATTGTTATATGGATGTTGTTGATATTGTTTTGCATACATTTTTAGATATATGGTTACACACTTACTGAATATGATGATGTAAAAATGAAAAAAAAAATTTATTTTTTAATTAGTATGTTGCCTTCTGTAAATTATTCCGATGAAGAGGAAGAATGTGTTTCTAGTTATGAAACTGGTTCAAATGTACCAAATGCTGCTCACAAGATACTGACTCTATTAATTTTATCCCATATATTTATGACAAACGCGCCAGTATCAGACAGTGAGCTCTACGATACCATTCCTTTATTGTTTTTATATTGTTGATTTATTATTTCAGAATCCCTTTATAGTTTCCTGAAGTCCTTGGATATTGATGTAGAAGTTGAGCATCCATTTTTCGGTAAAGTCAAAGAATATATAAGAGAAACCTTGATAAAGAATTATTACCTTCACTGTGAGTTTGATGAGAAAACGAAAATACAAACTTTCCAATGGGGGATTCGAGCTGAAATTGAAATCTCAAAGATGAAGGTTTTACAGTTCGTGTGTGAGGTAACAATTTCAGTTGACTTATAAGCACATTGTCAGGTTATTATTGATTTACAGATGTATGGAAATAAGCAACCAAAAGACTGGCCAGAACATTACAGAGCGGCCGAGAATCAGTTCAAAGAAAGAGAAGAGCTAAAGGAAGAAACAAGGGATGAATCAAGCTAGTCACCGATACTGGTAGAACTACAATATAAAGTTTATTTGTATACAAAAATTGTATCTTCTTAACTAATACAATATAAATAAAAAGATATAGGAAAATGTTAAATCTCATTGGTCCTTACATTGCGTTGTAAGCTGGGCCGCGACCTCCTTCTGGGACCACCCAGTTATTCTGGCTGGGGTCCTTGATGTTGCACGTCTTACGGTGGATGGCCCTCTCCAGAATCGAGTGACACAAACTCATACACACCAGCGGGACAATAACAATCTTCGAGTCCGTCGAAGACGCCTAAGTTTCGTTTGACAGGATTTTGCGAGTTTAAAGTGTTGCATAACATAATTTGTGTTATACACTATATGTACGCTTTTAGTTGACTTTAAAAGATTCCAGTTGTGTTTTGATGACATTGGGTGATTATTTTATGAACTTTTAAACAATTCATTAATAAAAAAAACTTATTTTTGTGTAATGCTCTAATTTTTCATTAGGTACAATCCTTTTAACTAACTTTCGGCAAGGTAATAAAACCCGTGGCAAAGACTACTAAGCATCCTCCAGGAAAAGTGAGATTGGGGATACTGTGAAAACTGCCGGTGCCCTGGTGAGATCCTATTGCCGTCTTCGAAGTGATGCTTTATGAACGGATGGTGTTTGAACCTGCGAAGAAACGAACATTACCGCATTACCGATCTTTGGATATTCAGTACTTTTGGAATTCCTTGTACGGGCTCAGGTACAGATTGATGTAATCCAAACCCGACGGCGATCAGGGATACCTCGTCGTTAAATGATACAGAAAGGATCCTCCGTAGGTGTTCTTATCCAAGGGCCAGCCGATGGTGTGCTCCGCGCACCCGGTTTATGTTTGAATCATTCGTCGCGATATCTTTAACGCTCCCGTCATCGTTGTACAGGACTTCGGAAGGTGCATAACCCGGGCCCACGGCCTCAGCTTGCTCTCCCAACCACTGAATAACGTGTCCCAGCGGGACGATATAGTTCCCGTGATTAAACATCGGAGTTCCTGACGAAATATCATTTATTCAATATATAAATCGATTTAAGATAAAGAATCCAACCTGGCAGGGCTGGTACCGGAATCCTACCGGTGCTAGGTAATAGACCGAACTTATCCTCCGTTAGGGGAGTGTTCAGAGGCGCGCCCTTCTCTTTCCAGTCCCATTTATAGGGCCTTCTCGACGATGATTACCTAAAAATCTATGTTCCGTATAGACCACCGATCAAGTGTGCTATGACTTCGATTCCACCGACCCTGATTTTCTTCCCTTCCGCGTCCAACAGTTGTTTGGCTCGTATAGTCGCGCTTATTCCAGTTGGACCATCGCCGACTATCAGAATATCAGTTTACATCTAGAATGTGTAATTTAAGAAAAATTAATCCTTTCAAGGTAAGTAATAATTTTAGCATGACATGTCAGACAGAAATTGTGAAGAATATATATTATAAATTTAAATAGTGTAGATACTTAAAGTGGTAGAAAAAAATAGTGTTTTAAGCTGGGCATATATTTTTTCAGACTATTGAAGAAGAATTAACAGACTGTAACAGGAATAAAGCCAAAGCCAAGTCTCTTTGAAACAATTTTTTTGTTTTAATACGGACAAATTCTATGCATATTTATAATCAGACTTATAGACAGACAGGTAAAATAATAAAAATGATATCAATAAAATAATTGGTTATATAATGTTTCATTCATAATAATATATATTGTACAATTTTCTTAATATGTCACTCAAATTATCAATATTAATCTACGGGATAACGATGTCTTCTTTTCTTACTTAAATGGTAGTTGTTAAAAATAGAAACTTTTTTATTTATTATTATAGCAATAATATAGAATAAATTATGTTTTAATGAAAAAACAGCTGAATCATAGTGCATTTTATATTAAAATTACCTTTCCATCTTGGATCTTCTTCTCTTGGATGAATGAAATATAGTGTGTTATCTTAGAAAATTGATCCGAATATATTCCTATTTAACCCAACTGCTGGACTAGAAAATATGATTAGTTATATTTAAGAGTTCAAAGGTTACTTCACAATATACTATAAATAAAATAAAGCTCCAGACAATAATTGTATCATTACATATAATCATTTTAAGCTATAAAATTTAAAATATCTTATAAAATTTATTTTCGACAAATTAATTAAATATTCCGAATTAAAATGAAATTTTAGATATTTTCAACGAATTCCCTAAATGCAAACTCATTTTCTTTTATTTTAACAGGGAATTGTATAATTAAAGGTAACAGAAATACCTTACTCAAAAAATCAAAGTCCAACTCAGAGGTTCAAACAAAATATATCAAAATAAACTGAGCTCAGTGCAATTTTTATTTATTAACCTTTGCCAACAAAGTAACTTATATCTATAAATGTAATTTTATGAAAATCGGTCTTATAACATAAATATAATACTAAATAACACATAAAGTCACAGTTCAGAATCCTTTTTCTCATCTTCTATGTTGATTGTCTCCTATATATCAATCTTGGAATAATTCTATGTCCAAAATATTACTACAATATTAAATAAGTGTATTTTCATCTGTAATAAGATTGTGGGAAAATAAAAATGATACGGCAAGACCGATTGTTTAGAAACAGACATTTGACAAGATTGTAGAAATTTGTTTTTTGGGTTGCCGAGCGAATTTAAACCAAATAAAATTACCTGACATCTGTGGAATTTTCGAAAAATTTATCTAGTAATCCTAGTTAATAGAGCACATTCAATCCATATTTAGCTACTAGGTCACGAGAATTTTTGATATTTACGCCTTCACCCAAGCACATCTAAATAATAATGTAAGGAAAAAGGCTTTAAAAAACTCTGTATCAATAATTTCTTACAAAAGCTTATATTGTTCCCAATCATAAGACTGCGTAGTGTTGTTCATTCTCAAGGAACTCAGTATATTGTACTTCTAAGTTTAAAAGGTGACCTAATTTTAAGATTTGTTGGAATTGGCATCATCCTGAAAATAGACTATAAAAATACACTTGATATCATAAAAACTAATTTAAATTACCTCTGACATGCCTTGTACTTTACCAATAAGACCGTTGTCAAAATCTACCACATTGTCAAACATTCTATCAATCATATCGAAAATAGTCTACAATTTTGTTTTCCTATTTTTATTTTTGGACTTTGTTGGTTGCTGGAGAGGAGTTTTAGAGTTTTCTTGCTGTTTGTGTGTTTACCCTTCAATCTCAGGAATATTCACTAAACCAGGTAACATTTTCAGAAGCGATCCTTTTTCGATCTTCCTGATCCAGCGACTTCTAAATCATCAACCGTGCATTTTGTTGTAAATGATTTCTTATGGGCTGGCCCAGACTATCTCCAAGTTAACCTCCAAATTACGTTTTTGAGCAGCTTCATACACAATAAAAATGGGTAATTTTATCATTTGATTTTGTTCTTTGCAATTACCTGAAATAAAGGTAAGTTATCTAATCATCATTTTCTATAATAAATTGTCTACTCATTGCTTCAAATGAGAACTCCTCCTTGTTTTGTTAATATAATTTAGAGCTTGCAATGCAGCTTCATTACGAGCATTTTTTATCGTTTGCGCCTCTCCATAAAATTTGACGTCGTTGACGTTAAAATGGACTTTGAAAGGTCCCTTCGTGTCAGAATCATTTCTTCTAACATGAAGAGTATCATTAAAATGAACCGTGTCATTCAGATTATGCAAATAAGATTTTTTCTCTGAAATGTCTGGTGATGCAGTCTTGCCTTCTATTTGTTCCTAAAAGGCACCTTATTTATATGTCTATATTTAACTAAACAATATTGAATACCAAAATATCATTAATTATAGAGTATTGTACAGACATCCCTACCTTTAATGCTAAATTGTTTAGTAAAGCTACAGGTGTTTCTTCAGGTTCTTTTCACTCTTTTTGATCTTCAAAGAATGATGTTGATATTCTGTATTTTTCAGAGCCCTCTGTGTAGCTTTCCTTTGAGCATTCTTCAAGCTTTTACCATCCATTGCTTAATTTTCATTTCCTAAATAGAAAGCGATGGTAAAAACTGTATTGTGCAGAGGTCAATGAAATTTTTGATATATAATTGCATCTAATAATTTCACATTAATATACCTCTTCGTTAATTAATTCATATGAAAATGTAATATCATTACATTCAGCAATTCGTGACTAGAACTTAATGAGGATTTGTCTTCTGCTGGTTCACTAGTCAAACCTAAAACTCGGTTTGTTTCTGGCACAGAGGGATTATTTTTCCACGTTTCCGAATAAAGATACCACGATGAGGTATCTATTATTCTTCAAAGTTAAAAGCGTCCCAGATATAGATCCTTTTATACCAGTGAATTAACTATAAACATTGCTATTTACCAACAATAGAGTCCCTGTCGCCAAAAATATTTTTATATCATTTAATAACAATCCATAACTTAAGCTTAACAAGGAAAATAATAGTAGTATACAATTAAAGCAAATCATACTCAAATAATATAAAGAGAAAACATATATAACCGGGGAAACACACTAAAACTAACCTTAACATAATAATATAGAGCTGTAGGAGGTAAAAAAAATTTCGATATTCTTGATAAAAACTATCGATATTATTAGTAAAAATATAGATAATTTTGGCTAATCTATTGATTTGGTTTATATTGGTTTATTTTTTTTAATACCGTAGTTATTGCACTAAAGATTTCGGTATTTTTTTTCCTCCCATATATTGATTTTTTAAAATTATTTTCTATCGATATGTTTTCTGGCCGCGGACATATTTAAAAATATCAATTAACATATTAAAATACAATAAAATATTTGTGGGGTATTATTCCATTTCATAGAAAAATTCCATTCTTTTTTACAGATCCACAGAACATTCAAATATAAAAGTAATACTACTTCGTTTAAAATTAAATTATAAATTGCATGTTATTGCATGTAATTATTATAATACTGTACAGTAATTTTTTTTTTCTTGTCTTTTTTAAAGTTAGTTTATTATTAAGCCTACTGACTGGCGAGTGGCCAACTTAGAAATTATCCCAGAAGACATCCCGTCTTACCCAGCCTGGTTACTGGCGTGACTGGGATCATTTTCCTCGGATGTCGGATCGGATCTGTGTCGGATTTTGTACTCTTACCTAAGGGCATTCACAAACATCACAAATTTACTTACATGCCCCAGCAGAATTCGAACTCGCGACTATCGCAACAGGGGGACCATCCTGTCGCCTTTACTACTGCGGCAACTAAGCCAGCTATTAAATCGTTTATCATGAAAAAATATTTTATAAAATAAATAAACTTTTTTATAACTATTAATTTGTGATATGTATGGTTGCAGAATGTATGAGCAAATTTAAAAAATTCCCTTATTTCTCATATGATTTATCTACCAAATACTTCATTATAATGAATCAAAAATTATGGATAAATGATCCAGGGTTTTGTAGAAGGGTCGGGGTCAGGATATAATGAGTCAAGTAATAAGGGGTCAAGTTAATGGTAGGTTTTATCAGGATAAACGATATAAATGTGCATGTATTTTGATTTTGTTGATTTGACATTTAGCATGATTTTTTTATTATTGAAATTCACGCCATTTCCTTTAGCTTGTAGGATTGGTTGCATATATCACTTTAATTCTCAACTCCCCACTCTAAACGTTTTTTCCGCTCTATTCTAGGTTTTATTTGAATTAAATATTGGGTTTATTTTGTGTTATGTCAGTTCTATTGCTGCTTTTTAACGTTATTATTCGGTTTCTTTAATAATAACAGAATAACAGTGCATTTAATTTGATTTGTGCTTTTAATGTGAAGATTTATGGTTTTTATATGAAAAAAATCAAAATACCGTGGGGTAAGGTAATGCTCTAAAACTGATTTTGTTTATAATGTATTTTTAATGTGCAGGAATGGTTGATGGTGAACTGAAATCTTGATTCTTGATGTATTGAAACATTTTCGTACCACCGATCAAATCACCTTCAGAGACAGTAGTGTTGTATATTTTAATTGTTATGATAATATTTTACGTATATCAAATTACTAGAAGAAATTAAACTAAAAGTTTTTAATATACGAACAGTTTTTACTTCATTGAATATTCCATATTTATGTTTATTATATAAAAGGGAAGAATAAGAATATATATGTATATTTGCTTTTAGGTGCGCTGATTGTTATTCTACAATTTTAAAAATAATCTCACTTATGACGCCTTTGTTATAATGTATAAATTTTAAATGTTTCAATACTTAGGTTTTATTAAATGGAATTTGAAAATGGTTAGTAAGTGTTAGCTCATGATATATTTTGCGTATACTTTAATATGCAGACGTAAATTACTTCAATGATTATTATAAATCAAATATATTTTCGGGCATATATTGAAGATATTTTTAAGACAAATGTTAGTAACATCATTTTTAAATTACTCACTTAACTTTATTATGGGAGAAACATGATTAACTTAAAAAATAGTGGTCGAATCGACTGTTTTTATTCGATAGTTACCAACACTAATTCAATTTTAGTTGGGGCAGTAAGGAAATGCACTTTTTTATTAGAACATAATTAGCGTTGGGAACTATGGCTAATCAGTCGCTAGTTTCGGTTCGACTGATTGTATTACTTTTTACTATCGACTGTTTTTGAGTCGTGTACTTTTAGTTACTATTTTCGGTTCTACTAGTTTCATTCGACTGCTTTTTAACGTTCTTACTCTGTCGTCCTAGGCGCGACCTTGACAAAAATGTATACCGAATTTATGGTTTCCTAGATTTATATATAATATATTTAGTTTTATGATTTTTTTGGTAGTTTGCTTCTAAATAAAAATATATTGTATATTAATATAGCAACACTTTGGAACGATATTTTTCAAGATTGTTAATGTAATAGGGTAAAAAATTAAAATTGTGAATGACAAATAAGTAATAGGTAATATTTCTTTTGATTGACTTTTTGGTGTGTATCTAACACCCTCGGTTTTTGTTAGAAAATATTTCTGTCCGATAATAAATAAAGCATTAATTTTATTTTAAAAAGCTCTAGTAGTTATTGTGCGATCATTTTTAATTCATGGTTATTGTAATACATGTTATATATCACATAGTAATACATGTTTAGTTTAAGTTGTATTGTATTGTTTATATTTATTTAGTATATTGTTTAAAAATAGCAATTCATCTCAGAACATTCAAATATAAAAGTAACTCCACTTCCTTTAAAATGTAATTAAGTATTATAGATATATTAATAGTATTCAGTAATGTTTTTCTTTTTCTTTTTTAAAGTTAGTACGTGAAGGAATACGTACATCTCCGTCTCGCGTATACTAAGGTTGTAAAATATAAGCAAATATTAAATTAATTGCTCCAAGCAATTATATCCGTCCTTTCCTCTCTTACAATTTATATAGGAAAGGGATCGAACATACTCGTCTGACATTAAGAATTAAAATAAAAAGCTAAGCCGTGCATTAGATTTTGCATATTTTGTAGTGGTTAGTAGGCATGTTGGCCACAAAAAATATCGATATGTCGAAGGAAAAAATATCCATATTTTTTGCAATAAGTATAAGATATATCGATATTTTACAAAAAAATGTATGTATATTTTTAATTGAAAATAAACATAGTCAAATATTAGCCTAAAAAATATTTTTTTCTAAAACTCTTAAGGAATAACGGTATTTTTGATAAACCATTAAAATTAAGTACCAGAATTCACTAAACGTTTAAAAATAAGTTCCGATTTGAAAGTTTTTTTTAATTGTACTTAATCTTCTGAAATTATATCATCTAAAAAATATCGATATATCGACAAAAAAATATCGATATTTTTTCTGCATCCCTAGCGGCTAGTTATTTAAATTTTTGTGTTGATAGTGCTGTATGGAGATAGCTGATACACGATTTTAAAGTTCTTCAAGTCGTAAAAATGTCGAAGAAGCGAAGATCAGTTAGCGGGTCTCAAAAAACCAAATCACAGACTGATCCAGACGTACCGGATCAAAATACAGAAAATATAATCAATGATGTAGTCAGGTACATTATTCTTAAAGCTGACGAAAATTCATTTTATACCAGATCCGAATTAAATCAAAATGTAATTCACAAAAAGGGCCAATGCGTGGATAGTGTTATACAACAAGCAATTAAGGTTCTGGAAAATGTTGGTATTATTATTGTTATATGGATGTTGTTGATATTGTTTTGCATACATTTTTAGGTATATGGTTACACACTTACTGAATATGATGATGTAAAAATGAAAAAAAAAATTTATTTTTTAATTAGTATGTTGCCTTCTGTAAATTATTCCGATGAAGAGGAAGAATGTGTTTCTAGTTATGAAACTGGTTCAAATGTACCAAATGCTGCTCACAAGATACTGACTCTATTAATTTTATCCCATATATTTATGACAAACGCGCCAGTATCAGACAGTGAGCTCTACGATACCATTCCTTTATTGTTTTTATATTGTTGATTTATTATTTCAGAATCCCTTTATAGTTTCCTGAAGTCCTTGGATATTGATGTAGAAGTTGAGCATCCATTTTTCGGTAAAGTCAAAGAATATATAAGAGAAACCTTGATAAAGAATTATTACCTTCACTGTGAGTTTGATGAGAAAACGAAAATACAAACTTTCCAATGGGGGATTCGAGCTGAAATTGAAATCTCAAAGATGAAGGTTTTACAGTTCGTGTGTGAGGTAACTATTTCAGTTGACTTATAAGCACATTGTCAGGTTATTATTGATTTACAGATGTATGGAAATAAGCAACCAAAAGACTGGCCAGAACATTACAGAGCGGCCGAGAATCAGTTCAAAGAAAGAGAAGAGCTAAAGGAAGAAACAAGGGATGAATCAAGCTAGTCACCGATACTGGTAGAACTACAATATAAAGTTTATTTGTATACAAAAATTGTATCTTCTTAACTAATACAATATAAATAAAAAGATATAGGAAAATGTTAAATCTCATTGGTCCTTACATTGCGTTGTAAGCTGGGCCGCGACCTCCTTCTGGGACCACCCAGTTATTCTGGCTGGGGTCCTTGATGTTGCACGTCTTACGGTGGATGGCCCTCTCCAGAATCGAGTGACACAAACTTATACACACCAGCGGGACAATAACAATCTTCGAGTCCGTCGAAGACGCCTAAGTTTCGTTTGACAGGATTTTGCGAGTTTAAAGTGTTGCCTAACATAATTTGTGTTATACACTATATGTACGCTTTTAGTTGACTTTAAAAGATTCCAGTTGTGTTTTGATGACATTTGGGTGATTATTTTATGAACTTTTAAACAATTCATTAATAAAAAAAACTTATTTTTGTGTAATGCTCTAATTTTTCATTAGGTACAATCCTTTTAACTAACTTTCGGCAAGGTAATAAAACCCGTGGCAAAGACTACTAAGCATCCTCCAGGAAAAGTGAGATTGGGGATACTGTGAAAACTGCCGGTGCCCTGGTGAGATCCTATTGCCGTCTTCGAAGTGATGCTTTATGAACGGATGGTGTTTGAACCTGCGAAGAAACGAACATTACCGCATTACCGATCTTTGGATATTCAGTACTTTTGGAATTCCTTGTACGGGCTCAGGTACAGATTGATGTAATCCAAACCCGACGGCGATCAGGGATACCTCGTCGTTAAATGATACAGAAAGGATCCTCCGTAGGTGTTCTTATCCAAGGGCCAGCCGATGGTGTGCTCCGCGCACCCGGTTTATGTTTGAATCATTCGTCGCGATATCTTTAACGCTCCCGTCATCGTTGTACAGGACTTCGGAAGGTGCATAACCCGGGCCCACGGCCTCAGCTTGCTCTCCCAACCACCGAATAACGTGTCCCAGCGGGACGATATAGTTCCCGTGATTAAACATCGGAGTTCCTGACGAAATATCATTTATTCAATATATAAATCGATTTAAGATAAAGAATCCAACCTGGCAGGGCTGGTACCGGAATCCTACCGGTGCTAGGTAATAGACCGAACTTATCCTCCGTTAGGGGAGTGTTCAGAGGCGCGCCCTTCTCTTTCCAGTCCCATTTATAGGGCCTTCTCGACGATGATTACCTAAAAATCTATGTTCCGTATAGACCACCGATCAAGTGTGCTATGACTTCGATTCCACCGACCCTGATTTTCTTCCCTTCCGCGTCCAACAGTTGTTTGGCTCGTATAGTCGCGCTTATTCCAGTTGGACCATCGCCGACTATCAGAATATCAGTTTACATCTAGAATGTGTAATTTAAGAAAAATTAATCCTTTCAAGGTAAGTAATAATTTTAGCATGACATGTCAGACAGAAATTGTGAAGAATATATATTATAAATTTAAATAGTGTAGATACTTAAAGTGGTAGAAAAAATAGTGTTTTAAGCTGGGCATATATTTTTTCAGACTATTGAAGAAGAATTAACAGACTGTAACAGGAATAAAGCCAAAGCCAAGTCTCTTTGAAACAATTTTTTTGTTTTAATACGGACAAATTCTATGCATATTTATAATCAGACTTATAGACAGACAGGTAAAATAATAAAAATGATATCAATAAAATAATTGGTTATATAATGTTTAATTCATAATAATATATATTGTACAATTTTCTTAATATGTCACTCAAATTACCAATATTAACCTACGGGATAACGATGTCTTCTTTTCTTACTTAAATGGTAGTTGTTAAAAATAGAACCTTTTTTATTTATTATTATAGCAATAATATAGAATAAATTATGTTTTAATGAAAAAACAGCTGAATCATAGTGTATTTTATATTAAAATTACCTTTCCATCTTGGATCTTCTTCTCTTGGATGAATGAAATATAGTGTGTTATCTTAGAAAATTGATCCGAATATATTCCTATTTAACCCAACTGCTGGACTAGAAAATATGATTAGTTATATTTAAGAGTTCAAAGGTTACTTCACAATATACTATAAATAAAATAAAGCTCCAGACAATAATTGTATCATTACATATAATCATTTTAAGCTATAAAATTTAAAATATCTTATAAAATTTGTTTTCGACAAATTAATTAAATATTCCGAATTAAAATGAAATTTTAGATATTTTCAACGAATTCCCTAAATGCAAACTCATTTTCTTTTATTTTAACAGGGAATTGTATAATTAAAGGTAACAGAAATACCTTACTCAAAAAATCAAAGTCCAACTCAGAGGTTCAAACAAAATATATCAAAATAAACTGAGCTCAGTGCAATTTTTATTTATTAACCTTTGCCAACAAAGTAACTTATATCTATAAATGTAATTTTATGAAAATCGGTCTTATAACATAAATATAATACTAAATAACACATAAAGTCACAGTTCAGAATCCTTTTTCTCATCTTCTATGTTGATTGTCTCCTATATATCAATCTTGGAATAATTCTATGTCCAAAATATTACTACAATATTAAATAAGTGTATTTTCATCTGTAATAAGATTGTGGGAAAATAAAAATGATACGGCAAGACCGATTGTTTAGAAACAGACATTTGACAAGATTGTAGAAATTTGTTTTTTGGGTTGCCGAGCGAATTTAAACCAAATAAAATTACCTGACATCTGTGGAATTTTCGAAAAATTTATCTAGTAATCCTAGTTAAAAGAGCACATTCAATCCATATTTAGCTACTAGGTCACGAGAATTTTTGATATTTACGCCTTCACTCAAGCACATCTAAATAATAATGTAAGGAAAAAGGCTTTAAAAAACTCTGTATCAATAATTTCTTACAAAAGCTTATATTGTTCCCAATCATAAGACTGCGTAGTGTTGTTCATTCTCAAGGAACTCAGTATATTGTACTTCTAAGTTTAAAAGGTGACCTAATTTTAAGATTTGTTGGAATTGGCATCATCCTGAAAATAGACTATAAAAATACACTTGATATCATAAAAACTAATTTAAATTACCTCTGACATGCCTTGTACTTTACCAATAAGACCGTTGTCAAAATCTACCACATTGTCAAACATTCTATCAATCATATCGAAAATAGTCTACAATTTTGTTTTCCTATTTTTATTTTTGGACTTTGTTGGTTGCTGGAGAGGAGTTTTAGAGTTTTCTTGCTGTTTGTGTGTTTACCCTTCAATCTCAGGAATATTCACTAAACCAGGTAACATTTTCAGAAGCGATCCTTTTTCGATCTTCCTGATCCAGCGACTTCTAAATCATCAACCGTGCATTTTGTTGTAAATGATTTCTTATGGGCTGGCCCAGACTATCTCCAAGTTAACCTCCAAATTACGTTTTTGAGCAGCTTCATACACAATAAAAATGGGTAATTTTATCATTTGATTTTGTTCTTTGCAATTACCTGAAATAAAGGTAAGTTATCTAATCATCATTTTCTATAATAAATTGTCTACCCATTGCTTCAAATGAGAACTCCTCCTTGTTTTGTTAATATAATTTAGAGCTTGCAATGCAGCTTCATTACGAGCATTTTTTATCGTTTGCGCCTCTCCATAAAATTTGACGTCGTTGACGTTAAAATGGACTTTGAAAGGTCCCATCGTGTCAGAATCATTTCTTCTAACATGAAGAGTATCATTAAAATGAACCGTGTCATTCAGTTTATGCAAATAAGATTTTTTCTCTGAAATGTCTGGTGATGCAGTCTTGCCTTCTATTTGTTCCTAAAAGGCACCTTATGAATATGAATATGAATATGAATTGAATAAATATTGAATACCAAAATATCATTAATTATAGAGTATTGTACAGACATCCCTACCTTTAATGCTAAATTGTTTAGTAAAGCTACAGGTGTTTCTTCAGGTTCTTTTCACTCTTTTTGATCTTCAAAGAATGATGTTGATATTCTGTATTTTTCAGAGCCCTCTGTGCAGCTTTCCTTTGAGCATTCTTCAAGCTTTTACCATCCACTGCTTAATTTTCATTTCCTAAATAGAAAGCAATGGTAAAAACTGTATTGTGAGGTCAATGAAATTTTTGATATATAATTGCATCTAATAATTTCACATTAATATACCTCTTCGTTAATTAATTCATATGAAAATGTAATATCATTACATTCAGCAATTCGTGACTAGAACTTAATGAGGATTTGTCTTCTGCTGGTTCACTAGTCAAACCTAAAACTCGGTTTGTTTCTGGCACAGAGGGATTATTTTTCCACGTTTCCGAATAAAGATACCACGATGAGGTATCTATTATTCTTCAAAGTTAAAAGCGTCCCAGATATAGATCCTTTTATACCAGTGAATTAACTATAAACATTGCTATTTACCAACAATAGAGTCCCTGTCGCCAAAAATATTTTTATATCATTTAATAACAATCCATAACTTAAGCTTAACAAGGAAAATAATAGTAGTATACAATTAAAGCAAATCATACTCAAATAATATAAAGAGAAAACATATATAACCGGGGAAACACACTAGAACTAACCTTAACATAATAATATAGAGCTGTAGGGGGTAAAAAAAATTCGATATTCTTGATAAAAACTATCGATATTATTAGTAAAAATATAGATAATTTTGGCTAATCTATTGATTTGGTTTATATTGGTTTATTTTTTTTAATACCGTAGTTATTGCACTAAAGATTTCGGTATTTTTTTTCCTCCCATATATTGATTTTTTAAAATTATTTTCTATCGATATGTTTTCTGGCCGCGGACATATTTAAAAATATCAATTAACATATTAAAATACAATAAAATATTTGTGGGGTATTATTCCATTTCATAGAAAAATTCCATTCTTTTTTACAGATCCACAGAACATTCAAATATAAAAGTAATACTACTTCGTTTAAAATTAAATTATAAATTGCATGTTATTGCATGTAATTATTATAATACTATACAGTAATTTTTTTTCTTGTCTTTTTTAAAGTTAGTTTATTATTAAGCCTACTGACTGGCGAGTGGCCAACTTAGAAATTATCCCAGAAGACATCCCGTCTTACCCAGCCTGGTTACTGGCGTGACTGGGACCATTTTCCTTGTCGGATTTTGTACTCTTACCTAAGGGCATTCACAAACATCACAAATTTACTTACATGCCCCAGCAGAATTCGAACTCGCGACTATCGCAACAGGGGGACCATCCTGTCGCCTTTACTACTGCGGCAACTAAGCCAGCTATTAAATCGTTTATCATGAAAAAATATTTTATAAAATAAATAAACTTTTTTATAACTATTAATTTGTGATATGTATGGTTGCAGAATGTATGAGCAAATTTAAAAAATTCCCTTATTTCTCATATGATTTATCTACCAAATACTTCATTATAATGAATCAAAAATTATGGATAAATGATCCAGGGTTTTGTAGAAGGGTCGGGGTCAGGATATAATGAGTCAAGTAATAAGGGGTCAAGTTAATGGTAGGTTTTATCAGGATAAACGATATAAATGTGCATGTATTTTGATTTTGTTGATTTGACATTTAGCATGATTTTTTTATTATTGAAATTCACGCCATTTCCTTTAGCTTGTAGGATTGGTTGCATATATCACTTTAATTCTCAACTCCCCACTCTAAACGCTTTTTCCGCTCTATTCTAGGTTTTATTTGAATTAAATATTGGGTTTATTTTGTGTTATGTCAGTTCTATTGCTGCTTTTTAACGTTATTATTCGGTTTCTTTAATAATAACAGAATAACAGTGCATTTAATTTGATTTGTGCTTTTAATGTGAAGATTTATGGTTTTTATATGAAAAAAATCAAAATACCGTGGGGTAAGGTAATGCTCTAAAACTGATTTTGTTTATAATGTATTTTTAATGTGCAGGAATGGTTGATGGTGAACTGAAATCTTGATTCTTGATGTATTGAAACATTTTCGTACCACCGATCAAATCACCTTCAGAGACAGTAGTGTTGTATATTTTAATTGTTATGATAATATTTTACGTATATCAAATTACTAGAAGAAATTAAACTAAAAGTTTTTAATATACGAACAGTTTTTACTTCATTGAATATTCCATATTTATGTTTATTATATAAAAGGGAAGAATAAGAGAATATATATGTATATTTGCTTTTAGGTGCGCTGATTGTTATTCTACAATTTTAAAAATAATCTCACTTATGACGCCTTTGTTATAATGTATAAATTTTAAATGTTTCAATACTTAGGTTTTATTAAATGGAATTTGAAAATGGTTAGTAAGTGTTAGCTCATGATATATTTTGCGTATACTTTAATATGCAGACGTAAATTACTTCAATGATTATTATAAATCAAATATATTTTCGGGCATATATTGAAGATATTTTTAAGACAAATGTTAGTAACATCATTTTTAAATTACTCACTTAACTTTATTATGGGAGAAACATGATTAACTTAAAAAATAGTGGTCGAATCGACTGTTTTTATTCGATAGTTACCAACACTAATTCAATTTTAGTTGGGGCAGTAAGGAAATGCACTTTTTTATTAGAACATAATTAGCGTTGGGAACTATGGCTAATCAGTCGCTAGTTTCGGTTCGACTGATTGTATTACTTTTTACTATCGACTGTTTTTGAGTCGTGTACTTTTAGTTACTATTTTCGGTTCTACTAGTTTCATTCGACTGCTTTTTAACGTTCTGACTCTGTCGTCCTAGGCGCGACCTTGACAAAAATGTATACCGAATTTATGCTTTCCTAGATTTATATATAATATATTTAGTTTTATGATTTTTTTGGTAGTTTGCTTCTAAATAAAAATATATTGTATATTAATATAGCAACACTTTGGAACGACATTTTTCAAGATTGTTAATGTAATAGGGTAAAAAATTAAAATTGTGAATGACAAATAAGTAATAGGTAATATTTCTTTTGATTGACTTTTTGGTGTGTATCTAACACCCTCGGTTTTTGTTAGAAAATATTTCTGTCCGATAATAAATAAAGCATTAATTTTATTTTAAAAAGCTCTAGTAGTTATTGTGCGATCATTTTTAATTCATGGTTATTGTAATACATGTTATATATCACATAGTAATACATGTTTAGTTTAAGTTGTATTGTATTGTTTATATTTATTTAGTATATTGTTTAAAAATAGCAATTCATCTCAGAACATTCAAATATAAAAGTAACTCCACTTCCTTTAAAATGTAAGTATTATAGATATATTAATAGTATTCAGTAATGTTTTTCTTTTTCTTTTTTAAAGTTAGTACGTGAAGGAATACGTACATCTCCGTCTCGCGTATACTAAGGTTGTAAAATATAAGCAAATATTAAATTAATTGCTCCAAGCAATTATATCCGTCCTTTCCTCTCTTACAATTTATATAGGAAAGGGATCGAACATACTCGTCTGACATTAAGAATTAAAATAAAAAGCCAAGCCGTGCATTAGATTTTGCATATTTTGTAGTGGTTAGTAGGCATGTTGGCCACAAAAAATATCGATATGTCGAAGGAAAAAATATCCATATTTTTTGCAATAAGTATAAGATATATCGATATTTTACAAAAAAATGTATGTATATTTTTAATTGAAAATAAACATAGTCAAATATTAGCCTAAAAAATATTTTTTTCTAAAACTCTTAAGGAATAACGGTATTTTTGATAAACCATTAAAATTAAGTACCAGAATTCACTAAATGTTTAAAAGTAAGTTCCGATTTGAAAGTTTTTTTTAATTGTACTTAATCTTCTGAAATTATATCATCTAAAAAATTTCGATATATCGACAAAAAAATATCGATATTTTTTCTGCATCCCTAGCGGCTAGTTATTTAAATTTTTGTGTTGATAGTGCTGTATGGAGATAGCGGATACACGATTTTAAAGTTCTTCAAGTCGTAAAAATGTCGAAGAAGCGAAGATCAGTTAGCGGGTCTCAAAAAACCAAATCACAGACTGATCCAGACGTACCGGATCAAAATACAGAAAATATAATCAATGATGTAGTCAGGTACATTATTCTTAAAGCTGACGAAAATTCATTTTATACCAGATCCGAATTAAATCAAAATGTAATTCACAAAAAGGGCCAATGCGTGGATAGTGTTATACAACAAGCAATTAAGGTTCTGGAAAATGTTGGTATTATTATTGTTATATGGATGTTGTTGATATTGTTTTGCATACATTTTTAGGTATATGGTTACACACTTACTGAATATGATGATGTAAAAATGAAAAAAAAAATTTATTTTTTAATTAGTATGTTGCCTTCTGTAAATTATTCCGATGAAGAGGAAGAATGTGTTTCTAGTTATGAAACTGGTTCAAATGTACCAAATGCTGCTCACAAGATACTGACTCTATTAATTTTATCCCATATATTTATGACAAACGCGCCAGTATCAGACAGTGAGCTCTACGATACCATTCCTTTATTGTTTTTATATTGTTGATTTATTATTTCAGAATCCCTTTATAGTTTCCTGAAGTCCTTGGATATTGATGTAGAAGTTGAGCATCCATTTTTCGGTAAAGTCAAAGAATATATAAGAGAAACCTTGATAAAGAATTATTACCTTCACTGTGAGTTTGATGAGAAAACGAAAATACAAACTTTCCAATGGGGGATTCGAGCTGAAATTGAAATCTCAAAGATGAAGGTTTTACAGTTCGTGTGTGAGGTAACAATTTCAGTTGACTTATAAGCACATTGTCAGGTTATTATTGATTTACAGATGTATGGAAATAAGCAACCAAAAGACTGGCCAGAACATTACAGAGCGGCCGAGAATCAGTTCAAAGAAAGAGAAGAGCTAAAGGAAGAAACAAGGGATGAATCAAGCTAGTCACCGATACTGGTAGAACTACAATATAAAGTTTATTTGTATACAAAAATTGTATCTTCTTAACTAATACAATATAAATAAAAAGATATAGGAAAATGTTAAATCTCATTGGTCCTTACATTGCGTTGTAAGCTGGGCCGCGACCTCCTTCTGGGACCACCCAGTTATTCTGGCTGGGGTCCTTGATGTTGCACGTCTTACGGTGGATGGCCCTCTCCAGAATCGAGTGGCACAAACTCATACACACCAGCGGGACAATAACAATCTTCGAGTCCGTCGAAGATGCCTAAGTTTCGTTTGACAGGATTTTGCGAGTTTAAAGTGTTGCATAACATAATTTGTGTTATACACTATATGTACGCTTTTAGTTGACTTTAAAAGATTCCAGTTGTGTTTTGATGACATTTGGGTGATTATTTTATGAACTTTTAAACAATTCATTAATAAAAAAAACTTATTTTTGTGTAATGCTCTAATTTTTCATTAGGTACAATCCTTTTAACTAACTTTCGGCAAGGTAATAAAACCCGTGGCAAAGACTACTAAGCATCCTCCAGGAAAAGTGAGATTGGGGATACTGTGAAAACTGCCGGTGCCCTGGTGAGATCCTATTGCCGTCTTCGAAGTGATGCTTTATGAACGGATGGTGTTTGAACCTGCGAAGAAACGAACATTACCGCATTACCGATCTTTGGATATTCAGTACTTTTGGAATTCCTTGTACGGGCTCAGGTACAGATTGATGTAATCCAAACCCGACAGCGATCAGGGATACCTCGTCGTTAAATGATACAGAAAGGATCCTCCGTAGGTGTTCTTATCCAAGGGCCAGCCGATGGTGTGCTCCGCGCACCCGGTTTATGTTTGAATCATTCGTCGCGATATCTTTAACGCTCCCGTCATCGTTGTACAGGACTTCGGAAGGTGCATAACCCGGGCCCACGGCCTCAGCTTGCTCTTCCAACCACCGAATAACGTGTCCCAGCGGGACGATATAGTTCCCGTGATTAAACATCGGAGTTCCTGACGAAATATCATTTATTCAATATATAAATCGACAGACAGACAGGTAAAATAATAAAAATGATATCAATAAAATAATTGGTTATATAATGTTTCATTCATAATAATATATATTGTACAATTTTCTTAATATGTCACTCAAATTATCAATATTAATCTACGGGATAACGATGTCTTCTTTTCTTACTTAAAAGGTAGTTGTTAAAAATAGAACCTTTTTTATTTATTATTATAGCAATAATATAGAATAAATTATGTTTTAATGAAAAAAGAGCTGAATCATAGTGCATTTTATATTAAAATTACCTTTCCATCTTGGATCTTCTTCTCTTGGATGAATGAAATATAGTGTGTTATCTTAGAAAATTGATCCGAATATATTCCTATTTAACCCAACTGCTGGACTAGAAAATATGATTAGTTATATTTAAGAGTTCAAAGGTTACTTCACAATATACTATAAATAAAATAAAGCTCCAGACAATAATTGTATCATTACATATAATCATTTTAAGCTATAAAATTTAAAATATCTTATAAAATTTATTTTCGACAAATTAATTAAATATTCCGAATTAAAATGAAATTTTAGATATTTTCAACGAATTCCCTAAATGCAAACTCATTTTCTTTTATTTTAACAGGGAATTGTATAATTAAAGGTAACAGAAATACCTTACTCAAAAAATCAAAGTCCAACTCAGAGGTTCAAACAAAATATATCAAAATAAACTGAGCTCAGAGCAATTTTTATTTATTAACCTTTGCCAACAAAGTAACTTATATCTATAAATGTAATTTTGTGAAAATCGGTCTTATAACATAAATATAATACTAAATAACACATAAAGTCACAGTTCAGAATCCTTTTTCTCATCTTCTATGTTGATTGTCTCCTATATATCAATCTTGGAATAATTCTATGTCCAAAATATTACTACAATATTAAATAAGTGTATTTTCATCTGTAATAAGATTGTGGGAAAATAAAAATGATACGGCAAGACCGATTGTTTAGAAACAGACATTTGACAAGATTGTAGAAATTTGTTTTTTGGGTTGCCGAGCGAATTTAAACCAAATAAAATTACCTGACATCTGTGGAATTTTCGAAAAATTTATCTAGTAATCCTAGTTAAAAGAGCACATTCAATCCATATTTAGCTACTAGGTCACGAGAATTTTTGATATTTACGCCTTCACTCAAGCACATCTAAGTAATAATGTAAGGAAAAAGGCTTTAAAAAACTCTGTATCAATAATTTCTTACAAAAGCTTATATTGTTCCCAATCATAAGACTGCGTAGTGTTGTTCATTCTCAAGGAACTCAGTATATTGTACTTCTAAGTTTAAAAGGTGACCTAATTTTAAGATTTGTTGGAATTGGCATCATCCTGAAAATAGACTATAAAAATACACTTGATATCATAAAAACTAATTTAAATTACCTCTGACATGCCTTGTTCTTTACCAATAAGACCGTTGTCAAAATCTACCACATTGTCAAACATTCTATCAATCATATCGAAAATAGTCTACAATTTTGTTTTCCTATTTTTATTTTTGGACTTCGTTGGTTGCTGGAGAGGAGTTTTAGAGTTTTCTTGCTGTTTGTGTGTTTACCCTTCAATCTCAGGAATATTCACTAAACCAGGTAACATTTTCAGAAGCGATCCTTTTTCGATCTTCCTGATCCAGCGACTTCTAAATCATCAACCGTGCATTTTGTTGTAAATGATTTCTTATGGGCTGGCCCAGACTATCTCCAAGTTAACCTCCAAATTACGTTTTTGAGCAGCTTCATACACAATAAAAATGGGTAATTTTATCATTTGATTTTGTTCTTTGCAATTACCTGAAATAAAGGTAAGTTATCTAATCATCATTTTCTATAATAAATTGTCTACTCATTGCTTCAAATGAGAACTCCTCCTTGTTTTGTTAATATAATTTAGAGCTTGCAATGCAGCTTCATTACGAGCATTTTTTATCGTTTGCGCCTCTCCATAAAATTTGACGTCGTTGACGTTAAAATGGACTTTGAAAGGTCCCTTCGTGTCAGAATCATTTCTTCTAACATGAAGAGTATCATTAAAATGAACCGTGTCATTCAGTTTATGCAAATAAGATTTTTTCTCTGAAATGTCTGGTGATGCAGTCTTGCCTTCTATTTGTTCCTAAAAGGCACCTTATGAATATGAATATGAATATGAATTGAATAAATATTGAATACCAAAATATCATTAATTATAGAGTATTGTACAGACATCCCTACCTTTAATGCTAAATTGTTTAGTAAAGCTACAGGTGTTTCTTCAGGTTCTTTTCACTCTTTTTGATCTTCAAAGAATGATGTTGATATTCTGTATTTTTCAGAGCCCTCTGTGCAGCTTTCCTTTGAGCATTCTTCAAGCTTTTACCATCCACTGCTTAATTTTCATTTCCTAAATAGAAAGCAATGGTAAAACCTGTATTGTGAGGTCAATGAAATTTTTGATATATAATTGCATCTAATAATTTCACATTAATATACCTCTTCGTTAATTAATTCATATGAAAATGTAATATCATTACATTCAGCAATTCGTGACTAGAACTTAATGAGGATTTGTCTTCTGCTGGTTCACTAGTCAAACCTAAAACTCGGTTTGTTTCTGGCACAGAGGGATTATTTTTCCACGTTTCCGAATAAAGATACCACGATGAGGTATCTATTATTCTTCAAAGTTAAAAGCGTCCCAGATATAGATCCTTTTATACCAGTGAATTAACTATAAACATTGCTATTTACCAACAATAGAGTCCCTGTCGCCAAAAATATTTTTATATCATTTAATAACAATCCATAACTTAAGCTTAACAAGGAAAATAATAGTAGTATACAATTAAAGCAAATCATACTCAAATAATATAAAGAGAAAACATATATAACCGGGGAAACACACTAGAACTAACCTTAACATAATAATATAGAGCTGTAGGGGGTAAAAAAAATTCGATATTCTTGATAAAAACTATCGATATTATTAGTAAAAATATAGATAATTTTGGCTAATCTATTGATTTGGTTTATATTGGTTTATTTTTTTTAATACCGTAGTTATTGCACTAAAGATTTCGGTATTTTTTTTCCTCCCATATATTGATTTTTTAAAATTATTTTCTATCGATATGTTTTCTGGCCGCGGACATATTTAAAAATATCAATTAACATATTAAAATACAATAAAATATTTGTGGGGTATTATTCCATTTCATAGAAAAATTCCATTCTTTTTTACAGATCCACAGAACATTCAAATATAAAAGTAATACTACTTCGTTTAAAATTAAATTATAAATTGCATGTTATTGCATGTAATTATTATAATACTATACAGTAATTTTTTTTCTTGTCTTTTTTAAAGTTAGTTTATTATTAAGCCTACTGACTGGCGAGTGGCCAACTTAGAAATTATCCCAGAAGACATCCCGTCTTACCCAGCCTGGTTACTGGCGTGACTGGGATCATTTTCCTCGGATGTCGGATCGGATCTGTGTCGGATTTTGTACTCTTACCTAAGGGCATTCACAAACATCACAAATTTACTTACATGCCCCAGCAGAATTCGAACTCGCGACTATCGCAACAGGGGGACCATCCTGTCGCCTTTACTACTGCGGCAACTAAGCCAGCTATTAAATCGTTTATCATGAAAAAATATTTTATAAAATAAATAAACTTTTTTATAACTATTAATTTGTGATATGTATGGTTGCAGAATGTATGAGCAAATTTAAAAAATTCCCTTATTTCTCATATGATTTATCTACCAAATACTTCATTATAATGAATCAAAAATTATGGATAAATGATCCAGGGTTTTGTAGAAGGGTCGGGGTCAGGATATAATGAGTCAAGTAATAAGGGGTCAAGTTAATGGTAGGTTTTATCAGGATAAACGATATAAATGTGCATGTATTTTGATTTTGTTGATTTGACATTTAGCATGATTTTTTTATTATTGAAATTCACGCCATTTCCTTTAGCTTGTAGGATTGGTTGCATATATCACTTTAATTCTCAACTCCCCACTCTAAACGTTTTTTCCGCTCTATTCTAGGTTTTATTTGAATTAAATATTGGGTTTATTTTGTGTTATGTCAGTTCTATTGCTGCTTTTTAACGTTATTATTCGGTTTCTTTAATAATAACAGAATAACAGTGCATTTAATTTGATTTGTGCTTTTAATGTGAAGATTTATGGTTTTTATATGAAAAAAATCAAAATACCGTGGGGTAAGGTAATGCTCTAAAACTGATTTTGTTTATAATGTATTTTTAATGTGCAGGAATGGTTGATGGTGAACTGAAATCTTGATTCTTGATGTATTGAAACATTTTCGTACCACCGATCAAATCACCTTCAGAGACAGTAGTGTTGTATATTTTAATTGTTATGATAATATTTTACGTATATCAAATTACTAGAAGAAATTAAACTAAAAGTTTTTAATATACGAACAGTTTTTACTTCATTGAATATTCCATATTTATGTTTATTATATAAAAGGGAAGAATAAGAGAATATATATGTATATTTGCTTTTAGGTGCGCTGATTGTTATTCTACAATTTTAAAAATAATCTCACTTATGACGCCTTTGTTATAATGTATAAATTTTAAATGTTTCAATACTTAGGTTTTATTAAATGGAATTTGAAAATGGTTAGTAAGTGTTAGCTCATGATATATTTTGCGTATACTTTAATATGCAGACGTAAATTACTTCAATGATTATTATAAATCAAATATATTTTCGGGCATATATTGAAGATATTTTTAAGACAAATGTTAGTAACATCATTTTTAAATTACTCACTTAACTTTATTATGGGAGAAACATGATTAACTTAAAAAATAGTGGTCGAATCGACTGTTTTTATTCGATAGTTACCAACACTAATTCAATTTTAGTTGGGGCAGTAAGGAAATGCACTTTTTTATTAGAACATAATTAGCGTTGGGAACTATGGCTAATCAGTCGCTAGTTTCGGTTCGACTGATTGTATTACTTTTTACTATCGACTGTTTTTGAGTCGTGTACTTTTAGTTACTATTTTCGGTTCTACTAGTTTCATTCGACTGCTTTTTAACGTTCTGACTCTGTCGTCCTAGGCGCGACCTTGACAAAAATGTATACCGAATTTATGCTTTCCTAGATTTATATATAATATATTTAGTTTTATGATTTTTTTGGTAGTTTGCTTCTAAATAAAAATATATTGTATATTAATATAGCAACACTTTGGAACGACATTTTTCAAGATTGTTAATGTAATAGGGTAAAAAATTAAAATTGTGAATGACAAATAAGTAATAGGTAATATTTCTTTTGATTGACTTTTTGGTGTGTATCTAACACCCTCGGTTTTTGTTAGAAAATATTTCTGTCCGATAATAAATAAAGCATTAATTTTATTTTAAAAAGCTCTAGTAGTTATTGTGCGATCATTTTTAATTCATGGTTATTGTAATACATGTTATATATCACATAGTAATACATGTTTAGTTTAAGTTGTATTGTATTGTTTATATTTATTTAGTATATTGTTTAAAAATAGCAATTCATCTCAGAACATTCAAATATAAAAGTAACTCCACTTCCTTTAAAATGTAAGTATTATAGATATATTAATAGTATTCAGTAATGTTTTTCTTTTTCTTTTTTAAAGTTAGTACGTGAAGGAATACGTACATCTCCGTCTCGCGTATACTAAGGTTGTAAAATATAAGCAAATATTAAATTAATTGCTCCAAGCAATTATATCCGTCCTTTCCTCTCTTACAATTTATATAGGAAAGGGATCGAACATACTCGTCTGACATTAAGAATTAAAATAAAAAGCCAAGCCGTGCATTAGATTTTGCATATTTTGTAGTGGTTAGTAGGCATGTTGGCCACAAAAAATATCGATATGTCGAAGGAAAAAATATCCATATTTTTTGCAATAAGTATAAGATATATCGATATTTTACAAAAAAATGTATGTATATTTTTAATTGAAAATAAACATAGTCAAATATTAGCCTAAAAAATATTTTTTTCTAAAACTCTTAAGGAATAACGGTATTTTTGATAAACCATTAAAATTAAGTACCAGAATTCACTAAATGTTTAAAAGTAAGTTCCGATTTGAAAGTTTTTTTTAATTGTACTTAATCTTCTGAAATTATATCATCTAAAAATTTCGATATATCGACAAAAAAATATCGATATTTTTTCTGCATCCCTAGCGGCTAGTTATTTAAATTTTTGTGTTGATAGTGCTGTATGGAGATAGCTGATACACGATTTTAAAGTTCTTCAAGTCGTAAAAATGTCGAAGAAGCGAAGATCAGTTAGCGGGTCTCAAAAAACCAAATCACAGACTGATCCAGACGTACCGGATCAAAATACAGAAAATATAATCAATGATGTAGTCAGGTACATTATTCTTAAAGCTGACGAAAATTCATTTTATACCAGATCCGAATTAAATCAAAATGTAATTCACAAAAAGGGCCAATGCGTGGATAGTGTTATACAACAAGCAATTAAGGTTCTGGAAAATGTTGGTATTATTATTGTTATATGGATGTTGTTGATATTGTTTTGCATACATTTTTAGGTATATGGTTACACACTTACTGAATATGATGATGTAAAAATGAAAAAAAAAAATTATTTTTTAATTAGTATGTTGCCTTCTGTAAATTATTCCGATGAAGAGGAAGAATGTGTTTCTAGTTATGAAACTGGTTCAAATGTACCAAATGCTGCTCACAAGATACTGACTCTATTAATTTTATCCCATATATTTATGACAAACGCGCCAGTATCAGACAGTGAGCTCTACGATACCATTCCTTTATTGTTTTTATATTGTTGATTTATTATTTCAGAATCCCTTTATAGTTTCCTGAAGTCCTTGGATATTGATGTAGAAGTTGAGCATCCATTTTTCGGTAAAGTCAAAGAATATATAAGAGAAACCTTGATAAAGAATTATTACCTTCACTGTGAGTTTGATGAGAAAACGAAAATACAAACTTTCCAATGGGGGATTCGAGCTGAAATTGAAATCTCAAAGATGAAGGTTTTACAGTTCGTGTGTGAGGTAACAATTTCAGTTGACTTATAAGCACATTGTCAGGTTATTATTGATTTACAGATGTATGGAAATAAGCAACCAAAAGACTGGCCAGAACATTACAGAGCGGCCGAGAATCAGTTCAAAGAAAGAGAAGAGCTAAAGGAAGAAACAAGGGATGAATCAAGCTAGTCACCGATACTGGTAGAACTACAATATAAAGTTTATTTGTATACAAAAATTGTATCTTCTTAACTAATACAATATAAATAAAAAGATATAGGAAAATGTTAAATCTCATTGGTCCTTACATTGCGTTGTAAGCTGGGCCGCGACCTCCTTCTGGGACCACCCAGTTATTCTGGCTGGGGTCCTTGATGTTGCACGTCTTACGGTGGATGGCCCTCTCCAGAATCGAGTGGCACAAACTCATACACACCAGCGGGACAATAACAATCTTCGAGTCCGTCGAAGATGCCTAAGTTTCGTTTGACAGGATTTTGCGAGTTTAAAGTGTTGCATAACATAATTTGTGTTATACACTATATGTACGCTTTTAGTTGACTTTAAAAGATTCCAGTTGTGTTTTGATGACATTTGGGTGATTATTTTATGAACTTTTAAACAATTCATTAATAAAAAAAACTTATTTTTGTGTAATGCTCTAATTTTTCATTAGGTACAATCCTTTTAACTAACTTTCGGCAAGGTAATAAAACCCGTGGCAAAGACTACTAAGCATCCTCCAGGAAAAGTGAGATTGGGGATACTGTGAAAACTGCCGGTGCCCTGGTGAGATCCTATTGCCGTCTTCGAAGTGATGCTTTATGAACGGATGGTGTTTGAACCTGCGAAGAAACGAACATTACCGCATTACCGATCTTTGGATATTCAGTACTTTTGGAATTCCTTGTACGGGCTCAGGTACAGATTGATGTAATCCAAACCCGACAGCGATCAGGGATACCTCGTCGTTAAATGATACAGAAAGGATCCTCCGTAGGTGTTCTTATCCAAGGGCCAGCCGATGGTGTGCTCCGCGCACCCGGTTTATGTTTGAATCATTCGTCGCGATATCTTTAACGCTCCCGTCATCGTTGTACAGGACTTCGGAAGGTGCATAACCCGGGCCCACGGCCTCAGCTTGCTCTTCCAACCACCGAATAACGTGTCCCAGCGGGACGATATAGTTCCCGTGATTAAACATCGGAGTTCCTGACGAAATATCATTTATTCAATATATAAATCGACAGACAGACAGGTAAAATAATAAAAATGATATCAATAAAATAATTGGTTATATAATGTTTCATTCATAATAATATATATTGTACAATTTTCTTAATATGTCACTCAAATTATCAATATTAATCTACGGGATAACGATGTCTTCTTTTCTTACTTAAAAGGTAGTTGTTAAAAATAGAACCTTTTTTATTTATTATTATAGCAATAATATAGAATAAATTATGTTTTAATAAAAAAGAGCTGAATCATAGTGCATTTTATATTAAAATTACCTTTCCATCTTGGATCTTCTTCTCTTGGATGAATGAAATATAGTGTGTTATCTTAGAAAATTGATCCGAATATATTCCTATTTAACCCAACTGCTGGACTAGAAAATATGATTAGTTATATTTAAGAGTTCAAAGGTTACTTCACAATATACTATAAATAAAATAAAGCTCCAGACAATAATTGTATCATTACATATAATCATTTTAAGCTATAAAATTTAAAATATCTTATAAAATTTATTTTCGACAAATTAATTAAATATTCCGAATTAAAATGAAATTTTAGATATTTTCAACGAATTCCCTAAATGCAAACTCATTTTCTTTTATTTTAACAGGGAATTGTATAATTAAAGGTAACAGAAATACCTTACTCAAAAAATCAAAGTCCAACTCAGAGGTTCAAACAAAATATATCAAAATAAACTGAGCTCAGAGCAATTTTTATTTATTAACCTTTGCCAACAAAGTAACTTATATCTATAAATGTAATTTTGTGAAAATCGGTCTTATAACATAAATATAATACTAAATAACACATAAAGTCACAGTTCAGAATCCTTTTTCTCATCTTCTATGTTGATTGTCTCCTATATATCAATCTTGGAATAATTCTATGTCCAAAATATTACTACAATATTAAATAAGTGTATTTTCATCTGTAATAAGATTGTGGGAAAATAAAAATGATACGGCAAGACCGATTGTTTAGAAACAGACATTTGACAAGATTGTAGAAATTTGTTTTTTGGGTTGCCGAGCGAATTTAAACCAAATAAAATTACCTGACATCTGTGGAATTTTCGAAAAATTTATCTAGTAATCCTAGTTAAAAGAGCACATTCAATCCATATTTAGCTACTAGGTCACGAGAATTTTTGATATTTACGCCTTCACTCAAGCACATCTAAATAATAATGTAAGGAAAAAGGCTTTAAAAAACTCTGTATCAATAATTTCTTACAAAAGCTTATATTGTTCCCAATCATAAGACTGCGTAGTGTTGTTCATTCTCAAGGAACTCAGTATATTGTACTTCTAAGTTTAAAAGGTGACCTAATTTTAAGATTTGTTGGAATTGGCATCATCCTGAAAATAGACTATAAAAATACACTTGATATCATAAAAACTAATTTAAATTACCTCTGACATGCCTTGTACTTTACCAATAAGACCGTTGTCAAAATCTACCACATTGTCAAACATTCTATCAATCATATCGAAAATAGTCTACAATTTTGTTTTCCTATTTTTATTTTTGGACTTCGTTGGTTGCTGGAGAGGAGTTTTAGAGTTTTCTTGCTGTTTGTGTGTTTACCCTTCAATCTCAGGAATATTCACTAAACCAGGTAACATTTTCAGAAGCGATCCTTTTTCGATCTTCCTGATCCAGCGACTTCTAAATCATCAACCGTGCATTTTGTTGTAAATGATTTCTTATGGGCTGGCCCAGACTATCTCCAAGTTAACCTCCAAATTACGTTTTTGAGCAGCTTCATACACAATAAAAATGGGTAATTTTATCATTTGATTTTGTTCTTTGCAATTACCTGAAATAAAGGTAAGTTATCTAATCATCATTTTCTATAATAAATTGTCTACTCATTGCTTCAAATGAGAACTCCTCCTTGTTTTGTTAATATAATTTAGAGCTTGCAATGCAGCTTCATTACGAGCATTTTTTATCGTTTGCGCCTCTCCATAAAATTTGACGTCGTTGACGTTAAAATGGACTTTGAAAGGTCCCTTCGTGTCAGAATCATTTCTTCTAACATGAAGAGTATCATTAAAATGAACCGTGTCATTCAGTTTATGCAAATAAGATTTTTTCTCTGAAATGTCTGGTGATGCAGTCTTGCCTTCTATTTGTTCCTAAAAGGCACCTTATGAATATGAATATGAATATGAATTGAATAAATATTGAATACCAAAATATCATTAATTATAGAGTATTGTACAGACATCCCTACCTTTAATGCTAAATTGTTTAGTAAAGCTACAGGTGTTTCTTCAGGTTCTTTTCACTCTTTTTGATCTTCAAAGAATGATGTTGATATTCTGTATTTTTCAGAGCCCTCTGTGCAGCTTTCCTTTGAGCATTCTTCAAGCTTTTACCATCCACTGCTTAATTTTCATTTCCTAAATAGAAAGCGATGGTAAAACCTGTATTGTGAGGTCAATGAAATTTTTGATATATAATTGCATCTAATAATTTCACATTAATATACCTCTTCGTTAATTAATTCATATGAAAATGTAATATCATTACATTCAGCAATTCGTGACTAGAACTTAATGAGGATTTGTCTTCTGCTGGTTCACTAGTCAAACCTAAAACTCGGTTTGTTTCTGGCACAGAGGGATTATTTTTCCACGTTTCCGAATAAAGATACCACGATGAGGTATCTATTATTCTTCAAAGTTAAAAGCGTCCCAGATATAGATCCTTTTATACCAGTGAATTAACTATAAACATTGCTATTTACCAACAATAGAGTCCCTGTCGCCAAAAATATTTTTATATCATTTAATAACAATCCATAACTTAAGCTTAACAAGGAAAATAATAGTAGTATACAATTAAAGCAAATCATACTCAAATAATATAAAGAGAAAACATATATAACCGGGGAAACACACTAGAACTAACCTTAACATAATAATATAGAGCTGTAGGGGGTAAAAAAAATTCGATATTCTTGATAAAAACTATCGATATTATTAGTAAAAATATAGATAATTTTGGCTAATCTATTGATTTGGTTTATATTGGTTTATTTTTTTTAATACCGTAGTTATTGCACTAAAGATTTCGGTATTTTTTTTCCTCCCATATATTGATTTTTTAAAATTATTTTCTATCGATATGTTTTCTGGCCGCGGACATATTTAAAAATATCAATTAACATATTAAAATACAATAAAATATTTGTGGGGTATTATTCCATTTCATAGAAAAATTCCATTCTTTTTTACAGATCCACAGAACATTCAAATATAAAAGTAATACTACTTCGTTTAAAATTAAATTATAAATTGCATGTTATTGCATGTAATTATTATAATACTATACAGTAATTTTTTTTTCTTGTCTTTTTTAAAGTTAGTTTATTATTAAGCCTATTGACTGGCGAGTTATTATTAAGCCTATTGACTTAGAAATTATCCCAGAAGACATCCCGTCTTACCCAGCCTGGTTACTGGCGTGACTGGGATCATTTTCCTTGTCGGATTTTGTACTCTTACCTAAGGGCATTCACAAACATCACAAATTTACTTACATGCCCCAGCAGAATTCGAACTCGCGACTATCGCAACAGGGGGACCATCCTGTCGCCTTTACTACTGCGGCAACTAAGCCAGCTATTAAATCGTTTATCATGAAAAAATATTTTATAAAATAAATAAACTTTTTTATAACTATTAATTTGTGATATGTATGGTTGCAGAATGTATGAGCAAATTTAAAAAATTCCCTTATTTCTCATATGATTTATCTACCAAATACTTAATTATAATGAATCAAAAATTATGGATAAATGATACAGGGTTTTGTAGAAGGGTCGGGGTCAGGATATAATGAGTCAAGTAATAAGGGGTCAAGTTAATGGTAGGTTTTATCAGGATAAACGATATAAATGTGCATGTATTTTGATTTTGTTGATTTGACATTTAGCATGATTTTTTTATTATTGAAATTCACGCCATTTCCTTTAGCTTGTAGGATTGGTTGCATATATCACTTTAATTCTCAACTCCCCACTCTAAACGTTTTTTCCGCTCTATTCTAGGTTTTATTTGAATTAAATATTGGGTTTATTTTGTGTTATGTCAGTTCTATTGCTGCTTTTTAACGTTATTATTCGGTTTCTTTAATAATAACAGGATAACAGTGCATTTAATTTGATTTGTGCTTTTAATGTGAAGATTTATGGTTTTTATATGAAAAAAATCAAAATACCGTGGGGTAAGGTAATGCTCTAAAACTGATTTTGTTTATAATGTATTTTTAATGTGCAGAAATGGTTGATGGTGAACTGAAATCTTGATTCTTGATGTATTGAAACATTTTCGTACCACCGATCAAATCACCTTCAGAGACAGTAGTGTTGTATATTTTAATTGTTATGATAATATTTTACGTATATCAAATTACTAGAAGAAATTAAACTAAAAGTTTTTAATATACGAACAGTTTTTACTTCATTGAATATTCCATATTTATGTTTATTATATAAAAGGGAAGAATAAGAATATATATGTATATTTGCTTTTAGGTGCGCTGATTGTTATTCTACAATTTTAAAAATAATCTCACTTATGACGCCTTTGTTATAATGTATAAATTTTAAATTTTTCAATACTTAGGTTTTATTAAATGGAATTTGAAAATGGTTAGTAAGTGTTAGCTCATGATATATTTTGCGTATACTTTAATATGCAGACGTAAATTACTTCAATGATTATTATAAATCAAATATATTTTCGGGCATATATTGAAGATATTTTTAAGACAAATGTTAGTAACATCATTTTTAAATTACTCACTTAACTTTATTATGGGAGAAACATGATTAACTTAAAAAATAGTGGTCGAATCGACTGTTTTTATTCGATAGTTACCAACACTAATTCAATTTTAGTTGGGGCAGTAAGGAAATGCACTTTTTTATTAGAACATAATTAGCGTTGGGAACTATGGCTAATCAGTCGCTAGTTTCGGTTCGACTGATTGTATTACTTTTTACTATCGATTGTTTTTGAGTCGTGTACTTTTAGTTACTATTTTCGGTTCTACTAGTTTCATTCGACTGCTTTTTAACGTTCTGACTCTGTCGTCCTAGGCGCGACCTTGACAAAAATGTATACCGAATTTATGCTTTCCTAGATTTATATATAATATATTTAGTTTTATGATTTTTTTGGTAGTTTGCTTCTAAATAAAAATATATTGTATATTAATATAGCAACACTTTGGAACGATATTTTTCAAGATTGTTAATGTAATAGGGTAAAAAATTAAAATTGTGAATGACAAATAAGTAATAGGTAATATTTCTTTTGATTGACTTTTTGGTGTGTATCTAACACCCTCGGTTTTTGTTAGAAAATATTTCTGTCCGATAATAAATAAAGCATTAATTTTATTTTAAAAAGCTCTAGTAGTTATTGTGCGATCATTTTTAATTCATGGTTATTGTAATACATGTTATATATCACATAGTAATACATGTTTAGTTTAAGTTGTATTGTATTGTTTATATTTATTTAGTATATTGTTTAAAAATAGCAATTCATCTCAGAACATTCAAATATAAAAGTAACTCCACTTCCTTTAAAATGTAAGTATTATAGATATATTAATAGTATTCAGTAATGTTTTTCTTTTTCTTTTTTAAAGTTAGTACGTGAAGGAATACGTCTCGCGTATACTAAGGTTGTAAAATATAAGCAAATATTAAATTAATTGCTCCAAGCAATTATATCCGTCCTTTCCTCTCTTACAATTTATATAGGAAAGGGATCGAACATACTCGTCTGACATTAAGAATTAAAATAAAAAGCCAAGCCGTGCATTAGATTTTGCATATTTTGTAGTGGTTAGTAGGCATGTTGGCCACAAAAAATATCGATATGTCGAAGGAAAAAATATATATATTTTTTGCAATAAGTATAAGATATATCGATATTTTACAAAAAAATGTATGTATATTTTTAATTGAAAATAAACGTAGTCAAATATTAGCCTAAAAAATATTTTTTTCTAAAACTCTTAAGGAATAACGGTATTTTTGATAAACCATTAAAATTAAGTACCAGAATTCACTAAACGTTTAAAAGTAAGTTCCGATTTGAAAGTTTTTTTTAATTGTACTTAATCTTCTGAAATTATATCATCTAAAAAATATCGATATATCGACAAAAAAATATCGATTTTTTTTCTGCATCCCTAGCGGCTAGTTATTTAAATTTTTGTGTTGATAGTGCTGTATGGAGATAGCTGATACACGATTTTAAAGTTCTTCAAGTCGTAAAAATGTCGAAGAAGCGAAGATCAGTTAGCGGGTCTCAAAAAACCAAATCACAGACTGATCCAGACGTACCGGATCAAAATACAGAAAATATAATCAATGATGTAGTCAGGTACATTATTCTTAAAGCTGACGAAAATTCATTTTATACCAGATCCGAATTAAATCAAAATGTAATTCACAAAAAGGGCCAATGCGTGGATAGTGTTATACAACAAGCAATTAAGGTTCTGGAAAATGTTGGTATTATTATTGTTATATGGATGTTGTTGATATTGTTTTGCATACATTTTTAGGTATATGGTTACACACTTACTGAATATGATGATGTAAAAATGAAAAAAAATTTTTATTTTTTAATTAGTATGTTGCCTCCTGTAAATTATTCCGATGAAGAGGAAGAATGTGTTTCTAGTTATGAAACTGGTTCAAATGTACCAAATGCTGCTCACAAGATACTGACTCTATTAATTTTATCCCATATATTTATGACAAACGCGCCAGTATCAGACAGTGAGCTCTACGATACCATTCCTTTATTGTTTTTATATTGTTGATTTATTATTTCAGAATCCCTTTATAGTTTCCTGAAGTCCTTGGATATTGATGTAGAAGTTGAGCATCCATTTTTCGGTAAAGTCAAAGAATATATAAGAGAAACCTTGATAAAGAATTATTACCTTCACTGTGAGTTTGATGAGAAAACGAAAATACAAACTTTCCAATGGGGGATTCGAGCTGAAATTGAAATCTCAAAGATGAAGGTTTTACAGTTCGTGTGTGAGGTAACTATTTCAGTTGACTTATAAGCACATTGTCAGGTTATTATTGATTTACAGATGTATGGAAATAAGCAACCAAAAGACTGGCCAGAACATTACAGAGCGGCCGAGAATCAGTTCAAAGAAAGAGAAGAGCTAAAGGAAGAAACAAGGGATGAATCAAGCTAGTCACCGATACTGGTAGAACTACAATATAAAGTTTATTTGTATACAAAAATTGTATCTTCTTAACTAATACAATATAAATAAAAAGATATAGGAAAATGTTAAATCTCATTGGTCCTTACATTGCGTTGTAAGCTGGGCCGCGACCTCCTTCTGGGACCACCCAGTTATTCTGGCTGGGGTCCTTGATGTTGCACGTCTTACGGTGGATGGCCCTCTCCAGAATCGAGTGGCACAAACTCATACACACCAGCGGGACAATAACAATCTTCGAGTCCGTCGAAGATGCCTAAGTTTCGTTTGACCGGATTTTGCGAGTTTAAAGTGTTGCATAACATAATTTGTGTTATACACTATATGTACGCTTTTAGTTGACTTTAAAAGATTCCAGTTGTGTTTTGATGACATTTGGGTGATTATTTTATGAACTTTTAAACAATTCATTAATAAAAAAAACTTATTTTTGTGTAATGCTCTAATTTTTCATTAGGTACAATCCTTTTAACTAACTTTCGGCAAGGTAATAAAACCCGTGGCAAAGACTACTAAGCATCCTCCAGGAAAAGTGAGATTGGGGATACTGTGAAAACTGCCGGTGCCCTGGTGAGATCCTATTGCCGTCTTCGAAGTGATGCTTTATGAACGGATGGTGTTTGAACCTGCGAAGAAACGAACATTACCGCATTACCGATCTTTGGATATTCAGTACTTTTGGAATTCCTTGTACGGGCTCAGGTACAGATTGATGTAATCCAAACCCGACGGCGATCAGGGATACCTCGTCGTTAAATGATACAGAAAGGATCCTCCGTAGGTGTTCTTATCCAAGGGCCAGCCGATGGTGTGCTCCGCGCACCCGGTTTATGTTTGAATCATTCGTCGCGATATCTTTAACGCTCCCGTCATCGTTGTACAGGACTTCGGAAGGTGCATAACCCGGGCCCACGGCCTCAGCTTGCTCTCCCAACCACTGAATAACGTGTCCCAGCGGGACGATATAGTTCCCGTGATTAAACATCGGAGTTCCTGACGAAATATCATTTATTCAATATATAAATCGATTTAAGATAAAGAATCCAACCTGGCAGGGCTGGTACCGGAATCCTACCGGTGCTAGGTAATAGACCGAACTTATCCTCCGTTAGGGGAGTGTTCAGAGGCGCGCCCTTCTCTTTCCAGTCCCATTTATAGGGCCTTCTCGACGATGATTACCTAAAAATCTATGTTCCGTATAGACCACCGATCAAGTGTGCTATGACTTCGATTCCACCGACCCTGATTTTCTTCCCTTCCGCGTCCAACAGTTGTTTGGCTCGTATAGTCGCGCTTATTCCAGTTGGACCATCGCCGACTATCAGAATATCAGTTTACATCTAGAATGTGTAATTTAAGAAAAATTAATCCTTTCAAGGTAAGTAATAATTTTAGCATGACATGTCAGACAGAAATTGTGAAGAATATATATTATAAATTTAAATAGTGTAGATACTTAAAGTGGTAGAAAAAAATAGTGTTTTAAGCTGGGCATATATTTTTTCAGACTATTGAGGAAGAATTAACAGACTGTAACAGGAATAAAGCCAAAGCCAAGTCTCTTTGAAACAATTTTTTTGTTTTAATACGGACAAATTCTATGCATATTTATAATCAGACTTATAGACAGACAGGTAAAATAATAAAAATGATATCAATAAAATAATTGGTTATATAATGTTTCATTCATAATAATATATATTGTACAATTTTCTTAATATGTCACTCAAATTATCAATATTAATCTACGGGATAACGATGTCTTCTTTTCTTACTTAAATGGTAGTTGTTAAAAATAGAAACTTTTTTATTTATTATTATAGCAATAATATAGAATAAATTATGTTTTAATGAAAAAACAGCTGAATCATAGTGCATTTTATATTAAAATTACCTTTCCATCTTGGATCTTCTTCTCTTGGATGAATGAAATATAGTGTGTTATCTTAGAAAATTGATCCGAATATATTCCTATTTAACCCAACTGCTGGACTAGAAAATATGATTAGTTATATTTAAGAGTTCAAAGGTTACTTCACAATATACTATAAATAAAATAAAGCTCCAGACAATAATTGTATCATTACATATAATCATTTTAAGCTATAAAATTTAAAATATCTTATAAAATTTATTTTCGACAAATTAATTAAATATTCCGAATTAAAATGAAATTTTAGATATTTTCAACGAATTCCCTAAATGCAAACTCATTTTCTTTTATTTTAACAGGGAATTGTATAATTAAAGGTAACAGAAATACCTTACTCAAAAAATCAAAGTCCAACTCAGAGGTTCAAACAAAATATATCAAAATAAACTGAGCTCAGTGCAATTTTTATTTATTAACCTTTGCCAACAAAGTAACTTATATCTATAAATGTAATTTTATGAAAATCGGTCTTATAACATAAATATAATACTAAATAACACATAAAGTCACAGTTCAGAATCCTTTTTCTCATCTTCTATGTTGATTGTCTCCTATATATCAATCTTGGAATAATTCTATGTCCAAAATATTACTACAATATTAAATAAGTGTATTTTCATCTGTAATAAGATTGTGGGAAAATAAAAATGATACGGCAAGACCGATTGTTTAGAAACAGACATTTGACAAGATTGTAGAAATTTGTTTTTTGGGTTGCCGAGCGAATTTAAACCAAATAAAATTACCTGACATCTGTGGAATTTTCGAAAAATTTATCTAGTAATCCTAGTTAATAGAGCACATTCAATCCATATTTAGCTACTAGGTCACGAGAATTTTTGATATTTACGCCTTCACCCAAGCACATCTAAATAATAATGTAAGGAAAAAGGCTTTAAAAAACTCTGTATCAATAATTTCTTACAAAAGCTTATATTGTTCCCAATCATAAGACTGCGTAGTGTTGTTCATTCTCAAGGAACTCAGTATATTGTACTTCTAAGTTTAAAAGGTGACCTAATTTTAAGATTTGTTGGAATTGGCATCATCCTGAAAATAGACTATAAAAATACACTTGATATCATAAAAACTAATTTAAATTACCTCTGACATGCCTTGTACTTTACCAATAAGACCGTTGTCAAAATCTACCACATTGTCAAACATTCTATCAATCATATCGAAAATAGTCTACAATTTTGTTTTCCTATTTTTATTTTTGGACTTTGTTGGTTGCTGGAGAGGAGTTTTAGAGTTTTCTTGCTGTTTGTGTGTTTACCCTTCAATCTCAGGAATATTCACTAAACCAGGTAACATTTTCAGAAGCGATCCTTTTTCGATCTTCCTGATCCAGCGACTTCTAAATCATCAACCGTGCATTTTGTTGTAAATGATTTCTTATGGGCTGGCCCAGACTATCTCCAAGTTAACCTCCAAATTACGTTTTTGAGCAGCTTCATACACAATAAAAATGGGTAATTTTATCATTTGATTTTGTTCTTTGCAATTACCTGAAATAAAGGTAAGTTATCTAATCATCATTTTCTATAATAAATTGTCTACTCATTGCTTCAAATGAGAACTCCTCCTTGTTTTGTTAATATAATTTAGAGCTTGCAATGCAGCTTCATTACGAGCATTTTTTATCGTTTGCGCCTCTCCATAAAATTTGACGTCGTTGACGTTAAAATGGACTTTGAAAGGTCCCTTCGTGTCAGAATCATTTCTTCTAACATGAAGAGTATCATTAAAATGAACCGTGTCATTCAGATTATGCAAATAAGATTTTTTCTCTGAAATGTCTGGTGATGCAGTCTTGCCTTCTATTTGTTCCTAAAAGGCACCTTATTTATATGTCTATATTTAACTAAACAATATTGAATACCAAAATATCATTAATTATAGAGTATTGTACAGACATCCCTACCTTTAATGCTAAATTGTTTAGTAAAGCTACAGGTGTTTCTTCAGGTTCTTTTCACTCTTTTTGATCTTCAAAGAATGATGTTGATATTCTGTATTTTTCAGAGCCCTCTGTGTAGCTTTCCTTTGAGCATTCTTCAAGCTTTTACCATCCATTGCTTAATTTTCATTTCCTAAATAGAAAGCGATGGTAAAAACTGTATTGTGCAGAGGTCAATGAAATTTTTGATATATAATTGCATCTAATAATTTCACATTAATATACCTCTTCGTTAATTAATTCATATGAAAATGTAATATCATTACATTCAGCAATTCGTGACTAGAACTTAATGAGGATTTGTCTTCTGCTGGTTCACTAGTCAAACCTAAAACTCGGTTTGTTTCTGGCACAGAGGGATTATTTTTCCACGTTTCCGAATAAAGATACCACGATGAGGTATCTATTATTCTTCAAAGTTAAAAGCGTCCCAGATATAGATCCTTTTATACCAGTGAATTAACTATAAACATTGCTATTTACCAACAATAGAGTCCCTGTCGCCAAAAATATTTTTATATCATTTAATAACAATCCATAACTTAAGCTTAACAAGGAAAATAATAGTAGTATACAATTAAAGCAAATCATACTCAAATAATATAAAGAGAAAACATATATAACCGGGGAAACACACTAAAACTAACCTTAACATAATAATATAGAGCTGTAGGAGGTAAAAAAAATTTCGATATTCTTGATAAAAACTATCGATATTATTAGTAAAAATATAGATAATTTTGGCTAATCTATTGATTTGGTTTATATTGGTTTATTTTTTTTAATACCGTAGTTATTGCACTAAAGATTTCGGTATTTTTTTTCCTCCCATATATTGATTTTTTAAAATTATTTTCTATCGATATGTTTTCTGGCCGCGGACATATTTAAAAATATCAATTAACATATTAAAATACAATAAAATATTTGTGGGGTATTATTCCATTTCATAGAAAAATTCCATTCTTTTTTACAGATCCACAGAACATTCAAATATAAAAGTAATACTACTTCGTTTAAAATTAAATTATAAATTGCATGTTATTGCATGTAATTATTATAATACTGTACAGTAATTTTTTTTTTCTTGTCTTTTTTAAAGTTAGTTTATTATTAAGCCTACTGACTGGCGAGTGGCCAACTTAGAAATTATCCCAGAAGACATCCCGTCTTACCCAGCCTGGTTACTGGCGTGACTGGGATCATTTTCCTTGTCGGATTTTGTACTCTTACCTAAGGGCATTCACAAACATCACAAATTTACTTACATGCCCCAGCAGAATTCGAACTCGCGACTATCGCAACAGGGGGACCATCCTGTCGCCTTTACTACTGCGGCAACTAAGCCAGCTATTAAATCGTTTATCATGAAAAAATATTTTATAAAATAAATAAACTTTTTTATAACTATTAATTTGTGATATGTATGGTTGCAGAATGTATGAGCAAATTTAAAAAATTCCCTTATTTCTCATATGATTTATCTACCAAATACTTCATTATAATGAATCAAAAATTATGGATAAATGATCCAGGGTTTTGTAGAAGGGTCGGGGTCAGGATATAATGAGTCAAGTAATAAGGGGTCAAGTTAATGGTAGGTTTTATCAGGATAAACGATATAAATGTGCATGTATTTTGATTTTGTTGATTTGACATTTAGCATGATTTTTTTATTATTGAAATTCACGCCATTTCCTTTAGCTTGTAGGATTGGTTGCATATATCACTTTAATTCTCAACTCCCCACTCTAAACGTTTTTTCCGCTCTATTCTAGGTTTTATTTGAATTAAATATTGGGTTTATTTTGTGTTATGTCAGTTCTATTGCTGCTTTTTAACGTTATTATTCGGTTTCTTTAATAATAACAGAATAACAGTGCATTTAATTTGATTTGTGCTTTTAATGTGAAGATTTATGGTTTTTATATGAAAAAAATCAAAATACCGTGGGGTAAGGTAATGCTCTAAAACTGATTTTGTTTATAATGTATTTTTAATGTGCAGGAATGGTTGATGGTGAACTGAAATCTTGATTCTTGATGTATTGAAACATTTTCGTACCACCGATCAAATCACCTTCAGAGACAGTAGTGTTGTATATTTTAATTGTTATGATAATATTTTACGTATATCAAATTACTAGAAGAAATTAAACTAAAAGTTTTTAATATACGAACAGTTTTTACTTCATTGAATATTCCATATTTATGTTTATTATATAAAAGGGAAGAATAAGAATATATATGTATATTTGCTTTTAGGTGCGCTGATTGTTATTCTACAATTTTAAAAATAATCTCACTTATGACGCCTTTGTTATAATGTATAAATTTTAAATGTTTCAATACTTAGGTTTTATTAAATGGAATTTGAAAATGGTTAGTAAGTGTTAGCTCATGATATATTTTGCGTATACTTTAATATGCAGACGTAAATTACTTCAATGATTATTATAAATCAAATATATTTTCGGGCATATATTGAAGATATTTTTAAGACAAATGTTAGTAACATCATTTTTAAATTACTCACTTAACTTTATTATGGGAGAAACATGATTAACTTAAAAAATAGTGGTCGAATCGACTGTTTTTATTCGATAGTTACCAACACTAATTCAATTTTAGTTGGGGCAGTAAGGAAATGCACTTTTTTATTAGAACATAATTAGCGTTGGGAACTATGGCTAATCAGTCGCTAGTTTCGGTTCGACTGATTGTATTACTTTTTACTATCGACTGTTTTTGAGTCGTGTACTTTTAGTTACTATTTTCGGTTCTACTAGTTTCATTCGACTGCTTTTTAACGTTCTTACTCTGTCGTCCTAGGCGCGACCTTGACAAAAATGTATACCGAATTTATGCTTTCCTAGATTTATATATAATATATTTAGTTTTATGATTTTTTTGGTAGTTTGCTTCTAAATAAAAATATATTGTATATTAATATAGCAACACTTTGGAACGATATTTTTCAAGATTGTTAATGTAATAGGGTAAAAAATTAAAATTGTGAATGACAAATAAGTAATAGGTAATATTTCTTTTGATTGACTTTTTGGTGTGTATCTAACACCCTCGGTTTTTGTTAGAAAATATTTCTGTCCGATAATAAATAAAGCATTAATTTTATTTTAAAAAGCTCTAGTAGTTATTGTGCGATCATTTTTAATTCATGGTTATTGTAATACATGTTATATATCACATAGTAATACATGTTTAGTTTAAGTTGTATTGTATTGTTTATATTTATTTAGTATATTGTTTAAAAATAGCAATTCATCTCAGAACATTCAAATATAAAAGTAACTCCACTTCCTTTAAAATGTAATTAAGTATTATAGATATATTAATAGTATTCAGTAATGTTTTTCTTTTTCTTTTTTAAAGTTAGTACGTGAAGGAATACGTACATCTCCGTCTCGCGTATACTAAGGTTGTAAAATATAAGCAAATATTAAATTAATTGCTCCAAGCAATTATATCCGTCCTTTCCTCTCTTACAATTTATATAGGAAAGGGATCGAACATACTCGTCTGACATTAAGAATTAAAATAAAAAGCTAAGCCGTGCATTAGATTTTGCATATTTTGTAGTGGTTAGTAGGCATGTTGGCCACAAAAAATATCGATATGTCGAAGGAAAAAATATCCATATTTTTTGCAATAAGTATAAGATATATCGATATTTTACAAAAAAATGTATGTATATTTTTAATTGAAAATAAACATAGTCAAATATTAGCCTAAAAAATATTTTTTTCTAAAACTCTTAAGGAATAACGGTATTTTTGATAAACCATTAAAATTAAGTACCAGAATTCACTAAACGTTTAAAAATAAGTTCCGATTTGAAAGTTTTTTTTAATTGTACTTAATCTTCTGAAATTATATCATCTAAAAAATATCGATATATCGACAAAAAAATATCGATATTTTTTCTGCATCCCTAGCGGCTAGTTATTTAAATTTTTGTGTTGATAGTGCTGTATGGAGATAGCTGATACACGATTTTAAAGTTCTTCAAGTCGTAAAAATGTCGAAGAAGCGAAGATCAGTTAGCGGGTCTCAAAAAACCAAATCACAGACTGATCCAGACGTACCGGATCAAAATACAGAAAATATAATCAATGATGTAGTCAGGTACATTATTCTTAAAGCTGACGAAAATTCATTTTATACCAGATCCGAATTAAATCAAAATGTAATTCACAAAAAGGGCCAATGCGTGGATAGTGTTATACAACAAGCAATTAAGGTTCTGGAAAATGTTGGTATTATTATTGTTATATGGATGTTGTTGATATTGTTTTGCATACATTTTTAGGTATATGGTTACACACTTACTGAATATGATGATGTAAAAATGAAAAAAAAAATTTATTTTTTAATTAGTATGTTGCCTTCTGTAAATTATTCCGATGAAGAGGAAGAATGTGTTTCTAGTTATGAAACTGGTTCAAATGTACCAAATGCTGCTCACAAGATACTGACTCTATTAATTTTATCCCATATATTTATGACAAACGCGCCAGTATCAGACAGTGAGCTCTACGATACCATTCCTTTATTGTTTTTATATTGTTGATTTATTATTTCAGAATCCCTTTATAGTTTCCTGAAGTCCTTGGATATTGATGTAGAAGTTGAGCATCCATTTTTCGGTAAAGTCAAAGAATATATAAGAGAAACCTTGATAAAGAATTATTACCTTCACTGTGAGTTTGATGAGAAAACGAAAATACAAACTTTCCAATGGGGGATTCGAGCTGAAATTGAAATCTCAAAGATGAAGGTTTTACAGTTCGTGTGTGAGGTAACTATTTCAGTTGACTTATAAGCACATTGTCAGGTTATTATTGATTTACAGATGTATGGAAATAAGCAACCAAAAGACTGGCCAGAACATTACAGAGCGGCCGAGAATCAGTTCAAAGAAAGAGAAGAGCTAAAGGAAGAAACAAGGGATGAATCAAGCTAGTCACCGATACTGGTAGAACTACAATATAAAGTTTATTTGTATACAAAAATTGTATCTTCTTAACTAATACAATATAAATAAAAAGATATAGGAAAATGTTAAATCTCATTGGTCCTTACATTGCGTTGTAAGCTGGGCCGCGACCTCCTTCTGGGACCACCCAGTTATTCTGGCTGGGGTCCTTGATGTTGCACGTCTTACGGTGGATGGCCCTCTCCAGAATCGAGTGACACAAACTTATACACACCAGCGGGACAATAACAATCTTCGAGTCCGTCGAAGACGCCTAAGTTTCGTTTGACAGGATTTTGCGAGTTTAAAGTGTTGCCTAACATAATTTGTGTTATACACTATATGTACGCTTTTAGTTGACTTTAAAAGATTCCAGTTGTGTTTTGATGACATTTGGGTGATTATTTTATGAACTTTTAAACAATTCATTAATAAAAAAAACTTATTTTTGTGTAATGCTCTAATTTTTCATTAGGTACAATCCTTTTAACTAACTTTCGGCAAGGTAATAAAACCCGTGGCAAAGACTACTAAGCATCCTCCAGGAAAAGTGAGATTGGGGATACTGTGAAAACTGCCGGTGCCCTGGTGAGATCCTATTGCCGTCTTCGAAGTGATGCTTTATGAACGGATGGTGTTTGAACCTGCGAAGAAACGAACATTACCGCATTACCGATCTTTGGATATTCAGTACTTTTGGAATTCCTTGTACGGGCTCAGGTACAGATTGATGTAATCCAAACCCGACGGCGATCAGGGATACCTCGTCGTTAAATGATACAGAAAGGATCCTCCGTAGGTGTTCTTATCCAAGGGCCAGCCGATGGTGTGCTCCGCGCACCCGGTTTATGTTTGAATCATTCGTCGCGATATCTTTAACGCTCCCGTCATCGTTGTACAGGACTTCGGAAGGTGCATAACCCGGGCCCACGGCCTCAGCTTGCTCTCCCAACCACCGAATAACGTGTCCCAGCGGGACGATATAGTTCCCGTGATTAAACATCGGAGTTCCTGACGAAATATCATTTATTCAATATATAAATCGATTTAAGATAAAGAATCCAACCTGGCAGGGCTGGTACCGGAATCCTACCGGTGCTAGGTAATAGACCGAACTTATCCTCCGTTAGGGGAGTGTTCAGAGGCGCGCCCTTCTCTTTCCAGTCCCATTTATAGGGCCTTCTCGACGATGATTACCTAAAAATCTATGTTCCGTATAGACCACCGATCAAGTGTGCTATGACTTCGATTCCACCGACCCTGATTTTCTTCCCTTCCGCGTCCAACAGTTGTTTGGCTCGTATAGTCGCGCTTATTCCAGTTGGACCATCGCCGACTATCAGAATATCAGTTTACATCTAGAATGTGTAATTTAAGAAAAATTAATCCTTTCAAGGTAAGTAATAATTTTAGCATGACATGTCAGACAGAAATTGTGAAGAATATATATTATAAATTTAAATAGTGTAGATACTTAAAGTGGTAGAAAAAATAGTGTTTTAAGCTGGGCATATATTTTTTCAGACTATTGAAGAAGAATTAACAGACTGTAACAGGAATAAAGCCAAAGCCAAGTCTCTTTGAAACAATTTTTTTGTTTTAATACGGACAAATTCTATGCATATTTATAATCAGACTTATAGACAGACAGGTAAAATAATAAAAATGATATCAATAAAATAATTGGTTATATAATGTTTAATTCATAATAATATATATTGTACAATTTTCTTAATATGTCACTCAAATTACCAATATTAACCTACGGGATAACGATGTCTTCTTTTCTTACTTAAATGGTAGTTGTTAAAAATAGAACCTTTTTTATTTATTATTATAGCAATAATATAGAATAAATTATGTTTTAATGAAAAAACAGCTGAATCATAGTGTATTTTATATTAAAATTACCTTTCCATCTTGGATCTTCTTCTCTTGGATGAATGAAATATAGTGTGTTATCTTAGAAAATTGATCCGAATATATTCCTATTTAACCCAACTGCTGGACTAGAAAATATGATTAGTTATATTTAAGAGTTCAAAGGTTACTTCACAATATACTATAAATAAAATAAAGCTCCAGACAATAATTGTATCATTACATATAATCATTTTAAGCTATAAAATTTAAAATATCTTATAAAATTTGTTTTCGACAAATTAATTAAATATTCCGAATTAAAATGAAATTTTAGATATTTTCAACGAATTCCCTAAATGCAAACTCATTTTCTTTTATTTTAACAGGGAATTGTATAATTAAAGGTAACAGAAATACCTTACTCAAAAAATCAAAGTCCAACTCAGAGGTTCAAACAAAATATATCAAAATAAACTGAGCTCAGTGCAATTTTTATTTATTAACCTTTGCCAACAAAGTAACTTATATCTATAAATGTAATTTTATGAAAATCGGTCTTATAACATAAATATAATACTAAATAACACATAAAGTCACAGTTCAGAATCCTTTTTCTCATCTTCTATGTTGATTGTCTCCTATATATCAATCTTGGAATAATTCTATGTCCAAAATATTACTACAATATTAAATAAGTGTATTTTCATCTGTAATAAGATTGTGGGAAAATAAAAATGATACGGCAAGACCGATTGTTTAGAAACAGACATTTGACAAGATTGTAGAAATTTGTTTTTTGGGTTGCCGAGCGAATTTAAACCAAATAAAATTACCTGACATCTGTGGAATTTTCGAAAAATTTATCTAGTAATCCTAGTTAAAAGAGCACATTCAATCCATATTTAGCTACTAGGTCACGAGAATTTTTGATATTTACGCCTTCACTCAAGCACATCTAAATAATAATGTAAGGAAAAAGGCTTTAAAAAACTCTGTATCAATAATTTCTTACAAAAGCTTATATTGTTCCCAATCATAAGACTGCGTAGTGTTGTTCATTCTCAAGGAACTCAGTATATTGTACTTCTAAGTTTAAAAGGTGACCTAATTTTAAGATTTGTTGGAATTGGCATCATCCTGAAAATAGACTATAAAAATACACTTGATATCATAAAAACTAATTTAAATTACCTCTGACATGCCTTGTACTTTACCAATAAGACCGTTGTCAAAATCTACCACATTGTCAAACATTCTATCAATCATATCGAAAATAGTCTACAATTTTGTTTTCCTATTTTTATTTTTGGACTTTGTTGGTTGCTGGAGAGGAGTTTTAGAGTTTTCTTGCTGTTTGTGTGTTTACCCTTCAATCTCAGGAATATTCACTAAACCAGGTAACATTTTCAGAAGCGATCCTTTTTCGATCTTCCTGATCCAGCGACTTCTAAATCATCAACCGTGCATTTTGTTGTAAATGATTTCTTATGGGCTGGCCCAGACTATCTCCAAGTTAACCTCCAAATTACGTTTTTGAGCAGCTTCATACACAATAAAAATGGGTAATTTTATCATTTGATTTTGTTCTTTGCAATTACCTGAAATAAAGGTAAGTTATCTAATCATCATTTTCTATAATAAATTGTCTACCCATTGCTTCAAATGAGAACTCCTCCTTGTTTTGTTAATATAATTTAGAGCTTGCAATGCAGCTTCATTACGAGCATTTTTTATCGTTTGCGCCTCTCCATAAAATTTGACGTCGTTGACGTTAAAATGGACTTTGAAAGGTCCCATCGTGTCAGAATCATTTCTTCTAACATGAAGAGTATCATTAAAATGAACCGTGTCATTCAGTTTATGCAAATAAGATTTTTTCTCTGAAATGTCTGGTGATGCAGTCTTGCCTTCTATTTGTTCCTAAAAGGCACCTTATGAATATGAATATGAATATGAATTGAATAAATATTGAATACCAAAATATCATTAATTATAGAGTATTGTACAGACATCCCTACCTTTAATGCTAAATTGTTTAGTAAAGCTACAGGTGTTTCTTCAGGTTCTTTTCACTCTTTTTGATCTTCAAAGAATGATGTTGATATTCTGTATTTTTCAGAGCCCTCTGTGCAGCTTTCCTTTGAGCATTCTTCAAGCTTTTACCATCCACTGCTTAATTTTCATTTCCTAAATAGAAAGCGATGGTAAAACCTGTATTGTGAGGTCAATGAAATTTTTGATATATAATTGCATCTAATAATTTCACATTAATATACCTCTTCGTTAATTAATTCATATGAAAATGTAATATCATTACATTCAGCAATTCGTGACTAGAACTTAATGAGGATTTGTCTTCTGCTGGTTCACTAGTCAAACCTAAAACTCGGTTTGTTTCTGGCACAGAGGGATTATTTTTCCACGTTTCCGAATAAAGATACCACGATGAGGTATCTATTATTCTTCAAAGTTAAAAGCGTCCCAGATATAGATCCTTTTATACCAGTGAATTAACTATAAACATTGCTATTTACCAACAATAGAGTCCCTGTCGCCAAAAATATTTTTATATCATTTAATAACAATCCATAACTTAAGCTTAACAAGGAAAATAATAGTAGTATACAATTAAAGCAAATCATACTCAAATAATATAAAGAGAAAACATATATAACCGGGGAAACACACTAGAACTAACCTTAACATAATAATATAGAGCTGTAGGGGGTAAAAAAAATTTCGATATTCTTGATAAAAACTATCGATATTATTAGTAAAAATATAGATAATTTTGGCTAATCTATTGATTTGGTTTATATTGGTTTATTTTTTTTAATACCGTAGTTATTGCACTAAAGATTTCGGTATTTTTTTTCCTCCCATATATTGATTTTTTAAAATTATTTTCTATCGATATGTTTTCTGGCCGCGGACATATTTAAAAATATCAATTAACATATTAAAATACAATAAAATATTTGTGGGGTATTATTCCATTTCATAGAAAAATTCCATTCTTTTTTACAGATCCACAGAACATTCAAATATAAAAGTAATACTACTTCGTTTAAAATTAAATTATAAATTGCATGTTATTGCATGTAATTATTATAATACTATACAGTAATTTTTTTTTCTTGTCTTTTTTAAAGTTAGTTTATTATTAAGCCTATTGACTGGCGAGTTATTATTAAGCCTATTGACTTAGAAATTATCCCAGAAGACATCCCGTCTTACCCAGCCTGGTTACTGGCGTGACTGGGATCATTTTCCTTGTCGGATTTTGTACTCTTACCTAAGGGCATTCACAAACATCACAAATTTACTTACATGCCCCAGCAGAATTCGAACTCGCGACTATCGCAACAGGGGGACCATCCTGTCGCCTTTACTACTGCGGCAACTAAGCCAGCTATTAAATCGTTTATCATGAAAAAATATTTTATAAAATAAATAAACTTTTTTATAACTATTAATTTGTGATATGTATGGTTGCAGAATGTATGAGCAAATTTAAAAAATTCCCTTATTTCTCATATGATTTATCTACCAAATACTTCATTATAATGAATCAAAAATTATGGATAAATGATCCAGGGTTTTGTAGAAGGGTCGGGGTCAGGATATAATGAGTCAAGTAATAAGGGGTCAAGTTAATGGTAGGTTTTATCAGGATAAACGATATAAATGTGCATGTATTTTGATTTTGTTGATTTGACATTTAGCATGATTTTTTTATTATTGAAATTCACGCCATTTCCTTTAGCTTGTAGGATTGGTTGCATATATCACTTTAATTCTCAACTCCCCACTCTAAACGTTTTTTCCGCTCTATTCTAGGTTTTATTTGAATTAAATATTGGGTTTATTTTGTGTTATGTCAGTTCTATTGCTGCTTTTTAACGTTATTATTCGGTTTCTTTAATAATAACAGAATAACAGTGCATTTAATTTGATTTGTGCTTTTAATGTGAAGATTTATGGTTTTTATATGAAAAAAATCAAAATACCGTGGGGTAAGGTAATGCTCTAAAACTGATTTTGTTTATAATGTATTTTTAATGTGCAGGAATGGTTGATGGTGAACTGAAATCTTGATTCTTGATGTATTGAAACATTTTCGTACCACCGATCAAATCACCTTCAGAGACAGTAGTGTTGTATATTTTAATTGTTATGATAATATTTTACGTATATCAAATTACTAGAAGAAATTAAACTAAAAGTTTTTAATATACGAACAGTTTTTACTTCATTGAATATTCCATATTTATGTTTATTATATAAAAGGGAAGAATAAGAGAATATATATGTATATTTGCTTTTAGGTGCGCTGATTGTTATTCTACAATTTTAAAAATAATCTCACTTATGACGCCTTTGTTATAATGTATAAATTTTAAATGTTTCAATACTTAGGTTTTATTAAATGGAATTTGAAAATGGTTAGTAAGTGTTAGCTCATGATATATTTTGCGTATACTTTAATATGCAGACGTAAATTACTTCAATGATTATTATAAATCAAATATATTTTCGGGCATATATTGAAGATATTTTTAAGACAAATGTTAGTAACATCATTTTTAAATTACTCACTTAACTTTATTATGGGAGAAACATGATTAACTTAAAAAATAGTGGTCGAATCGACTGTTTTTATTCGATAGTTACCAACACTAATTCAATTTTAGTTGGGGCAGTAAGGAAATGCACTTTTTTATTAGAACATAATTAGCGTTGGGAACTATGGCTAATCAGTCGCTAGTTTCGGTTCGACTGATTGTATTACTTTTTACTATCGACTGTTTTTGAGTCGTGTACTTTTAGTTACTATTTTCGGTTCTACTAGTTTCATTCGACTGCTTTTTAACGTTCTGACTCTGTCGTCCTAGGCGCGACCTTGACAAAAATGTATACCGAATTTATGCTTTCCTAGATTTATATATAATATATTTAGTTTTATGATTTTTTTGGTAGTTTGCTTCTAAATAAAAATATATTGTATATTAATATAGCAACACTTTGGAACGACATTTTTCAAGATTGTTAATGTAATAGGGTAAAAAATTAAAATTGTGAATGACAAATAAGTAATAGGTAATATTTCTTTTGATTGACTTTTTGGTGTGTATCTAACACCCTCGGTTTTTGTTAGAAAATATTTCTGTCCGATAATAAATAAAGCATTAATTTTATTTTAAAAAGCTCTAGTAGTTATTGTGCGATCATTTTTAATTCATGGTTATTGTAATACATGTTATATATCACATAGTAATACATGTTTAGTTTAAGTTGTATTGTATTGTTTATATTTATTTAGTATATTGTTTAAAAATAGCAATTCATCTCAGAACATTCAAATATAAAAGTAACTCCACTTCCTTTAAAATGTAAGTATTATAGATATATTAATAGTATTCAGTAATGTTTTTCTTTTTCTTTTTTAAAGTTAGTACGTGAAGGAATACGTACATCTCCGTCTCGCGTATACTAAGGTTGTAAAATATAAGCAAATATTAAATTAATTGCTCCAAGCAATTATATCCGTCCTTTCCTCTCTTACAATTTATATAGGAAAGGGATCGAACATACTCGTCTGACATTAAGAATTAAAATAAAAAGCCAAGCCGTGCATTAGATTTTGCATATTTTGTAGTGGTTAGTAGGCATGTTGGCCACAAAAAATATCGATATGTCGAAGGAAAAAATATCCATATTTTTTGCAATAAGTATAAGATATATCGATATTTTACAAAAAAATGTATGTATATTTTTAATTGAAAATAAACATAGTCAAATATTAGCCTAAAAAATATTTTTTTCTAAAACTCTTAAGGAATAACGGTATTTTTGATAAACCATTAAAATTAAGTACCAGAATTCACTAAATGTTTAAAAGTAAGTTCCGATTTGAAAGTTTTTTTTAATTGTACTTAATCTTCTGAAATTATATCATCTAAAAATTTCGATATATCGACAAAAAAATATCGATATTTTTTCTGCATCCCTAGCGGCTAGTTATTTAAATTTTTGTGTTGATAGTGCTGTATGGAGATAGCTGATACACGATTTTAAAGTTCTTCAAGTCGTAAAAATGTCGAAGAAGCGAAGATCAGTTAGCGGGTCTCAAAAAACCAAATCACAGACTGATCCAGACGTACCGGATCAAAATACAGAAAATATAATCAATGATGTAGTCAGGTACATTATTCTTAAAGCTGACGAAAATTCATTTTATACCAGATCCGAATTAAATCAAAATGTAATTCACAAAAAGGGCCAATGCGTGGATAGTGTTATACAACAAGCAATTAAGGTTCTGGAAAATGTTGGTATTATTATTGTTATATGGATGTTGTTGATATTGTTTTGCATACATTTTTAGGTATATGGTTACACACTTACTGAATATGATGATGTAAAAATGAAAAAAAAAAATTATTTTTTAATTAGTATGTTGCCTTCTGTAAATTATTCCGATGAAGAGGAAGAATGTGTTTCTAGTTATGAAACTGGTTCAAATGTACCAAATGCTGCTCACAAGATACTGACTCTATTAATTTTATCCCATATATTTATGACAAACGCGCCAGTATCAGACAGTGAGCTCTACGATACCATTCCTTTATTGTTTTTATATTGTTGATTTATTATTTCAGAATCCCTTTATAGTTTCCTGAAGTCCTTGGATATTGATGTAGAAGTTGAGCATCCATTTTTCGGTAAAGTCAAAGAATATATAAGAGAAACCTTGATAAAGAATTATTACCTTCACTGTGAGTTTGATGAGAAAACGAAAATACAAACTTTCCAATGGGGGATTCGAGCTGAAATTGAAATCTCAAAGATGAAGGTTTTACAGTTCGTGTGTGAGGTAACAATTTCAGTTGACTTATAAGCACATTGTCAGGTTATTATTGATTTACAGATGTATGGAAATAAGCAACCAAAAGACTGGCCAGAACATTACAGAGCGGCCGAGAATCAGTTCAAAGAAAGAGAAGAGCTAAAGGAAGAAACAAGGGATGAATCAAGCTAGTCACCGATACTGGTAGAACTACAATATAAAGTTTATTTGTATACAAAAATTGTATCTTCTTAACTAATACAATATAAATAAAAAGATATAGGAAAATGTTAAATCTCATTGGTCCTTACATTGCGTTGTAAGCTGGGCCGCGACCTCCTTCTGGGACCACCCAGTTATTCTGGCTGGGGTCCTTGATGTTGCACGTCTTACGGTGGATGGCCCTCTCCAGAATCGAGTGGCACAAACTCATACACACCAGCGGGACAATAACAATCTTCGAGTCCGTCGAAGATGCCTAAGTTTCGTTTGACAGGATTTTGCGAGTTTAAAGTGTTGCATAACATAATTTGTGTTATACACTATATGTACGCTTTTAGTTGACTTTAAAAGATTCCAGTTGTGTTTTGATGACATTTGGGTGATTATTTTATGAACTTTTAAACAATTCATTAATAAAAAAAACTTATTTTTGTGTAATGCTCTAATTTTTCATTAGGTACAATCCTTTTAACTAACTTTCGGCAAGGTAATAAAACCCGTGGCAAAGACTACTAAGCATCCTCCAGGAAAAGTGAGATTGGGGATACTGTGAAAACTGCCGGTGCCCTGGTGAGATCCTATTGCCGTCTTCGAAGTGATGCTTTATGAACGGATGGTGTTTGAACCTGCGAAGAAACGAACATTACCGCATTACCGATCTTTGGATATTCAGTACTTTTGGAATTCCTTGTACGGGCTCAGGTACAGATTGATGTAATCCAAACCCGACAGCGATCAGGGATACCTCGTCGTTAAATGATACAGAAAGGATCCTCCGTAGGTGTTCTTATCCAAGGGCCAGCCGATGGTGTGCTCCGCGCACCCGGTTTATGTTTGAATCATTCGTCGCGATATCTTTAACGCTCCCGTCATCGTTGTACAGGACTTCGGAAGGTGCATAACCCGGGCCCACGGCCTCAGCTTGCTCTTCCAACCACCGAATAACGTGTCCCAGCGGGACGATATAGTTCCCGTGATTAAACATCGGAGTTCCTGACGAAATATCATTTATTCAATATATAAATCGACAGACAGACAGGTAAAATAATAAAAATGATATCAATAAAATAATTGGTTATATAATGTTTCATTCATAATAATATATATTGTACAATTTTCTTAATATGTCACTCAAATTATCAATATTAATCTACGGGATAACGATGTCTTCTTTTCTTACTTAAAAGGTAGTTGTTAAAAATAGAACCTTTTTTATTTATTATTATAGCAATAATATAGAATAAATTATGTTTTAATGAAAAAAGAGCTGAATCATAGTGCATTTTATATTAAAATTACCTTTCCATCTTGGATCTTCTTCTCTTGGATGAATGAAATATAGTGTGTTATCTTAGAAAATTGATCCGAATATATTCCTATTTAACCCAACTGCTGGACTAGAAAATATGATTAGTTATATTTAAGAGTTCAAAGGTTACTTCACAATATACTATAAATAAAATAAAGCTCCAGACAATAATTGTATCATTACATATAATCATTTTAAGCTATAAAATTTAAAATATCTTATAAAATTTATTTTCGACAAATTAATTAAATATTCCGAATTAAAATGAAATTTTAGATATTTTCAACGAATTCCCTAAATGCAAACTCATTTTCTTTTATTTTAACAGGGAATTGTATAATTAAAGGTAACAGAAATACCTTACTCAAAAAATCAAAGTCCAACTCAGAGGTTCAAACAAAATATATCAAAATAAACTGAGCTCAGAGCAATTTTTATTTATTAACCTTTGCCAACAAAGTAACTTATATCTATAAATGTAATTTTGTGAAAATCGGTCTTATAACATAAATATAATACTAAATAACACATAAAGTCACAGTTCAGAATCCTTTTTCTCATCTTCTATGTTGATTGTCTCCTATATATCAATCTTGGAATAATTCTATGTCCAAAATATTACTACAATATTAAATAAGTGTATTTTCATCTGTAATAAGATTGTGGGAAAATAAAAATGATACGGCAAGACCGATTGTTTAGAAACAGACATTTGACAAGATTGTAGAAATTTGTTTTTTGGGTTGCCGAGCGAATTTAAACCAAATAAAATTACCTGACATCTGTGGAATTTTCGAAAAATTTATCTAGTAATCCTAGTTAAAAGAGCACATTCAATCCATATTTAGCTACTAGGTCACGAGAATTTTTGATATTTACGCCTTCACTCAAGCACATCTAAATAATAATGTAAGGAAAAAGGCTTTAAAAAACTCTGTATCAATAATTTCTTACAAAAGCTTATATTGTTCCCAATCATAAGACTGCGTAGTGTTGTTCATTCTCAAGGAACTCAGTATATTGTACTTCTAAGTTTAAAAGGTGACCTAATTTTAAGATTTGTTGGAATTGGCATCATCCTGAAAATAGACTATAAAAATACACTTGATATCATAAAAACTAATTTAAATTACCTCTGACATGCCTTGTACTTTACCAATAAGACCGTTGTCAAAATCTACCACATTGTCAAACATTCTATCAATCATATCGAAAATAGTCTACAATTTTGTTTTCCTATTTTTATTTTTGGACTTCGTTGGTTGCTGGAGAGGAGTTTTAGAGTTTTCTTGCTGTTTGTGTGTTTACCCTTCAATCTCAGGAATATTCACTAAACCAGGTAACATTTTCAGAAGCGATCCTTTTTCGATCTTCCTGATCCAGCGACTTCTAAATCATCAACCGTGCATTTTGTTGTAAATGATTTCTTATGGGCTGGCCCAGACTATCTCCAAGTTAACCTCCAAATTACGTTTTTGAGCAGCTTCATACACAATAAAAATGGGTAATTTTATCATTTGATTTTGTTCTTTGCAATTACCTGAAATAAAGGTAAGTTATCTAATCATCATTTTCTATAATAAATTGTCTACTCATTGCTTCAAATGAGAACTCCTCCTTGTTTTGTTAATATAATTTAGAGCTTGCAATGCAGCTTCATTACGAGCATTTTTTATCGTTTGCGCCTCTCCATAAAATTTGACGTCGTTGACGTTAAAATGGACTTTGAAAGGTCCCTTCGTGTCAGAATCATTTCTTCTAACATGAAGAGTATCATTAAAATGAACCGTGTCATTCAGTTTATGCAAATAAGATTTTTTCTCTGAAATGTCTGGTGATGCAGTCTTGCCTTCTATTTGTTCCTAAAAGGCACCTTATGAATATGAATATGAATATGAATTGAATAAATATTGAATACCAAAATATCATTAATTATAGAGTATTGTACAGACATCCCTACCTTTAATGCTAAATTGTTTAGTAAAGCTACAGGTGTTTCTTCAGGTTCTTTTCACTCTTTTTGATCTTCAAAGAATGATGTTGATATTCTGTATTTTTCAGAGCCCTCTGTGCAGCTTTCCTTTGAGCATTCTTCAAGCTTTTACCATCCACTGCTTAATTTTCATTTCCTAAATAGAAAGCAATGGTAAAAACTGTATTGTGAGGTCAATGAAATTTTTGATATATAATTGCATCTAATAATTTCACATTAATATACCTCTTCGTTAATTAATTCATATGAAAATGTAATATCATTACATTCAGCAATTCGTGACTAGAACTTAATGAGGATTTGTCTTCTGCTGGTTCACTAGTCAAACCTAAAACTCGGTTTGTTTCTGGCACAGAGGGATTATTTTTCCACGTTTCCGAATAAAGATACCACGATGAGGTATCTATTATTCTTCAAAGTTAAAAGCGTCCCAGATATAGATCCTTTTATACCAGTGAATTAACTATAAACATTGCTATTTACCAACAATAGAGTCCCTGTCGCCAAAAATATTTTTATATCATTTAATAACAATCCATAACTTAAGCTTAACAAGGAAAATAATAGTAGTATACAATTAAAGCAAATCATACTCAAATAATATAAAGAGAAAACATATATAACCGGGGAAACACACTAGAACTAACCTTAACATAATAATATAGAGCTGTAGGGGGTAAAAAAAATTTCGATATTCTTGATAAAAACTATCGATATTATTAGTAAAAATATAGATAATTTTGGCTAATCTATTGATTTGGTTTATATTGGTTTATTTTTTTTAATACCGTAGTTATTGCACTAAAGATTTCGGTATTTTTTTTCCTCCCATATATTGATTTTTTAAAATTATTTTCTATCGATATGTTTTCTGGCCGCGGACATATTTAAAAATATCAATTAACATATTAAAATACAATAAAATATTTGTGGGGTATTATTCCATTTCATAGAAAAATTCCATTCTTTTTTACAGATCCACAGAACATTCAAATATAAAAGTAATACTACTTCGTTTAAAATTAAATTATAAATTGCATGTTATTGCATGTAATTATTATAATACTATACAGTAATTTTTTTTTCTTGTCTTTTTTAAAGTTAGTTTATTATTAAGCCTATTGACTGGCGAGTTATTATTAAGCCTATTGACTTAGAAATTATCCCAGAAGACATCCCGTCTTACCCAGCCTGGTTACTGGCGTGACTGGGATCATTTTCCTTGTCGGATTTTGTACTCTTACCTAAGGGCATTCACAAACATCACAAATTTACTTACATGCCCCAGCAGAATTCGAACTCGCGACTATCGCAACAGGGGGACCATCCTGTCGCCTTTACTACTGCGGCAACTAAGCCAGCTATTAAATCGTTTATCATGAAAAAATATTTTATAAAATAAATAAACTTTTTTATAACTATTAATTTGTGATATGTATGGTTGCAGAATGTATGAGCAAATTTAAAAAATTCCCTTATTTCTCATATGATTTATCTACCAAATACTTAATTATAATGAATCAAAAATTATGGATAAATGATACAGGGTTTTGTAGAAGGGTCGGGGTCAGGATATAATGAGTCAAGTAATAAGGGGTCAAGTTAATGGTAGGTTTTATCAGGATAAACGATATAAATGTGCATGTATTTTGATTTTGTTGATTTGACATTTAGCATGATTTTTTTATTATTGAAATTCACGCCATTTCCTTTAGCTTGTAGGATTGGTTGCATATATCACTTTAATTCTCAACTCCCCACTCTAAACGTTTTTTCCGCTCTATTCTAGGTTTTATTTGAATTAAATATTGGGTTTATTTTGTGTTATGTCAGTTCTATTGCTGCTTTTTAACGTTATTATTCGGTTTCTTTAATAATAACAGGATAACAGTGCATTTAATTTGATTTGTGCTTTTAATGTGAAGATTTATGGTTTTTATATGAAAAAAATCAAAATACCGTGGGGTAAGGTAATGCTCTAAAACTGATTTTGTTTATAATGTATTTTTAATGTGCAGAAATGGTTGATGGTGAACTGAAATCTTGATTCTTGATGTATTGAAACATTTTCGTACCACCGATCAAATCACCTTCAGAGACAGTAGTGTTGTATATTTTAATTGTTATGATAATATTTTACGTATATCAAATTACTAGAAGAAATTAAACTAAAAGTTTTTAATATACGAACAGTTTTTACTTCATTGAATATTCCATATTTATGTTTATTATATAAAAGGGAAGAATAAGAATATATATGTATATTTGCTTTTAGGTGCGCTGATTGTTATTCTACAATTTTAAAAATAATCTCACTTATGACGCCTTTGTTATAATGTATAAATTTTAAATTTTTCAATACTTAGGTTTTATTAAATGGAATTTGAAAATGGTTAGTAAGTGTTAGCTCATGATATATTTTGCGTATACTTTAATATGCAGACGTAAATTACTTCAATGATTATTATAAATCAAATATATTTTCGGGCATATATTGAAGATATTTTTAAGACAAATGTTAGTAACATCATTTTTAAATTACTCACTTAACTTTATTATGGGAGAAACATGATTAACTTAAAAAATAGTGGTCGAATCGACTGTTTTTATTCGATAGTTACCAACACTAATTCAATTTTAGTTGGGGCAGTAAGGAAATGCACTTTTTTATTAGAACATAATTAGCGTTGGGAACTATGGCTAATCAGTCGCTAGTTTCGGTTCGACTGATTGTATTACTTTTTACTATCGATTGTTTTTGAGTCGTGTACTTTTAGTTACTATTTTCGGTTCTACTAGTTTCATTCGACTGCTTTTTAACGTTCTGACTCTGTCGTCCTAGGCGCGACCTTGACAAAAATGTATACCGAATTTATGCTTTCCTAGATTTATATATAATATATTTAGTTTTATGATTTTTTTGGTAGTTTGCTTCTAAATAAAAATATATTGTATATTAATATAGCAACACTTTGGAACGATATTTTTCAAGATTGTTAATGTAATAGGGTAAAAAATTAAAATTGTGAATGACAAATAAGTAATAGGTAATATTTCTTTTGATTGACTTTTTGGTGTGTATCTAACACCCTCGGTTTTTGTTAGAAAATATTTCTGTCCGATAATAAATAAAGCATTAATTTTATTTTAAAAAGCTCTAGTAGTTATTGTGCGATCATTTTTAATTCATGGTTATTGTAATACATGTTATATATCACATAGTAATACATGTTTAGTTTAAGTTGTATTGTATTGTTTATATTTATTTAGTATATTGTTTAAAAATAGCAATTCATCTCAGAACATTCAAATATAAAAGTAACTCCACTTCCTTTAAAATGTAAGTATTATAGATATATTAATAGTATTCAGTAATGTTTTTCTTTTTCTTTTTTAAAGTTAGTACGTGAAGGAATACGTCTCGCGTATACTAAGGTTGTAAAATATAAGCAAATATTAAATTAATTGCTCCAAGCAATTATATCCGTCCTTTCCTCTCTTACAATTTATATAGGAAAGGGATCGAACATACTCGTCTGACATTAAGAATTAAAATAAAAAGCCAAGCCGTGCATTAGATTTTGCATATTTTGTAGTGGTTAGTAGGCATGTTGGCCACAAAAAATATCGATATGTCGAAGGAAAAAATATATATATTTTTTGCAATAAGTATAAGATATATCGATATTTTACAAAAAAATGTATGTATATTTTTAATTGAAAATAAACGTAGTCAAATATTAGCCTAAAAAATATTTTTTTCTAAAACTCTTAAGGAATAACGGTATTTTTGATAAACCATTAAAATTAAGTACCAGAATTCACTAAACGTTTAAAAGTAAGTTCCGATTTGAAAGTTTTTTTTAATTGTACTTAATCTTCTGAAATTATATCATCTAAAAAATATCGATATATCGACAAAAAAATATCGATATTTTTTCTGCATCCCTAGCGGCTAGTTATTTAAATTTTTGTGTTGATAGTGCTGTATGGAGATAGCTGATACACGATTTTAAAGTTCTTCAAGTCGTAAAAATGTCGAAGAAGCGAAGATCAGTTAGCGGGTCTCAAAAAACCAAATCACAGACTGATCCAGACGTACCGGATCAAAATACAGAAAATATAATCAATGATGTAGTCAGGTACATTATTCTTAAAGCTGACGAAAATTCATTTTATACCAGATCCGAATTAAATCAAAATGTAATTCACAAAAAGGGCCAATGCGTGGATAGTGTTATACAACAAGCAATTAAGGTTCTGGAAAATGTTGGTATTATTATTGTTATATGGATGTTGTTGATATTGTTTTGCATACATTTTTAGGTATATGGTTACACACTTACTGAATATGATGATGTAAAAATGAAAAAAAAATTTATTTTTTAATTAGTATGTTGCCTCCTGTAAATTATTCCGATGAAGAGGAAGAATGTGTTTCTAGTTATGAAACTGGTTCAAATGTACCAAATGCTGCTCACAAGATACTGACTCTATTAATTTTATCCCATATATTTATGACAAACGCGCCAGTATCAGACAGTGAGCTCTACGATACCATTCCTTTATTGTTTTTATATTGTTGATTTATTATTTCAGAATCCCTTTATAGTTTCCTGAAGTCCTTGGATATTGATGTAGAAGTTGAGCATCCATTTTTCGGTAAAGTCAAAGAATATATAAGAGAAACCTTGATAAAGAATTATTACCTTCACTGTGAGTTTGATGAGAAAACGAAAATACAAACTTTCCAATGGGGGATTCGAGCTGAAATTGAAATCTCAAAGATGAAGGTTTTACAGTTCGTGTGTGAGGTAACTATTTCAGTTGACTTATAAGCACATTGTCAGGTTATTATTGATTTACAGATGTATGGAAATAAGCAACCAAAAGACTGGCCAGAACATTACAGAGCGGCCGAGAATCAGTTCAAAGAAAGAGAAGAGCTAAAGGAAGAAACAAGGGATGAATCAAGCTAGTCACCGATACTGGTAGAACTACAATATAAAGTTTATTTGTATACAAAAATTGTATCTTCTTAACTAATACAATATAAATAAAAAGATATAGGAAAATGTTAAATCTCATTGGTCCTTACATTGCGTTGTAAGCTGGGCCGCGACCTCCTTCTGGGACCACCCAGTTATTCTGGCTGGGGTCCTTGATGTTGCACGTCTTACGGTGGATGGCCCTCTCCAGAATCGAGTGGCACAAACTCATACACACCAGCGGGACAATAACAATCTTCGAGTCCGTCGAAGATGCCTAAGTTTCGTTTGACAGGATTTTGCGAGTTTAAAGTGTTGCATAACATAATTTGTGTTATACACTATATGTACGCTTTTAGTTGACTTTAAAAGATTCCAGTTGTGTTTTGATGACATTTGGGTGATTATTTTATGAACTTTTAAACAATTCATTAATAAAAAAAACTTATTTTTGTGTAATGCTCTAATTTTTCATTAGGTACAATCCTTTTAACTAACTTTCGGCAAGGTAATAAAACCCGTGGCAAAGCTACTACTAAGCATCCTCCAGGAAAAGTGAGATTGGGGATACTGTGAAAACTGCCGGTGCCCTGGTGAGATCCTATTGCCGTCTTCGAAGTGATGCTTTATGAACGGATGGTGTTTGAACCTGCGAAGAAACGAACATTACCGCATTACCGATCTTTGGATATTCAGTTCTTTTGGAATTCCTTGTACGGGCTCAGGTACAGATTGATGTAATCCAAACCCGACGGCGATCAGGGATACCTCGTCGTTAAATGATACAGAAAGGATCCTCCGTAGGTGTTCTTATCCAAGGGCCAGCCGATGGTGTGCTCCGCGCATCCGGTTTATGTTTGAATCATTCGTCGCGATATCTTTAACGCTCCCGTCATCGTTGTACAGGACTTCGGAAGGTGCATAACCCGGGCCCACTGCCTCAGCTTGCTCTCCCAACCACTGAATAACGTGTCCCAGCGGGACGATATAGTTCCCGTGATTAAACATCGGAGTTCCTGACGAAATATCATTTATTCAATATATAAATCGATTTAAGACAAAGAATCCAACCTGGCAGGGCTGGTACCGGAATCCTACCGGTGCTAGTTAATAGACCGAACTTATCCTCCGTTAGGAGAGTGTTCAGAGGCGCGCCCTTCTCTTTCCAGTCCCATTTATGGGGCCTTCTCGACGATGATTACCTAAAAATCTATGTTCCGTATAGACCACCGATCAAGTGTGCTATGACTTCGATTCCACCGACCCTGATTTTCTTCCCTTCCGCGTCCAACAGTTGTTTGGCTCGTATAGTCGCGCTTATTCCAGTTGCACCATCGCCGACTATCAGAATATCAGTTTACATCTAGAATGTGTAATTTAAGAAAAATTAATCCTTTCAAGGTAAGTAATAATTTTAGCATGACATGTCAGACAGAAATTGTGAAGAATATATATTATAAATTTAAATAGTGTAGATACTTAAAGTGGTAGAAAAAAATAGTGTTTTAAGATGGGCATATATTTTTTCAGACTATTGAAGAAGAATTAACAGACTGTAACAGGAATAAAGCCAAAGCCAAGTCTCTTTGAAACAATTTTTTTGTTTTAATACGGACAAATTCTATGCATATTTATAATCAGACTTATAGACAGACAGGTAAAATAATAAAAATGATATCAATAAAATAATTGGTTATATAATGTTTAATTCATAATAATATATATTGTACAATTTTCTTAATATGTCACTCAAATTACCAATATTAATCTACGGGATAACGATGTCTTCTTTTCTTACTTAAATGGTAGTTGTTAAAAATAGAACCTTTTTTATTTATTATTATAGCAATAATATAGAATAAATTATGCTTTAATGAAAAAACAGCTGAATCATAGTGCATTTTATATTAAAATTACCTTTCCATCTTGGATCTTCTTCTCTTGGATGAATGAAATATAGTGTGTTATCTTAGAAAATTGATCCGAATATATTCCTATTTAACCCAACTGCTGGACTAGAAAATATGATTAGTTATATTTAAGAGTTCAAAGGTTACTTCACAATATACTATAAATAAAATAAAGCTCCAGACAATAATTGTATCATTACATATGATCATTTTAAGCTATAAAATTTAAAATATCTTATAAAATTTATTTTCGACAAATTAATTAAATATTCCGAATTAAAATGAAATTTTAGATATTTTCAACGAATTCCCTAAATGCAAACTCATTTTCTTTTACTTTAACAAGGAATTGTATAATTAAAGGTAACAGAAATACCTTACTCAGAAAATCAAATTCCAACTCAGAGGTTCAAACAAAATATATCAAAATAAACTGAGCTCAGTGCAATTTTTATTTATTAACCTTTGCCAACAAAGTAACTTATATCTATAAATGTAATTTTATGAAAATCGGTCTTATAACATAAATATAATACTAAATAACACATAAAGTCACAGTTCAGAATCCTTTTTCTCATCTTCTATGTTGATTGTCTCCTATATATCAATCTTGGAATAATTCTATGTCCAAAATATTACTACAATATTAAATAAGTGTATTTTCATCTGTAATAAGATTGTGGGAAAATAAAAATGATACGGCAAGACCGATTGTTTAGAAACAGACATTTGACAAGATTGTAGAAATTTGTTTTTTGGGTTGCCGAGCGAATTTAAACCAAATAAAATTACCTGACATCTGTGGATTTTTCGAAAAATTTATCTAGTAATCCTAGTTAATAGACCACATTCAATCCATATTTAGCTACTAGGTCACGAGAATTTTTGATATTTACGCCTTCACCCAGGCACATCTAAATAATAATGTATGGAAAAAGGTTTTAAAAAACTCTGTATCAATAATTACTTACAAAAGCTTATATTGTTCCCAATCAGAAGACTGCGTAGTATTGTTCATTCTCAAGGAACTCAGTATACTGTACTTCTAAGTTTAAAAGGTGACCTAATTTTAAGATTTGTTGGAATTGGCATCATCCTGAAAATAGACTATAAAAATACACTTGATATCATAAAAACTAATTTAAATTACCTCTGACGTGCCTTGTACTTTACCAATAAGACCGTTGTCAAAATCTACCACATTGTCAAACATTCTATCAATCATATCGAAAATAGTCTACAATTTTGTTTTTCTATTTTTATTTTTGGACTTTGTTGGTTGCTGGAGAGGAGTTTTAGAGTTTTCTTGCTGTTTGTGTGTTTACCCTTCAATCTCAGGAATATTCACTAAACCAGGTAACATTTTCAGAAGCGATCCTTTTTCGATCTTCCTGATCCAGCGACTTCTAAATCATCAACCGTGCATTTTGTTGTAAATGATTTCTTATGGGCTGGCCCAGACTATCTCCAAGTTAACCTCCAAATTACGTTTTTGAGCAGCTTCATACACAATAAAAATGGGTAATTTTATCATTTGATTTTGTTCTTTGCAATTACCTGAAATAAAGGTAAGTTATCTAATCATCATTTTCTATAATAAATTGTCTACCCATTGCTTCAAATGAGAACTCCTCCTTGTTTTGTTAATATAATTTAGAGCTTGCAATGCAGCTTCATTACGAGCATTTTTTATCGTTTGCGCCTCTCCATAAAATTTGACGTCGTTGACGTTAAAATGGACTTTGAAAGGTCCCTTCGTGTCAGAATCATTTCTTCTAACATGAAGAGTATCATTAAAATGAACCGTGTCATTCATTTTATGCAAATAAGATTTTTTCTCTGAAATGTCTGGTGATGCAGTCTTGCCTTCTATTTGTTCCTAAAAGGCACCTTATTTATATGTCTATATTTAACTAAACAATATTGAATACCAAAATATCATTAATTATAGAGTATTGTACAGACATCCTTACCTTTAATGCTAAATTGTTTAGTAAAGCTACAGGTGTTTCTTCAGGTTCTTTTCACTCTTTTTGATCTTCAAAGAATGATGTTGATATTCTGTATTTTTCAGAGCCCTCTGTGCAGCTTTCCTTTGAGCATTCTTCAAGCTTTTATCATCCACTGCTTAATTTTCATTTCCTAAATAGAAAGCGATGGTAAAAACTGTATTGTGCAGAGGTCAATGAAATTTTTGATATATAATTGCATCTAATAATTTCACATTAATATACCTCTTCGTTAATTAATTCATATGAAAATGTAATATCATTACATTCAGCAATTCGTGACTAGAACTTAATGCGGATTTGTCTTCTGCTGGTTCACTAGTCAAACCTAAAACTCGGTTTGTTTCTGGCACAGAGGGATTATTTTTCCACGTTTCCGAATAAAGATACCACGATGAGGTATCTATTATTCTTCAAAGTTAAAAGCGTCCCAGATATAGATCCTTTTATACCAGTGAATTAACTATAAACATTGCTATTTACCAACAATAGAGTCCCTGTCGCCAAAAATATTTTTATATCATTTAATAACAATCCATAACTTAAGCTTAACAAGGAAAATAATAGTAGTATACAATTAAAGCAAATCATACTCAAATAATATAAAGAGAAAACATATATAACCGGGGAAACACACTAGAACTAACCTTAACATAATAATATAGAGCTGTAGGGGGTAAAAAAAATTTCGACATTCTTGATAAAAACTATCGATATTATTAGTAAAAATATAGATAATTTTGGCTAATCTATTGATTTGGTTTATATTGGTTTATTTTTTTTAATACCGTAGTTATTGCACTAAAGATTTCGGTATTTTTTTTCCTCCCATATATTGATTTTTTTCAATTATTTTCTATCGATATGTTTTCTGGCCGCGGACATATTTAAAAATATCAATTAACATATTAAAATACAATAAAATATTTGTGGGGTATTATTCCATTTCATAGAAAAATTCCATTCGTTTTTACAGATCCACAGAACATTCAAATATAAAAGTAATACTACTTCGTTTAAAATTAAATTATAAATTGCATGTTATTGCATGTAATTATTATAATACTATACAGTAATTTTTTTTTCTTGTCTTTTTTAAAGTTAGTTTATTATTAAGCCTATTGACTGGCGAGTTATTATTAAGCCTATTGACTTAGAAATTATCCCAGAAGACATCCCGTCTTACCCAGCCTGGTTACTGGCGTGACTGGGATCATTTTCCTTGTCGGATTTTGTACTCTTATCTAAGGGCATTCACAAACATCACAAATTTACTTACATGCCCCAGCAGAATTCGAACTCGCGACTATCGCAACAGGGGGACCATCCTGTCGCCTTTACTACTGCGGCAACTAAGCCAGCTATTAAATCGTTTATCATGAAAAAATATTTTATAAAATAAATAAACTTTTTTATAACTATTAATTTGTGATATGTATGGTTGCAGAATGTATGAGCAAATTTAAAAAATTCCCTTATTTCTCATATGATTTATCTACCAAATACTTCATTATAATGAATCAAAAATTATGGATAAATGATACAGGGTTTTGTAGAAGGGTCGGGGTCAGGATATAATGAGTCAAGTAATAAGGGGTCAAGTTAATGGTAGGTTTTATCAGGATAAACGATATAAATGTGCATGTATTTTGATTTTGTTGATTTGACATTTAGCATGATTTTTTTATTATTGAAATTCACGCCATTTCCTTTAGCTTGTAGGATTGGTTGCATATATCACTTTAATTCTCAACTCCCCACTCTAAACGTTTTTTCCGCTCTATTCTAGGTTTTATTTGAATTAAATATTGGGTTTATTTTGTGTTATGTCAGTTCTATTGCTGCTTTTTAACGTTATTATTCAGTTTCTTTAATAATAACAGGATAACAGTGCATTTAATTTGATTTGTGCTTTTAATGTGAAGATTTATGGTTTTTATATGAAAAAAATCAAAATACCGTGGGGTAAGGTAATGCTCTAAAACTGATTTTGTTTATAATGTATTTTTAATATGCAGGAATGGTTGATGGTGAACTGAAATCTTGATTCTTGATGTATTGAAACATTTTCGTACCACCGATCAAATCACCTTCAGAGACAGTAGTGTTGTATATTTTAATTGTTATGATAATATTTTACGTATATCAAATTACTAGAAGAAATTAAACTAAAAGTTTTTAATATACGAACAGTTTTTACTTCATTGAATATTCCATATTTATGTTTATTATATAAAAGGGAAGAATAAGAATATATATGTATATTTGCTTTTAGGTGCGCTGATTGTTATTCTACAATTTTAAAAATAATCTCACTTATGACGCCTTTGTTATAATGTATAAATTTTAAATTTTTCAATACTTAGGTTTTATTAAATGGAATTTGAAAATGGTTAGTAAGTGTTAGCTCATGATATATTTTGCGTATACTTTAATATGCAGACGTAAATTACTTCAATGATTATTATAAATCAAATATATTTTCGGGCATATATTGAAGATATTTTTAAGACAAATGTTAGTAACATCATTTTTAAATTACTCACTTAACTTTATTATGGGAGAAACATGATTAACTTAAAAAATAGTGGTCGAATCGACTGTTTTTATTCGATAGTTACCAACACTAATTCAATTTTAGTTGGGGCAGTAAGGAAATGCACTTTTTTATTAGAACATAATTAGCGTTGGGAACTATGGCTAATCAGTCGCTAGTTTCGGTTCGACTGATTGTATTACTTTTTACTATCGATTGTTTTTGAGTCGTGTACTTTTAGTTACTATTTTCGGTTCTACTAGTTTCATTCGACTGCTTTTTAACGTTCTGACTCTGTCGTCCTAGGCGCGACCTTGACAAAAATGTATACCGAATATATGCTTTCCTAGATTTATATATAATATATTTAGTTTTATGATTTTTTTGGTAGTTTGCTTCTAAATAAAAATATATTGTATATTAATATAGCAACACTTTGGAACGATATTTTTCAAGATTGTTAATGTAATAGGGTAAAAAATTAAAATTGTGAATGACAAATAAGTAATAGGTAATATTTCTTTTGATTGACTTTTTGGTGTGTATCTAACACCCTCGGTTTTTGTTAGAAAATATTTCTGTCCGATAATAAATAAAGCATTAATTTTATTTTAAAAAGCTCTAGTAGTTATTGTGCGATCATTTTTAATTCATGGTTATTGTAATACATGTTATATATCACATAGTAATACATGTTTAGTTTAAGTTGTATTGTATTGTTTATATTTATTTAGTATATTGTTTAAAAATAGCAATTCATCTCAGAACATTCAAATATAAAAGTAACTCCACTTCCTTTAAAATGTAAGTATTATAGATATATTAATAGTATTCAGTAATGTTTTTCTTTTTCTTTTTTAAAGTTAGTACGTGAAGGAATACGTCTCGCGTATACTAAGGTTGTAAAATATAAGCAAATATTAAATTAATTGCTCCAAGCAATTATATCCGTCCTTTCCTCTCTTACAATTTATATAGGAAAGGGATCGAACATACTCGTCTGACATTAAGAATTAAAATAAAAAGCCAAGCCGTGCATTAGATTTTGCATATTTTGTAGTGGTTAGTAGGCATGTTGGCCACAAAAAATATCGATATGTCGAAGGAAAAAATATATATATTTTTTGCAATAAGTATAAGATATATCGATATTTTACAAAAAAATGTATGTATATTTTTAATTGAAAATAAACGTAGTCAAATATTAGCCTAAAAAATATTTTTTTCTAAAACTCTTAAGGAATAACGGTATTTTTGATAAACCATTAAAATTAAGTACCAGAATTCACTAAACGTTTAAAAGTAAGTTCCGATTTGAAAGTTTTTTTTAATTGTACTTAATCTTCTGAAATTATATCATCTAAAAAATATCGATATATCGACAAAAAAATATCGATATTTTTTCTGCATCCCTAGCGGCTAGTTATTTAAATTTTTGTGTTGATAGTGCTGTATGGAGATAGCTGATACACGATTTTAAAGTTCTTCAAGTCGTAAAAATGTCGAAGAAGCGAAGATCAGTTAGCGGGTCTCAAAAAACCAAATCACAGACTGATCCAGACGTACCGGATCAAAATACAGAAAATATAATCAATGATGTAGTCAGGTACATTATTCTTAAAGCTGACGAAAATTCATTTTATACCAGATCCGAATTAAATCAAAATGTAATTCACAAAAAGGGCCAATGCGTGGATAGTGTTATACAACAAGCAATTAAGGTTCTGGAAAATGTTGGTATTATTATTGTTATATGGATGTTGTTGATATTGTTTTGCATACATTTTTAGGTATATGGTTACACACTTACTGAATATGATGATGTAAAAATGAAAAAAAAAATTTATTTTTTAATTAGTATGTTGCCTCCTGTAAATTATTCCGATGAAGAGGAAGAATGTGTTTCTAGTTATGAAACTGGTTCAAATGTACCAAATGCTGCTCACAAGATACTGACTCTATTAATTTTATCCCATATATTTATGACAAACGCGCCAGTATCAGACAGTGAGCTCTACGATACCATTCCTTTATTGTTTTTATATTGTTGATTTATTATTTCAGAATCCCTTTATAGTTTCCTGAAGTCCTTGGATATTGATGTAGAAGTTGAGCATCCATTTTTCGGTAAAGTCAAAGAATATATAAGAGAAACCTTGATAAAGAATTATTACCTTCACTGTGAGTTTGATGAGAAAACGAAAATACAAACTTTCCAATGGGGGATTCGAGCTGAAATTGAAATCTCAAAGATGAAGGTTTTACAGTTCGTGTGTGAGGTAACTATTTCAGTTGACTTATAAGCACATTGTCAGGTTATTATTGATTTACAGATGTATGGAAATAAGCAACCAAAAGACTGGCCAGAACATTACAGAGCGGCCGAGAATCAGTTCAAAGAAAGAGAAGAGCTAAAGGAAGAAACAAGGGATGAATCAAGCTAGTCACCGATACTGGTAGAACTACAATATAAAGTTTATTTGTATACAAAAATTGTATCTTCTTAACTAATACAATATAAATAAAAAGATATAGGAAAATGTTAAATCTCATTGGTCCTTACATTGCGTTGTAAGCTGGGCCGCGACCTCCTTCTGGGACCACCCAGTTATTCTGGCTGGGGTCCTTGATGTTGCACGTCTTACGGTGGATGGCCCTCTCCAGAATCGAGTGGCACAAACTCATACACACCAGCGGGACAATAACAATCTTCGAGTCCGTCGAAGATGCCTAAGTTTCGTTTGACAGGATTTTGCGAGTTTAAAGTGTTGCATAACATAATTTGTGTTATACACTATATGTACGCTTTTAGTTGACTTTAAAAGATTCCAGTTGTGTTTTGATGACATTTGGGTGATTATTTTATGAACTTTTAAACAATTCATTAATAAAAAAAAACTTATTTTTGTGTAATGCTCTAATTTTTCATTAGGTACAATCCTTTTAACTAACTTTCGGCAAGGTAATAAAACCCGTGGCAAAGCTACTACTAAGCATCCTCCAGGAAAAGTGAGATTGGGGATACTGTGTAAACTGCCGGTGCCCTGGTGAGATCCTATTGCCGTCTTCGAAGTGATGCTTTATGAACGGATGGTGTTTGAACCTGCGAAGAAACGAACATTACCGCATTACCGATCTTTGGATATTCAGTTCTTTTGGAATTCCTTGTACGGGCTCAGGTACAGATTGATGTAATCCAAACCCGACGGCGATCAGGGATACCTCGTCGTTAAATGATACAGAAAGGATCCTCCGTAGGTGTTCTTATCCAAGGGCCAGCCGATGGTGTGCTCCACGCATCCGGTTTATGTTTGAATCATTCGTCGCGATATCTTTAACGCTCCCGTCATCGTTGTACAGGACTTCGGAAGGTGCATAACCCGGGCCCACTGCCTCAGCTTGCTCTCCCAACCACTGAATAACGTGTCCCAGCGGGACGATATAGTTCCCGTGATTAAACATCGGAGTTCCTGACGAAATATCATTTATTCAATATATAAATCGATTTAAGACAAAGAATCCAACCTGGCAGGGCTGGTACCGGAATCCTACCGGTGCTAGTTAATAGACCGAACTTATCCTCCGTTAGGGGAGTGTTCAGAGGCGCGCCCTTCTCTTTCCAGTCCCATTTATGGGGCCTTCTCGACGATGATTACCTAAAAATCTATGTTCCGTATAGACCACCGATCAAGTGTGCTATGACTTCGATTCCACCGACCCTGATTTTCTTCCCTTCCGCGTCCAACAGTTGTTTGGCTCGTATAGTCGCGCTTATTCCAGTTGCACCATCGCCGACTATCAGAATATCAGTTTACATCTAGAATGTGTAATTTAAGAAAAATTAATCCTTTCAAGGTAAGTAATAATTTTAGCATGACATGTCAGACAGAAATTGTGAAGAATATATATTATAAATTTAAATAGTGTAGATACTTAAAGTGGTAGAAAAAAATAGTGTTTTAAGCTGGGCATATATTTTTTCAGACTATTGAAGAAGAATTAACAGACTGTAACAGGAATAAAGCCAAAGCCAAGTCTCTTTGAAACAATTTTTTTGTTTTAATACGGACAAATTCTATGCATATTTATAATCAGACTTATAGACAGACAGGTAAAATAATAAAAATGATATCAATAAAATAATTGGTTATATAATGTTTAATTCATAATAATATATATTGTACAATTTTCTTAATATGTCACTCAAATTACCAATATTAATCTACGGGATAACGATGTCTTCTTTTCTTACTTAAATGGTAGTTGTTAAAAATAGAACCTTTTTTATTTATTATTATAGCAATAATATAGAATAAATTATGTTTTAATGAAAAAACAGCTGAATCATAGTGCATTTTATATTAAAATTACCTTTCCATCTTGGATCTTCTTCTCTTGGATGAATGAAATATAGTGTGTTATCTTAGAAAATTGATCCGAATATATTCCTATTTAACCCAACTGCTGGACTAGAAAATATGATTAGTTATATTTAAGAGTTCAAAGGTTACTTCACAATATACTATAAATAAAATAAAGCTCCAGACAATAATTGTATCATTACATATAATCATTTTAAGCTATAAAATTTAAAATATCTTATAAAATTTATTTTCGACAAATTAATTAAATATTCCGAATTAAAATGAAATTTTAGATATTTTCAACGAATTCCCTAAATGCAAACTCATTTTCTTTTATTTTAACAGGGAATTGTATAATTAAAGGTAACAGAAATACCTTACTCAAAAAATCAAAGTCCAACTCAGAGGTTCAAACAAAATATATCAAAATAAACTGAGCTCAGTGCAATTTTTGTTTATTAACCTTTGCCAACAAAGTAACTTATATCTATAAATGTAATTTTATGAAAATCGGTCTTATAACATAAATATAATACTAAATAACACATAAAGTCACAGTTCAGAATCCTTTTTCTCATCTTCTATGTTGATTGTCTCCTATATATCAATCTTGGAATAATTCTATGTCCAAAATATTACTACAATATTAAATAAGTGTATTTTCATCTGTAATAAGATTGTGGGAAAATAAAAATGATACGGCAAGACCGATTGTTTAGAAACAGACATTTGACAAGATTGTAGAAATTTGTTTTTTGGGTTGCCGAGCGAATTTAAACCAAATAAAATTACCTGACATCTGTGGAATTTTCGAAAAATTTATCTAGTAATCCTAGTTAATAGAGCACATTCAATCCATATTTAGCTACTAGGTCACGAGAATTTTTGATATTTACGCCTTCACCCAAGCACATCTAAATAATAATGTAAGGAAAAAGGCTTTAAAAAACTCTGTATCAATAATTTCTTACAAAAGCTTATATTGTTCCCAATCATAAGACTGCGTAGTGTTGTTCATTCTCAAGGAACTCAGTATATTGTACTTCTAAGTTTAAAAGGTGACCTAATTTTAAGATTTGTTGGAATTGGCATCATCCTGAAAATAGACTATAAAAATACACTTGATATCATAAAAACTAATTTAAATTACCTCTGACATGCCTTGTACTTTACCAATAAGACCGTTGTCAAAATCTACCACATTGTCAAACATTCTATCAATCATATCGAAAATAGTCTACAATTTTGTTTTCCTATTTTTATTTTTGGACTTTGTTGGTTGCTGGAGAGGAGTTTTAGAGTTTTCTTGCTGTTTGTGTGTTTACCCTTCAATCCAGGAATATTCACTAAACCAGGTAACATTTTCAGAAGCGATCCTTTTTCGATCTTCCTGATCCAGCGACTTCTAAATCATCAACCGTGCATTTTGTTGTAAATGATTTCTTATGGGCTGGCCCAGACTATCTCCAAGTTAACCTCCAAATTACGTTTTTGAGCAGCTTCATACACAATAAAAATGGGTAATTTTATCATTTGATTTTGTTCTTTGCAATTACCTGAAATAAAGGTAAGTTATCTAATCATCATTTTCTATAATAAATTGTCTACCCATTGCTTCAAATGAGAACTCCTCCTTGTTTTGTTAATATAATTTAGAGCTTGCAATGCAGCTTCATTACGAGCATTTTTTATCGTTTGCGCCTCTCCATAAAATTTGACGTCGTTGACGTTAAAATGGACTTTGAAAGGTCCCTTCGTGTCAGAATCATTTCTTCTAACATGAAGAGTATCATTAAAATGAACCGTGTCATTCATTTTATGCAAATAAGATTTTTTCTCTGAAATGTCTGGTGATGCAGTCTTGCCTTCTATTTGTTCCTAAAAGGCACCTTATTTATATGTCTATATTTAACTAAACAATATTGAATACCAAAATATCATTAATTATAGAGTATTGTACAGACATCCTTACCTTTAATGCTAAATTGTTTAGTAAAGCTACAGGTGTTTCTTCAGGTTCTTTTCACTCTTTTTGATCTTCAAAGAATGATGTTGATATTCTGTATTTTTCAGAGCCCTCTGTGCAGCTTTCCTTTGAGCATTCTTCAAGCTTTTACCATCCACTGCTTAATTTTCATTTCCTAAATAGAAAGCGATGGTAAAAACTGTATTGTGCAGAGGTCAATGAAATTTTTGATATATAATTGCATCTAATAATTTCACATTAATATACCTCTTCGTTAATTAATTCATATGAAAATGTAATATCATTACATTCAGCAATTCGTGACTAGAACTTAATGCGGATTTGTCTTCTGCTGGTTCACTAGTCAAACCTAAAACTCGGTTTGTTTCTGGCACAGAGGGATTATTTTTCCACGTTTCCGAATAAAGATACCACGATGAGGTATCTATTATTCTTCAAAGTTAAAAGCGTCCCAGATATAGATCCTTTTATACCAGTGAATTAACTATAAACATTGCTATTTACCAACAATAGAGTCCCTGTCGCCAAAAATATTTTTATATCATTTAATAACAATCCATAACTTAAGCTTAACAAGGAAAATAATAGTAGTATACAATTAAAGCAAATCATACTCAAATAATATAAAGAGAAAACATATATAACCGGGGAAACACACTAGAACTAACCTTAACATAATAATATAGAGCTGTAGGGGGTAAAAAAAATTTCGATATTCTTGATAAAAACTATCGATATTATTAGTAAAAATATAGATAATTTTGGCTAATCTATTGATTTGGTTTATATTGGTTTATTTTTTTTAATACCGTAGTTATTGCACTAAAGATTTCGGTATTTTTTTTCCTCCCATATATTGATTTTTTAAAATTATTTTCTATCGATATGTTTTCTGGCCGCGGACATATTTAAAAATATCAATTAACATATTAAAATACAATAAAATATTTGTGGGGTATTATTCCATTTCATAGAAAAATTCCATTCTTTTTTACAGATCCACAGAACATTCAAATATAAAAGTAATACTACTTCGTTTAAAATTAAATTATAAATTGCATGTTATTGCATGTAATTATTATAATACTATACAGTAATTTTTTTTTCTTGTCTTTTTTAAAGTTAGTTTATTATTAAGCCTACTGACTGGCGAGTGGCCAACTTAGAAATTATCCCAGAAGACATCCCGTCTTACCCAGCCTGGTTACTGGCGTGACTGGGATCATTTTCCTCGGATGTCGGATCGGATCTGTGTCGGATTTTGTACTCTTACCTAAGGGCATTCACAAACATCACAAATTTACTTACATGCCCCAGCAGAATTCGAACTCGCGACTATCGCAACAGGGGGACCATCCTGTCGCCTTTACTACTGCGGCAACTAAGCCAGCTATTAAATCGTTTATCATGAAAAAATATTTTATAAAATAAATAAACTTTTTTATAACTATTAATTTGTGATATGTATGGTTGCAGAATGTATGAGCAAATTTAAAAAATTCCCTTATTTCTCATATGATTTATCTACCAAATACTTCATTATAATGAATCAAAAATTATGGATAAATGATACAGGGTTTTGTAGAAGGGTCGGGGTCAGGATATAATGAGTCAAGTAATAAGGGGTCAAGTTAATGGTAGGTTTTATCAGGATAAACGATATAAATGTGCATGTATTTTGATTTTGTTGATTTGACATTTAGCATGATTTTTTTATTATTGAAATTCACGCCATTTCCTTTAGCTTGTAGGATTGGTTGCATATATCACTTTAATTCTCAACTCCCCACTCTAAACGTTTTTTCCGCTCTATTCTAGGTTTTATTTGAATTAAATATTGGGTTTATTTTGTGTTATGTCAGTTCTATTGCTGCTTTTTAACGTTATTATTCGGTTTCTTTAATAATAACAGGATAACAGTGCATTTAATTTGATTTGTGCTTTTAATGTGAAGATTTATGATTTTTATATGAAAAAAATCAAAATACCGTGGGGTAAGGTAATGCTCTAAAACTGATTTTGTTTATAATGTATTTTTAATGTGCAGGAATGGTTGATGGTGAACTGAAATCTTGATTCTTGATGTATTGAAACATTTTCGTACCACCGATCAAATCACCTTCAGAGACAGTAGTGTTGTATATTTTAATTGTTATGATAATATTTTACGTATATCAAATTACTAGAAGAAATTAAACTAAAAGTTTTTAATATACGAACAGTTTTTACTTCATTGAATATTCCATATTTATGTTTATTATATAAAAGGGAAGAATAAGAATATATATGTATATTTGCTTTTAGGTGCGCTGATTGTTATTCTACAATTTTAAAAATAATCTCACTTATGACGCCTTTGTTATAATGTATAAATTTTAAATTTTTCAATACTTAGGTTTTATTAAATGGAATTTGAAAATGGTTAGTAAGTGTTAGCTCATGATATATTTTGCGTATACTTTAATATGCAGACGTAAATTACTTCAATGATTATTATAAATCAAATATATTTTCGGGCATATATTGAAGATATTTTTAAGACAAATGTTAGTAACATCATTTTTAAATTACTCACTTAACTTTATTATGGGAGAAACATGATTAACTTAAAAAATAGTGGTCGAATCGACTGTTTTTATTCGATAGTTACCAACACTAATTCAATTTTAGTTGGGGCAGTAAGGAAATGCACTTTTTTATTAGAACATAATTAGCGTTGGGAACTATGGCTAATCAGTCGCTAGTTTCGGTTCGACTGATTGTATTACTTTTTACTATCGATTGTTTTTGAGTCGTGTACTTTTAGTTACTATTTTCGGTTCTACTAGTTTCATTCGACTGCTTTTTAACGTTCTGACTCTGTCGTCCTAGGCGCGACCTTGACAAAAATGTATACCGAATTTATGCTTTCCTAGATTTATATATAATATATTTAGTTTTATGATTTTTTTGGTAGTTTGCTTCTAAATAAAAATATATTGTATATTAATATAGCAACACTTTGGAACGATATTTTTCAAGATTGTTAATGTAATAGGGTAAAAAATTAAAATTGTGAATGACAAATAAGTAATAGGTAATATTTCTTTTGATTGACTTTTTGGTGTGTATCTAACACCCTCGGTTTTTGTTAGAAAATATTTCTGTCCGATAATAAATAAAGCATTAATTTTATTTTAAAAAGCTCTAGTAGTTATTGTGCGATCATTTTTAATTCATGGTTATTGTAATACATGTTATATATCACATAGTAATACATGTTTAGTTTAAGTTGTATTGTATTGTTTATATTTATTTAGTATATTGTTTAAAAATAGCAATTCATCTCAGAACATTCAAATATAAAAGTAACTCCACTTCCTTTAAAATGTAAGTATTATAGATATATTAACAGTATTCAGTAATGTTTTTCTTTTTCTTTTTTAAAGTTAGTACGTGAAGGAATACGTCTCGCGTATACTAAGGTTGTAAAATATAAGCAAATATTAAATTAATTGCTCCAAGCAATTATATCCGTCCTTTCCTCTCTTACAATTTATATAGGAAAGGGATCGAACATACTCGTCTGACATTAAGAATTAAAATAAAAAGCCAAGCCGTGCATTAGATTTTGCATATTTTGTAGTGGTTAGTAGGCATGTTGGCCACAAAAAATATCGATATGTCGAAGGAAAAAATATATATATTTTTTGCAATAAGTATAAGATATATCGATATTTTACAAAAAAATGTATGTATATTTTTAATTGAAAATAAACGTAGTCAAATATTAGCCTAAAAAATATTTTTTTCTAAAACTCTTAAGGAATAACGGTATTTTTGATAAACCATTAAAATTAAGTACCAGAATTCACTAAACGTTTAAAAGTAAGTTCCGATTTGAAAGTTTTTTTTAATTGTACTTAATCTTCTGAAATTATATCATCTAAAAAATATCGATATATCGACAAAAAAATATCGATATTTTTTCTGCATCCCTAGCGGCTAGTTATTTAAATTTTTGTGTTGATAGCAGGGGTGTGCAACTACAATGCTAAGTGGTGGGGCAAAATCTTGTTTAGTCCAATCATTGGTGGCGCTGACAACGTGAATTTGATTGGTTAGTTTAAAAATATTATATAGAATCCTGTAAGGAAAATAATATGCTTTGATTGGTCAGCCATTTCACGTGACTATTTTATCACGTCACATTCGCTGGCCAATAATATTTGAATGAAAATCGAATTTAATTTAAAAAACTAATTTATTAAAATAAAATCCTATACAAATATACATAAATGTAAATAATATAAATAATAATAAAAAACAACAGAAATATACATAATTGCAAAAAGCAAAAATAAATAAACTACAAAAATGTAAATAAAAAAAATTAAAAGCCCCATACTCCAGACAAAATAATTAAAATACTCTTCTATAACGCCTGCTCCCTTTTTCGTATTTGTTTAGTGCCATCAATTTTATAGGATCTATTAGAGTTCTATCTTGTATTTGTGCTATACTGAAGGTAAACTTTAAGTCCTTCCCTGTTAATATTGAATTAACTTGTTTAACCCAAAAATACAATGAACATTTGACAATAAGATTTAAAATGTGGTCTTCAAAATCGCTATGGACTGGGCAGTTGAAACGTTTAAAATTTATGTGTTTTTTTAAGACATCTCTCAGAATAACAGATATGCTATTTTTATGACAAAATCTAGGTATTAAATAAAAGAGATAGCTTAAAGATCTACAAACAGTATAGTAAAACAGTCTTGATGGAGTTGTTAATTTGGGTCTACGCGGCTGCATCGCTTCTATAAAATCAGTATCGAGTTTTTGATCTGTGGAACTACTTAATGTAGAATGTAGACAGATATTGCACGTTGTCTTTTTTCTCAGAAGTTTTATCAAATAGCCTGAAATATAGACTAACGTGCAACGTTCCACTCTTGTTTTCATCAGAGCAAAGTTCTCTGGAACTGAAAATATAGACTCAACTGGTGATTCTACAACCTCTGGTGATGCTACATCTCCAGTTAAAAAATAATGTAAGTTATCTAAAGCGCCAACATGTTCATCTTCTTCACAATTTGCTCCGGGCGAATGATGTGAAAAAAATGAAGTGATGATAAGTGCTTTAAAAGATTTCTCAAACATACTAGGCGAAGGATGTATGTTTCTAACTCCATGACTTCTAATAGATCCAAAAAAATTTTCTAAGGAATCTTGGTTAAGATTCCTTAAACAAATGTGATTATTTTTAAATTTAGACAAAACTGATTTCTTTAAGGAAATAAATCCCCTTAAAGTAGCAATTAAGTTTTTGATTGATGGCACAGTAACAAATACTTTCTTAACAGGGCAATAAAATTTGGCACTGTTTAAACACATAATAGCTCTACTCCAAAATTCCTCATGTGGTGAGCTTAAGGATAAGGCTTCAAGGAGAGGCCTGAATTCTGGCGCTGTTTTGCTGCTGGAATTGCAACTATCGAATAAACTATCCAAAAAGGCTATAACAGCACCTGTTTGTTCAGCATCGTTCGGAAGATTATCTTCTGAAAACAAGACAAAATTATAATTATTATTAATACATGATATATTTCAGCATACTTACTCCACTTTGAGAAAGTCACCAAATGTGAGGCCACTGTATAGCTGAACACTTGTGTACAAATCTTGACTTTCATCTTGTTTATTTTGCCTGGAATTACATGTTGTTCTGTTAATCTTGGGCATATCCTCATAGGCGCATCTCTATCGATGTAGTACAGATCTATAATATGCTCCCATTTTGCAATGTTTAGTTTGTTATCAAGTTTAATGTATAATTTTTTTTTTAACAAATTGTTCCGAATTCCTTTAAATAAATGAGGGATATCGTAAAGTGGAATTATCTTTTCCCCATTTACTTGAAATTCAGAACAACTTCTTGACTGGGTCAGCAAACTATTAATGGCAGCCTGATTAGCAGACCCTTGGTCGCAAACTGTGCAAAGGACCTTTAAACCTATCTCCCGACATTTTCCAATAACTTTAACAATCAAATGTTTTAATAATGTCGATTTAATTGGTCCTTTTGAATATGTGAAGGAGATAGGTTGTTTCCATTTTCTAAATAATCCTTTCACCATAAACACATTTACATAGTCTGCTATGGCTGCCCTTTTATAGCTCCCTGTATTCTCCAAGCCATCGATACAGTCTTCTTTAATATTATATTGCAAATTGGGAGCCAGGCTCATCTCGTCAAACATCACAATACAGGATCTATTTGCTCATTTAGCCCTGCTCGCATTGGGATTTGCCTAAGCAATGCTAAACAAGTACTCTTTGAGGGAAAAGCAAATATTTTTGACAATAATTTATAGGTCTTGCCGCTTGATTTTAAAAGAGCAATAGCAAAAACTTTTTCCTGAATTGTGAAACGTGTAGATTTAGGTGTCTTCGGTTGATTTGCCAATTGAGAAAAAAAGAAATCTACTGTTGGCTTATTAACATGTTCAAATAAGTTTTTTAGTAATTCTGCACGCAAACTTGAACTAATATTTGCAAATCTGCTTTTGAATGAGGCAACTAATCTCTTATTTCTTGTGACATGTTTATAAGACGTTACTACTTTGTTATAAATATCTTTAACTTCATCTGACAAATATATTTGACGAGAGGAACCAAATTTCCTTATAATGCCACTGTAGCTTTTACGTGCTAAAAAAAAGCCCTAGTATTAACTATACAAATTATGTATCAAAAGTATTACCTTTTCGTGGAGTTTCTTTTATTGAACATTGCGATTGTTGTTCTAAAAAGTTAAAGATGTGTATAAGAACTACAAATATTTTAAAGATATTCTAAAATTAAATGGTTTTTATTGGTACCTTCTGGCAAGACTTCTTTATTTGGAGATATCACATTGACAGCACTCGAACAACTTGGAAGATTATTTAAATTAATGTTCTCATTGTTACCATTAACGTCTTTATAAATAAGTTGACTTTCTGTAAACAAACAATAAATAAACAAACATATAATAGATATATAGATAATTTTATATGTACCTGATAAAAACAATGTTGGATATGCATTTGCCCTAATACCTGTTCGTGAAGGAAGGGTTACCCTAAATTCTTCACTAAAATGTCTGTGACACACACGATGCCGGTGGTATATTTGCATTGTGGTTAATCCAGATAGTTTACTACTATTAACTTGATCGATCCATTTTTGGAAAAGAGCGGGATCATTCTTCGGGAACCGATGTCTGATTTCGGTAGTAGATTTACACCCAGGTACACTGCATCTTTTACTACACGGATGCATAGTAATAAATTTTTATATTACTCAATAACAATTAATGTAAAACAGAATATATAAACAACGTGAAACGAAGTTATCTTGACTTTAACAAACACCTAAACTTCAAACAACAATGGATGCCCGAAAATGATGGCCTCGCACAATTTGACCGAACCAATCACATTCCGTTTTAGTGGCGGTTCCAACAATTTAAAAACTAGCCAATCACAATTTGCGATCGCAGCGCTAAGGTTGATTGGACTAAACAAAACATTTCCCCAAGGTCGCCTATACCGTGAAATTTCTATTTTTTCTATGGTTGATAGTGCTGTATGGAGATAGCTGATACACGATTTTAAAGTTCTTCAAGTCGTAAAAATGTCGAAGAAGCGAAGATCAGTTAGCGGGTCTCAAAAAACCAAATCACAGACTGATCCAGACGTACCGGATCAAAATACAGAAAATATAATCAATGATGTAGTCAGGTACATTATTCTTAAAGCTGACGAAAATTCATTTTATACCAGATCCGAATTAAATCAAAATGTAATTCACAAAAAGGGCCAATGCGTGGATAGTGTTATACAACAAGCAATTAAGGTTCTGGAAAATGTTGGTATTATTATTGTTATATGGATGTTGTTGATATTGTTTTGCATACATTTTTAGGTATATGGTTACACACTTACTGAATATGATGATGTAAAAATGAAAAAAAAAATTTATTTTTTAATTAGTATGTTGCCTCCTGTAAATTATTCCGATGAAGAGGAAGAATGTGTTTCTAGTTATGAAACTGGTTCAAATGTACCAAATGCTGCTCACAAGATACTGACTCTATTAATTTTATCCCATATATTTATGACAAACGCGCCAGTATCAGACAGTGAGCTCTACGATACCATTCCTTTATTGTTTTTATATTGTTGATTTATTATTTCAGAATCCCTTTATAGTTTCCTGAAGTCCTTGGATATTGATGTAGAAGTTGAGCATCCATTTTTCGGTAAAGTCAAAGAATATATAAGAGAAACCTTGATAAAGAATTATTACCTTCACTGTGAGTTTGATGAGAAAACGAAAATACAAACTTTCCAATGGGGGATTCGAGCTGAAATTGAAATCTCAAAGATGAAGGTTTTACAGTTCGTGTGTGAGGTAACTATTTCAGTTGACTTATAAGCACATTGTCAGGTTATTATTGATTTACAGATGTATGGAAATAAGCAACCAAAAGACTGGCCAGAACATTACAGAGCGGCCGAGAATCAGTTCAAAGAAAGAGAAGAGCTAAAGGAAGAAACAAGGGATGAATCAAGCTAGTCACCGATACTGGTAGAACTACAATATAAAGTTTATTTGTATACAAAAATTGTATCTTCTTAACTAATACAATATAAATAAAAAGATATAGGAAAATGTTAAATCTCATTGGTCCTTACATTGCGTTGTAAGCTGGGCCGCGACCTCCTTCTGGGACCACCCAGTTATTCTGGCTGGGGTCCTTGATGTTGCACGTCTTACGGTGGATGGCCCTCTCCAGAATCGAGTGGCACAAACTCATACACACCAGCGGGACAATAACAATCTTCGAGTCCGTCGAAGATGCCTAAGTTTCGTTTGACAGGATTTTGCGAGTTTAAAGTGTTGCATAACATAATTTGTGTTATACACTATATGTACGCTTTTAGTTGACTTTAAAAGATTCCAGTTGTGTTTTGATGACATTTGGGTGATTATTTTATGAACTTTTAAACAATTCATTAATAAAAAAAACTTATTTTTGTGTAATGCTCTAATTTTTCATTAGGTACAATCCTTTTAACTAACTTTCGGCAAGGTAATAAAACCCGTGGCAAAGCTACTACTAAGCATCCTCCAGGAAAAGTGAGATTGGGGATACTGTGAAAACTGCCGGTGCCCTGGTGAGATCCTATTGCCGTCTTCGAAGTGATGCTTTATGAACGGATGGTGTTTGAACCTGCGAAGAAACGAACATTACCGCATTACCGATCTTTGGATATTCAGTACTTTTGGAATTCCTTGTACGGGCTCAGGTACAGATTGATGTAATCCAAACCCGACGGCGATCAGGGATACCTCGTCGTTAAATGATACAGAAAGGATCCTCCGTAGGTGTTCTTATCCAAGGGCCAGCCGATGGTGTGCTCCGCGCATCCGGTTTATGTTTGAATCATTCGTCGCGATATCTTTAACGCTCCCGTCATCGTTGTACAGGACTTCGGAAGGTGCATAACCCGGGCCCACTGCCTCAGCTTGCTCTCCCAACCACTGAATAACGTGTCCCAGCGGGACGATATAGTTCCCGTGATTAAACATCGGAGTTCCTGACGAAATATCATTTATTCAATATATAAATCGATTTAAGACAAAGAATCCAACCTGGCAGGGCTGGTACCGGAATCCTACCGGTGCTAGTTAATAGACCGAACTTATCCTCCGTTAGGGGAGTGTTCAGAGGCGCGCCCTTCTCTTTCCAGTCCCATTTATGGGGCCTTCTCGACGATGATTACCTAAAAATCTATGTTCCGTATAGACCACCGATCAAGTGTGCTATGACTTCGATTCCACCGACCCTGATTTTCTTCCCTTCCGCGTCCAACAGTTGTTTGGCTCGTATAGTCGCGCTTATTCCAGTTGCACCATCGCCGACTATCAGAATATCAGTTTACATCTAGAATGTGTAATTTAAGAAAAATTAATCCTTTCAAGGTAAGTAATAATTTTAGCATGACATGTCAGACAGAAATTGTGAAGAATATATATTATAAATTTAAATAGTGTAGATACTTAAAGTGGTAGAAAAAAATAGTGTTTTAAGCTGGGCATATATTTTTTCAGACTATTGAGGAAGAATTAACAGACTGTAACAGGAATAAAGCCAAAGCCAAGTCTCTTTGAAACAATTTTTTTGTTTTAATACGGACAAATTCTATGCATATTTATAATCAGACTTATAGACAGACAGGTAAAATAATAAAAATGATATCAATAAAATAATTGGTTATATAATGTTTAATTCATAATAATATATATTGTACAATTTTCTTAATATGTCACTCAAATTACCAATATTAATCTACGGGATAACGATGTCTTCTTTTCTTACTTAAATGGTAGTTGTTAAAAATAGAACCTTTTTTATTTATTATTATAGCAATAATATAGAATAAATTATGTTTTAATGAAAAAACAGCTGAATCATAGTGCATTTTATATTAAAATTACCTTTCCATCTTGGATCTTCTTCTCTTGGATGAATGAAATATAGTGTGTTATCTTAGAAAATTGATCCGAATATATTCCTATTTAACCCAACTGCTGGACTAGAAAATATGATTAGTTATATTTAAGAGTTCAAAGGTTACTTCACAATATACTATAAATAAAATAAAGCTCCAGACAATAATTGTATCATTACATATAATCATTTTAAGCTATAAAATTTAAAATATCTTATAAAATTTATTTTCGACAAATTAATTAAATATTCCGAATTAAAATGAAATTTTAGATATTTTCAACGAATTCCCTAAATGCAAACTCATTTTCTTTTATTTTAACAGGGAATTGTATAATTAAAGGTAACAGAAATACCTTACTCAAAAAATCAAAGTCCAACTCAGAGGTTCAAACAAAATATATCAAAATAAACTGAGCTCAGTGCAATTTTTATTTATTAACCTTTGCCAACAAAGTAACTTATATCTATAAATGTAATTTTATGAAAATCGGTCTTATAACATAAATATAATACTAAATAACACATAAAGTCACAGTTCAGAATCCTTTTTCTCATCTTCTATGTTGATTGTCTCCTATATATCAATCTTGGAATAATTCTATGTCCAAAATATTACTACAATATTAAATAAGTGTATTTTCATCTGTAATAAGATTGTGGGAAAATAAAAATGATACGGCAAGACCGATTGTTTAGAAACAGACATTTGACAAGATTGTAGAAATTTGTTTTTTGGGTTGCCGAGCGAATTTAAACCAAATAAAATTACCTGACATCTGTGGAATTTTCGAAAAATTTATCTAGTAATCCTAGTTAATAGAGCACATTCAATCCATATTTAGCTACTAGGTCACGAGAATTTTTGATATTTACGCCTTCACCCAAGCACATCTAAATAATAATGTAAGGAAAAAGGCTTTAAAAAACTCTGTATCAATAATTTCTTACAAAAGCTTATATTGTTCCCAATCATAAGACTGCGTAGTGTTGTTCATTCTCAAGGAACTCAGTATATTGTACTTCTAAGTTTAAAAGGTGACCTAATTTTAAGATTTGTTGGAATTGGCATCATCCTGAAAATAGACTATAAAAATACACTTGATATCATAAAAACTAATTTAAATTACCTCTGACATGCCTTGTACTTTACCAATAAGACCGTTGTCAAAATCTACCACATTGTCAAACATTCTATCAATCATATCGAAAATAGTCTACAATTTTGTTTTCCTATTTTTATTTTTGGACTTTGTTGGTTGCTGGAGAGGAGTTTTAGAGTTTTCTTGCTGTTTGTGTGTTTACCCTTCAATCTCAGGAATATTCACTAAACCAGGTAACATTTTCAGAAGCGATCCTTTTTCGATCTTCCTGATCCAGCGACTTCTAAATCATCAACCGTGCATTTTGTTGTAAATGATTTCTTATGGGCTGGCCCAGACTATCTCCAAGTTAACCTCCAAATTACGTTTTTGAGCAGCTTCATACACAATAAAAATGGGTAATTTTATCATTTGATTTTGTTCTTTGCAATTACCTGAAATAAAGGTAAGTTATCTAATCATCATTTTCTATAATAAATTGTCTACCCATTGCTTCAAATGAGAACTCCTCCTTGTTTTTGTTAATATAATTTAGAGCTTGCAATGCAGCTTCATTACGAGCATTTTTTATCGTTTGCGCCTCTCCATAAAATTTGACGTCGTTGACGTTAAAATGGACTTTGAAAGGTCCCTTCGTGTCAGAATCATTTCTTCTAACATGAAGAGTATCATTAAAATGAACCGTGTCATTCATTTTATGCAAATAAGATTTTTTCTCTGAAATGTCTGGTGATGCAGTCTTGCCTTCTATTTGTTCCTAAAAGGCACCTTATTTATATGTCTATATTTAACTAAACAATATTGAATACCAAAATATCATTAATTATAGAGTATTGTACAGACATCCCTACCTTTAATGCTAAATTGTTTAGTAAAGCTACAGGTGTTTCTTCAGGTTCTTTTCACTCTTTTTGATCTTCAAAGAATGATGTTGATATTCTGTATTTTTCAGAGCCCTCTGTGCAGCTTTCCTTTGAGCATTCTTCAAGCTTTTATCATCCACTGCTTAATTTTCATTTCCTAAATAGAAAGCGATGGTAAAAACTGTATTGTGCAGAGGTCAATGAAATTTTTGATATATAATTGCATCTAATAATTTCACATTAATATACCTCTTCGTTAATTAATTCATATGAAAATGTAATATCATTACATTCAGCAATTCGTGACTAGAACTTAATGCGGATTTGTCTTCTGCTGGTTCACTAGTCAAACCTAAAACTCGGTTTGTTTCTGGCACAGAGGGATTATTTTTCCACGTTTCCGAATAAAGATACCACGATGAGGTATCTATTATTCTTCAAAGTTAAAAGCGTCCCAGATATAGATCCTTTTATACCAGTGAATTAACTATAAACATTGCTATTTACCAACAATAGAGTCCCTGTCGCCAAAAATATTTTTATATCATTTAATAACAATCCATAACTTAAGCTTAACAAGGAAAATAATAGTAGTATACAATTAAAGCAAATCATACTCAAATAATATAAAGAGAAAACATATATAACCGGGGAAACACACTAGAACTAACCTTAACATAATAATATAGAGCTGTAGGGGGTAAAAAAAATTTCGACATTCTTGATAAAAACTATCGATATTATTAGTAAAAATATAGATAATTTTGGCTAATCTATTGATTTGGTTTATATTGGTTTATTTTTTTTAATACCGTAGTTATTGCACTAAAGATTTCGGTATTTTTTTTCCTCCCATATATTGATTTTTTTCAATTATTTTCTATCGATATGTTTTCTGGCCGCGGACATATTTAAAAATATCAATTAACATATTAAAATACAATAAAATATTTGTGGGGTATTATTCCATTTCATAGAAAAATTCCATTCGTTTTTACAGATCCACAGAACATTCAAATATAAAAGTAATACTACTTCGTTTAAAATTAAATTATAAATTGCATGTTATTGCATGTAATTATTATAATACTATACAGTAATTTTTTTTTCTTGTCTTTTTTAAAGTTAGTTTATTATTAAGCCTATTGACTGGCGAGTTATTATTAAGCCTATTGACTTAGAAATTATCCCAGAAGACATCCCGTCTTACCCAGCCTGGTTACTGGCGTGACTGGGATCATTTTCCTTGTCGGATTTTGTACTCTTATCTAAGGGCATTCACAAACATCACAAATTTACTTACATGCCCCAGCAGAATTCGAACTCGCGACTATCGCAACAGGGGGACCATCCTGTCGCCTTTACTACTGCGGCAACTAAGCCAGCTATTAAATCGTTTATCATGAAAAAATATTTTATAAAATAAATAAACTTTTTTATAACTATTAATTTGTGATATGTATGGTTGCAGAATGTATGAGCAAATTTAAAAAATTCCCTTATTTCTCATATGATTTATCTACCAAATACTTCATTATAATGAATCAAAAATTATGGATAAATGATACAGGGTTTTGTAGAAGGGTCGGGGTCAGGATATAATGAGTCAAGTAATAAGGGGTCAAGTTAATGGTAGGTTTTATCAGGATAAACGATATAAATGTGCATGTATTTTGATTTTGTTGATTTGACATTTAGCATGATTTTTTTATTATTGAAATTCACGCCATTTCCTTTAGCTTGTAGGATTGGTTGCATATATCACTTTAATTCTCAACTCCCCACTCTAAACGTTTTTTCCGCTCTATTCTAGGTTTTATTTGAATTAAATATTGGGTTTATTTTGTGTTATGTCAGTTCTATTGCTGCTTTTTAACGTTATTATTCAGTTTCTTTAATAATAACAGGATAACAGTGCATTTAATTTGATTTGTGCTTTTAATGTGAAGATTTATGGTTTTTATATGAAAAAAATCAAAATACCGTGGGGTAAGGTAATGCTCTAAAACTGATTTTGTTTATAATGTATTTTTAATATGCAGGAATGGTTGATGGTGAACTGAAATCTTGATTCTTGATGTATTGAAACATTTTCGTACCACCGATCAAATCACCTTCAGAGACAGTAGTGTTGTATATTTTAATTGTTATGATAATATTTTACGTATATCAAATTACTAGAAGAAATTAAACTAAAAGTTTTTAATATACGAACAGTTTTTACTTCATTGAATATTCCATATTTATGTTTATTATATAAAAGGGAAGAATAAGAATATATATGTATATTTGCTTTTAGGTGCGCTGATTGTTATTCTACAATTTTAAAAATAATCTCACTTATGACGCCTTTGTTATAATGTATAAATTTTAAATTTTTCAATACTTAGGTTTTATTAAATGGAATTTGAAAATGGTTAGTAAGTGTTAGCTCATGATATATTTTGCGTATACTTTAATATGCAGACGTAAATTACTTCAATGATTATTATAAATCAAATATATTTTCGGGCATATATTGAACATATTTTTAAGACAAATGTTAGTAACATCATTTTTAAATTACTCACTTAACTTTATTATGGGAGAAACATGATTAACTTAAAAAATAGTGGTCGAATCGACTGTTTTTATTCGATAGTTACCAACACTAATTCAATTTTAGTTGGGGCAGTAAGGAAATGCACTTTTTTATTAGAACATAATTAGCGTTGGGAACTATGGCTAATCAGTCGCTAGTTTCGGTTCGACTGATTGTATTACTTTTTACTATCGATTGTTTTTGAGTCGTGTACTTTTAGTTACTATTTTCGGTTCTACTAGTTTCATTCGACTGCTTTTTAACGTTCTGACTCTGTCGTCCTAGGCGCGACCTTGACAAAAATGTATACCGAATATATGCTTTCCTAGATTTATATATAATATATTTAGTTTTATGATTTTTTTGGTAGTTTGCTTCTAAATAAAAATATATTGTATATTAATATAGCAACACTTTGGAACGATATTTTTCAAGATTGTTAATGTAATAGGGTAAAAAATTAAAATTGTGAATGACAAATAAGTAATAGGTAATATTTCTTTTGATTGACTTTTTGGTGTGTATCTAACACCCTCGGTTTTTGTTAGAAAATATTTCTGTCCGATAATAAATAAAGCATTAATTTTATTTTAAAAAGCTCTAGTAGTTATTGTGCGATCATTTTTAATTCATGGTTATTGTAATACATGTTATATATCACATAGTAATACATGTTTAGTTTAAGTTGTATTGTATTGTTTATATTTATTTAGTATATTGTTTAAAAATAGCAATTCATCTCAGAACATTCAAATATAAAAGTAACTCCACTTCCTTTAAAATGTAAGTATTATAGATATATTAATAGTATTCAGTAATGTTTTTCTTTTTCTTTTTTAAAGTTAGTACGTGAAGGAATACGTCTCGCGTATACTAAGGTTGTAAAATATAAGCAAATATTAAATTAATTGCTCCAAGCAATTATATCCGTCCTTTCCTCTCTTACAATTTATATAGGAAAGGGATCGAACATACTCGTCTGACATTAAGAATTAAAATAAAAAGCCAAGCCGTGCATTAGATTTTGCATATTTTGTAGTGGTTAGTAGGCATGTTGGCCACAAAAAATATCGATATGTCGAAGGAAAAAATATATATATTTTTTGAAATAAGTATAAGATATATCGATATTTTACAAAAAAATGTATGTATATTTTTAATTGAAAATAAACGTAGTCAAATATTAGCCTAAAAAATATTTTTTTCTAAAACTCTTAAGGAATAACGGTATTTTTGATAAACCATTAAAATTAAGTACCAGAATTCACTAAACGTTTAAAAGTAAGTTCCGATTTGAAAGTTTTTTTTAATTGTACTTAATCTTCTGAAATTATATCATCTAAAAAATATCGATATATCGACAAAAAAATATCGATATTTTTTCTGCATCCCTAGCGGCTAGTTATTTAAATTTTTGTGTTGATAGTGCTGTATGGAGATAGCGGATACACGATTTTAAAGTTCTTCAAGTCGTAAAAATGTCGAAGAAGCGAAGATCAGTTAGCGGGTCTCAAAAAACCAAATCACAGACTGATCCAGACGTACCGGATCAAAATACAGAAAATATAATCAATGATGTAGTCAGGTACATTATTCTTAAAGCTGACGAAAATTCATTTTATACCAGATCCGAATTAAATCAAAATGTAATTCACAAAAAGGGCCAATGCGTGGATAGTGTTATACAACAAGCAATTAAGGTTCTGGAAAATGTTGGTATTATTATTGTTATATGGATGTTGTTGATATTGTTTTGCATACATTTTTAGGTATATGGTTACACACTTACTGAATATGATGATGTAAAAATGAAAAAAAAAATTTATTTTTTAATTAGTATGTTGCCTCCTGTAAATTATTCCGATGAAGAGGAAGAATGTGTTTCTAGTTATGAAACTGGTTCAAATGTACCAAATGCTGCTCACAAGATACTGACTCTATTAATTTTATCCCATATATTTATGACAAACGCGCCAGTATCAGACAGTGAGCTCTACGATACCATTCCTTTATTGTTTTTATATTGTTGATTTATTATTTCAGAATCCCTTTATAGTTTCCTGAAGTCCTTGGATATTGATGTAGAAGTTGAGCATCCATTTTTCGGTAAAGTCAAAGAATATATAAGAGAAACCTTGATAAAGAATTATTACCTTCACTGTGAGTTTGATGAGAAAACGAAAATACAAACTTTCCAATGGGGGATTCGAGCTGAAATTGAAATCTCAAAGATGAAGGTTTTACAGTTCGTGTGTGAGGTAACTATTTCAGTTGACTTATAAGCACATTGTCAGGTTATTATTGATTTACAGATGTATGGAAATAAGCAACCAAAAGACTGGCCAGAACATTACAGAGCGGCCGAGAATCAGTTCAAAGAAAGAGAAGAGCTAAAGGAAGAAACAAGGCATGAATCAAGCTAGTCACCGATACTGGTAGAACTACAATATAAAGTTTATTTGTATACAAAAATTGTATCTTCTTAACTAATACAATATAAATAAAAAGATATAGGAAAATGTTAAATCTCATTGGTCCTTACATTGCGTTGTAAGCTGGGCCGCGACCTCCTTCTGGGACCACCCAGTTATTCTGGCTGGGGTCCTTGATGTTGCACGTCTTACGGTGGATGGCCCTCTCCAGAATCGAGTGGCACAAACTCATACACACCAGCGGGACAATAACAATCTTCGAGTCCGTCGAAGATGCCTAAGTTTCGTTTGACAGGATTTTGCGAGTTTAAAGTGTTGCATAACATAATTTGTGTTATACACTATATGTACGCTTTTAGTTGACTTTAAAAGATTCCAGTTGTGTTTTGATGACATTTGGGTGATTATTTTATGAACTTTTAAACAATTCATTAATAAAAAAAACTTATTTTTGTGTAATGCTCTAATTTTTCATTAGGTACAATCCTTTTAACTAACTTTCGGCAAGGTAATAAAACCCGTGGCAAAGCTACTACTAAGCATCCTCCAGGAAAAGTGAGATTGGGGATACTGTGAAAACTGCCGGTGCCCTGGTGAGATCCTATTGCCGTCTTCGAAGTGATGCTTTATGAACGGATGGTGTTTGAACCTGCGAAGAAACGAACATTACCGCATTACCGATCTTTGGATATTCAGTTCTTTTGGAATTCCTTGTACGGGCTCAGGTACAGATTGATGTAATCCAAACCCGACGGCGATCAGGGATACCTCGTCGTTAAATGATACAGAAAGGATCCTCCGTAGGTGTTCTTATCCAAGGGCCAGCCGATGGTGTGCTCCGCGCATCCGGTTTATGTTTGAATCATTCGTCGCGATATCTTTAACGCTCCCGTCATCGTTGTACAGGACTTCGGAAGGTGCATAACCCGGGCCCACTGCCTCAGCTTGCTCTCCCAACCACTGAATAACGTGTCCCAGCGGGACGATATAGTTCCCGTGATTAAACATCGGAGTTCCTGACGAAATATCATTTATTCAATATATAAATCGATTTAAGACAAAGAATCCAACCTGGCAGGGCTGGTACCGGAATCCTACCGGTGCTAGTTAATAGACCGAACTTATCCTCCGTTAGGGGAGTGTTCAGAGGCGCGCCCTTCTCTTTCCAGTCCCATTTATGGGGCCTTCTCGACGATGATTACCTAAAAATCTATGTTCCGTATAGACCACCGATCAAGTGTGCTATGACTTCGATTCCACCGACCCTGATTTTCTTCCCTTCCGCGTCCAACAGTTGTTTGGCTCGTATAGTCGCGCTTATTCCAGTTGCACCATCGCCGACTATCAGAATATCAGTTTACATCTAGAATGTGTAATTTAAGAAAAATTAATCCTTTCAAGGTAAGTAATAATTTTAGCATGACATGTCAGACAGAAATTGTGAAGAATATATATTATAAATTTAAATAGTGTAGATACTTAAAGTGGTAGAAAAAAATAGTGTTTTAAGCTGGGCATATATTTTTTCAGACTATTGAAGAAGAATTAACAGACTGTAACAGGAATAAAGCCAAAGCCAAGTCTCTTTGAAACAATTTTTTTGTTTTAATACGGACAAATTCTATGCATATTTATAATCAGACTTATAGACAGACAGGTAAAATAATAAAAATGATATCAATAAAATAATTGGTTATATAATGTTTAATTCATAATAATATATATTGTACAATTTTCTTAATATGTCACTCAAATTACCAATATTAATCTACGGGATAACGATGTCTTCTTTTCTTACTTAAATGGTAGTTGTTAAAAATAGAACCTTTTTTATTTATTATTATAGCAATAATATAGAATAAATTATGCTTTAATGAAAAAACAGCTGAATCATAGTCCATTTTATATTAAAATTACCTTTCCATCTTGGATCTTCTTCTCTTGGATGAATGAAATATAGTGTGTTATCTTAGAAAATTGATCCGAATATATTCCTATTTAACCCAACTGCTGGACTAGAAAATATGATTAGTTATATTTAAGAGTTCAAAGGTTACTTCACAATATACTATAAATAAAATAAAGCTCCAGACAATAATTGTATCATTACATATAATCATTTTAAGCTATAAAATTTAAAATATCTTATAAAATTTATTTTCGACAAATTAATTAAATATTCCGAATTAAAATGAAATTTTAGATATTTTCAACGAATTCCCTAAATGCAAACTCATTTTCTTTTATTTTAACAGGGAATTGTATAATTAAAGGTAACAGAAATACCTTACTCAAAAAATCAAAGTCCAACTCAGAGGTTCAAACAAAATATATCAAAATAAACTGAGCTCAGTGCAATTTTTATTTATTAACCTTTGCCAACAAAGTAACTTATATCTATAAATGTAATTTTATGAAAATCGGTCTTATAACATAAATATAATACTAAATAACACATAAAGTCACAGTTCAGAATCCTTTTTCTCATCTTCTATGTTGATTGTCTCCTATATATCAATCTTGGAATAATTCTATGTCCAAAATATTACTACAATATTAAATAAGTGTATTTTCATCTGTAATAAGATTGTGGGAAAATAAAAATGATACGGCAAGACCGATTGTTTAGAAACAGACATTTGACAAGATTGTAGAAATTTGTTTTTTGGGTTGCCGAGCGAATTTAAACCAAATAAAATTACCTGACATCTGTGGAATTTTCGAAAAATTTATCTAGTAATCCTAGTTAATAGAGCACATTCAATCCATATTTAGCTACTAGGTCACGAGAATTTTTGATATTTACGCCTTCACCCAAGCACATCTAAATAATAATGTAAGGAAAAAGGCTTTAAAAAACTCTGTATCAATAATTTCTTACAAAAGCTTATATTGTTCCCAATCATAAGACTGCGTAGTGTTGTTCATTCTCAAGGAACTCAGTATATTGTACTTCTAAGTTTAAAAGGTGACCTAATTTTAAGATTTGTTGGAATTGGCATCATCCTGAAAATAGACTATAAAAATACACTTGATATCATAAAAACTAATTTAAATTACCTCTGACATGCCTTGTACTTTACCAATAAGACCGTTGTCAAAATCTACCACATTGTCAAACATTCTATCAATCATATCGAAAATAGTCTACAATTTTGTTTTCCTATTTTTATTTTTGGACTTTGTTGGTTGCTGGAGAGGAGTTTTAGAGTTTTCTTGCTGTTTGTGTGTTTACCCTTCAATCTCAGGAATATTCACTAAACCAGGTAACATTTTCAGAAGCGATCCTTTTTCGATCTTCCTGATCCAGCGACTTCTAAATCATCAACCGTGCATTTTGTTGTAAATGATTTCTTATGGGCTGGCCCAGACTATCTCCAAGTTAACCTCCAAATTACGTTTTTGAGCAGCTTCATACACAATAAAAATGGGTAATTTTATCATTTGATTTTGTTCTTTGCAATTACCTGAAATAAAGGTAAGTTATCTAATCATCATTTTCTATAATAAATTGTCTACCCATTGCTTCAAATGAGAACTCCTCCTTGTTTTGTTAATATAATTTAGAGCTTGCAATGCAGCTTCATTACGAGCATTTTTTATCGTTTGCGCCTCTCCATAAAATTTGACGTCGTTGACGTTAAAATGGACTTTGAAAGGTCCCTTCGTGTCAGAATCATTTCTTCTAACATGAAGAGTATCATTAAAATGAACCGTGTCATTCATTTTATGCAAATAAGATTTTTTCTCTGAAATGTCTGGTGATGCAGTCTTGCCTTCTATTTGTTCCTAAAAGGCACCTTATTTATATGTCTATATTTAACTAAACAATATTGAATACCAAAATATCATTAATTATAGAGTATTGTACAGACATCCTTACCTTTAATGCTAAATTGTTTAGTAAAGCTACAGGTGTTTCTTCAGGTTCCTTTCACTCTTTTTGATCTTCAAAGAATGATGTTGATATTCTGTATTTTTCAGAGCCCTCTGTGCAGCTTTCCTTTGAGCATTCTTCAAGCTTTTACCATCCACTGCTTAATTTTCATTTCCTAAATAGAAAGCGATGGTAAAAACTGTATTGTGCAGAGGTCAATGAAATTTTTGATATATAATTGCATCTAATAATTTCACATTAATATACCTCTTCGTTAATTAATTCATATGAAAATGTAATATCATTACATTCAGCAATTCGTGACTAGAACTTAATGCGGATTTGTCTTCTGCTGGTTCACTAGTCAAACCTAAAACTCGGTTTGTTTCTGGCACAGAGGGATTATTTTTCCACGTTTCCGAATAAAGATACCACGATGAGGTATCTATTATTCTTCAAAGTTAAAAGCGTCCCAGATATAGATCCTTTTATACCAGTGAATTAACTATAAACATTGCTATTTACCAACAATAGAGTCCCTGTCGCCAAAAATATTTTTATATCATTTAATAACAATCCATAACTTAAGCTTAACAAGGAAAATAATAGTAGTATACAATTAAAGCAAATCATACTCAAATAATATAAAGAGAAAACATATATAACCGGGGAAACACACTAGAACTAACCTTAACATAATAATATAGAGCTGTAGGGGGTAAAAAAAATTTCGATATTCTTGATAAAAACTATCGATATTATTAGTAAAAATATAGATAATTTTGGCTAATCTATTGATTTGGTTTATATTGGTTTATTTTTTTTAATACCGTAGTTATTGCACTAAAGATTTCGGTATTTTTTTTCCTCCCATATATTGATTTTTTAAAATTATTTTCTATCGATATGTTTTCTGGCCGCGGACATATTTAAAAATATCAATTAACATATTAAAATACAATAAAATATTTGTGGGGTATTATTCCATTTCATAGAAAAATTCCATTCTTTTTTACAGATCCACAGAACATTCAAATATAAAAGTAATACTACTTCGTTTAAAATTAAATTATAAATTGCATGTTATTGCATGTAATTATTATAATACTATACAGTAATTTTTTTTTCTTGTCTTTTTTAAAGTTAGTTTATTATTAAGCCTATTGACTGGCGAGTTATTATTAAGCCTATTGACTTAGAAATTATCCCAGAAGACATCCCGTCTTACCCAGCCTGGTTACTGGCGTGACTGGGATCATTTTCCTTGTCGGATTTTGTACTCTTATCTAAGGGCATTCACAAACATCACAAATTTACTTACATGCCCCAGCAGAATTCGAACTCGCGACTATCGCAACAGGGGGACCATCCTGTCGCCTTTACTACTGCGGCAACTAAGCCAGCTATTAAATCGTTTATCATGAAAAAATATTTTATAAAATAAATAAACTTTTTTATAACTATTAATTTGTGATATGTATGGTTGCAGAATGTATGAGCAAATTTAAAAAATTCCCTTATTTCTCATATGATTTATCTACCAAATACTTCATTATAATGAATCAAAAATTATGGATAAATGATACAGGGTTTTGTAGAAGGGTCGGGGTCAGGATATAATGAGTCAAGTAATAAGGGGTCAAGTTAATGGTAGGTTTTATCAGGATAAACGATATAAATGTGCATGTATTTTGATTTTGTTGATTTGACATTTAGCATGATTTTTTTATTATTGAAATTCACGCCATTTCCTTTAGCTTGTAGGATTGGTTGCATATATCACTTTAATTCTCAACTCCCCACTCTAAACGTTTTTTCCGCTCTATTCTAGGTTTTATTTGAATTAAATATTGGGTTTATTTTGTGTTATGTCAGTTCTATTGCTGCTTTTTAACGTTATTATTCAGTTTCTTTAATAATAACAGGATAACAGTGCATTTAATTTGATTTGTGCTTTTAATGTGAAGATTTATGGTTTTTATATGAAAAAAATCAAAATACCGTGGGGTAAGGTAATGCTCTAAAACTGATTTTGTTTATAATGTATTTTTAATATGCAGGAATGGTTGATGGTGAACTGAAATCTTGATTCTTGATGTATTGAAACATTTTCGTACCACCGATCAAATCACCTTCAGAGACAGTAGTGTTGTATATTTTAATTGTTATGATAATATTTTACGTATATCAAATTACTAGAAGAAATTAAACTAAAAGTTTTTAATATACGAACAGTTTTTACTTCATTGAATATTCCATATTTATGTTTATTATATAAAAGGGAAGAATAAGAATATATATGTATATTTGCTTTTAGGTGCGCTGATTGTTATTCTACAATTTTAAAAATAATCTCACTTATGACGCCTTTGTTATAATGTATAAATTTTAAATTTTTCAATACTTAGGTTTTATTAAATGGAATCTGAAAATGGTTAGTAAGTGTTAGCTCATGATATATTTTGCGTATACTTTAATATGCAGACGTAAATTACTTCAATGATTATTATAAATCAAATATATTTTCGGGCATATATTGAAGATATTTTTAAGACAAATGTTAGTAACATCATTTTTAAATTACTCACTTAACTTTATTATGGGAGAAACATGATTAACTTAAAAAATAGTGGTCGAATCGACTGTTTTTATTCGATAGTTACCAACACTAATTCAATTTTAGTTGGGGCAGTAAGGAAATGCACTTTTTTATTAGAACATAATTAGCGTTGGGAACTATGGCTAATCAGTCGCTAGTTTCGGTTCGACTGATTGTATTACTTTTTACTATCGATTGTTTTTGAGTCGTGTACTTTTAGTTACTATTTTCGGTTCTACTAGTTTCATTCGACTGCTTTTTAACGTTCTGACTCTGTCGTCCTAGGCGCGACCTTGACAAAAATGTATACCGAATATATGCTTTCCTAGATTTATATATAATATATTTAGTTTTATGATTTTTTTGGTAGTTTGCTTCTAAATAAAAATATATTGTATATTAATATAGCAACACTTTGGAACGATATTTTTCAAGATTGTTAATGTAATAGGGTAAAAAATTAAAATTGTGAATGACAAATAAGTAATAGGTAATATTTCTTTTGATTGACTTTTTGGTGTGTATCTAACACCCTCGGTTTTTGTTAGAAAATATTTCTGTCCGATAATAAATAAAGCATTAATTTTATTTTAAAAAGCTCTAGTAGTTATTGTGCGATCATTTTTAATTCATGGTTATTGTAATACATGTTATATATCACATAGTAATACATGTTTAGTTTAAGTTGTATTGTATTGTTTATATTTATTTAGTATATTGTTTAAAAATAGCAATTCATCTCAGAACATTCAAATATAAAAGTAACTCCACTTCCTTTAAAATGTAAGTATTATAGATATATTAATAGTATTCAGTAATGTTTTTCTTTTTCTTTTTTAAAGTTAGTACGTGAAGGAATACGTCTCGCGTATACTAAGGTTGTAAAATATAAGCAAATATTAAATTAATTGCTCCAAGCAATTATATCCGTCCTTTCCTCTCTTACAATTTATATAGGAAAGGGATCGAACATACTCGTCTGACATTAAGAATTAAAATAAAAAGCCAAGCCGTGCATTAGATTTTGCATATTTTGTAGTGGTTAGTAGGCATGTTGGCCACAAAAAATATCGATATGTCGAAGGAAAAAATATCCATATTTTTTGCAATAAGTATAAGATATATCGATATATTACAAAAAAATGTATGTATATTTTTAATTGAAAATAAACATAGTCAAATATTAGCCTAAAAAATATTTTTTTCTAAAACTCTTAAGGAATAACGGTATTTTTGATAAACCATTAAAATTAAGTACCAGAATTCACTAAACGTTTAAAAGTAAGTTCCGATTTGAAAGTTTTTTTTAATTGTACTTAATCTTCTGAAATTATATCATCTAAAAAATATCGATATATCGACAAAAAAATATCGATATTTTTTCTGCATCCCTAGCGGCTAGTTATTTAAATTTTTGTGTTGATAGTGCTGTATGGAGATAGCTGATACACGATTTTAAAGTTCTTCAAGTCGTAAAAATGTCGAAGAAGCGAAGATCAGTTAGCGGGTCTCATAAAACCAAATCACAGACTGATCCAGACGTACCGGATCAAAATACAGAAAATATAATCAATGATGTAGTCAGGTACATTATTCTTAAAGCTGACGAAAATTCATTTTATACCAGATCCGAATTAAATCAAAATGTAATTCACAAAAAGGGCCAATGCGTGGATAGTGTTATACAACAAGCAATTAAGGTTCTGGAAAATGTTGGTATTATTATTGTTATATGGATGTTGTTGATATTGTTTTGCATACATTTTTAGATATATGGTTACACACTTACTGAATATGATGATGTAAAAATGAAAAAAAAAATTTTTTTTTAATTAGTATGTTGCCTTCTGTAAATTATTCCGATGAAGAGGAAGAATGTGTTTCTAGTTATGAAACTGGTTCAAATGTACCAAATGCTGCTCACAAGATACTGACTCTATTAATTTTATCCCATATATTTATGACAAACGCGCCAGTATCAGACAGTGAGCTCTACGATACCATTCCTTTATTGTTTTTATATTGTTGATTTATTATTTCAGAATCCCTTTATAGTTTCCTGAAGTCCTTGGATATTGATGTAGAAGTTGAGCATCCATTTTTCGGTAAAGTCAAAGAATATATAAGAGAAACCTTGATAAAGAATTATTACCCTCACTGTGAGTTTGATGAGAAAACGAAAATACAAACTTTCCAATGGGGGATTCGAGCTGAAATTGAAATCTCAAAGATGAAGGTTTTACAGTTCGTGTGTGAGGTAACTATTTCAGTTGACTTATAAGCACATTGTCAGGTTATTATTGATTTACAGATGTATGGAAATAAGCAACCAAAAGACTGGCCAGAACATTACAGAGCGGCCGAGAATCAGTTCAAAGAAAGAGAAGAGCTAAAGGAAGAAACAAGGGATGAATCAAGCTAGTCACCGATACTGGTAGAACTACAATATAAAGTTTATTTGTATACAAAAATTGTATCTTCTTAACTAATACAATATAAATAAAAAGATATAGGAAAATGTTAAATCTCATTGGTCCTTACATTGCGTTGTAAGCTGGGCCGCGACCTCCTTCTGGGACCACCCAGTTATTCTGGCTGGGGTCCTTGATGTTGCACGTCTTACGGTGGATGGCCCTCTCCAGAATCGAGTGACACAAACTCATACACACCAGCGGGACAATAACAATCTTCGAGTCCGTCGAAGATGCCTAAGTTTCGTTTGACAGGATTTTGCGAGTTTAAAGTGTTGCATAACATAATTTGTGTTATACACTATATGTACGCTTTTAGTTGACTTTAAAAGATTCCAGTTGTGTTTTGATGACATTTGGGTGATTATTTTATGAACTTTTAAACAATTCATTAATAAAAAAAACTTATTTTTGTGTAATGCTCTAATTTTTCATTAGGTACAATCCTTTTAACTAACTTTCGGCAAGGTAATAAAACCCGTGGCAAAGACTACTAAGCATCCTCCAGGAAAAGTGAGATTGGGGATACTGTGAAAACTGCCGGTGCCCTGGTGAGATCCTATTGCCGTCTTCGAAGTGATGCTTTATGAACGGATGGTGTTTGAACCTGCGAAGAAACGAACATTACCGCATTACCGATCTTTGGATATTCAGTACTTTTGGAATTCCTTGTACGGGCTCAGGTACAGATTGATGTAATCCAAACCCGACGGCGATCAGGGATACCTCGTCGTTAAATGATACAGAAAGGATCCTCCGTAGGTGTTCTTATCCAAGGGCCAGCCGATGGTGTGCTCCGCGCACCCGGTTTATGTTTGAATCATTCGTCGCGATATCTTTAACGCTCCCGTCATCGTTGTACAGGACTTCGGAAGGTGCATAACCCGGGCCCACGGCCTCAGCTTGCTCTCCCAACCACTGAATAACGTGTCCCAGCGGGACGATATAGTTCCCGTGATTAAACATCGGAGTTCCTGACGAAATATCATTTATTCAATATATAAATCGATTTAAGATAAAGAATCCAACCTGGCAGGGCTGGTACCGGAATCCTACCGGTGCTAGGTAATAGACCGAACTTATCCTCCGTTAGGGGAGTGTTCAGAGGCGCGCCCTTCTCTTTCCAGTCCCATTTATAGGGCCTTCTCGACGATGATTACCTAAAAATCTATGTTCCGTATAGACCACCGATCAAGTGTGCTATGACTTCGATTCCACCGACCCTGATTTTCTTCCCTTCCGCGTCCAACAGTTGTTTGGCTCGTATGGTCGCGCTTATTCCAGTTGGACCATCGCCGACTATCAGAATATCAGTTTACATCTAGAATGTGTAATTTAAGAAAAATTAATCCTTTCAAGGTAAGTAATAATTTTAGCATGACATGTCAGACAGAAATTGTGAAGAATATATATTATAAATTTAAATAGTGTAGATACTTAAAGTGGTAGAAAAAATAGTGTTTTAAGCTGGGCATATATTTTTTCAGACTATTGAAGAAGAATTAACAGACTGTAACAGGAATAAAGCCAAAGCCAAGTCTCTTTGAAACAATTTTTTTGTTTTAATACGGACAAATTCTATGCATATTTATAATCAGACTTATAGACAGACAGGTAAAATAATAAAAATGATATCAATAAAATAATTGGATATATAATGTTTAATTCATAATAATATATATTGTACAATTTTCTTAATATGTCACTCAAATTACCAATATTAACCTACGGGATAACGATGTCTTCTTTTCTTACTTAAATGGTAGTTGTTAAAAATAGAACCTTTTTTATTTATTATTATAGCAATAATATAGAATAAATTATGTTTTAATGAAAAAACAGCTGAATCATAGTGCATTTTATATTAAAATTACCTTTCCATCTTGGATCTTCTTCTCTTGGATGAATGAAATATAGTGTGTTATCTTAGAAAATTGATCCGAATATATTCCTATTTAATCCAACTGCTGGACTAGAAAATATGATTAGTTATATTTAAGAGTTCAAAGGTTACTTCACAATATACTATAAATAAAATAAAGCTCCAGACAATAATTGTATCATTACATATAATCATTTTAAGCTATAAAATTTAAAATATCTTATAAAATTTATTTTCGACAAATTAATTAAATATTCCGAATTAAAATGAAATTTTAGATATTTTCAACGAATTCCCTAAATGCAAACTCATTTTCTTTTATTTTAACAGGGAATTGTATAATTAAAGGTAACAGAAATACCTTACTCAAAAAATCAAAGTCCAACTCAGAGGTTCAAACAAAATATATCAAAATAAACTGAGCTCAGTGCAATTTTTATTTATTAACCTTTGCCAACAAAGTAACTTATATCTATAAATGTAATTTTATGAAAATCGGTCTTATAACATAAATATAATACTAAATAACACATAAAGTCACAGTTCAGAATCCTTTTTCTCATCTTCTATGTTGATTGTCTCCTATATATCAATCTTGGAATAATTCTATGTCCAAAATATTACTACAATATTAAATAAGTGTATTTTCATCTGTAATAAGATTGTGGGAAAATAAAAATGATACGGCAAGACCGATTGTTTAGAAACAGACATTTGACAAGATTGTAGAAATTTGTTTTTTGGGTTGCCGAGCGAATTTAAACCAAATAAAATTACCTGACATCTGTGGAATTTTCGAAAAATTTATCTAGTAATCCTAGTTAAAAGAGCACATTCAATCCATATTTAGCTACTAGGTCACGAGAATTTTTGATATTTACGCCTTCACTCAAGCACATCTAAATAATAATGTAAGGAAAAAGGCTTTAAAAAACTCTGTATCAATAATTTCTTACAAAAACTTATATTGTTCCCAATCATAAGACTGCGTAGTGTTGTTCATTCTCAAGGAACTCAGTATATTGTACTTCTAAGTTTAAAAGGTGACCTAATTTTAAGATTTGTTGGAATTGGCATCATCCTGAAAATAGACTATAAAAATACACTTGATATCATAAAAACTAATTTAAATTACCTCTGACATGCCTTGTACTTTACCAATAAGACCGTTGTCAAAATCTACCACATTGTCAAACATTCTATCAATCATATCGAAAATAGTCTACAATTTTGTTTTCCTATTTTTATTTTTGGACTTTGTTGGTTGCTGGAGAGGAGTTTTAGAGTTTTCTTGCTGTTTGTGTGTTTACCCTTCAATCTCAGGAATATTCACTAAACCAGGTAACATTTTCAGAAGCGATCCTTTTTCGATCTTCCTGATCCAGCGACTTCTAAATCATCAACCGTGCATTTTGTTGTAAATGATTTCTTATGGGCTGGCCCAGACTATCTCCAAGTTAACCTCCAAATTACGTTTTTGAGCAGCTTCATACACAATAAAAATGGGTAATTTTATCATTTGATTTTGTTCTTTGCAATTACCTGAAATAAAGGTAAGTTATTTAATCATCATTTTCTATAATAAATTGTCTACTCATTGCTTCAAATGAGAACTCCTCCTTGTTTTGTTAATATAATTTAGAGCTTGCAATGCAGCTTCATTACGAGCATTTTTTATCGTTTGCGCCTCTCCATAAAATTTGACGTCGTTGACGTTAAAATGGACTTTGAAAGGTCCCTTCGTGTCAGAATCATTTCTTCTAACATGAAGAGTATCATTAAAATGAACCGTGTCATTCAGTTTATGCAAATAAGATTTTTTCTCTGAAATGTCTGGTGATGCAGTCTTGCCTTCTATTTGTTCCTAAAAGGCACCTTATGAATATGAATATGAATATGAATTGAATAAATATTGAATACCAAAATATCATTAATTATAGAGTATTGTACAGACATCCCTACCTTTAATGCTAAATTGTTTAGTAAAGCTACAGGTGTTTCTTCAGGTTCTTTTCACTCTTTTTGATCTTCAAAGAATGATGTTAATATTCTGTATTTTTCAGAGCCCTCTGTGCAGCTTTCCTTTGAGCATTCTTCAAGCTTTTACCATCCACTGCTTAATTTTCATTTCCTAAATAGAAAGCAATGGTAAAAACTGTATTGTGAGGTCAATGAAATTTTTGATATATAATTGCATCTAATAATTTCACATTAATATACCTCTTCGTTAATTAATTCATATGAAAATGTAATATCATTACATTCAGCAATTCGTGAATAGAACTTAATGCGGATTTGTCTTCTGCTGGTTCACTAGTCAAACCTAAAACTCGGTTTGTTTCTGGCACAGAGGGATTATTTTTCCACGTTTCCGAATAAAGATACCACGATGAGGTATCTATTATTCTTCAAAGTTAAAAGCGTCCCAGATATAGATCCTTTTATACCAGTGAATTAACTATAAACAATGCTATTTACCAACAATAGAGTCCCTGTCGCCAAAAATATTTTTATATCATTTAATAACAATCCATAACTTAAGCTTAACAAGGAAAATAATAGTAGTATACAATTAAAGCAAATCATACTCAAATAATATAAAGAGAAAACATATATAACCGGGGAAACACACTAGAACTAACCTTAACATAATAATATAGAGCTGTAGGGGGTAAAAAAAATTTCGATATTCTTGATAAAAACTATCGATATTATTAGTAAAAATATAGATAATTTTGGCTAATCTATTGATTTGGTTTATATTGGTTTATTTTTTTTAATACCGTAGTTATTGCACTAAAGATTTCGGTATTTTTTTTCCTCCCATATATTGATTTTTTAAAATTATTTTCTATCGATATGTTTTCTGGCCGCGGACATATTTAAAAATATCAATTAACATATTAAAATACAATAAAATATTTGTGGGGTATTATTCCATTTCATAGAAAAATTCCATTCTTTTTTACAGATCCACAGAACATTCAAATATAAAAGTAATACTACTTCGTTTAAAATTAAATTATAAATTGCATGTTATTGCATGTAATTATTATAATACTATACAGTAATTTTTTTTTTCTTGTCTTTTTTAAAGTTAGTTTATTATTAAGCCTACTGACTGGCGAGTGGCCAACTTAGAAATTATCCCAGAAGACATCCCGTCTTACCCAGCCTGGTTACTGGCGTGACTGGGATCATTTTCCTTGTCGGATTTTGTACTCTTACCTAAGGGCATTCACAAACATCACAAATTTACTTACATGCCCCAGCAGAATTCGAACTCGCGACTATCGCAACAGGGGGACCATCCTGTCGCCTTTACTACTGCGGCAACTAAGCCAGCTATTAAATCGTTTATCATGAAAAAATATTTTATAAAATAAATAAACTTTTTTATAACTATTAATTTGTGATATGTATGGTTGCAGAATGTATGAGCAAATTTAAAAAATTCCCTTATTTCTCATATGATTTATCTACCAAATACTTCATTATAATGAATCAAAAATTATGGATAAATGATCCAGGGTTTTGTAGAAGGGTCGGGGTCAGGATATAATGAGTCAAGTAATAAGGGGTCAAGTTAATGGTAGGTTTTATCAGGATAAACGATATAAATGTGCATGTATTTTGATTTTGTTGATTTGACATTTAGCATGATTTTTTTATTATTGAAATTCACGCCATTTCCTTTAGCTTGTAGGATTGGTTGCATATATCACTTTAATTCTCAACTCCCCACTCTAAACGTTTTTTCCGCTCTATTCTAGGTTTTATTTGAATTAAATATTGGATTTATTTTGTGTTATGTCAGTTCTATTGCTGCTTTTTAACGTTATTATTCGGTTTCTTTAATAATAACAGGATAACAGTGCATTTAATTTGATTTGTGCTTTTAATGTGAAGATTTATGGTTTTTATATGAAAAAAATCAAAATACCGTGGGGTAAGGTAATGCTCTAAAACTGATTTTGTTTATAATGTATTTTTAATGTGCAGGAATGGTTGATGGTGAACTGAAATCTTGATTCTTGATGTATTGAAACATTTTCGTACCACCGATCAAATCACCTTCAGAGACAGTAGTGTTGTATATTTTAATTGTTATGATAATATTTTACGTATATCAAATTACTAGAAGAAATTAAACTAAAAGTTTTTAATATACGAACAGTTTTTACTTCATTGAATATTCCATATTTATGTTTATTATATAAAAGGGAAGAATAAGAATATATATGTATATTTGCTTTTAGGTGCGCTGATTGTTATTCTACAATTTTAAAAATAATCTCACTTATGACGCCTTTGTTATAATGTATAAATTTTAAATGTTTCAATACTTAGGTTTTATTAAATGGAATTTGAAAATGGTTAGTAAGTGTTAGCTCATGATATATTTTGCGTATACTTTAATATGCAGACGTAAATTACTTCAATGATTATTATAAATCAAATATATTTTCGGGCATATATTGAAGATATTTTTAAGACAAATGTTAGTAACATCATTTTTAAATTACTCACTTAACTTTATTATGGGAGAAACATGATTAACTTAAAAAATAGTGGTCGAATCGACTGTTTTTATTCGATAGTTACCAACACTAATTCAATTTTAGTTGGGGCAGTAAGGAAATGCACTTTTTTATTAGAACATAATTAGCGTTGGGAACTATGGCTAATCAGTCGCTAGTTTCGGTTCGACTGATTGTATTACTTTTTACTATCGACTGTTTTTGAGTCGTGTACTTTTAGTTACTATGTTCGGTTCTACTAGTTTCATTCGACTGCTTTTTAACGTTCTGACTCTGTCGTCCTAGGCGCGACCTTGACAAAAATGTATACCGAATTTATGCTTTCCTAGATTTATATATAATATATTTAGTTTTATGATTTTTTTGGTAGTTTGCTTCTAAATAAAAATATATTGTATATTAATATAGCAACACTTTGGAACGATATTTTTCAAGATTGTTAATGTAATAGGGTAAAAAATTAAAATTGTGAATGACAAATAAGTAATAGGTAATATTTCTTTTGATTGACTTTTTGGTGTGTATCTAACACCCTCGGTTTTTGTTAGAAAATATTTCTGTCCGATAATAAATAAAGCATTAATTTTATTTTAAAAAGCTCTAGTAGTTATTGTGCGATCATTTTTAATTCATGGTTATTGTAATACATGTTATATATCACATAGTAATACATGTTTAGTTTAAGTTGTATTGTATTGTTTATATTTATTTAGTATATTGTTTAAAAATAGCAATTCATCTCAGAACATTCAAATATAAAAGTAACTCCACTTCCTTTAAAATGTAAGTATTATAGATATATTAATAGTATTCAGTAATGTTTTTCTTTTTCTTTTTTAAAGTTAGTACGTGAAGGAATACGTACATCTCCGTCTCGCGTATACTAAGGTTGTAAAATATAAGCAAATATTAAATTAATTGCTCCAAGCAATTATATCCGTCCTTTCCTCTCTTACAATTTATATAGGAAAGGGATCGAACATACTCGTCTGACATTAAGAATTAAAATAAAAAGCCAAGCCGTGCATTAGATTTTGCATATTTTGTAGTGGTTAGTAGGCATGTTGGCCACAAAAAATATCGATATGTCGAAGGAAAAAATATCCATATTTTTTGCAATAAGTATAAGATATATCGATATTTTACAAAAAAATGTATGTATATTTTTAATTGAAAATAAACATAGTCAAATATTAGCCTAAAAAATATTTTTTTCTAAAACTCTTAAGGAATAACGGTATTTTTGATAAACAATTAAAATTAAGTACCAGAATTCACTAAAGTTTAAAAGTAAGTTCCGATTTGAAAGTTTTTTTTAATTGTACTTAATCTTCTGAAATTATATCATCTAAAAAATTTCGATATATCGACAAAAAAATATCGATATTTTTTCTGCATCCCTAGCGGCTAGTTATTTAAATTTTTGTGTTGATAGTGCTGTATGGAGATAGCTGATACACGATTTTAAAGTTCTTCAAGTCGTAAAAATGTCGAAGAAGCGAAGATCAGTTAGCGGGTCTCAAAAAACCAAATCACAGACTGATCCAGACGTACCGGATCAAAATACAGAAAATATAATCAATGATGTAGTCAGGTACATTATTCTTAAAGCTGACGAAAATTCATTTTATACCAGATCCGAATTAAATCAAAATGTAATTCACAAAAAGGGCCAATGCGTGGATAGTGTTATACAACAAGCAATTAAGGTTCTGGAAAATGTTGGTATTATTATTGTTATATGGATGTTGTTGATATTGTTTTGCATACATTTTTAGATATATGGTTACACACTTACTGAATATGATGATGTAAAAATGAAAAAAAAAATTTATTTTTTAATTATTATGTTGCCTTCTGTAAATTATTCCGATGAAGAGGAAGAATGTGTTTCTAGTTATGAAACTGGTTCAAATGTACCAAATGCTGCTCACAAGATACTGACTCTATTAATTTTATCCCATATATTTATGACAAACGCGCCAGTATCAGACAGTGAGCTCTACGATACCATTCCTTTATTGTTTTTATATTGTTGATTTATTATTTCAGAATCCCTTTATAGTTTCCTGAAGTCCTTGGATATTGATGTAGAAGTTGAGCATCCATTTTTCGGTAAAGTCAAAGAATATATAAGAGAAACCTTGATAAAGAATTATTACCTTCACTGTGAGTTTGATGAGAAAACGAAAATACAAACTTTCCAATGGGGGATTCGAGCTGAAATTGAAATCTCAAAGATGAAGGTTTTACAGTTCGTGTGTGAGGTAACAATTTCAGTTGACTTATAAGCACATTGTCAGGTTATTATTGATTTACAGATGTATGGAAATAAGCAACCAAAAGACTGGCCAGAACATTACAGAGCGGCCGAGAATCAGTTCAAAGAAAGAGAAGAGCTAAAGGAAGAAACAAGGGATGAATCAAGCTAGTCACCGATACTGGTAGAACTACAATATAAAGTTTATTTGTATACAAAAATTGTATCTTCTTAACTAATACAATATAAATAAAAAGATATAGGAAAATGTTAAATCTCATTGGTCCTTACATTGCGTTGTAAGCTGGGCCGCGACCTCCTTCTGGGACCACCCAGTTATTCTGGCTGGGGTCCTTGATGTTGCACGTCTTACGGTGGATGGCCCTCTCCAGAATCGAGTGACACAAACTCATACACACCAGCGGGACAATAACAATCTTCGAGTCCGTCGAAGACGCCTAAGTTTCGTTTGACAGGATTTTGCGAGTTTAAAGTGTTGCATAACATAATTTGTGTTATACACTATATGTACGCTTTTAGTTGACTTTAAAAGATTCCAGTTGTGTTTTGATGACATTGGGTGATTATTTTATGAACTTTTAAACAATTCATTAATAAAAAAAACTTATTTTTGTGTAATGCTCTAATTTTTCATTAGGTACAATCCTTTTAACTAACTTTCGGCAAGGTAATAAAACCCGTGGCAAAGACTACTAAGCATCCTCCAGGAAAAGTGAGATTGGGGATACTGTGAAAACTGCCGGTGCCCTGGTGAGATCCTATTGCCGTCTTCGAAGTGATGCTTTATGAACGGATGGTGTTTGAACCTGCGAAGAAACGAACATTACCGCATTACCGATCTTTGGATATTCAGTACTTTTGGAATTCCTTGTACGGGCTCAGGTACAGATTGATGTAATCCAAACCCGACGGCGATCAGGGATACCTCGTCGTTAAATGATACAGAAAGGATCCTCCGTAGGTGTTCTTATCCAAGGGCCAGCCGATGGTGTGCTCCGCGCACCCGGTTTATGTTTGAATCATTCGTCGCGATATCTTTAACGCTCCCGTCATCGTTGTACAGGACTTCGGAAGGTGCATAACCCGGGCCCACGGCCTCAGCTTGCTCTCCCAACCACTGAATAACGTGTCCCAGCGGGACGATATAGTTCCCGTGATTAAACATCGGAGTTCCTGACGAAATATCATTTATTCAATATATAAATCGATTTAAGATAAAGAATCCAACCTGGCAGGGCTGGTACCGGAATCCTACCGGTGCTAGGTAATAGACCGAACTTATCCTCCGTTAGGGGAGTGTTCAGAGGCGCGCCCTTCTCTTTCCAGTCCCATTTATAGGGCCTTCTCGACGATGATTACCTAAAAATCTATGTTCCGTATAGACCACCGATCAAGTGTGCTATGACTTCGATTCCACCGACCCTGATTTTCTTCCCTTCCGCGTCCAACAGTTGTTTGGCTCGTATAGTCGCGCTTATTCCAGTTGGACCATCGCCGACTATCAGAATATCAGTTTACATCTAGAATGTGTAATTTAAGAAAAATTAATCCTTTCAAGGTAAGTAATAATTTTAGCATGACATGTCAGACAGAAATTGTGAAGAATATATATTATAAATTTAAATAGTGTAGATACTTAAAGTGGTAGAAAAAAATAGTGTTTTAAGCTGGGCATATATTTTTTCAGACTATTGAAGAAGAATTAACAGACTGTAACAGGAATAAAGCCAAAGCCAAGTCTCTTTGAAACAATTTTTTTGTTTTAATACGGACAAATTCTATGCATATTTATAATCAGACTTATAGACAGACAGGTAAAATAATAAAAATGATATCAATAAAATAATTGGTTATATAATGTTTCATTCATAATAATATATATTGTACAATTTTCTTAATATGTCACTCAAATTATCAATATTAATCTACGGGATAACGATGTCTTCTTTTCTTACTTAAATGGTAGTTGTTAAAAATAGAAACTTTTTTATTTATTATTATAGCAATAATATAGAATAAATTATGTTTTAATGAAAAAACAGCTGAATCATAGTGCATTTTATATTAAAATTACCTTTCCATCTTGGATCTTCTTCTCTTGGATGAATGAAATATAGTGTGTTATCTTAGAAAATTGATCCGAATATATTCCTATTTAACCCAACTGCTGGACTAGAAAATATGATTAGTTATATTTAAGAGTTCAAAGGTTACTTCACAATATACTATAAATAAAATAAAGCTCCAGACAATAATTGTATCATTACATATAATCATTTTAAGCTATAAAATTTAAAATATCTTATAAAATTTATTTTCGACAAATTAATTAAATATTCCGAATTAAAATGAAATTTTAGATATTTTCAACGAATTCCCTAAATGCAAACTCATTTTCTTTTATTTTAACAGGGAATTGTATAATTAAAGGTAACAGAAATACCTTACTCAAAAAATCAAAGTCCAACTCAGAGGTTCAAACAAAATATATCAAAATAAACTGAGCTCAGTGCAATTTTTATTTATTAACCTTTGCCAACAAAGTAACTTATATCTATAAATGTAATTTTATGAAAATCGGTCTTATAACATAAATATAATACTAAATAACACATAAAGTCACAGTTCAGAATCCTTTTTCTCATCTTCTATGTTGATTGTCTCCTATATATCAATCTTGGAATAATTCTATGTCCAAAATATTACTACAATATTAAATAAGTGTATTTTCATCTGTAATAAGATTGTGGGAAAATAAAAATGATACGGCAAGACCGATTGTTTAGAAACAGACATTTGACAAGATTGTAGAAATTTGTTTTTTGGGTTGCCGAGCGAATTTAAACCAAATAAAATTACCTGACATCTGTGGAATTTTCGAAATATTTATCTAGTAATCCTAGTTAATAGAGCACATTCAATCCATATTTAGCTACTAGGTCACGAGAATTTTTGATATTTACGCCTTCACCCAAGCACATCTAAATAATAATGTAAGGAAAAAGGCTTTAAAAAACTCTGTATCAATAATTTCTTACAAAAGCTTATATTGTTCCCAATCATAAGACTGCGTAGTGTTGTTCATTCTCAAGGAACTCAGTATATTGTACTTCTAAGTTTAAAAGGTGACCTAATTTTAAGATTTGTTGGAATTGGCATCATCCTGAAAATAGACTATAAAAATACACTTGATATCATAAAAACTAATTTAAATTACCTCTGACATGCCTTGTACTTTACCAATAAGACCGGTGTCAAAATCTACCACATTGTCAAACATTCTATCAATCATATCGAAAATAGTCTACAATTTTGTTTTTCTATTTTTATTTTTGGACTTTGTTGGTTGCTGGAGAGGAGTTTTAGAGTTTTCTTGCTGTTTGTGTGTTTACCCTTCAATCTCAGGAATATTCACTAAACCAGGTAACATTTTCAGAAGCGATCCTTTTTCGATCTTCCTGATCCAGCGACTTCTAAATCATCAACCGTGCATTTTGTTGTAAATGATTTCTTATGGGCTGGCCCAGACTATCTCCAAGTTAACCTCCAAATTACGTTTTTGAGCAGCTTCATACACAATAAAAATGGGTAATTTTATCATTTGATTTTGTTCTTTGCAATTACCTGAAATAAAGGTAAGTTATCTAATCATCATTTTCTATAATAAATTGTCTACTCATTGCTTCAAATGAGAACTCCTCCTTGTTTTGTTAATATAATTTAGAGCTTGCAATGCAGCTTCATTACGAGCATTTTTTATCGTTTGCGCCTCTCCATAAAATTTGACGTCGTTGACGTTAAAATGGACTTTGAAAGGTCCCTTCGTGTCAGAATCATTTCTTCTAACATGAAGAGTATCATTAAAATGAACCGTGTCATTCAGATTATGCAAATAAGATTTTTTCTCTGAAATGTCTGGTGATGCAGTCTTGCCTTCTATTTGTTCCTAAAAGGCACCTTATTTATATGTCTATATTTAACTAAACAATATTGAATACCAAAATATCATTAATTATAGAGTATTGTACAGACATCCCTACCTTTAATGCTAAATTGTTTAGTAAAGCTACAGGTGTTTCTTCAGGTTCTTTTCACTCTTTTTGATCTTCAAAGAATGATGTTGATATTCTGTATTTTTCAGAGCCCTCTGTGTAGCTTTCCTTTGAGCATTCTTCAAGCTTTTACCATCCATTGCTTAATTTTCATTTCCTAAATAGAAAGCGATGGTAAAAACTGTATTGTGCAGAGGTCAATGAAATTTTTGATATATAATTGCATCTAATAATTTCACATTAATATACCTCTTCGTTAATTAATTCATATGAAAATGTAATATCATTACATTCAGCAATTCGTGACTAGAACTTAATGAGGATTTGTCTTCTGCTGGTTCACTAGTCAAACCTAAAACTCGGTTTGTTTCTGGCACAGAGGGATTATTTTTCCACGTTTCCGAATAAAGATACCACGATGAGGTATCTATTATTCTTCAAAGTTAAAAGCGTCCCAGATATAGATCCTTTTATACCAGTGAATTAACTATAAACATTGCTATTTACCAACAATAGAGTCCCTGTCGCCAAAAATATTTTTATATCATTTAATAACAATCCATAACTTAAGCTTAACAAGGAAAATAATAGTAGTATACAATTAAAGCAAATCATACTCAAATAATATAAAGAGAAAACATATATAACCGGGGAAACACACTAAAACTAACCTTAACATAATAATATAGAGCTGTAGGAGGTAAAAAAAATTTCGATATTCTTGATAAAAACTATCGATATTATTAGTAAAAATATAGATAATTTTGGCTAATCTATTGATTTGGTTTATATTGGTTTATTTTTTTTAATACCGTAGTTATTGCACTAAAGATTTCGGTATTTTTTTTCCTCCCATATATTGATTTTTTAAAATTATTTTCTATCGATATGTTTTCTGGCCGCGGACATATTTAAAAATATCAATTAACATATTAAAATACAATAAAATATTTGTGGGGTATTATTCCATTTCATAGAAAAATTCCATTCTTTTTTACAGATCCACAGAACATTCAAATATAAAAGTAATACTACTTCGTTTAAAATTAAATTATAAATTGCATGTTATTGCATGTAATTATTATAATACTGTACAGTAATTTTTTTTTTCTTGTCTTTTTTAAAGTTAGTTTATTATTAAGCCTACTGACTGGCGAGTGGCCAACTTAGAAATTATCCCAGAAGACATCCCGTCTTACCCAGCCTGGTTACTGGCGTGACTGGGATCATTTTCCTCGGATGTCGGATCGGATCTGTGTCGGATTTTGTACTCTTACCTAAGGGCATTCACAAACATCACAAATTTACTTACATGCCCCAGCAGAATTCGAACTCGCGACTATCGCAACAGGGGGACCATCCTGTCGCCTTTACTACTGCGGCAACTAAGCCAGCTATTAAATCGTTTATCATGAAAAAATATTTTATAAAATAAATAAACTTTTTTATAACTATTAATTTGTGATATGTATGGTTGCAGAATGTATGAGCAAATTTAAAAAATTCCCTTATTTCTCATATGATTTATCTACCAAATACTTCATTATAATGAATCAAAAATTATGGATAAATGATCCAGGGTTTTGTAGAAGGGTCGGGGTCAGGATATAATGAGTCAAGTAATAAGGGGTCAAGTTAATGGTAGGTTTTATCAGGATAAACGATATAAATGTGCATGTATTTTGATTTTGTTGATTTGACATTTAGCATGATTTTTTTATTATTGAAATTCACGCCATTTCCTTTAGCTTGTAGGATTGGTTGCATATATCACTTTAAATCTCAACTCCCCACTCTAAACGTTTTTTCCGCTCTATTCTAGGTTTTATTTGAATTAAATATTGGGTTTATTTTGTGTTATGTCAGTTCTATTGCTGCTTTTTAACGTTATTATTCGGTTTCTTTAATAATAACAGAATAACAGTGCATTTAATTTGATTTGTGCTTTTAATGTGAAGATTTATGGTTTTTATATGAAAAAAATCAAAATACCGTGGGGTAAGGTAATGCTCTAAAACTGATTTTGTTTATAATGTATTTTTAATGTGCAGGAATGGTTGATGGTGAACTGAAATCTTGATTCTTGATGTATTGAAACATTTTCGTACTACCGATCAAATCACCTTCAGAGACAGTAGTGTTGTATATTTTAATTGTTATGATAATATTTTACGTATATCAAATTACTAGAAGAAATTAAACTAAAAGTTTTTAATATACGAACAGTTTTTACTTCATTGAATATTCCATATTTATGTTTATTATATAAAAGGGAAGAATAAGAATATATATGTATATTTGCTTTTAGGTGCGCTGATTGTTATTCTACAATTTTAAAAATAATCTCACTTATGACGCCTTTGTTATAATGTATAAATTTTAAATGTTTCAATACTTAGGTTTTATTAAATGGAATTTGAAAATGGTTAGTAAGTGTTAGCTCATGATATATTTTGCGTATACTTTAATATGCAGACGTAAATTACTTCAATGATTATTATAAATCAAATATATTTTCGGGCATATATTGAAGATATTTTTAAGACAAATGTTAGTAACATCATTTTTAAATTACTCACTTAACTTTATTATGGGAGAAACATGATTAACTTAAAAAATAGTGGTCGAATCGACTGTTTTTATTCGATAGTTACCAACACTAATTCAATTTTAGTTGGGGCAGTAAGGAAATGCACTTTTTTATTAGAACATAATTAGCGTTGGGAACTATGGCTAATCAGTCGCTAGTTTCGGTTCGACTGATTGTATTACTTTTTACTATCGACTGTTTTTGAGTCGTGTACTTTTAGTTACTATTTTCGGTTCTACTAGTTTCATTCGACTGCTTTTTAACGTTCTTACTCTGTCGTCCTAGGCGCGACCTTGACAAAAATGTATACCGAATTTATGGTTTCCTAGATTTATATATAATATATTTAGTTTTATGATTTTTTTGGTAGTTTGCTTCTAAATAAAAATATATTGTATATTAATATAGCAACACTTTGGAACGATATTTTTCAAGATTGTTAATGTAATAGGGTAAAAAATTAAAATTGTGAATGACAAATAAGTAATAGGTAATATTTCTTTTGATTGACTTTTTGGTGTGTATCTAACACCCTCGGTTTTTGTTAGAAAATATTTCTGTCCGATAATAAATAAAGCATTAATTTTATTTTAAAAAGCTCTAGTAGTTATTGTGCGATCATTTTTAATTCATGGTTATTGTAATACATGTTATATATCACATAGTAATACATGTTTAGTTTAAGTTGTATTGTATTGTTTATATTTATTTAGTATATTGTTTAAAAATAGCAATTCATCTCAGAACATTCAAATATAAAAGTAACTCCACTTCCTTTAAAATGTAATTAAGTATTATAGATATATTAATAGTATTCAGTAATGTTTTTCTTTTTCTTTTTTAAAGTTAGTACGTGAAGGAATACGTACATCTCCGTCTCGCGTATACTAAGGTTGTAAAATATAAGCAAATATTAAATTAATTGCTCCAAGCAATTATATCCGTCCTTTCCTCTCTTACAATTTATATAGGAAAGGGATCGAACATACTCGTCTGACATTAAGAATTAAAATAAAAAGCTAAGCCGTGCATTAGATTTTGCATATTTTGTAGTGGTTAGTAGGCATGTTGGCCACAAAAAATATCGATATGTCGAAGGAAAAAATATCCATATTTTTTGCAATAAGTATAAGATATATCGATATTTTACAAAAAAATGTATGTATATTTTTAATTGAAAATAAACATAGTCAAATATTAGCCTAAAAAATATTTTTTTCTAAAACTCTTAAGGAATAACGGTATTTTTGATAAACCATTAAAATTAAGTACCAGAATTCACTAAACGTTTAAAAATAAGTTCCGATTTGAAAGTTTTTTTTAATTGTACTTAATCTTCTGAAATTATATCATCTAAAAAATATCGATATATCGACAAAAAAATATCGATATTTTCTCTGCATCCCTAGCGGCTAGTTATTTAAATTTTTGTGTTGATAGTGCTGTATGGAGATAGCTGATACACGATTTTAAAGTTCTTCAAGTCGTAAAAATGTCGAAGAAGCGAAGATCAGTTAGCGGGTCTCAAAAAACCAAATCACAGACTGATCCAGACGTACCGGATCAAAATACAGAAAATATAATCAATGATGTAGTCAGGTACATTATTCTTAAAGCTGACGAAAATTCATTTTATACCAGATCCGAATTAAATCAAAATGTAATTCACAAAAAGGGCCAATGCGTGGATAGTGTTATACAACAAGCAATTAAGGTTCTGGAAAATGTTGGTATTATTATTGTTATATGGATGTTGTTGATATTGTTTTGCATACATTTTTAGGTATATGGTTACACACTTACTGAATATGATGATGTAAAAATGAAAAAAAAAATTTATTTTTTAATTAGTATGTTGCCTTCTGTAAATTATTCCGATGAAGAGGAAGAATGTGTTTCTAGTTATGAAACTGGTTCAAATGTACCAAATGCTGCTCACAAGATACTGACTCTATTAATTTTATCCCATATATTTATGACAAACGCGCCAGTATCAGACAGTGAGCTCTACGATACCATTCCTTTATTGTTTTTATATTGTTGATTTATTATTTCAGAATCCCTTTATAGTTTCCTGAAGTCCTTGGATATTGATGTAGAAGTTGAGCATCCATTTTTCGGTAAAGTCAAAGAATATATAAGAGAAACCTTGATAAAGAATTATTACCTTCACTGTGAGTTTGATGAGAAAACGAAAATACAAACTTTCCAATGGGGGATTCGAGCTGAAATTGAAATCTCAAAGATGAAGGTTTTACAGTTCGTGTGTGAGGTAACTATTTCAGTTGACTTATAAGCACATTGTCAGGTTATTATTGATTTACAGATGTATGGAAATAAGCAACCAAAAGACTGGCCAGAACATTACAGAGCGGCCGAGAATCAGTTCAAAGAAAGAGAAGAGCTAAAGGAAGAAACAAGGGATGAATCAAGCTAGTCACCGATACTGGTAGAACTACAATATAAAGTTTATTTGTATACAAAAATTGTATCTTCTTAACTAATACAATATAAATAAAAAGATATAGGAAAATGTTAAATCTCATTGGTCCTTACATTGCGTTGTAAGCTGGGCCGCGACCTCCTTCTGGGACCACCCAGTTATTCTGGCTGGGGTCCTTGATGTTGCACGTCTTACGGTGGATGGCCCTCTCCAGAATCGAGTGACACAAACTTATACACACCAGCGGGACAATAACAATCTTCGAGTCCGTCGAAGACGCCTAAGTTTCGTTTGACAGGATTTTGCGAGTTTAAAGTGTTGCCTAACATAATTTGTGTTATACACTATATGTACGCTTTTAGTTGACTTTAAAAGATTCCAGTTGTGTTTTGATGACATTTGGGTGATTATTTTATGAACTTTTAAACAATTCATTAATAAAAAAAACTTATTTTTGTGTAATGCTCTAATTTTTCATTAGGTACAATCCTTTTAACTAACTTTCGGCAAGGTAATAAAACCCGTGGCAAAGACTACTAAGCATCCTCCAGGAAAAGTGAGATTGGGGATACTGTGAAAACTGCCGGTGCCCTGGTGAGATCCTATTGCCGTCTTCGAAGTGATGCTTTATGAACGGATGGTGTTTGAACCTGCGAAGAAACGAACATTACCGCATTACCGATCTTTGGATATTCAGTACTTTTGGAATTCCTTGTACGGGCTCAGGTACAGATTGATGTAATCCAAACCCGACGGCGATCAGGGATACCTCGTCGTTAAATGATACAGAAAGGATCCTCCGTAGGTGTTCTTATCCAAGGGCCAGCCGATGGTGTGCTCCGCGCACCCGGTTTATGTTTGAATCATTCGTCGCGATATCTTTAACGCTCCCGTCATCGTTGTACAGGACTTCGGAAGGTGCATAACCCGGGCCCACGGCCTCAGCTTGCTCTCCCAACCACCGAATAACGTGTCCCAGCGGGACGATATAGTTCCCGTGATTAAACATCGGAGTTCCTGACGAAATATCATTTATTCAATATATAAATCGATTTAAGATAAAGAATCCAACCTGGCAGGGCTGGTACCGGAATCCTACCGGTGCTAGGTAATAGACCGAACTTATCCTCCGTTAGGGGAGTGTTCAGAGGCGCGCCCTTCTCTTTCCAGTCCCATTTATAGGGCCTTCTCGACGATGATTACCTAAAAATCTATGTTCCGTATAGACCACCGATCAAGTGTGCTATGACTTCGATTCCACCGACCCTGATTTTCTTCCCTTCCGCGTCCAACAGTTGTTTGGCTCGTATAGTCGCGCTTATTCCAGTTGGACCATCGCCGACTATCAGAATATCAGTTTACATCTAGAATGTGTAATTTAAGAAAAATTAATCCTTTCAAGGTAAGTAATAATTTTAGCATGACATGTCAGACAGAAATTGTGAAGAATATATATTATAAATTTAAATAGTGTAGATACTTAAAGTGGTAGAAAAAATAGTGTTTTAAGCTGGGCATATATTTTTTCAGACTATTGAAGAAGAATTAACAGACTGTAACAGGAATAAAGCCAAAGCCAAGTCTCTTTGAAACAATTTTTTTGTTTTAATACGGACAAATTCTATGCATATTTATAATCAGACTTATAGACAGACAGGTAAAATAATAAAAATGATATCAATAAAATAATTGGTTATATAATGTTTAATTCATAATAATATATATTGTACAATTTTCTTAATATGTCACTCAAATTACCAATATTAACCTACGGGATAACGATGTCTTCTTTTCTTACTTAAATGGTAGTTGTTAAAAATAGAACCTTTTTTATTTATTATTATAGCAATAATATAGAATAAATTATGTTTTAATGAAAAAACAGCTGAATCATAGTGTATTTTATATTAAAATTACCTTTCCATCTTGGATCTTCTTCTCTTGGATGAATGAAATATAGTGTGTTATCTTAGAAAATTGATCCGAATATATTCCTATTTAACCCAACTGCTGGACTAGAAAATATGATTAGTTATATTTAAGAGTTCAAAGGTTACTTCACAATATACTATAAATAAAATAAAGCTCCAGACAATAATTGTATCATTACATATAATCATTTTAAGCTATAAAATTTAAAATATCTTATAAAATTTGTTTTCGACAAATTAATTAAATATTCCGAATTAAAATGAAATTTTAGATATTTTCAACGAATTCCCTAAATGCAAACTCATTTTCTTTTATTTTAACAGGGAATTGTATAATTAAAGGTAACAGAAATACCTTACTCAAAAAATCAAAGTCCAACTCAGAGGTTCAAACAAAATATATCAAAATAAACTGAGCTCAGTGCAATTTTTATTTATTAACCTTTGCCAACAAAGTAACTTATATCTATAAATGTAATTTTATGAAAATCGGTCTTATAACATAAATATAATACTAAATAACACATAAAGTCACAGTTCAGAATCCTTTTTCTCATCTTCTATGTTGATTGTCTCCTATATATCAATCTTGGAATAATTCTATGTCCAAAATATTACTACAATATTAAATAAGTGTATTTTCATCTGTAATAAGATTGTGGGAAAATAAAAATGATACGGCAAGACCGATTGTTTAGAAACAGACATTTGACAAGATTGTAGAAATTTGTTTTTTGGATTGCCGAGCGAATTTAAACCAAATAAAATTACCTGACATCTGTGGAATTTTCGAAAAATTTATCTAGTAATCCTAGTTAAAAGAGCACATTCAATCCATATTTAGCTACTAGGTCACGAGAATTTTTGATATTTACGCCTTCACTCAAGCACATCTAAATAATAATGTAAGGAAAAAGGCTTTAAAAAACTCTGTATCAATAATTTCTTACAAAAGCTTATATTGTTCCCAATCATAAGACTGCGTAGTGTTGTTCATTCTCAAGGAACTCAGTATATTGTACTTCTAAGTTTAAAAGGTGACCTAATTTTAAGATTTGTTGGAATTGGCATCATCCTGAAAATAGACTATAAAAATACACTTGATATCATAAAAACTAATTTAAATTACCTCTGACATGCCTTGTACTTTACCAATAAGACCGTTGTCAAAATCTACCACATTGTCAAACATTCTATCAATCATATCGAAAATAGTCTACAATTTTGTTTTCCTATTTTTATTTTTGGACTTTGTTGGTTGCTGGAGAGGAGTTTTAGAGTTTTCTTGCTGTTTGTGTGTTTACCCTTCAATCTCAGGAATATTCACTAAACCAGGTAACATTTTCAGAAGCGATCCTTTTTCGATCTTCCTGATCCAGCGACTTCTAAATCATCAACCGTGCATTTTGTTGTAAATGATTTCTTATGGGCTGGCCCAGACTATCTCCAAGTTAACCTCCAAATTACGTTTTTGAGCAGCTTCATACACAATAAAAATGGGTAATTTTATCATTTGATTTTGTTCTTTGCAATTACCTGAAATAAAGGTAAGTTATCTAATCATCATTTTCTATAATAAATTGTCTACCCATTGCTTCAAATGAGAACTCCTCCTTGTTTTGTTAATATAATTTAGAGCTTGCAATGCAGCTTCATTACGAGCATTTTTTATCGTTTGCGCCTCTCCATAAAATTTGACGTCGTTGACGTTAAAATGGACTTTGAAAGGTCCCATCGTGTCAGAATCATTTCTTCTAACATGAAGAGTATCATTAAAATGAACCGTGTCATTCAGTTTATGCAAATAAGATTTTTTCTCTGAAATGTCTGGTGATGCAGTCTTGCCTTCTATTTGTTCCTAAAAGGCACCTTATGAATATGAATATGAATTGAATAAATATTGAATACCAAAATATCATTAATTATAGAGTATTGTACAGACATCCCTACCTTTAATGCTAAATTGTTTAGTAAAGCTACAGGTGTTTCTTCAGGTTCTTTTCACTCTTTTTGATCTTCAAAGAATGATGTTGATATTCTGTATTTTTCAGAGCCCTCTGTGCAGCTTTCCTTTGAGCATTCTTCAAGCTTTTACCATCCACTGCTTAATTTTCATTTCCTAAATAGAAAGCGATGGTAAAACCTGTATTGTGAGGTCAATGAAATTTTTGATATATAATTGCATCTAATAATTTCACATTAATATACCTCTTCGTTAATTAATTCATATGAAAATGTAATATCATTACATTCAGCAATTCGTGACTAGAACTTAATGAGGATTTGTCTTCTGCTGGTTCACTAGTCAAACCTAAAACTCGGTTTGTTTCTGGCACAGAGGGATTATTTTTCCACGTTTCCGAATAAAGATACCACGATGAGGTATCTATTATTCTTCAAAGTTAAAAGCGTCCCAGATATAGATCCTTTTATACCAGTGAATTAACTATAAACATTGCTATTTACCAACAATAGAGTCCCTGTCGCCAAAAATATTTTTATATCATTTAATAACAATCCATAACTTAAGCTTAACAAGGAAAATAATAGTAGTATACAATTAAAGCAAATCATACTCAAATAATATAAAGAGAAAACATATATAACCGGGGAAACACACTAGAACTAACCTTAACATAATAATATAGAGCTGTAGGGGGTAAAAAAAATTTCGATATTCTTGATAAAAACTATCGATATTATTAGTAAAAATATAGATAATTTTGGCTAATCTATTGATTTGGTTTATATTGGTTTATTTTTTTTAATACCGTAGTTATTGCACTAAAGATTTCGGTATTTTTTTTCCTCCCATATATTGATTTTTTAAAATTATTTTCTATCGATATGTTTTCTGGCCGCGGACATATTTAAAAATATCAATTAACATATTAAAATACAATAAAATATTTGTGGGGTATTATTCCATTTCATAGAAAAATTCCATTCTTTTTTACAGATCCACAGAACATTCAAATATAAAAGTAATACTACTTCGTTTAAAATTAAATTATAAATTGCATGTTATTGCATGTAATTATTATAATACTATACAGTAATTTTTTTTCTTGTCTTTTTTAAAGTTAGTTTATTATTAAGCCTACTGACTGGCGAGTGGCCAACTTAGAAATTATCCCAGAAGACATCCCGTCTTACCCAGCCTGGTTACTGGCGTGACTGGGACCATTTTCCTTGTCGGATTTTGTACTCTTACCTAAGGGCATTCACAAACATCACAAATTTACTTACATGCCCCAGCAGAATTCGAACTCGCGACTATCGCAACAGGGGGACCATCCTGTCGCCTTTACTACTGCGGCAACTAAGCCAGCTATTAAATCGTTTATCATGAAAAAATATTTTATAAAATAAATAAACTTTTTTATAACTATTAATTTGTGATATGTATGGTTGCAGAATGTATGAGCAAATTTAAAAAATTCCCTTATTTCTCATATGATTTATCTACCAAATACTTCATTATAATGAATCAAAAATTATGGATAAATGATCCAGGGTTTTGTAGAAGGGTCGGGGTCAGGATATAATGAGTCAAGTAATAAGGGGTCAAGTTAATGGTAGGTTTTATCAGGATAAACGATATAAATGTGCATGTATTTTGATTTTGTTGATTTGACATTTAGCATGATTTTTTTATTATTGAAATTCACGCCATTTCCTTTAGCTTGTAGGATTGGTTGCATATATCACTTTAATTCTCAACTCCCCACTCTAAACGTTTTTTCCGCTCTATTCTAGGTTTTATTTGAATTAAATATTGGGTTTATTTTGTGTTATGTCAGTTCTATTGCTGCTTTTTAACGTTATTATTCGGTTTCTTTAATAATAACAGAATAACAGTGCATTTAATTTGATTTGTGCTTTTAATGTGAAGATTTATGGTTTTTATATGAAAAAAATCAAAATACCGTGGGGTAAGGTAATGCTCTAAAACTGATTTTGTTTATAATGTATTTTTAATGTGCAGGAATGGTTGATGGTGAACTGAAATCTTGATTCTTGATGTATTGAAACATTTTCGTACCACCGATCAAATCACCTTCAGAGACAGTAGTGTTGTATATTTTAATTGTTATGATAATATTTTACGTATATCAAATTACTAGAAGAAATTAAACTAAAAGTTTTTAATATACGAACAGTTTTTACTTCATTGAATATTCCATATTTATGTTTATTATATAAAAGGGAAGAATAAGAGAATATATATGTATATTTGCTTTTAGGTGCGCTGATTGTTATTCTACAATTTTAAAAATAATCTCACTTATGACGCCTTTGTTATAATGTATAAATTTTAAATGTTTCAATACTTAGGTTTTATTAAATGGAATTTGAAAATGGTTAGTAAGTGTTAGCTCATGATATATTTTGCGTATACTTTAATATGCAGACGTAAATTACTTCAATGATTATTATAAATCAAATATATTTTCGGGCATATATTGAAGATATTTTTAAGACAAATGTTAGTAACATCATTTTTAAATTACTCACTTAACTTTATTATGGGAGAAACATGATTAACTTAAAAAATAGTGGTCGAATCGACTGTTTTTATTCGATAGTTACCAACACTAATTCAATTTTAGTTGGGGCAGTAAGGAAATGCACTTTTTTATTAGAACATAATTAGCGTTGGGAACTATGGCTAATCAGTCGCTAGTTTCGGTTCGACTGATTGTATTACTTTTTACTATCGACTGTTTTTGAGTCGTGTACTTTTAGTTACTATTTTCGGTTCTACTAGTTTCATTCGACTGCTTTTTAACGTTCTGACTCTGTCGTCCTAGGCGCGACCTTGACAAAAATGTATACCGAATTTATGCTTTCCTAGATTTATATATAATATATTTAGTTTTATGATTTTTTTGGTAGTTTGCTTCTAAATAAAAATATATTGTATATTAATATAGCAACACTTTGGAACGACATTTTTCAAGATTGTTAATGTAATAGGGTAAAAAATTAAAATTGTGAATGACAAATAAGTAATAGGTAATATTTCTTTTGATTGACTTTTTGGTGTGTATCTAACACCCTCGGTTTTTGTTAGAAAATATTTCTGTCCGATAATAAATAAAGCATTAATTTTATTTTAAAAAGCTCTAGTAGTTATTGTGCGATCATTTTTAATTCATGGTTATTGTAATACATGTTATATATCACATAGTAATACATGTTTAGTTTAAGTTGTATTGTATTGTTTATATTTATTTAGTATATTGTTTAAAAATAGCAATTCATCTCAGAACATTCAAATATAAAAGTAACTCCACTTCCTTTAAAATGTAAGTATTATAGATATATTAATAGTATTCAGTAATGTTTTTCTTTTTCTTTTTTAAAGTTAGTACGTGAAGGAATACGTACATCTCCGTCTCGCGTATACTAAGGTTGTAAAATATAAGCAAATATTAAATTAATTGCTCCAAGCAATTATATCCGTCCTTTCCTCTCTTACAATTTATATAGGAAAGGGATCGAACATACTCGTCTGACATTAAGAATTAAAATAAAAAGCCAAGCCGTGCATTAGATTTTGCATATTTTGTAGTGGTTAGTAGGCATGTTGGCCACAAAAAATATCGATATGTCGAAGGAAAAAATATCCATATTTTTTGCAATAAGTATAAGATATATCGATATTTTACAAAAAAATGTATGTATATTTTTAATTGAAAATAAACATAGTCAAATATTAGCCTAAAAAATATTTTTTTCTAAAACTCTTAAGGAATAACGGTATTTTTGATAAACCATTAAAATTAAGTACCAGAATTCACTAAATGTTTAAAAGTAAGTTCCGATTTGAAAGTTTTTTTTAATTGTACTTAATCTTCTGAAATTATATCATCTAAAAAATTTCGATATATCGACAAAAAAATATCGATATTTTTTCTGCATCCCTAGCGGCTAGTTATTTAAATTTTTGTGTTGATAGTGCTGTATGGAGATAGCTGATACACGATTTTAAAGTTCTTCAAGTCGTAAAAATGTCGAAGAAGCGAAGATCAGTTAGCGGGTCTCAAAAAACCAAATCACAGACTGATCCAGACGTACCGGATCAAAATACAGAAAATATAATCAATGATGTAGTCAGGTACATTATTCTTAAAGCTGACGAAAATTCATTTTATACCAGATCCGAATTAAATCAAAATGTAATTCACAAAAAGGGCCAATGCGTGGATAGTGTTATACAACAAGCAATTAAGGTTCTGGAAAATGTTGGTATTATTATTGTTATATGGATGTTGTTGATATTGTTTTGCATACATTTTTAGGTATATGGTTACACACTTACTGAATATGATGATGTAAAAATGAAAAAAAAAATTTATTTTTTAATTAGTATGTTGCCTTCTGTAAATTATTCCGATGAAGAGGAAGAATGTGTTTCTAGTTATGAAACTGGTTCAAATGTACCAAATGCTGCTCACAAGATACTGACTCTATTAATTTTATCCCATATATTTATGACAAACGCGCCAGTATCAGACAGTGAGCTCTACGATACCATTCCTTTATTGTTTTTATATTGTTGATTTATTATTTCAGAATCCCTTTATAGTTTCCTGAAGTCCTTGGATATTGATGTAGAAGTTGAGCATCCATTTTTCGGTAAAGTCAAAGAATATATAAGAGAAACCTTGATAAAGAATTATTACCTTCACTGTGAGTTTGATGAGAAAACGAAAATACAAACTTTCCAATGGGGGATTCGAGCTGAAATTGAAATCTCAAAGATGAAGGTTTTACAGTTCGTGTGTGAGGTAACAATTTCAGTTGACTTATAAGCACATTGTCAGGTTATTATTGATTTACAGATGTATGGAAATAAGCAACCAAAAGACTGGCCAGAACATTACAGAGCGGCCGAGAATCAGTTCAAAGAAAGAGAAGAGCTAAAGGAAGAAACAAGGGATGAATCAAGCTAGTCACCGATACTGGTAGAACTACAATATAAAGTTTATTTGTATACAAAAATTGTATCTTCTTAACTAATACAATATAAATAAAAAGATATAGGAAAATGTTAAATCTCATTGGTCCTTACATTGCGTTGTAAGCTGGGCCGCGACCTCCTTCTGGGACCACCCAGTTATTCTGGCTGGGGTCCTTGATGTTGCACGTCTTACGGTGGATGGCCCTCTCCAGAATCGAGTGGCACAAACTCATACACACCAGCGGGACAATAACAATCTTCGAGTCCGTCGAAGATGCCTAAGTTTCGTTTGACAGGATTTTGCGAGTTTAAAGTGTTGCATAACATAATTTGTGTTATACACTATATGTACGCTTTTAGTTGACTTTAAAAGATTCCAGTTGTGTTTTGATGACATTTGGGTGATTATTTTATGAACTTTTAAACAATTCATTAATAAAAAAAACTTATTTTTGTGTAATGCTCTAATTTTTCATTAGGTACAATCCTTTTAACTAACTTTCGGCAAGGTAATAAAACCCGTGGCAAAGACTACTAAGCATCCTCCAGGAAAAGTGAGATTGGGGATACTGTGAAAACTGCCGGTGCCCTGGTGAGATCCTATTGCCGTCTTCGAAGTGATGCTTTATGAACGGATGGTGTTTGAACCTGCGAAGAAACGAACATTACCGCATTACCGATCTTTGGATATTCAGTACTTTTGGAATTCCTTGTACGGGCTCAGGTACAGATTGATGTAATCCAAACCCGACAGCGATCAGGGATACCTCGTCGTTAAATGATACAGAAAGGATCCTCCGTAGGTGTTCTTATCCAAGGGCCAGCCGATGGTGTGCTCCGCGCACCCGGTTTATGTTTGAATCATTCGTCGCGATATCTTTAACGCTCCCGTCATCGTTGTACAGGACTTCGGAAGGTGCATAACCCGGGCCCACGGCCTCAGCTTGCTCTTCCAACCACCGAATAACGTGTCCCAGCGGGACGATATAGTTCCCGTGATTAAACATCGGAGTTCCTGACGAAATATCATTTATTCAATATATAAATCGACAGACAGACAGGTAAAATAATAAAAATGATATCAATAAAATAATTGGTTATATAATGTTTCATTCATAATAATATATATTGTACAATTTTCTTAATATGTCACTCAAATTATCAATATTAATCTACGGGATAACGATGTCTTCTTTTCTTACTTAAAAGGTAGTTGTTAAAAATAGAACCTTTTTTATTTATTATTATAGCAATAATATAGAATAAATTATGTTTTAATGAAAAAAGAGCTGAATCATAGTGCATTTTATATTAAAATTACCTTTCCATCTTGGATCTTCTTCTCTTGGATGAATGAAATATAGTGTGTTATCTTAGAAAATTGATCCGAATATATTCCTATTTAACCCAACTGCTGGACTAGAAAATATGATTAGTTATATTTAAGAGTTCAAAGGTTACTTCACAATATACTATAAATAAAATAAAGCTCCAGACAATAATTGTATCATTACATATAATCATTTTAAGCTATAAAATTTAAAATATCTTATAAAATTTATTTTCGACAAATTAATTAAATATTCCGAATTAAAATGAAATTTTAGATATTTTCAACGAATTCCCTAAATGCAAACTCATTTTCTTTTATTTTAACAGGGAATTGTATAATTAAAGGTAACAGAAATACCTTACTCAAAAAATCAAAGTCCAACTCAGAGGTTCAAACAAAATATATCAAAATAAACTGAGCTCAGAGCAATTTTTATTTATTAACCTTTGCCAACAAAGTAACTTATATCTATAAATGTAATTTTGTGAAAATCGGTCTTATAACATAAATATAATACTAAATAACACATAAAGTCACAGTTCAGAATCCTTTTTCTCATCTTCTATGTTGATTGTCTCCTATATATCAATCTTGGAATAATTCTATGTCCAAAATATTACTACAATATTAAATAAGTGTATTTTCATCTGTAATAAGATTGTGGGAAAATAAAAATGATACGGCAAGACCGATTGTTTAGAAACAGACATTTGACAAGATTGTAGAAATTTGTTTTTTGGGTTGCCGAGCGAATTTAAACCAAATAAAATTACCTGACATCTGTGGAATTTTCGAAAAATTTATCTAGTAATCCTAGTTAAAAGAGCACATTCAATCCATATTTAGCTACTAGGTCACGAGAATTTTTGATATTTACGCCTTCACTCAAGCACATCTAAATAATAATGTAAGGAAAAAGGCTTTAAAAAACTCTGTATCAATAATTTCTTACAAAAGCTTATATTGTTCCCAATCATAAGACTGCGTAGTGTTGTTCATTCTCAAGGAACTCAGTATATTGTACTTCTAAGTTTAAAAGGTGACCTAATTTTAAGATTTGTTGGAATTGGCATCATCCTGAAAATAGACTATAAAAATACACTTGATATCATAAAAACTAATTTAAATTACCTCTGACATGCCTTGTACTTTACCAATAAGACCGTTGTCAAAATCTACCACATTGTCAAACATTCTATCAATCATATCGAAAATAGTCTACAATTTTGTTTTCCTATTTTTATTTTTGGACTTCGTTGGTTGCTGGAGAGGAGTTTTAGAGTTTTCTTGCTGTTTGTGTGTTTACCCTTCAATCTCAGGAATATTCACTAAACCAGGTAACATTTTCAGAAGCGATCCTTTTTCGATCTTCCTGATCCAGCGACTTCTAAATCATCAACCGTGCATTTTGTTGTAAATGATTTCTTATGGGCTGGCCCAGACTATCTCCAAGTTAACCTCCAAATTACGTTTTTGAGCAGCTTCATACACAATAAAAATGGGTAATTTTATCATTTGATTTTGTTCTTTGCAATTACCTGAAATAAAGGTAAGTTATCTAATCATCATTTTCTATAATAAATTGTCTACTCATTGCTTCAAATGAGAACTCCTCCTTGTTTTGTTAATATAATTTAGAGCTTGCAATGCAGCTTCATTACGAGCATTTTTTATCGTTTGCGCCTCTCCATAAAATTTGACGTCGTTGACGTTAAAATGGACTTTGAAAGGTCCCTTCGTGTCAGAATCATTTCTTCTAACATGAAGAGTATCATTAAAATGAACCGTGTCATTCAGTTTATGCAAATAAGATTTTTTCTCTGAAATGTCTGGTGATGCAGTCTTGCCTTCTATTTGTTCCTAAAAGGCACCTTATGAATATGAATATGAATATGAATTGAATAAATATTGAATACCAAAATATCATTAATTATAGAGTATTGTACAGACATCCCTACCTTTAATGCTAAATTGTTTAGTAAAGCTACAGGTTCTTTTCACTCTTTTTGATCTTCAAAGAATGATGTTGATATTCTGTATTTTTCAGAGCCCTCTGTGCAGCTTTCCTTTGAGCATTCTTCAAGCTTTTACCATCCACTGCTTAATTTTCATTTCCTAAATAGAAAGCAATGGTAAAAACTGTATTGTGAGGTCAATGAAATTTTTGATATATAATTGCATCTAATAATTTCACATTAATATACCTCTTCGTTAATTAATTCATATGAAAATGTAATATCATTACATTCAGCAATTCGTGACTAGAACTTAATGAGGATTTGTCTTCTGCTGGTTCACTAGTCAAACCTAAAACTCGGTTTGTTTCTGGCACAGAGGGATTATTTTTCCACGTTTCCGAATAAAGATACCACGATGAGGTATCTATTATTCTTCAAAGTTAAAAGCGTCCCAGATATAGATCCTTTTATACCAGTGAATTAACTATAAACATTGCTATTTACCAACAATAGAGTCCCTGTCGCCAAAAATATTTTTATATCATTTAATAACAATCCATAACTTAAGCTTAACAAGGAAAATAATAGTAGTATACAATTAAAGCAAATCATACTCAAATAATATAAAGAGAAAACATATATAACCGGGGAAACACACTAGAACTAACCTTAACATAATAATATAGAGCTGTAGGGGGTAAAAAAAATTTCGATATTCTTGATAAAAACTATCGATATTATTAGTAAAAATATAGATAATTTTGGCTAATCTATTGATTTGGTTTATATTGGTTTATTTTTTTTAATACCGTAGTTATTGCACTAAAGATTTCGGTATTTTTTTTCCTCCCATATATTGATTTTTTAAAATTATTTTCTATCGATATGTTTTCTGGCCGCGGACATATTTAAAAATATCAATTAACATATTAAAATACAATAAAATATTTGTGGGGTATTATTCCATTTCATAGAAAAATTCCATTCTTTTTTACAGATCCACAGAACATTCAAATATAAAAGTAATACTACTTCGTTTAAAATTAAATTATAAATTGCATGTTATTGCATGTAATTATTATAATACTATACAGTAATTTTTTTTCTTGTCTTTTTTAAAGTTAGTTTATTATTAAGCCTACTGACTGGCGAGTGGCCAACTTAGAAATTATCCCAGAAGACATCCCGTCTTACCCAGCCTGGTTACTGGCGTGACTGGGATCATTTTCCTTGTCGGATTTTGTACTCTTACCTAAGGGCATTCACAAACATCACAAATTTACTTACATGCCCCAGCAGAATTCGAACTCGCGACTATCGCAACAGGGGGACCATCCTGTCGCCTTTACTACTGCGGCAACTAAGCCAGCTATTAAATCGTTTATCATGAAAAAATATTTTATAAAATAAATAAACTTTTTTATAACTATTAATTTGTGATATGTATGGTTGCAGAATGTATGAGCAAATTTAAAAAATTCCCTTATTTCTCATATGATTTATCTACCAAATACTTCATTATAATGAATCAAAAATTATGGATAAATGATCCAGGGTTTTGTAGAAGGGTCGGGGTCAGGATATAATGAGTCAAGTAATAAGGGGTCAAGTTAATGGTAGGTTTTATCAGGATAAACGATATAAATGTGCATGTATTTTGATTTTGTTGATTTGACATTTAGCATGATTTTTTTATTATTGAAATTCACGCCATTTCCTTTAGCTTGTAGGATTGGTTGCATATATCACTTTAATTCTCAACTCCCCACTCTAAACGTTTTTTCCGCTCTATTCTAGGTTTTATTTGAATTAAATATTGGGTTTATTTTGTGTTATGTCAGTTCTATTGCTGCTTTTTAACGTTATTATTCGGTTTCTTTAATAATAACAGAATAACAGTGCATTTAATTTGATTTGTGCTTTTAATGTGAAGATTTATGGTTTTTATATGAAAAAAATCAAAATACCGTGGGGTAAGGTAATGCTCTAAAACTGATTTTGTTTATAATGTATTTTTAATGTGCAGGAATGGTTGATGGTGAACTGAAATCTTGATTCTTGATGTATTGAAACATTTTCGTACCACCGATCAAATCACCTTCAGAGACAGTAGTGTTGTATATTTTAATTGTTATGATAATATTTTACGTATATCAAATTACTAGAAGAAATTAAACTAAAAGTTTTTAATATACGAACAGTTTTTACTTCATTGAATATTCCATATTTATGTTTATTATATAAAAGGGAAGAATAAGAGAATATATATGTATATTTGCTTTTAGGTGCGCTGATTGTTATTCTACAATTTTAAAAATAATCTCACTTATGACGCCTTTGTTATAATGTATAAATTTTAAATGTTTCAATACTTAGGTTTTATTAAATGGAATTTGAAAATGGTTAGTAAGTGTTAGCTCATGATATATTTTGCGTATACTTTAATATGCAGACGTAAATTACTTCAATGATTATTATAAATCAAATATATTTTCGGGCATATATTGAAGATATTTTTAAGACAAATGTTAGTAACATCATTTTTAAATTACTCACTTAACTTTATTATGGGAGAAACATGATTAACTTAAAAAATAGTGGTCGAATCGACTGTTTTTATTCGATAGTTACCAACACTAATTCAATTTTAGTTGGGGCAGTAAGGAAATGCACTTTTTTATTAGAACATAATTAGCGTTGGGAACTATGGCTAATCAGTCGCTAGTTTCGGTTCGACTGATTGTATTACTTTTTACTATCGACTGTTTTTGAGTCGTGTACTTTTAGTTACTATTTTCGGTTCTACTAGTTTCATTCGACTGCTTTTTAACGTTCTGACTCTGTCGTCCTAGGCGCGACCTTGACAAAAATGTATACCGAATTTATGCTTTCCTAGATTTATATATAATATATTTAGTTTTATGATTTTTTTGGTAGTTTGCTTCTAAATAAAAATATATTGTATATTAATATAGCAACACTTTGGAACGACATTTTTCAAGATTGTTAATGTAATAGGGTAAAAAATTAAAATTGTGAATGACAAATAAGTAATAGGTAATATTTCTTTTGATTGACTTTTTGGTGTGTATCTAACACCCTCGGTTTTTGTTAGAAAATATTTCTGTCCGATAATAAATAAAGCATTAATTTTATTTTAAAAAGCTCTAGTAGTTATTGTGCGATCATTTTTAATTCATGGTTATTGTAATACATGTTATATATCACATAGTAATACATGTTTAGTTTAAGTTGTATTGTATTGTTTATATTTATTTAGTATATTGTTTAAAAATAGCAATTCATCTCAGAACATTCAAATATAAAAGTAACTCCACTTCCTTTAAAATGTAAGTATTATAGATATATTAATAGTATTCAGTAATGTTTTTCTTTTTCTTTTTTAAAGTTAGTACGTGAAGGAATACGTACATCTCCGTCTCGCGTATACTAAGGTTGTAAAATATAAGCAAATATTAAATTAATTGCTCCAAGCAATTATATCCGTCCTTTCCTCTCTTACAATTTATATAGGAAAGGGATCGAACATACTCGTCTGACATTAAGAATTAAAATAAAAAGCCAAGCCGTGCATTAGATTTTGCATATTTTGTAGTGGTTAGTAGGCATGTTGGCCACAAAAAATATCGATATGTCGAAGGAAAAAATATCCATATTTTTTGCAATAAGTATAAGATATATCGATATTTTACAAAAAAATGTATGTATATTTTTAATTGAAAATAAACATAGTCAAATATTAGCCTAAAAAATATTTTTTTCTAAAACTCTTAAGGAATAACGGTATTTTTGATAAACCATTAAAATTAAGTACCAGAATTCACTAAATGTTTAAAAGTAAGTTCCGATTTGAAAGTTTTTTTTAATTGTACTTAATCTTCTGAAATTATATCATCTAAAAATTTCGATATATCGACAAAAAAATATCGATATTTTTTCTGCATCCCTAGCGGCTAGTTATTTAAATTTTTGTGTTGATAGTGCTGTATGGAGATAGCTGATACACGATTTTAAAGTTCTTCAAGTCGTAAAAATGTCGAAGAAGCGAAGATCAGTTAGCGGGTCTCAAAAAACCAAATCACAGACTGATCCAGACGTACCCGATCAAAATACAGAAAATATAATCAATGATGTAGTCAGGTACATTATTCTTAAAGCTGACGAAAATTCATTTTATACCAGATCCGAATTAAATCAAAATGTAATTCACAAAAAGGGCCAATGCGTGGATAGTGTTATACAACAAGCAATTAAGGTTCTGGAAAATGTTGGTATTATTATTGTTATATGGATGTTGTTGATATTGTTTTGCATACATTTTTAGGTATATGGTTACACACTTACTGAATATGATGATGTAAAAATGAAAAAAAAAATTTATTTTTTAATTAGTATGTTGCCTTCTGTAAATTATTCCGATGAAGAGGAAGAATGTGTTTCTAGTTATGAAACTGGTTCAAATGTACCAAATGCTGCTCACAAGATACTGACTCTATTAATTTTATCCCATATATTTATGACAAACGCGCCAGTATCAGACAGTGAGCTCTACGATACCATTCCTTTATTGTTTTTATATTGTTGATTTATTATTTCAGAATCCCTTTATAGTTTCCTGAAGTCCTTGGATATTGATGTAGAAGTTGAGCATCCATTTTTCGGTAAAGTCAAAGAATATATAAGAGAAACCTTGATAAAGAATTATTACCTTCACTGTGAGTTTGATGAGAAAACGAAAATACAAACTTTCCAATGGGGGATTCGAGCTGAAATTGAAATCTCAAAGATGAAGGTTTTACAGTTCGTGTGTGAGGTAACAATTTCAGTTGACTTATAAGCACATTGTCAGGTTATTATTGATTTACAGATGTATGGAAATAAGCAACCAAAAGACTGGCCAGAACATTACAGAGCGGCCGAGAATCAGTTCAAAGAAAGAGAAGAGCTAAAGGAAGAAACAAGGGATGAATCAAGCTAGTCACCGATACTGGTAGAACTACAATATAAAGTTTATTTGTATACAAAAATTGTATCTTCTTAACTAATACAATATAAATAAAAAGATATAGGAAAATGTTAAATCTCATTGGTCCTTACATTGCGTTGTAAGCTGGGCCGCGACCTCCTTCTGGGACCACCCAGTTATTCTGGCTGGGGTCCTTGATGTTGCACGTCTTACGGTGGATGGCCCTCTCCAGAATCGAGTGGCACAAACTCATACACACCAGCGGGACAATAACAATCTTCGAGTCCGTCGAAGATGCCTAAGTTTCGTTTGACAGGATTTTGCGAGTTTAAAGTGTTGCATAACATAATTTGTGTTATACACTATATGTACGCTTTTAGTTGACTTTAAAAGATTCCAGTTGTGTTTTGATGACATTTGGGTGATTATTTTATGAACTTTTAAACAATTCATTAATAAAAAAAACTTATTTTTGTGTAATGCTCTAATTTTTCATTAGGTACAATCCTTTTAACTAACTTTCGGCAAGGTAATAAAACCCGTGGCAAAGACTACTAAGCATCCTCCAGGAAAAGTGAGATTGGGGATACTGTGAAAACTGCCGGTGCCCTGGTGAGATCCTATTGCCGTCTTCGAAGTGATGCTTTATGAACGGATGGTGTTTGAACCTGCGAAGAAACGAACATTACCGCATTACCGATCTTTGGATATTCAGTACTTTTGGAATTCCTTGTACGGGCTCAGGTACAGATTGATGTAATCCAAACCCGACAGCGATCAGGGATACCTCGTCGTTAAATGATACAGAAAGGATCCTCCGTAGGTGTTCTTATCCAAGGGCCAGCCGATGGTGTGCTCCGCGCACCCGGTTTATGTTTGAATCATTCGTCGCGATATCTTTAACGCTCCCGTCATCGTTGTACAGGACTTCGGAAGGTGCATAACCCGGGCCCACGGCCTCAGCTTGCTCTTCCAACCACCGAATAACGTGTCCCAGCGGGACGATATAGTTCCCGTGATTAAACATCGGAGTTCCTGACGAAATATCATTTATTCAATATATAAATCGACAGACAGACAGGTAAAATAATAAAAATGATATCAATAAAATAATTGGTTATATAATGTTTCATTCATAATAATATATATTGTACAATTTTCTTAATATGTCACTCAAATTATCAATATTAATCTACGGGATAACGATGTCTTCTTTTCTTACTTAAAAGGTAGTTGTTAAAAATAGAACCTTTTTTATTTATTATTATAGCAATAATATAGAATAAATTATGTTTTAATGAAAAAAGAGCTGAATCATAGTGCATTTTATATTAAAATTACCTTTCCATCTTGGATCTTCTTCTCTTGGATGAATGAAATATAGTGTGTTATCTTAGAAAATTGATCCGAATATATTCCTATTTAACCCAACTGCTGGACTAGAAAATATGATTAGTTATATTTAAGAGTTCAAAGGTTACTTCACAATATACTATAAATAAAATAAAGCTCCAGACAATAATTGTATCATTACATATAATCATTTTAAGCTATAAAATTTAAAATATCTTATAAAATTTATTTTCGACAAATTAATTAAATATTCCGAATTAAAATGAAATTTTAGATATTTTCAACGAATTCCCTAAATGCAAACTCATTTTCTTTTATTTTAACAGGGAATTGTATAATTAAAGGTAACAGAAATACCTTACTCAAAAAATCAAAGTCCAACTCAGAGGTTCAAACAAAATATATCAAAATAAACTGAGCTCAGAGCAATTTTTATTTATTAACCTTTGCCAACAAAGTAACTTATATCTATAAATGTAATTTTGTGAAAATCGGTCTTATAACATAAATATAATACTAAATAACACATAAAGTCACAGTTCAGAATCCTTTTTCTCATCTTCTATGTTGATTGTCTCCTATATATCAATCTTGGAATAATTCTATGTCCAAAATATTACTACAATATTAAATAAGTGTATTTTCATCTGTAATAAGATTGTGGGAAAATAAAAATGATACGGCAAGACCGATTGTTTAGAAACAGACATTTGACAAGATTGTAGAAATTTGTTTTTTGGGTTGCCGAGCGAATTTAAACCAAATAAAATTACCTGACATCTGTGGAATTTTCGAAAAATTTATCTAGTAATCCTAGTTAAAAGAGCACATTCAATCCATATTTAGCTACTAGGTCACGAGAATTTTTGATATTTACGCCTTCACTCAAGCACATCTAAATAATAATGTAAGGAAAAAGGCTTTAAAAAACTCTGTATCAATAATTTCTTACAAAAGCTTATATTGTTCCCAATCATAAGACTGCGTAGTGTTGTTCATTCTCAAGGAACTCAGTATATTGTACTTCTAAGTTTAAAAGGTGACCTAATTTTAAGATTTGTTGGAATTGGCATCATCCTGAAAATAGACTATAAAAATACACTTGATATCATAAAAACTAATTTAAATTACCTCTGACATGCCTTGTACTTTACCAATAAGACCGTTGTCAAAATCTACCACATTGTCAAACATTCTATCAATCATATCGAAAATAGTCTACAATTTTGTTTTCCTATTTTTATTTTTGGACTTCGTTGGTTGCTGGAGAGGAGTTTTAGAGTTTTCTTGCTGTTTGTGTGTTTACCCTTCAATCTCAGGAATATTCACTAAACCAGGTAACATTTTCAGAAGCGATCCTTTTTCGATCTTCCTGATCCAGCGACTTCTAAATCATCAACCGTGCATTTTGTTGTAAATGATTTCTTATGGGCTGGCCCAGACTATCTCCAAGTTAACCTCCAAATTACGTTTTTGAGCAGCTTCATACACAATAAAAATGGGTAATTTTATCATTTGATTTTGTTCTTTGCAATTACCTGAAATAAAGGTAAGTTATCTAATCATCATTTTCTATAATAAATTGTCTACTCATTGCTTCAAATGAGAACTCCTCCTTGTTTTGTTAATATAATTTAGAGCTTGCAATGCAGCTTCATTACGAGCATTTTTTATCGTTTGCGCCTCTCCATAAAATTTGACGTCGTTGACGTTAAAATGGACTTTGAAAGGTCCCTTCGTGTCAGAATCATTTCTTCTAACATGAAGAGTATCATTAAAATGAACCGTGTCATTCAGTTTATGCAAATAAGATTTTTTCTCTGAAATGTCTGGTGATGCAGTCTTGCCTTCTATTTGTTCCTAAAAGGCACCTTATGAATATGAATATGAATATGAATTGAATAAATATTGAATACCAAAATATCATTAATTATAGAGTATTGTACAGACATCCCTACCTTTAATGCTAAATTGTTTAGTAAAGCTACAGGTGTTTCTTCAGGTTCTTTTCACTCTTTTTGATCTTCAAAGAATGATGTTGATATTCTGTATTTTTCAGAGCCCTCTGTGCAGCTTTCCTTTGAGCATTCTTCAAGCTTTTACCATCCACTGCTTAATTTTCATTTCCTAAATAGAAAGCGATGGTAAAAACTGTATTGTGAGGTCAATGAAATTTTTGATATATAATTGCATCTAATAATTTCACATTAATATACCTCTTCGTTAATTAATTCATATGAAAATGTAATCAGCAAATCATTACATTCAGCAATTCGTGACTAGAACTTAATGAGGATTTGTCTTCTGCTGGTTCACTAGTCAAACCTAAAACTCGGTTTGTTTCTGGCACAGAGGGATTATTTTTCCACGTTTCCGAATAAAGATACCACGATGAGGTATCTATTATTCTTCAAAGTTAAAAGCGTCCCAGATATAGATCCTTTTATACCAGTGAATTAACTATAAACATTGCTATTTACCAACAATAGAGTCCCTGTCGCCAAAAATATTTTTATATCATTTAATAACAATCCATAACTTAAGCTTAACAAGGAAAATAATAGTAGTATACAATTAAAGCAAATCATACTCAAATAATATAAAGAGAAAACATATATAACCGGGGAAACACACTAGAACTAACCTTAACATAATAATATAGAGCTGTAGGGGGTAAAAAAAATTTCGATATTCTTGATAAAAACTATCGATATTATTAGTAAAAATATAGATAATTTTGGCTAATCTATTGATTTGGTTTATATTGGTTTATTTTTTTTAATACCGTAGTTATTGCACTAAAGATTTCGGTATTTTTTTTCCTCCCATATATTGATTTTTTAAAATTATTTTCTATCGATATGTTTTCTGGCCGCGGACATATTTAAAAATATCAATTAACATATTAAAATACAATAAAATATTTGTGGGGTATTATTCCATTTCATAGAAAAATTCCATTCTTTTTTACAGATCCACAGAACATTCAAATATAAAAGTAATACTACTTCGTTTAAAATTAAATTATAAATTGCATGTTATTGCATGTAATTATTATAATACTATACAGTAATTTTTTTTCTTGTCTTTTTTAAAGTTAGTTTATTATTAAGCCTACTGACTGGCGAGTGGCCAACTTAGAAATTATCCCAGAAGACATCCCGTCTTACCCAGCCTGGTTACTGGCGTGACTGGGATCATTTTCCTTGTCGGATTTTGTACTCTTACCTAAGGGCATTCACAAACATCACAAATTTACTTACATGCCCCAGCAGAATTCGAACTCGCGACTATCGCAACAGGGGGACCATCCTGTCGCCTTTACTACTGCGGCAACTAAGCCAGCTATTAAATCGTTTATCATGAAAAAATATTTTATAAAATAAATAAACTTTTTTATAACTATTAATTTGTGATATGTATGGTTGCAGAATGTATGAGCAAATTTAAAAAATTCCCTTATTTCTCATATGATTTATCTACCAAATACTTCATTATAATGAATCAAAAATTATGGATAAATGATCCAGGGTTTTGTAGAAGGGTCGGGGTCAGGATATAATGAGTCAAGTAATAAGGGGTCAAGTTAATGGTAGGTTTTATCAGGATAAACGATATAAATGTGCATGTATTTTGATTTTGTTGATTTGACATTTAGCATGATTTTTTTATTATTGAAATTCACGCCATTTCCTTTAGCTTGTAGGATTGGTTGCATATATCACTTTAATTCTCAACTCCCCACTCTAAACGTTTTTTCCGCTCTATTCTAGGTTTTATTTGAATTAAATATTGGGTTTATTTTGTGTTATGTCAGTTCTATTGCTGCTTTTTAACGTTATTATTCGGTTTCTTTAATAATAACAGGATAACAGTGCATTTAATTTGATTTGTGCTTTTAATGTGAAGATTTATGGTTTTTATATGAAAAAAATCAAAATACCGTGGGGTAAGGTAATGCTCTAAAACTGATTTTGTTTATAATGTATTTTTAATGTGCAGGAATGGTTGATGGTGAACTGAAATCTTGATTCTTGATGTATTGAAACATTTTCGTACCACCGATCAAATCACCTTCAGAGACAGTAGTGTTGTATATTTTAATTGTTATGATAATATTTTACGTATATCAAATTACTAGAAGAAATTAAACTAAAAGTTTTTAATATACGAACAGTTTTTACTTCATTGAATATTCCATATTTATGTTTATTATATAAAAGGGAAGAATAAGAATATATATGTATATTTGCTTTTAGGTGCGCTGATTGTTATTCTACAATTTTAAAAATAATCTCACTTATGACGCCTTTGTTATAATGTATAAATTTGAAATGTTTCAATACTTAGGTTTTATTAAATGGAATTTGAAAATGGTTAGTAAGTGTTAGCTCATGATATATTTTGCGTATACTTTAATATGCAGACGTAAATTACTTCAATGATTATTATAAATCAAATATATTTTCGGGCATATATTGAAGATATTTTTAAGACAAATGTTAGTAACATCATTTTTAAATTACTCACTTAACTTTATTATGGGAGAAACATGATTAACTTAAAAAATAGTGGTCGAATCGACTGTTTTTATTCGATAGTTACCAACACTAATTCAATTTTAGTTGGGGCAGTAAGGAAATGCACTTTTTTATTAGAACATAATTAGCGTTGGGAACTATGGCTAATCAGTCGCTAGTTTCGGTTCGACTGATTGTATTACTTTTTACTATCGACTGTTTTTGAGTCGTGTACTTTTAGTTACTATTTTCGGTTCTACTAGTTTCATTCGACTGCTTTTTAACGTTCTGACTCTGTCGTCCTAGGCGCGACCTTGACAAAAATGTATACCGAATTTATGCTTTCCTAGATTTATATATAATATATTTAGTTTTATGATTTTTTTGGTAGTTTGCTTCTAAATAAAAATATATTGTATATTAATATAGCAACACTTTGGAACGACATTTTTCAAGATTGTTAATGTAATAGGGTAAAAAATTAAAATTGTGAATGACAAATAAGTAATAGGTAATATTTCTTTTGATTGACTTTTTGGTGTGTATCTAACACCCTCGGTTTTTGTTAGAAAATATTTCTGTCCGATAATAAATAAAGCATTAATTTTATTTTAAAAAGCTCTAGTAGTTATTGTGCGATCATTTTTAATTCATGGTTATTGTAATACATGTTATATATCACATAGTAATACATGTTTAGTTTAAGTTGTATTGTATTGTTTATATTTATTTAGTATATTGTTTAAAAATAGCAATTCATCTCAGAACATTCAAATATAAAAGTAACTCCACTTCCTTTAAAATGTAAGTATTATAGATATATTAATAGTATTCAGTAATGTTTTTCTTTTTCTTTTTTAAAGTTAGTACGTGAAGGAATACGTACATCTCCGTCTCGCGTATACTAAGGTTGTAAAATATAAGCAAATATTAAATTAATTGCTCCAAGCAATTATATCCGTCCTTTCCTCTCTTACAATTTATATAGGAAAGGGATCGAACATACTCGTCTGACATTAAGAATTAAAATAAAAAGCCAAGCCGTGCATTAGATTTTGCATATTTTGTAGTGGTTAGTAGGCATGTTGGCCACAAAAAATATCGATATGTCGAAGGAAAAAATATCCATATTTTTTGCAATAAGTATAAGATATATCGATATTTTACAAAAAAATGTATGTATATTTTTAATTGAAAATAAACATAGTTAAATATTAGCCTAAAAAATATTTTTTTCTAAAACTCTTAAGGAATAACGGTATTTTTGATAAACCATTAAAATTAAGTACCAGAATTCACTAAATGTTTAAAAGTAAGTTCCGATTTGAAAGTTTTTTTTAATTGTACTTAATCTTCTGAAATTATATCATCTAAAAAATTTCGATATATCGACAAAAAAATATCGATATTTTTTCTGCATCCCTAGCGGCTAGTTATTTAAATTTTTGTGTTGATAGTGCTGTATGGAGATAGCTGATACACGATTTTAAAGTTCTTCAAGTCGTAAAAATGTCGAAGAAGCGAAGATCAGTTAGCGGGTCTCAAAAAACCAAATCACAGACTGATCCAGACGTACCGGATCAAAATACAGAAAATATAATCAATGATGTAGTCAGGTACATTATTCTTAAAGCTGACGAAAATTCATTTTATACCAGATCCGAATTAAATCAAAATGTAATTCACAAAAAGGGCCAATGCGTGGATAGTGTTATACAACAAGCAATTAAGGTTCTGGAAAATGTTGGTATTATTATTGTTATATGGATGTTGTTGATATTGTTTTGCATACATTTTTAGGTATATGGTTACACACTTACTGAATATGATGATGTAAAAATGAAAAAAAAAATTTATTTTTTAATTAGTATGTTGCCTTCTGTAAATTATTCCGATGAAGAGGAAGAATGTGTTTCTAGTTATGAAACTGGTTCAAATGTACCAAATGCTGCTCACAAGATACTGACTCTATTAATTTTATCCCATATATTTATGACAAACGCGCCAGTATCAGACAGTGAGCTCTACGATACCATTCCTTTATTGTTTTTATATTGTTGATTTATTATTTCAGAATCCCTTTATAGTTTCCTGAAGTCCTTGGATATTGATGTAGAAGTTGAGCATCCATTTTTCGGTAAAGTCAAAGAATATATAAGAGAAACCTTGATAAAGAATTATTACCTTCACTGTGAGTTTGATGAGAAAACGAAAATACAAACTTTCCAATGGGGGATTCGAGCTGAAATTGAAATCTCAAAGATGAAGGTTTTACAGTTCGTGTGTGAGGTAACTATTTCAGTTGACTTATAAGCACATTGTCAGGTTATTATTGATTTACAGATGTATGGAAATAAGCAACCAAAAGACTGGCCAGAACATTACAGAGCGGCCGAGAATCAGTTCAAAGAAAGAGAAGAGCTAAAGGAAGAAACAAGGGATGAATCAAGCTAGTCACCGATACTGGTAGAACTACAATATAAAGTTTATTTGTATACAAAAATTGTATCTTCTTAACTAATACAATATAAATAAAAAGATATAGGAAAATGTTAAATCTCATTGGTCCTTACATTGCGTTGTAAGCTGGGCCGCGACCTCCTTCTGGGACCACCCAGTTATTCTGGCTGGGGTCCTTGATGTTGCACGTCTTACGGTGGATGGCCCTCTCCAGAATCGAGTGACACAAACTTATACACACCAGCGGGACAATAACAATCTTCGAGTCCGTCGAAGACGCCTAAGTTTCGTTTGACAGGATTTTGCGAGTTTAAAGTGTTGCCTAACATAATTTGTGTTATACACTATATGTACGCTTTTAGTTGACTTTAAAAGATTCCAGTTGTGTTTTGATGACATTTGGGTGATTATTTTATGAACTTTTAAACAATTCATTAATAAAAAAAACTTATTTTTGTGTAATGCTCTAATTTTTCATTAGGTACAATCCTTTTAACTAACTTTCGGCAAGGTAATAAAACCCGTGGCAAAGACTACTAAGCATCCTCCAGGAAAAGTGAGATTGGGGATACTGTGAAAACTGCCGGTGCCCTGGTGAGATCCTATTGCCGTCTTCGAAGTGATGCTTTATGAACGGATGGTGTTTGAACCTGCGAAGAAACGAACATTACCGCATTACCGATCTTTGGATATTCAGTACTTTTGGAATTCCTTGTACGGGCTCAGGTACAGATTGATGTAATCCAAACCCGACGGCGATCAGGGATACCTCGTCGTTAAATGATACAGAAAGGATCCTCCGTAGGTGTTCTTATCCAAGGGCCAGCCGATGGTGTGCTCCGCGCACCCGGTTTATGTTTGAATCATTCGTCGCGATATCTTTAACGCTCCCGTCATCGTTGTACAGGACTTCGGAAGGTGCATAACCCGGGCCCACGGCCTCAGCTTGCTCTCCCAACCACTGAATAACGTGTCCCAGCGGGACGATATAGTTCCCGTGATTAAACATCGGAGTTCCTGACGAAATATCATTTATTCAATATATAAATCGATTTAAGATAAAGAATCCAACCTGGCAGGGCTGGTACCGGAATCCTACCGGTGCTAGGTAATAGACCGAACTTATCCTCCGTTAGGGGAGTGTTCAGAGGCGCGCCCTTCTCTTTCCAGTCCCATTTATAGGGCCTTCTCGACGATGATTACCTAAAAATCTATGTTCCGTATAGACCACCGATCAAGTGTGCTATGACTTCGATTCCACCGACCCTGATTTTCTTCCCTTCCGCGTCCAACAGTTGTTTGGCTCGTATAGTCGCGCTTATTCCAGTTGGACCATCGCCGACTATCAGAATATCAGTTTACATCTAGAATGTGTAATTTAAGAAAAATTAATCCTTTCAAGGTAAGTAATAATTTTAGCATGACATGTCAGACAGAAATTGTGAAGAATATATATTATAAATTTAAATAGTGTAGATACTTAAAGTGGTAGAAAAAAATAGTGTTTTAAGCTGGGCATATATTTTTTCAGACTATTGAAGAAGAATTAACAGACTGTAACAGGAATAAAGCCAAAGCCAAGTCTCTTTGAAACAATTTTTTTGTTTTAATACGGACAAATTCTATGCATATTTATAATCAGACTTATAGACAGACAGGTAAAATAATAAAAATGATATCAATAAAATAATTGGTTATATAATGTTTCATTCATAATAATATATATTGTACAATTTTCTTAATATGTCACTCAAATTATCAATATTAATCTACGGGATAACGATGTCTTCTTTTCTTACTTAAATGGTAGTTGTTAAAAATAGAAACTTTTTTATTTATTATTATAGCAATAATATAGAATAAATTATGTTTTAATGAAAAAACAGCTGAATCATAGTGCATTTTATATTAAAATTACCTTTCCATCTTGGATCTTCTTCTCTTGGATGAATGAAATATAGTGTGTTATCTTAGAAAATTGATCCGAATATATTCCTATTTAACCCAACTGCTGGACTAGAAAATATGATTAGTTATATTTAAGAGTTCAAAGGTTACTTCACAATATACTATAAATAAAATAAAGCTCCAGACAATAATTGTATCATTACATATAATCATTTTAAGCTATAAAATTTAAAATATCTTATAAAATTTATTTTCGACAAATTAATTAAATATTCCGAATTAAAATGAAATTTTAGATATTTTCAACGAATTCCCTAAATGCAAACTCATTTTCTTTTATTTTAACAGGGAATTGTATAATTAAAGGTAACAGAAATACCTTACTCAAAAAATCAAAGTCCAACTCAGAGGTTCAAACAAAATATATCAAAATAAACTGAGCTCAGTGCAATTTTTATTTATTAACCTTTGCCAACAAAGTAACTTATATCTATAAATGTAATTTTATGAAAATCGGTCTTATAACATAAATATAATACTAAATAACACATAAAGTCACAGTTCAGAATCCTTTTTCTCATCTTCTATGTTGATTGTCTCCTATATATCAATCTTGGAATAATTCTATGTCCAAAATATTACTACAATATTAAATAAGTGTATTTTCATCTGTAATAAGATTGTGGGAAAATAAAAATGATACGGCAAGACCGATTGTTTAGAAACAGACATTTGACAAGATTGTAGAAATTTGTTTTTTGGGTTGCCGAGCGAATTTAAACCAAATAAAATTACCTGACATCTGTGGAATTTTCGAAAAATTTATCTAGTAATCCTAGTTAATAGAGCACATTCAATCCATATTTAGCTACTAGGTCACGAGAATTTTTGATATTTACGCCTTCACCCAAGCACATCTAAATAATAATGTAACGAAAAAGGCTTTAAAAAACTCTGTATCAATAATTTCTTACAAAAGCTTATATTGTTCCCAATCATAAGACTGCGTAGTGTTGTTCATTCTCAAGGAACTCAGTATATTGTACTTCTAAGTTTAAAAGGTGACCTAATTTTAAGATTTGTTGGAATTGGCATCATCCTGAAAATAGACTATAAAAATACACTTGATATCATAAAAACTAATTTAAATTACCTCTGACATGCCTTGTACTTTACCAATAAGACCGTTGTCAAAATCTACCACATTGTCAAACATTCTATCAATCATATCGAAAATAGTCTACAATTTTGTTTTCCTATTTTTATTTTTGGACTTTGTTGGTTGCTGGAGAGGAGTTTTAGAGTTTTCTTGCTGTTTGTGTGTTTACCCTTCAATCTCAGGAATATTCACTAAACCAGGTAACATTTTCAGAAGCGATCCTTTTTCGATCTTCCTGATCCAGCGACTTCTAAATCATCAACCGTGCATTTTGTTGTAAATGATTTCTTATGGGCTGGCCCAGACTATCTCCAAGTTAACCTCCAAATTACGTTTTTGAGCAGCTTCATACACAATAAAAATGGGTAATTTTATCATTTGATTTTGTTCTTTGCAATTACCTGAAATAAAGGTAAGTTATCTAATCATCATTTTCTATAATAAATTGTCTACTCATTGCTTCAAATGAGAACTCCTCCTTGTTTTGTTAATATAATTTAGAGCTTGCAATGCAGCTTCATTACGAGCATTTTTTATCGTTTGCGCCTCTCCATAAAATTTGACGTCGTTGACGTTAAAATGGACTTTGAAAGGTCCCTTCGTGTCAGAATCATTTCTTCTAACATGAAGAGTATCATTAAAATGAACCGTGTCATTCAGTTTATGCAAATAAGATTTTTTCTCTGAAATGTCTGGTGATGCAGTCTTGCCTTCTATTTGTTCCTAAAAGGCACCTTATTTATATGTCTATATTTAACTAAACAATATTGAATACCAAAATATCATTAATTATAGAGTATTGTACAGACATCCCTACCTTTAATGCTAAATTGTTTAGTAAAGCTACAGGTGTTTCTTCAGGTTCTTTTCACTCTTTTTGATCTTCAAAGAATGATGTTGATATTCTGTATTTTTCAGAGCCCTCTGTGTAGCTTTCCTTTGAGCATTCTTCAAGCTTTTACCATCCATTGCTTAATTTTCATTTCCTAAATAGAAAGCGATGGTAAAAACTGTATTGTGCAGAGGTCAATGAAATTTTTGATATATAATTGCATCTAATAATTTCACATTAATATACCTCTTCGTTAATTAATTCATATGAAAATGTAATATCATTACATTCAGCAATTCGTGAATAGAACTTAATGCGGATTTGTCTTCTGCTGGTTCACTAGTCAAACCTAAAACTCGGTTTGTTTCTGGCACAGAGGGATTATTTTTCCACGTTTCCGAATAAAGATACCACGATGAGGTATCTATTATTCTTCAAAGTTAAAAGCGTCCCAGATATAGATCCTTTTATACCAGTGAATTAACTATAAACAATGCTATTTACCAACAATAGAGTCCCTGTCGCCAAAAATATTTTTATATCATTTAATAACAATCCATAACTTAAGCTTAACAAGGAAAATAATAGTAGTATACAATTAAAGCAAATCATACTCAAATAATATAAAGAGAAAACATATATAACCGGGGAAACACACTAAAACTAACCTTAACATAATAATATAGAGCTGTAGGAGGTAAAAAAAATTTCGATATTCTTGATAAAAACTATCGATATTATTAGTAAAAATATAGATAATTTTGGCTAATCTATTGATTTGGTTTATATTGGTTTATTTTTTTTAATACCGTAGTTATTGCACTAAAGATTTCGGTATTTTTTTTCCTCCCATATATTGATTTTTTAAAATTATTTTCTATCGATATGTTTTCTGGCCGCGGACATATTTAAAAATATCAATTAACATATTAAAATACAATAAAATATTTGTGGGGTATTATTCCATTTCATAGAAAAATTCCATTCTTTTTTACAGATCCACAGAACATTCAAATATAAAAGTAATACTACTTCGTTTAAAATTAAATTATAAATTGCATGTTATTGCATGTAATTATTATAATACTGTACAGTAATTTTTTTTTCTTGTCTTTTTTAAAGTTAGTTTATTATTAAGCCTACTGACTGGCGAGTGGCCAACTTAGAAATTATCCCAGAAGACATCCCGTCTTACCCAGCCTGGTTACTGGCGTGACTGGGATCATTTTCCTTGTCGGATTTTGTACTCTTACCTAAGGGCATTCACAAACATCACAAATTTACTTACATGCCCCAGCAGAATTCGAACTCGCGACTATCGCAACAGGGGGACCATCCTGTCGCCTTTACTACTGCGGCAACTAAGCCAGCTATTAAATCGTTTATCATGAAAAAATATTTTATAAAATAAATAAACTTTTTTATAACTATTAATTTGTGATATGTATGGTTGCAGAATGTATGAGCAAATTTAAAAAATTCCCTTATTTCTCATATGATTTATCTACCAAATACTTCATTATAATGAATCAAAAATTATGGATAAATGATCCAGGGTTTTGTAGAAGGGTCGGGGTCAGGATATAATGAGTCAAGTAATAAGGGGTCAAGTTAATGGTAGGTTTTATCAGGATAAACGATATAAATGTTCATGTATTTTGATTTTGTTGATTTGACATTTAGCATGATTTTTTTATTATTGAAATTCACGCCATTTCCTTTAGCTTGTAGGATTGGTTGCATATATCACTTTAATTCTCAACTCCCCACTCTAAACGTTTTTTCCGCTCTATTCTAGGTTTTATTTGAATTAAATATTGGGTTTATTTTGTGTTATGTCAGTTCTATTGCTGCTTTTTAACGTTATTATTCGGTTTCTTTAATAATAACAGAATAACAGTGCATTTAATTTGATTTGTGCTTTTAATGTGAAGATTTATGGTTTTTATATGAAAAAAATCAAAATACCGTGGGGTAAGGTAATGCTCTAAAACTGATTTTGTTTATAATGTATTTTTAATGTGCAGGAATGGTTGATGGTGAACTGAAATCTTGATTCTTGATGTATTGAAACATTTTCGTACCACCGATCAAATCACCTTCAGAGACAGTAGTGTTGTATATTTTAATTGTTATGATAATATTTTACGTATATCAAATTACTAGAAGAAATTAAACTAAAAGTTTTTAATATACGAACAGTTTTTACTTCATTGAATATTCCATATTTATGTTTATTATATAAAAGGGAAGAATAAGAATATATATGTATATTTGCTTTTAGGTGCGCTGATTGTTATTCTACAATTTTAAAAATAATCTCACTTATGACGCCTTTGTTATAATGTATAAATTTTAAATGTTTCAATACTTAGGTTTTATTAAATGGAATTTGAAAATGGTTAGTAAGTGTTAGCTCATGATATATTTTGCGTATACTTTAATATGCAGACGTAAATTACTTCAATGATTATTATAAATCAAATATATTTTCGGGCATATATTGAAGATATTTTTAAGACAAATGTTAGTAACATCATTTTTAAATTACTCACTTAACTTTATTATGGGAGAAACATGATTAACTTAAAAAATAGTGGTCGAATCGACTGTTTTTATTCGATAGTTACCAACACTAATTCAATTTTAGTTGGGGCAGTAAGGAAATGCACTTTTTTATTAGAACATAATTAGCGTTGGGAACTATGGCTAATCAGTCGCTAGTTTCGGTTCGACTGATTGTATTACTTTTTACTATCGACTGTTTTTGAGTCGTGTACTTTTAGTTACTATTTTCGGTTCTACTAGTTTCATTCGACTGCTTTTTAACGTTCTGACTCTGTCGTCCTAGGCGCGACCTTGACAAAAATGTATACCGAATTTATGCTTTCCTAGATTTATATATAATATATTTAGTTTTATGATTTTTTTGGTAGTTTGCTTCTAAATAAAAATATATTGTATATTAATATAGCAACACTTTGGAACGATATTTTTCAAGATTGTTAATGTAATAGCGTAAAAAATTAAAATTGTGAATGACAAATAAGTAATAGGTAATATTTCTTTTGATTGACTTTTTGGTGTGTATCTAACACCCTCGGTTTTTGTTAGAAAATATTTCTGTCCGATAATAAATAAAGCATTAATTTTATTTTAAAAAGCTCTAGTAGTTATTGTGCGATCATTTTTAATTCATGGTTATTGTAATACATGTTATATATCACATAGTAATACATGTTTAGTTTAAGTTGTATTGTATTGTTTATATTTATTTAGTATATTGTTTAAAAATAGCAATTCATCTCAGAACATTCAAATATAAAAGTAACTCCACTTCCTTTAAAATGTAAGTATTATAGATATATTAATAGTATTCAGTAATGTTTTTCTTTTTCTTTTTTAAAGTTAGTACGTGAAGGAATACGTACATCTCCGTCTCGCGTATACTAAGGTTGTAAAATATAAGCAAATATTAAATTAATTGCTCCAAGCAATTATATCCGTCCTTTCCTCTCTTACAATTTATATAGGAAAGGGATCGAACATACTCGTCTGACATTAAGAATTAAAATAAAAAGCCAAGCCGTGCATTAGATTTTGCATATTTTGTAGTGGTTAGTAGGCATGTTGGCCACAAAAAATATCGATATGTCGAAGGAAAAAATATCCATATTTTTTGCAATAAGTATAAGATATATCGATATATTACAAAAAAATGTATGTATATTTTTAATTGAAAATAAACATAGTCAAATATTAGCCTAAAAAATATTTTTTTCTAAAACTCTTAAGGAATAACGGTATTTTTGATAAACCATTAAAATTAAGTACCAGAATTCACTAAACGTTTAAAAGTAAGTTCCGATTTGAAAGTTTTTTTTAATTGTACTTAATCTTCTGAAATTATATCATCTAAAAAATATCGATATATCGACAAAAAAATATCGATATTTTTTCTGCATCCCTAGCGGCTAGTTATTTAAATTTTAGTGTTGATAGTGCTGTATGGAGATAGCTGATACACGATTTTAAAGTTCTTCAAGTCGTAAAAATGTCGAAGAAGCGAAGATCAGTTAGCGGGTCTCATAAAACCAAATCACAGACTGATCCAGACGTACCGGATCAAAATACAGAAAATATAATCAATGATGTAGTCAGGTACATTATTCTTAAAGCTGACGAAAATTCATTTTATACCAGATCCGAATTAAATCAAAATGTAATTCACAAAAAGGGCCAATGCGTGGATAGTGTTATACAACAAGCAATTAAGGTTCTGGAAAATGTTGGTATTATTATTGTTATATGGATGTTGTTGATATTGTTTTGCATACATTTTTAGATATATGGTTACACACTTACTGAATATGATGATGTAAAAATGAAAAAAAAAAAATTATTTTTTAATTAGTATGTTGCCTTCTGTAAATTATTCCGATGAAGAGGAAGAATGTGTTTCTAGTTATGAAACTGGTTCAAATGTACCAAATGCTGCTCACAAGATACTGACTCTATTAATTTTATCCCATATATTTATGACAAACGCGCCAGTATCAGACAGTGAGCTCTACGATACCATTCCTTTATTGTTTTTATATTGTTGATTTATTATTTCAGAATCCCTTTATAGTTTCCTGAAGTCCTTGGATATTGATGTAGAAGTTGAGCATCCATTTTTCGGTAAAGTCAAAGAATATATAAGAGAAACCTTGATAAAGAATTATTACCCTCACTGTGAGTTTGATGAGAAAACGAAAATACAAACTTTCCAATGGGGGATTCGAGCTGAAATTGAAATCTCAAAGATGAAGGTTTTACAGTTCGTGTGTGAGGTAACTATTTCAGTTGACTTATAAGCACATTGTCAGGTTATTATTGATTTACAGATGTATGGAAATAAGCAACCAAAAGACTGGCCAGAACATTACAGAGCGGCCGAGAATCAGTTCAAAGAAAGAGAAGAGCTAAAGGAAGAAACAAGGGATGAATCAAGCTAGTCACCGATACTGGTAGAACTACAATATAAAGTTTATTTGTATACAAAAATTGTATCTTCTTAACTAATACAATATAAATAAAAAGATATAGGAAAATGTTAAATCTCATTGGTCCTTACATTGCGTTGTAAGCTGGGCCGCGACCTCCTTCTGGGACCACCCAGTTATTCTGGCTGGGGTCCTTGATGTTGCACGTCTTACGGTGGATGGCCCTCTCCAGAATCGAGTGACACAAACTCATACACACCAGCGGGACAATAACAATCTTCGAGTCCGTCGAAGACGCCTAAGTTTCGTTTGACAGGATTTTGCGAGTTTAAAGTGTTGCATAACATAATTTGTGTTATACACTATATGTACGCTTTTAGTTGACTTTAAAAGATTCCAGTTGTGTTTTGATGACATTTGGGTGATTATTTTATGAACTTTTAAACAATTCATTAATAAAAAAAACTTATTTTTGTGTAATGCTCTAATTTTTCATTAGGTACAATCCTTTTAACTAACTTTCGGCAAGGTAATAAAACCCGTGGCAAAGACTACTAAGCATCCTCCAGGAAAAGTGAGATTGGGGATACTGTGAAAACTGCCGGTGCCCTGGTGAGATCCTATTGCCGTCTTCGAAGTGATGCTTTATGAACGGATGGTGTTTGAACCTGCGAAGAAACGAACATTACCGCATTACCGATCTTTGGATATTCAGTACTTTTGGAATTCCTTGTACGGGCTCAGGTACAGATTGATGTAATCCAAACCCGACGGCGATCAGGGATACCTCGTCGTTAAATGATACAGAAAGGATCCTCCGTAGGTGTTCTTATCCAAGGGCCAGCCGATGGTGTGCTCCGCGCACCCGGTTTATGTTTGAATCATTCGTCGCGATATCTTTAACGCTCCCGTCATCGTTGTACAGGACTTCGGAAGGTGCATAACCCGGGCCCACGGCCTCAGCTTGCTCTCCCAACCACTGAATAACGTGTCCCAGCGGGACGATATAGTTCCCGTGATTAAACATCGGAGTTCCTGACGAAATATCATTTATTCAATATATAAATCGATTTAAGACAAAGAATCCAACCTGGCAGGGCTGGTACCGGAATCCTACCGGTGCTAGGTAATAGACCGAACTTATCCTCCGTTAGGGGAGTGTTCAGAGGCGCGCCCTTCTCTTTCCAGTCCCATTTATAGGGCCTTCTCGACGATGATTACCTAAAAATCTATGTTCCGTATAGACCACCGATCAAGTGTGCTATGACTTCGATTCCACCGACCCTGATTTTCTTCCCTTCCGCGTCCAACAGTTGTTTGGCTCGTATAGTCGCGCTTATTCCAGTTGGACCATCGCCGACTATCAGAATATCAGTTTACATCTAGAATGTGTAATTTAAGAAAAATTAATCCTTTCAAGGTAAGTAATAATTTTAGCATGACATGTCAGACAGAAATTGTGAAGAATATATATTATAAATTTAAATAGTGTAGATACTTAAAGTGGTAGAAAAAATAGTGTTTTAAGCTGGGCATATATTTTTTCAGACTATTGAAGAAGAATTAACAGACTGTAACAGGAATAAAGCCAAAGCCAAGTCTCTTTGAAACAATTTTTTTGTTTTAATACGGACAAATTCTATGCATATTTATAATCAGACTTATAGACAGACAGGTAAAATAATAAAAATGATATCAATAAAATAATTGGATATATATTGTTTAATTCATAATAATATATATTGTACAATTTTCTTAATATGTAAATGGTAGTTGTTAAAAATAGAACCTTTTTTATTTATTATTATAGCAATAATATAGAATAAATTATGTTTTAATGAAAAAACAGCTGAATCATAGTGCATTTTATATTAAAATTACCTTTCCATCTTGGATCTTCTTCTCTTGGATGAATGAAATATAGTGTGTTATCTTAGAAAATTGATCCGAATATATTCCTATTTAACCCAACTGCTGGACTAGAAAATATGATTAGTTATATTTAAGAGTTCAAAGGTTACTTCACAATATACTATAAATAAAATAAAGCTCCAGACAATAATTGTATCATTACATATAATCATTTTAAGCTATAAAATTTAAAATATCTTATAAAATTTATTTTCGACAAATTAATTAAATATTCCGAATTAAAATGAAATTTTAGATATTTTCAACGAATTCCCTAAATGCAAACTCATTTTCTTTTATTTTAACAGGGAATTGTATAATTAAAGGTAACAGAAATACCTTACTCAAAAAATCAAAGTCCAACTCAGAGGTTCAAACAAAATATATCAAAATAAACTGAGCTCAGTGCAATTTTTATTTATTAACCTTTGCCAACAAAGTAACTTATATCTATAAATGTAATTTTATGAAAATCGGTCTTATAACATAAATATAATACTAAATAACACATAAAGTCACAGTTCAGAATCCTTTTTCTCATCTTCTATGTTGATTGTCTCCTATATATCAATCTTGGAATAATTCTATGTCCAAAATATTACTACAATATTAAATAAGTGTATTTTCATCTGTAATAAGATTGTGGGAAAATAAAAATGATACGGCAAGACCGATTGTTTAGAAACAGACATTTGACAAGATTGTAGAAATTTGTTTTTTGGGTTGCCGAGCGAATTTAAACCAAATAAAATTACCTGACATCTGTGGAATTTTCGAAAAATTTATCTAGTAATCCTAGTTAAAAGAGCACATTCAATCCATATTTAGCTACTAGGTCACGAGAATTTTTGATATTTACGCCTTCACTCAAGCACATCTAAATAATAATGTAAGGAAAAAGGCTTTAAAAAACTCTGTATCAATAATTTCTTACAAAAACTTATATTGTTCCCAATCATAAGACTGCGTAGTGTTGTTCATTCTCAAGGAACTCAGTATATTGTACTTCTAAGTTTAAAAGGTGACCTAATTTTAAGATTTGTTGGAATTGGCATCATCCTGAAAATAGACTATAAAAATACACTTGATATCATAAAAACTAATTTAAATTACCTCTGACATGCCTTGTACTTTACCAATAAGACCGTTGTCAAAATCTACCACATTGTCAAACATTCTATCAATCATATCGAAAATAGTCTACAATTTTGTTTTCCTATTTTTATTTTTGGACTTTGTTGGTTGCTGGAGAGGAGTTTTAGAGTTTTCTTGCTGTTTGTGTGTTTACCCTTCAATCTCAGGAATATTCACTAAACCAGGTAACATTTTCAGAAGCGATCCTTTTTCGATCTTCCTGATCCAGCGACTTCTAAATCATCAACCGTGCATTTTGTTGTAAATGATTTCTTATGGGCTGGCCCAGACTATCTCCAAGTTAACCTCCAAATTACGTTTTTGAGCAGCTTCATACACAATAAAAATGGGTAATTTTATCATTTGATTTTGTTCTTTGCAATTACCTGAAATAAAGGTAAGTTATCTAATCATCATTTTCTATAATAAATTGTCTACTCATTGCTTCAAATGAGAACTCCTCCTTGTTTTGTTAATATAATTTAGAGCTTGCAATGCAGCTTCATTACGAGCATTTTTTATCGTTTGCGCCTCTCCATAAAATTTGACGTCGTTGACGTTAAAATGGACTTTGAAAGGTCCCTTCGTGTCAGAATCATTTCTTCTAACATGAAGAGTATCATTAAAATGAACCGTGTCATTCAGTTTATGCAAATAAGATTTTTTCTCTGAAATGTCTGGTGATGCAGTCTTGCCTTCTATTTGTTCCTAAAAGGCACCTTATGAATATGAATATGAATATGAATTGAATAAATATTGAATACCAAAATATCATTAATTATAGAGTATTGTACAGACATCCCTACCTTTAATGCTAAATTGTTTAGTAAAGCTACAGGTGTTTCTTCAGGTTCTTTTCACTCTTTTTGATCTTCAAAGAATGATGTTGATATTCTGTATTTTTCAGAGCCCTCTGTGCAGCTTTCCTTTGAGCATTCTTCAAGCTTTTACCATCCACTGCTTAATTTTCATTTCCTAAATAGAAAGCGATGGTAAAACCTGTATTGTGAGGTCAATGAAATTTTTGATATATAATTGCATCTAATAATTTCACATTAATATACCTCTTCGTTAATTAATTCATATGAAAATGTAATATCATTACATTCAGCAATTCGTGACTAGAACTTAATGAGGATTTGTCTTCTGCTGGTTCACTAGTCAAACCTAAAACTCGGTTTGTTTCTGGCACAGAGGGATTATTTTTCCACGTTTCCGAATAAAGATACCACGATGAGGTATCTATTATTCTTCAAAGTTAAAAGCGTCCCAGATATAGATCCTTTTATACCAGTGAATTAACTATAAACATTGCTATTTACCAACAATAGAGTCCCTGTCGCCAAAAATATTTTTATATCATTTAATAACAATCCATAACTTAAGCTTAACAAGGAAAATAATAGTAGTATACAATTAAAGCAAATCATACTCAAATAATATAAAGAGAAAACATATATAACCGGGGAAACACACTAGAACTAACCTTAACATAATAATATAGAGCTGTAGGGGGTAAAAAAAATTTCGATATTCTTGATAAAAACTATCGATATTATTAGTAAAAATATAGATAATTTTGGCTAATCTATTGATTTGGTTTATATTGGTTTATTTTTTTTAATACCGTAGTTATTGCACTAAAGATTTCGGTATTTTTTTTCCTCCCATATATTGATTTTTTAAAATTATTTTCTATCGATATGTTTTCTGGCCGCGGACATATTTAAAAATATCAATTAACATATTAAAATACAATAAAATATTTGTGGGGTATTATTCCATTTCATAGAAAAATTCCATTCTTTTTTACAGATCCACAGAACATTCAAATATAAAAGTAATACTACTTCGTTTAAAATTAAATTATAAATTGCATGTTATTGCATGTAATTATTATAATACTATACAGTAATTTTTTTTTTCTTGTCTTTTTTAAAGTTAGTTTATTATTAAGCCTACTGACTGGCGAGTGGCCAACTTAGAAATTATCCCAGAAGACATCCCGTCTTACCCAGCCTGGTTACTGGCGTGACTGGGATCATTTTCCTTGTCGGATTTTGTACTCTTACCTAAGGGCATTCACAAACATCACAAATTTACTTACATGCCCCAGCAGAATTCGAACTCGCGACTATCGCAACAGGGGGACCATCCTGTCGCCTTTACTACTGCGGCAACTAAGCCAGCTATTAAATCGTTTATCATGAAAAAATATTTTATAAAATAAATAAACTTTTTTATAACTATTAATTTGTGATATGTATGGTTGCAGAATGTATGAGCAAATTTAAAAAATTCCCTTATTTCTCATATGCTTTATCTACCAAATACTTCATTATAATGAATCAAAAATTATGGATAAATGATCCAGGGTTTTGTAGAAGGGTCGGGGTCAGGATATAATGAGTCAAGTAATAAGGGGTCAAGTTAATGGTAGGTTTTATCAGGATAAACGATATAAATGTGCATGTATTTTGATTTTGTTGATTTGACATTTAGCATGATTTTTTTATTATTGAAATTCACGCCATTTCCTTTAGCTTGTAGGATTGGTTGCATATATCACTTTAATTCTCAACTCCCCACTCTAAACGTTTTTTCCGCTCTATTCTAGGTTTTATTTGAATTAAATATTGGATTTATTTTGTGTTATGTCAGTTCTATTGCTGCTTTTTAACGTTATTATTCGGTTTCTTTAATAATAACAGGATAACAGTGCATTTAATTTGATTTGTGCTTTTAATGTGAAGATTTATGGTTTTTATATGAAAAAAATCAAAATACCGTGGGGTAAGGTAATGCTCTAAAACTGATTTTGTTTATAATGTATTTTTAATGTGCAGGAATGGTTGATGGTGAACTGAAATCTTGATTCTTGATGTATTGAAACATTTTCGTACCACCGATCAAATCACCTTCAGAGACAGTAGTGTTGTATATTTTAATTGTTATGATAATATTTTACGTATATCAAATTACTAGAAGAAATTAAACTAAAAGTTTTTAATATACGAACAGTTTTTACTTCATTGAATATTCCATATTTATGTTTATTATATAAAAGGGAAGAATAAGAATATATATGTATATTTGCTTTTAGGTGCGCTGATTGTTATTCTACAATTTTAAAAATAATCTCACTTATGACGCCTTTGTTATAATGTATAAATTTTAAATGTTTCAATACTTAGGTTTTATTAAATGGAATTTGAAAATGGTTAGTAAGTGTTAGCTCATGATATATTTTGCGTATACTTTAATATGCAGACGTAAATTACTTCAATGATTATTATAAATCAAATATATTTTCGGGCATATATTGAAGATATTTTTAAGACAAATGTTAGTAACATCATTTTTAAATTACTCACTTAACTTTATTATGGGAGAAACATGATTAACTTAAAAAATAGTGGTCGAATCGACTGTTTTTATTCGATAGTTACCAACACTAATTCAATTTTAGTTGGGGCAGTAAGGAAATGCACTTTTTTATTAGAACATAATTAGCGTTGGGAACTATGGCTAATCAGTCGCTAGTTTCGGTTCGACTGATTGTATTACTTTTTACTATCGACTGTTTTTGAGTCGTGTACTTTTAGTTACTATTTTCGGTTCTACTAGTTTCATTCGACTGCTTTTTAACGTTCTGACTCTGTCGTCCTAGGCGCGACCTTGACAAAAATGTATACCGAATTTATGCTTTCCTAGATTTATATATAATATATTTAGTTTTATGATTTTTTTGGTAGTTTGCTTCTAAATAAAAATATATTGTATATTAATATAGCAACACTTTGGAACGATATTTTTCAAGATTGTTAATGTAATAGCGTAAAAAATTAAAATTGTGAATGACAAATAAGTAATAGGTAATATTTCTTTTGATTGACTTTTTGGTGTGTATCTAACACCCTCGGTTTTTGTTAGAAAATATTTCTGTCCGATAATAAATAAAGCATTAATTTTATTTTAAAAAGCTCTAGTAGTTATTGTGCGATCATTTTTAATTCATGGTTATTGTAATACATGTTATATATCACATAGTAATACATGTTTAGTTTAAGTTGTATTGTATTGTTTATATTTATTTAGTATATTGTTTAAAAATAGCAATTCATCTCAGAACATTCAAATATAAAAGTAACTCCACTTCCTTTAAAATGTAAGTATTATAGATATATTAATAGTATTCAGTAATGTTTTTCTTTTTCTTTTTTAAAGTTAGTACGTGAAGGAATACGTACATCTCCGTCTCGCGTATACTAAGGTTGTAAAATATAAGCAAATATTAAATTAATTGCTCCAAGCAATTATATCCGTCCTTTCCTCTCTTACAATTTATATAGGAAAGGGATCGAACATACTCGTCTGACATTAAGAATTAAAATAAAAAGCCAAGCCGTGCATTAGATTTTGCATATTTTGTAGTGGTTAGTAGGCATGTTGGCCACAAAAAATATCGATATGTCGAAGGAAAAAATATCCATATTTTTTGCAATAAGTATAAGATATATCGATATTTTACAAAAAAATGTATGTATATTTTTAATTGAAAATAAACATAGTTAAATATTAGCCTAAAAAATATTTTTTTCTAAAACTCTTAAGGAATAACGGTATTTTTGATAAACCATTAAAATTAAGTACCAGAATTCACTAAATGTTTAAAAGTAAGTTCCGATTTGAAAGTTTTTTTTAATTGTACTTAATCTTCTGAAATTATATCATCTAAAAAATTTCGATATATCGACAAAAAAATATCGATATTTTTTCTGCATCCCTAGCGGCTAGTTATTTAAATTTTTGTGTTGATAGTGCTGTATGGAGATAGCTGATACACGATTTTAAAGTTCTTCAAGTCGTAAAAATGTCGAAGAAGCGAAGATCAGTTAGCGGGTCTCAAAAAACCAAATCACAGACTGATCCAGACGTACCGGATCAAAATACAGAAAATATAATCAATGATGTAGTCAGGTACATTATTCTTAAAGCTGACGAAAATTCATTTTATACCAGATCCGAATTAAATCAAAATGTAATTCACAAAAAGGGCCAATGCGTGGATAGTGTTATACAACAAGCAATTAAGGTTCTGGAAAATGTTGGTATTATTATTGTTATATGGATGTTGTTGATATTGTTTTGCATACATTTTTAGGTATATGGTTACACACTTACTGAATATGATGATGTAAAAATGAAAAAAAAAATTTATTTTTTAATTAGTATGTTGCCTTCTGTAAATTATTCCGATGAAGAGGAAGAATGTGTTTCTAGTTATGAAACTGGTTCAAATGTACCAAATGCTGCTCACAAGATACTGACTCTATTAATTTTATCCCATATATTTATGACAAACGCGCCAGTATCAGACAGTGAGCTCTACGATACCATTCCTTTATTGTTTTTATATTGTTGATTTATTATTTCAGAATCCCTTTATAGTTTCCTGAAGTCCTTGGATATTGATGTAGAAGTTGAGCATCCATTTTTCGGTAAAGTCAAAGAATATATAAGAGAAACCTTGATAAAGAATTATTACCTTCACTGTGAGTTTGATGAGAAAACGAAAATACAAACTTTCCAATGGGGGATTCGAGCTGAAATTGAAATCTCAAAGATGAAGGTTTTACAGTTCGTGTGTGAGGTAACTATTTCAGTTGACTTATAAGCACATTGTCAGGTTATTATTGATTTACAGATGTATGGAAATAAGCAACCAAAAGACTGGCCAGAACATTACAGAGCGGCCGAGAATCAGTTCAAAGAAAGAGAAGAGCTAAAGGAAGAAACAAGGGATGAATCAAGCTAGTCACCGATACTGGTAGAACTACAATATAAAGTTTATTTGTATACAAAAATTGTATCTTCTTAACTAATACAATATAAATAAAAAGATATAGGAAAATGTTAAATCTCATTGGTCCTTACATTGCGTTGTAAGCTGGGCCGCGACCTCCTTCTGGGACCACCCAGTTATTCTGGCTGGGGTCCTTGATGTTGCACGTCTTACGGTGGATGGCCCTCTCCAGAATCGAGTGACACAAACTTATACACACCAGCGGGACAATAACAATCTTCGAGTCCGTCGAAGACGCCTAAGTTTCGTTTGACAGGATTTTGCGAGTTTAAAGTGTTGCCTAACATAATTTGTGTTATACACTATATGTACGCTTTTAGTTGACTTTAAAAGATTCCAGTTGTGTTTTGATGACATTTGGGTGATTATTTTATGAACTTTTAAACAATTCATTAATAAAAAAAACTTATTTTTGTGTAATGCTCTAATTTTTCATTAGGTACAATCCTTTTAACTAACTTTCGGCAAGGTAATAAAACCCGTGGCAAAGACTACTAAGCATCCTCCAGGAAAAGTGAGATTGGGGATACTGTGAAAACTGCCGGTGCCCTGGTGAGATCCTATTGCCGTCTTCGAAGTGATGCTTTATGAACGGATGGTGTTTGAACCTGCGAAGAAACGAACATTACCGCATTACCGATCTTTGGATATTCAGTACTTTTGGAATTCCTTGTACGGGCTCAGGTACAGATTGATGTAATCCAAACCCGACGGCGATCAGGGATACCTCGTCGTTAAATGATACAGAAAGGATCCTCCGTAGGTGTTCTTATCCAAGGGCCAGCCGATGGTGTGCTCCGCGCACCCGGTTTATGTTTGAATCATTCGTCGCGATATCTTTAACGCTCCCGTCATCGTTGTACAGGACTTCGGAAGGTGCATAACCCGGGCCCACGGCCTCAGCTTGCTCTCCCAACCACTGAATAACGTGTCCCAGCGGGACGATATAGTTCCCGTGATTAAACATCGGAGTTCCTGACGAAATATCATTTATTCAATATATAAATCGATTTAAGATAAAGAATCCAACCTGGCAGGGCTGGTACCGGAATCCTACCGGTGCTAGGTAATAGACCGAACTTATCCTCCGTTAGGGGAGTGTTCAGAGGCGCGCCCTTCTCTTTCCAGTCCCATTTATAGGGCCTTCTCGACGATGATTACCTAAAAATCTATGTTCCGTATAGACCACCGATCAAGTGTGCTATGACTTCGATTCCACCGACCCTGATTTTCTTCTCTTCCGCGTCCAACAGTTGTTTGGCTCGTATAGTCGCGCTTATTCCAGTTGGACCATCGCCGACTATCAGAATATCAGTTTACATCTAGAATGTGTAATTTAAGAAAAATTAATCCTTTCAAGGTAAGTAATAATTTTAGCATGACATGTCAGACAGAAATTGTGAAGAATATATATTATAAATTTAAATAGTGTAGATACTTAAAGTGGTAGAAAAAAATAGTGTTTTAAGCTGGGCATATATTTTTTCAGACTATTGAAGAAGAATTAACAGACTGTAACAGGAATAAAGCCAAAGCCAAGTCTCTTTGAAACAATTTTTTTGTTTTAATACGGACAAATTCTATGCATATTTATAATCAGACTTATAGACAGACAGGTAAAATAATAAAAATGATATCAATAAAATAATTGGTTATATAATGTTTCATTCATAATAATATATATTGTACAATTTTCTTAATATGTCACTCAAATTATCAATATTAATCTACGGGATAACGATGTCTTCTTTTCTTACTTAAATGGTAGTTGTTAAAAATAGAAACTTTTTTATTTATTATTATAGCAATAATATAGAATAAATTATGTTTTAATGAAAAAACAGCTGAATCATAGTGCATTTTATATTAAAATTACCTTTCCATCTTGGATCTTCTTCTCTTGGATGAATGAAATATAGTGTGTTATCTTAGAAAATTGATCCGAATATATTCCTATTTAACCCAACTGCTGGACTAGAAAATATGATTAGTTATATTTAAGAGTTCAAAGGTTACTTCACAATATACTATAAATAAAATAAAGCTCCAGACAATAATTGTATCATTACATATAATCATTTTAAGCTATAAAATTTAAAATATCTTATAAAATTTATTTTCGACAAATTAATTAAATATTCCGAATTAAAATGAAATTTTAGATATTTTCAACGAATTCCCTAAATGCAAACTCATTTTCTTTTATTTTAACAGGGAATTGTATAATTAAAGGTAACAGAAATACCTTACTCAAAAAATCAAAGTCCAACTCAGAGGTTCAAACAAAATATATCAAAATAAACTGAGCTCAGTGCAATTTTTATTTATTAACCTTTGCCAACAAAGTAACTTATATCTATAAATGTAATTTTATGAAAATCGGTCTTATAACATAAATATAATACTAAATAACACATAAAGTCACAGTTCAGAATCCTTTTTCTCATCTTCTATGTTGATTGTCTCCTATATATCAATCTTGGAATAATTCTATGTCCAAAATATTACTACAATATTAAATAAGTGTATTTTCATCTGTAATAAGATTGTGGGAAAATAAAAATGATACGGCAAGACCGATTGTTTAGAAACAGACATTTGACAAGATTGTAGAAATTTGTTTTTTGGGTTGCCGAGCGAATTTAAACCAAATAAAATTACCTGACATCTGTGGAATTTTCGAAAAATTTATCTAGTAATCCTAGTTAAAAGAGCACATTCAATCCATATTTAGCTACTAGGTCACGAGAATTTTTGATATTTACGCCTTCACTCAAGCACATCTAAATAATAATGTAAGGAAAAAGGCTTTAAAAAACTCTGTATCAATAATTTCTTACAAAAGCTTATATTGTTCCCAATCATAAGACTGCGTAGTGTTGTTCATTCTCAAGGAACTCAGTATATTGTACTTCTAAGTTTAAAAGGTGACCTAATTTTAAGATTTGTTGGAATTGGCATCATCCTGAAAATAGACTATAAAAATACACTTGATATCATAAAAACTAATTTAAATTACCTCTGACATGCCTTGTACTTTACCAATAAGACCGTTGTCAAAATCTACCACATTGTCAAACATTCTATCAATCATATCGAAAATAGTCTACAATTTTGTTTTCCTATTTTTATTTTTGGACTTTGTTGGTTGCTGGAGAGGAGTTTTAGAGTTTTCTTGCTGTTTGTGTGTTTACCCTTCAATCTCAGGAATATTCACTAAACCAGGTAACATTTTCAGAAGCGATCCTTTTTCGATCTTCCTGATCCAGCGACTTCTAAATCATCAACCGTGCATTTTGTTGTAAATGATTTCTTATGGGCTGGCCCAGACTATCTCCAAGTTAACCTCCAAATTACGTTTTTGAGCAGCTTCATACACAATAAAAATGGGTAATTTTATCATTTGATTTTGTTCTTTGCAATTACCTGAAATAAAGGTAAGTTATCTAATCATCATTTTCTATAATAAATTGTCTACCCATTGCTTCAAATGAGAACTCCTCCTTGTTTTGTTAATATAATTTAGAGCTTGCAATGCAGCTTCATTACGAGCATTTTTTATCGTTTGCGCCTCTCCATAAAATTTGACGTCGTTGACGTTAAAATGGACTTTGAAAGGTCCCATCGTGTCAGAATCATTTCTTCTAACATGAAGAGTATCATTAAAATGAACCGTGTCATTCAGTTTATGCAAATAAGATTTTTTCTCTGAAATGTCTGGTGATGCAGTCTTGCCTTCTATTTGTTCCTAAAAGGCACCTTATGAATATGAATATGAATTGAATAAATATTGAATACCAAAATATCATTAATTATAGAGTATTGTACAGACATCCCTACCTTTAATGCTAAATTGTTTAGTAAAGCTACAGGTGTTTCTTCAGGTTCTTTTCACTCTTTTTGATCTTCAAAGAATGATGTTGATATTCTGTATTTTTCAGAGCCCTCTGTGCAGCTTTCCTTTGAGCATTCTTCAAGCTTTTACCATCCACTGCTTAATTTTCATTTCCTAAATAGAAAGCAATGGTAAAAACTGTATTGTGAGGTCAATGAAATTTTTGATATATAATTGCATCTAATAATTTCACATTAATATACCTCTTCGTTAATTAATTCATATGAAAATGTAATATCATTACATTTAGCAATTCGTGACTAGAACTTAATGAGGATTTGTCTTCTGCTGGTTCACTAGTCAAACCTAAAACTCGGTTTGTTTCTGGCACAGAGGGATTATTTTTCCACGTTTCCGAATAAAGATACCACGATGAGGTATCTATTATTCTTCAAAGTTAAAAGCGTCCCAGATATAGATCCTTTTATACCAGTGAATTAACTATAAACATTGCTATTTACCAACAATAGAGTCCCTGTCGCCAAAAATATTTTTATATCATTTAATAACAATCCATAACTTAAGCTTAACAAGGAAAATAATAGTAGTATACAATTAAAGCAAATCATACTCAAATAATATAAAGAGAAAACATATATAACCGGGGAAACACACTAGAACTAACCTTAACATAATAATATAGAGCTGTAGGGGGTAAAAAAAATTCGATATTCTTGATAAAAACTATCGATATTATTAGTAAAAATATAGATAATTTTGGCTAATCTATTGATTTGGTTTATATTGGTTTATTTTTTTTAATACCGTAGTTATTGCACTAAAGATTTCGGTATTTTTTTTCCTCCCATATATTGATTTTTTATAATTATTTTCTATCGATATGTTTTCTGGCCGCGGACATATTTAAAAATATCAATTAACATATTAAAATACAATAAAATATTTGTGGGGTATTATTCCATTTCATAGAAAAATTCCATTCTTTTTTACAGATCCACAGAACATTCAAATATAAAAGTAATACTACTTCGTTTAAAATTAAATTATAAATTGCATGTTATTGCATGTAATTATTATAATACTATACAGTAATTTTTTTTTCTTGTCTTTTTTAAAGTTAGTTTATTATTAAGCCTACTGACTGGCGAGTGGCCAACTTAGAAATTATCCCAGAAGACATCCCGTCTTACCCAGCCTGGTTACTGGCGTGACTGGGATCATTTTCCTTGTCGGATTTTGTACTCTTACCTAAGGGCATTCACAAACATCACAAATTTACTTACATGCCCCAGCAGAATTCGAACTCGCGACTATCGCAACAGGGGGACCATCCTGTCGCCTTTACTACTGCGGCAACTAAGCCAGCTATTAAATCGTTTATCATGAAAAAATATTTTATAAAATAAATAAACTTTTTTATAACTATTAATTTGTGATATGTATGGTTGCAGAATGTATGAGCAAATTTAAAAAATTCCCTTATTTCTCATATGATTTATCTACCAAATACTTCATTATAATGAATCAAAAATTATGGATAAATGATCCAGGGTTTTGTAGAAGGGTCGGGGTCAGGATATAATGAGTCAAGTAATAAGGGGTCAAGTTAATGGTAGGTTTTATCAGGATAAACGATATAAATGTGCATGTATTTTGATTTTGTTGATTTGACATTTAGCATGATTTTTTTATTATTGAAATTCACGCCATTTCCTTTAGCTTGTAGGATTGGTTGCATATATCACTTTAATTCTCAACTCCCCACTCTAAACGTTTTTTCCGCTCTATTCTAGGTTTTATTTGAATTAAATATTGGGTTTATTTTGTGTTATGTCAGTTCTATTGCTGCTTTTTAACGTTATTATTCGGTTTCTTTAATAATAACAGAATAACAGTGCATTTAATTTGATTTGTGCTTTTAATGTGAAGATTTATGGTTTTTATATGAAAAAAATCAAAATACCGTGGGGTAAGGTAATGCTCTAAAACTGATTTTGTTTATAATGTATTTTTAATGTGCAGGAATGGTTGATGGTGAACTGAAATCTTGATTCTTGATGTATTGAAACATTTTCGTACCACCGATCAAATCACCTTCAGAGACAGTAGTGTTGTATATTTTAATTGTTATGATAATATTTTACGTATATCAAATTACTAGAAGAAATTAAACTAAAAGTTTTTAATATACGAACAGTTTTTACTTCATTGAATATTCCATATTTATGTTTATTATATAAAAGGGAAGAATAAGAATATATATGAATATTTGCTTTTAGGTGCGCTGATTGTTATTCTACAATTTTAAAAATAATCTCACTTATGACGCCTTTGTTATAATGTATAAATTTTAAATGTTTCAATACTTAGGTTTTATTAAATGGAATTTGAAAATGGTTAGTAAGTGTTAGCTCATGATATATTTTGCGTATACTTTAATATGCAGACGTAAATTACTTCAATGATTATTATAAATCAAATATATTTTCGGGCATATATTGAAGATATTTTTAAGACAAATGTTAGTAACATCATTTTTAAATTACTCACTTAACTTTATTATGGGAGAAACATGATTAACTTAAAAAATAGTGGTCGAATCGACTGTTTTTATTCGATAGTTACCAACACTAATTCAATTTTAGTTGGGGCAGTAAGGAAATGCACTTTTTTATTAGAACATAATTAGCGTTGGGAACTATGGCTAATCAGTCGCTAGTTTCGGTTCGACTGATTGTATTACTTTTTACTATCGACTGTTTTTGAGTCGTGTACTTTTAGTTACTATTTTCGGTTCTACTAGTTTCATTCGACTGCTTTTTAACGTTCTGACTCTGTCGTCCTAGGCGCGACCTTGACAAAAATGTATACCGAATTTATGCTTTCCTAGATTTATATATAATATATTTAGTTTTATGATTTTTTTGGTAGTTTGCTTCTAAATAAAAATATATTGTATATTAATATAGCAACACTTTGGAACGATATTTTTCAAGATTGTTAATGTAATAGGGTAAAAAATTAAAATTGTGAATGACAAATAAGTAATAGGTAATATTTCTTTTGATTGACTTTTTGGTGTGTATCTAACACCCTCGGTTTTTGTTAGAAAATATTTCTGTCCGATAATAAATAAAGCATTAATTTTATTTTAAAAAGCTCTAGTAGTTATTGTGCGATCATTTTTAATTCATGGTTATTGTAATACATGTTATATATCACATAGTAATACATGTTTAGTTTAAGTTGTATTGTATTGTTTATATTTATTTAGTATATTGTTTAAAAATAGCAATTCATCTCAGAACATTCAAATATAAAAGTAACTCCACTTCCTTTAAAATGTAAGTATTATAGATATATTAATAGTATTCAGTAATGTTTTTCTTTTTCTTTTTTAAAGTTAGTACGTGAAGGAATACGTACATCTCCGTCTCGCGTATACTAAGGTTGTAAAATATAAGCAAATATTAAATTAATTGCTCCAAGCAATTATATCCGTCCTTTCCTCTCTTACAATTTATATAGGAAAGGGATCGAACATACTCGTCTGACATTAAGAATTAAAATAAAAAGCCAAGCCGTGCATTAGATTTTGCATATTTTGTAGTGGTTAGTAGGCATGTTGGCCACAAAAAATATCGATATGTCGAAGGAAAAAATATCCATATTTTTTGCAATAAGTATAAGATATATCGATATTTTACAAAAAAATGTATGTATATTTTTAATTGAAAATAAACATAGTTAAATATTAGCCTAAAAAATATTTTTTTCTAAAACTCTTAAGGAATAACGGTATTTTTGATAAACCATTAAAATTAAGTACCAGAATTCACTAAATGTTTAAAAGTAAGTTCCGATTTGAAAGTTTTTTTTAATTGTACTTAATCTTCTGAAATTATATCATCTAAAAAATTTCGATATATCGACAAAAAAATATCGATATTTTTTCTGCATCCCTAGCGGCTAGTTATTTAAATTTTTGTGTTGATAGTGCTGTATGGAGATAGCTGATACACGATTTTAAAGTTCTTCAAGTCGTAAAAATGTCGAAGAAGCGAAGATCAGTTAGCGGGTCTCAAAAAACCAAATCACAGACTGATCCAGACGTACCGGATCAAAATACAGAAAATATAATCAATGATGTAGTCAGGTACATTATTCTTAAAGCTGACGAAAATTCATTTTATACCAGATCCGAATTAAATCAAAATGTAATTCACAAAAAGGGCCAATGCGTGGATAGTGTTATACAACAAGCAATTAAGGTTCTGGAAAATGTTGGTATTATTATTGTTATATGGATGTTGTTGATATTGTTTTGCATACATTTTTAGGTATATGGTTACACACTTACTGAATATGATGATGTAAAAATGAAAAAAAAAATTTATTTTTTAATTAGTATGTTGCCTTCTGTAAATTATTCCGATGAAGAGGAAGAATGTGTTTCTAGTTATGAAACTGGTTCAAATGTACCAAATGCTGCTCACAAGATACTGACTCTATTAATTTTATCCCATATATTTATGACAAACGCGCCAGTATCAGACAGTGAGCTCTACGATACCATTCCTTTATTGTTTTTATATTGTTGATTTATTATTTCAGAATCCCTTTATAGTTTCCTGAAGTCCTTGGATATTGATGTAGAAGTTGAGCATCCATTTTTCGTTAAAGTCAAAGAATATATAAGAGAAACCTTGATAAAGAATTATTACCTTCACTGTGAGTTTGATGAGAAAACGAAAATACAAACTTTCCAATGGGGGATTCGAGCTGAAATTGAAATCTCAAAGATGAAGGTTTTACAGTTCGTGTGTGAGGTAACTATTTCAGTTGACTTATAAGCACATTGTCAGGTTATTATTGATTTACAGATGTATGGAAATAAGCAACCAAAAGACTGGCCAGAACATTACAGAGCGGCCGAGAATCAGTTCAAAGAAAGAGAAGAGCTAAAGGAAGAAACAAGGGATGAATCAAGCTAGTCACCGATACTGGTAGAACTACAATATAAAGTTTATTTGTATACAAAAATTGTATCTTCTTAACTAATACAATATAAATAAAAAGATATAGGAAAATGTTAAATCTCATTGGTCCTTACATTGCGTTGTAAGCTGGGCCGCGACCTCCTTCTGGGACCACCCAGTTATTCTGGCTGGGGTCCTTGATGTTGCACGTCTTACGGTGGATGGCCCTCTCCAGAATCGAGTGACACAAACTTATACACACCAGCGGGACAATAACAATCTTCGAGTCCGTCGAAGACGCCTAAGTTTCGTTTGACAGGATTTTGCGAGTTTAAAGTGTTGCCTAACATAATTTGTGTTATACACTATATGTACGCTTTTAGTTGACTTTAAAAGATTCCAGTTGTGTTTTGATGACATTTGGGTGATTATTTTATGAACTTTTAAACAATTCATTAATAAAAAAAACTTATTTTTGTGTAATGCTCTAATTTTTCATTAGGTACAATCCTTTTAACTAACTTTCGGCAAGGTAATAAAACCCGTGGCAAAGACTACTAAGCATCCTCCAGGAAAAGTGAGATTGGGGATACTGTGAAAACTGCCGGTGCCCTGGTGAGATCCTATTGCCGTCTTCGAAGTGATGCTTTATGAACGGATGGTGTTTGAACCTGCGAAGAAACGAACATTACCGCATTACCGATCTTTGGATATTCAGTACTTTTGGAATTCCTTGTACGGGCTCAGGTACAGATTGATGTAATCCAAACCCGACGGCGATCAGGGATACCTCGTCGTTAAATGATACAGAAAGGATCCTCCGTAGGTGTTCTTATCCAAGGGCCAGCCGATGGTGTGCTCCGCGCACCCGGTTTATGTTTGAATCATTCGTCGCGATATCTTTAACGCTCCCGTCATCGTTGTACAGGACTTCGGAAGGTGCATAACCCGGGCCCACGGCCTCAGCTTGCTCTCCCAACCACTGAATAACGTGTCCCAGCGGGACGATATAGTTCCCGTGATTAAACATCGGAGTTCCTGACGAAATATCATTTATTCAATATATAAATCGATTTAAGATAAAGAATCCAACCTGGCAGGGCTGGTACCGGAATCCTACCGGTGCTAGGTAATAGACCGAACTTATCCTCCGTTAGGGGAGTGTTCAGAGGCGCGCCCTTCTCTTTCCAGTCCCATTTATAGGGCCTTCTCGACGATGATTACCTAAAAATCTATGTTCCGTATAGACCACCGATCAAGTGTGCTATGACTTCGATTCCACCGACCCTGATTTTCTTCCCTTCCGCGTCCAACAGTTGTTTGGCTCGTATAGTCGCGCTTATTCCAGTTGGACCATCGCCGACTATCAGAATATCAGTTTACATCTAGAATGTGTAATTTAAGAAAAATTAATCCTTTCAAGGTAAGTAATAATTTTAGCATGACATGTCAGACAGAAATTGTGAAGAATATATATTATAAATTTAAATAGTGTAGATACTTAAAGTGGTAGAAAAAAATAGTGTTTTAAGCTGGGCATATATTTTTTCAGACTATTGAAGAAGAATTAACAGACTGTAACAGGAATAAAGCCAAAGCCAAGTCTCTTTGAAACAATTTTTTTGTTTTAATACGGACAAATTCTATGCATATTTATAATCAGACTTATAGACAGACAGGTAAAATAATAAAAATGATATCAATAAAATAATTGGTTATATAATGTTTCATTCATAATAATATATATTGTACAATTTTCTTAATATGTCACTCAAATTATCAATATTAATCTACGGGATAACGATGTCTTCTTTTCTTACTTAAATGGTAGTTGTTAAAAATAGAAACTTTTTTATTTATTATTATAGCAATAATATAGAATAAATTATGTTTTAATGAAAAAACAGCTGAATCATAGTGCATTTTATATTAAAATTACCTTTCCATCTTGGATCTTCTTCTCTTGGATGAATGAAATATAGTGTGTTATCTTAGAAAATTGATCCGAATATATTCCTATTTAACCCAACTGCTGGACTAGAAAATATGATTAGTTATATTTAAGAGTTCAAAGGTTACTTCACAATATACTATAAATAAAATAAAGCTCCAGACAATAATTGTATCATTACATATAATCATTTTAAGCTATAAAATTTAAAATATCTTATAAAATTTATTTTCGACAAATTAATTAAATATTCCGAATTAAAATGAAATTTTAGATATTTTCAACGAATTCCCTAAATGCAAACTCATTTTCTTTTATTTTAACAGGGAATTGTATAATTAAAGGTAACAGAAATACCTTACTCAAAAAATCAAAGTCCAACTCAGAGGTTCAAACAAAATATATCAAAATAAACTGAGCTCAGTGCAATTTTTATTTATTAACCTTTGCCAACAAAGTAACTTATATCTATAAATGTAATTTTATGAAAATCGGTCTTATAACATAAATATAATACTAAATAACACATAAAGTCACAGTTCAGAATCCTTTTTCTCATCTTCTATGTTGATTGTCTCCTATATATCAATCTTGGAATAATTCTATGTCCAAAATATTACTACAATATTAAATAAGTGTATTTTCATCTGTAATAAGATTGTGGGAAAATAAAAATGATACGGCAAGACCGATTGTTTAGAAACAGACATTTGACAAGATTGTAGAAATTTGTTTTTTGGGTTGCCGAGCGAATTTAAACCAAATAAAATTACCTGACATCTGTGGAATTTTCGAAAAATTTATCTAGTAATCCTAGTTAATAGAGCACATTCAATCCATATTTAGCTACTAGGTCACGAGAATTTTTGATATTTACGCCTTCACCCAAGCACATCTAAATAATAATGTAACGAAAAAGGCTTTAAAAAACTCTGTATCAATAATTTCTTACAAAAGCTTATATTGTTCCCAATCATAAGACTGCGTAGTGTTGTTCATTCTCAAGGAACTCAGTATATTGTACTTCTAAGTTTAAAAGGTGACCTAATTTTAAGATTTGTTGGAATTGGCATCATCCTGAAAATAGACTATAAAAATACACTTGATATCATAAAAACTAATTTAAATTACCTCTGACATGCCTTGTACTTTACCAATAAGACCGTTGTCAAAATCTACCACATTGTCAAACATTCTATCAATCATATCGAAAATAGTCTACAATTTTGTTTTCCTATTTTTATTTTTGGACTTTGTTGGTTGCTGGAGAGGAGTTTTAGAGTTTTCTTGCTGTTTGTGTGTTTACCCTTCAATCTCAGGAATATTCACTAAACCAGGTAACATTTTCAGAAGCGATCCTTTTTCGATCTTCCTGATCCAGCGACTTCTAAATCATCAACCGTGCATTTTGTTGTAAATGATTTCTTATGGGCTGGCCCAGACTATCTCCAAGTTAACCTCCAAATTACGTTTTTGAGCAGCTTCATACACAATAAAAATGGGTAATTTTATCATTTGATTTTGTTCTTTGCAATTACCTGAAATAAAGGTAAGTTATCTAATCATCATTTTCTATAATAAATTGTCTACTCATTGCTTCAAATGAGAACTCCTCCTTGTTTTGTTAATATAATTTAGAGCTTGCAATGCAGCTTCATTACGAGCATTTTTTATCGTTTGAGCCTCTCCATAAAATTTGACGTCGTTGACGTTAAAATGGACTTTGAAAGGTCCCTTCGTGTCAGAATCATTTCTTCTAACATGAAGAGTATCATTAAAATGAACCGTGTCATTCAGTTTATGCAAATAAGATTTTTTCTCTGAAATGTCTGGTGATGCAGTCTTGCCTTCTATTTGTTCCTAAAAGGCACCTTATTTATATGTCTATATTTAACTAAACAATATTGAATACCAAAATATCATTAATTATAGAGTATTGTACAGACATCCCTACCTTTAATGCTAAATTGTTTAGTAAAGCTACAGGTGTTTCTTCAGGTTCTTTTCACTCTTTTTGATCTTCAAAGAATGATGTTGATATTCTGTATTTTTCAGAGCCCTCTGTGTAGCTTTCCTTTGAGCATTCTTCAAGCTTTTACCATCCATTGCTTAATTTTCATTTCCTAAATAGAAAGCGATGGTAAAAACTGTATTGTGCAGAGGTCAATGAAATTTTTGATATATAATTGCATCTAATAATTTCACATTAATATACCTCTTCGTTAATTAATTCATATGAAAATGTAATATCATTACATTCAGCAATTCGTGAATAGAACTTAATGCGGATTTGTCTTCTGCTGGTTCACTAGTCAAACCTAAAACTCGGTTTGTTTCTGGCACAGAGGGATTATTTTTCCACGTTTCCGAATAAAGATACCACGATGAGGTATCTATTATTCTTCAAAGTTAAAAGCGTCCCAGATATAGATCCTTTTATACCAGTGAATTAACTATAAACAATGCTATTTACCAACAATAGAGTCCCTGTCGCCAAAAATATTTTTATATCATTTAATAACAATCCATAACTTAAGCTTAACAAGGAAAATAATAGTAGTATACAATTAAAGCAAATCATACTCAAATAATATAAAGAGAAAACATATATAACCGGGGAAACACACTAAAACTAACCTTAACATAATAATATAGAGCTGTAGGAGGTAAAAAAAATTTCGATATTCTTGATAAAAACTATCGATATTATTAGTAAAAATATAGATAATTTTGGCTAATCTATTGATTTGGTTTATATTGGTTTATTTTTTTTAATACCGTAGTTATTGCACTAAAGATTTCGGTATTTTTTTTCCTCCCATATATTGATTTTTTAAAATTATTTTCTATCGATATGTTTTCTGGCCGCGGACATATTTAAAAATATCAATTAACATATTAAAATACAATAAAATATTTGTGGGGTATTATTCCATTTCATAGAAAAATTCCATTCTTTTTTACAGATCCACAGAACATTCAAATATAAAAGTAATACTACTTCGTTTAAAATTAAATTATAAATTGCATGTTATTGCATGTAATTATTATAATACTGTACAGTAATTTTTTTTTCTTGTCTTTTTTAAAGTTAGTTTATTATTAAGCCTACTGACTGGCGAGTGGCCAACTTAGAAATTATCCCAGAAGACATCCCGTCTTACCCAGCCTGGTTACTGGCGTGACTGGGATCATTTTCCTTGTCGGATTTTGTACTCTTACCTAAGGGCATTCACAAACATCACAAATTTACTTACATGCCCCAGCAGAATTCGAACTCGCGACTATCGCAACAGGGGGACCATCCTGTCGCCTTTACTACTGCGGCAACTAAGCCAGCTATTAAATCGTTTATCATGAAAAAATATTTTATAAAATAAATAAACTTTTTTATAACTATTAATTTGTGATATGTATGGTTGCAGAATGTATGAGCAAATTTAAAAAATTCCCTTATTTCTCATATGATTTATCTACCAAATACTTCATTATAATGAATCAAAAATTATGGATAAATGATCCAGGGTTTTGTAGAAGGGTCGGGGTCAGGATATAATGAGTCAAGTAATAAGGGGTCAAGTTAATGGTAGGTTTTATCAGGATAAACGATATAAATGTTCATGTATTTTGATTTTGTTGATTTGACATTTAGCATGATTTTTTTATTATTGAAATTCACGCCATTTCCTTTAGCTTGTAGGATTGGTTGCATATATCACTTTAATTCTCAACTCCCCACTCTAAACGTTTTTTCCGCTCTATTCTAGGTTTTATTTGAATTAAATATTGGGTTTATTTTGTGTTATGTCAGTTCTATTGCTGCTTTTTAACGTTATTATTCGGTTTCTTTAATAATAACAGAATAACAGTGCATTTAATTTGATTTGTGCTTTTAATGTGAAGATTTATGGTTTTTATATGAAAAAAATCAAAATACCGTGGGGTAAGGTAATGCTCTAAAACTGATTTTGTTTATAATGTATTTTTAATGTGCAGGAATGGTTGATGGTGAACTGAAATCTTGATTCTTGATGTATTGAAACATTTTCGTACCACCGATCAAATCACCTTCAGAGACAGTAGTGTTGTATATTTTAATTGTTATGATAATATTTTACGTATATCAAATTACTAGAAGAAATTAAACTAAAAGTTTTTAATATACGAACAGTTTTTACTTCATTGAATATTCCATATTTATGTTTATTATATAAAAGGGAAGAATAAGAATATATATGTATATTTGCTTTTAGGTGCGCTGATTGTTATTCTACAATTTTAAAAATAATCTCACTTATGACGCCTTTGTTATAATGTATAAATTTTAAATGTTTCAATACTTAGGTTTTATTAAATGGAATTTGAAAATGGTTAGTAAGTGTTAGCTCATGATATATTTTGCGTATACTTTAATATGCAGACGTAAATTACTTCAATGATTATTATAAATCAAATATATTTTCGGGCATATATTGAAGATATTTTTAAGACAAATGTTAGTAACATCATTTTTAAATTACTCACTTAACTTTATTATGGGAGAAACATGATTAACTTAAAAAATAGTGGTCGAATCGACTGTTTTTATTCGATAGTTACCAACACTAATTCAATTTTAGTTGGGGCAGTAAGGAAATGCACTTTTTTATTAGAACATAATTAGCGTTGGGAACTATGGCTAATCAGTCGCTAGTTTCGGTTCGACTGATTGTATTACTTTTTACTATCGACTGTTTTTGAGTCGTGTACTTTTAGTTACTATTTTCGGTTCTACTAGTTTCATTCGACTGCTTTTTAACGTTCTGACTCTGTCGTCCTAGGCGCGACCTTGACAAAAATGTATACCGAATTTATGCTTTCCTAGATTTATATATAATATATTTAGTTTTATGATTTTTTTGGTAGTTTGCTTCTAAATAAAAATATATTGTATATTAATATAGCAACACTTTGGAACGATATTTTTCAAGATTGTTAATGTAATAGGGTAAAAAATTAAAATTGTGAATGACAAATAAGTAATAGGTAATATTTCTTTTGATTGACTTTTTGGTGTGTATCTAACACCCTCGGTTTTTGTTAGAAAATATTTCTGTCCGATAATAAATAAAGCATTAATTTTATTTTAAAAAGCTCTAGTAGTTATTGTGCGATCATTTTTAATTCATGGTTATTGTAATACATGTTATATATCACATAGTAATACATGTTTAGTTTAAGTTGTATTGTATTGTTTATATTTATTTAGTATATTGTTTAAAAATAGCAATTCATCTCAGAACATTCAAATATAAAAGTAACTCCACTTCCTTTAAAATGTAAGTATTATAGATATATTAATAGTATTCAGTAATGTTTTTCTTTTTCTTTTTTAAAGTTAGTACGTGAAGGAATACGTACATCTCCGTCTCGCGTATACTAAGGTTGTAAAATATAAGCAAATATTAAATTAATTGCTCCAAGCAATTATATCCGTCCTTTCCTCTCTTACAATTTATATAGGAAAGGGATCGAACATACTCGTCTGACATTAAGAATTAAAATAAAAAGCCAAGCCGTGCATTAGATTTTGCATATTTTGTAGTGGTTAGTAGGCATGTTGGCCACAAAAAATATCGATATGTCGAAGGAAAAAATATCCATATTTTTTGCAATAAGTATAAGATATATCGATATATTACAAAAAAATGTATGTATATTTTTAATTGAAAATAAACATAGTCAAATATTAGCCTAAAAAATATTTTTTTCTAAAACTCTTAAGGAATAACGGTATTTTTGATAAACCATTAAAATTAAGTACCAGAATTCACTAAACGTTTAAAAGTAAGTTCCGATTTGAAAGTTTTTTTTAATTGTACTTAATCTTCTGAAATTATATCATCTAAAAAATATCGATATATCGACAAAAAAATATCGATATTTTTTCTGCATCCCTAGCGGCTAGTTATTTAAATTTTAGTGTTGATAGTGCTGTATGGAGATAGCTGATACACGATTTTAAAGTTCTTCAAGTCGTAAAAATGTCGAAGAAGCGAAGATCAGTTAGCGGGTCTCATAAAACCAAATCACAGACTGATCCAGACGTACCGGATCAAAATACAGAAAATATAATCAATGATGTAGTCAGGTACATTATTCTTAAAGCTGACGAAAATTCATTTTATACCAGATCCGAATTAAATCAAAATGTAATTCACAAAAAGGGCCAATGCGTGGATAGTGTTATACAACAAGCAATTAAGGTTCTGGAAAATGTTGGTATTATTATTGTTATATGGATGTTGTTGATATTGTTTTGCATACATTTTTAGATATATGGTTACACACTTACTGAATATGATGATGTAAAAATGAAAAAAAAAAAATTATTTTTTAATTAGTATGTTGCCTTCTGTAAATTATTCCGATGAAGAGGAAGAATGTGTTTCTAGTTATGAAACTGGTTCAAATGTACCAAATGCTGCTCACAAGATACTGACTCTATTAATTTTATCCCATATATTTATGACAAACGCGCCAGTATCAGACAGTGAGCTCTACGATACCATTCCTTTATTGTTTTTATATTGTTGATTTATTATTTCAGAATCCCTTTATAGTTTCCTGAAGTCCTTGGATATTGATGTAGAAGTTGAGCATCCATTTTTCGGTAAAGTCAAAGAATATATAAGAGAAACCTTGATAAAGAATTATTACCCTCACTGTGAGTTTGATGAGAAAACGAAAATACAAACTTTCCAATGGGGGATTCGAGCTGAAATTGAAATCTCAAAGATGAAGGTTTTACAGTTCGTGTGTGAGGTAACTATTTCAGTTGACTTATAAGCACATTGTCAGGTTATTATTGATTTACAGATGTATGGAAATAAGCAACCAAAAGACTGGCCAGAACATTACAGAGCGGCCGAGAATCAGTTCAAAGAAAGAGAAGAGCTAAAGGAAGAAACAAGGGATGAATCAAGCTAGTCACCGATACTGGTAGAACTACAATATAAAGTTTATTTGTATACAAAAATTGTATCTTCTTAACTAATACAATATAAATAAAAAGATATAGGAAAATGTTAAATCTCATTGGTCCTTACATTGCGTTGTAAGCTGGGCCGCGACCTCCTTCTGGGACCACCCAGTTATTCTGGCTGGGGTCCTTGATGTTGCACGTCTTACGGTGGATGGCCCTCTCCAGAATCGAGTGACACAAACTCATACACACCAGCGGGACAATAACAATCTTCGAGTCCGTCGAAGACGCCTAAGTTTCGTTTGACAGGATTTTGCGAGTTTAAAGTGTTGCATAACATAATTTGTGTTATACACTATATGTACGCTTTTAGTTGACTTTAAAAGATTCCAGTTGTGTTTTGATGACATTTGGGTGATTATTTTATGAACTTTTAAACAATTCATTAATAAAAAAAACTTATTTTTGTGTAATGCTCTAATTTTTCATTAGGTACAATCCTTTTAACTAACTTTCGGCAAGGTAATAAAACCCGTGGCAAAGACTACTAAGCATCCTCCAGGAAAAGTGAGATTGGGGATACTGTGAAAACTGCCGGTGCCCTGGTGAGATCCTATTGCCGTCTTCGAAGTGATGCTTTATGAACGGATGGTGTTTGAACCTGCGAAGAAACGAACATTACCGCATTACCGATCTTTGGATATTCAGTACTTTTGGAATTCCTTGTACGGGCTCAGGTACAGATTGATGTAATCCAAACCCGACGGCGATCAGGGATACCTCGTCGTTAAATGATACAGAAAGGATCCTCCGTAGGTGTTCTTATCCAAGGGCCAGCCGATGGTGTGCTCCGCGCACCCGGTTTATGTTTGAATCATTCGTCGCGATATCTTTAACGCTCCCGTCATCGTTGTACAGGACTTCGGAAGGTGCATAACCCGGGCCCACGGCCTCAGCTTGCTCTCCCAACCACTGAATAACGTGTCCCAGCGGGACGATATAGTTCCCGTGATTAAACATCGGAGTTCCTGACGAAATATCATTTATTCAATATATAAATCGATTTAAGATAAAGAATCCAACCTGGCAGGGCTGGTACCGGAATCCTACCGGTGCTAGGTAATAGACCGAACTTATCCTCCGTTAGGGGAGTGTTCAGAGGCGCGCCCTTCTCTTTCCAGTCCCATTTATAGGGCCTTCTCGACGATGATTACCTAAAAATCTATGTTCCGTATAGACCACCGATCAAGTGTGCTATGACTTCGATTCCACCGACCCTGATTTTCTTCCCTTCCGCGTCCAACAGTTGTTTGGCTCGTATAGTCGCGCTTATTCCAGTTGGACCATCGCCGACTATCAGAATATCAGTTTACATCTAGAATGTGTAATTTAAGAAAAATTAATCCTTTCAAGGTAAGTAATAATTTTAGCATGACATGTCAGACAGAAATTGTGAAGAATATATATTATAAATTTAAATAGTGTAGATACTTAAAGTGGTAGAAAAAATAGTGTTTTAAGCTGGGCATATATTTTTTCAGACTATTGAAGAAGAATTAACAGACTGTAACAGGAATAAAGCCAAAGCCAAGTCTCTTTGAAACAATTTTTTTGTTTTAATACGGACAAATTCTATGCATATTTATAATCAGACTTATAGACAGACAGGTAAAATAATAAAAATGATATCAATAAAATAATTGGATATATAATGTTTAATTCATAATAATATATATTGTACAATTTTCTTAATATGTAAATGGTAGTTGTTAAAAATAGAACCTTTTTTATTTATTATTATAGCAATAATATAGATTAAATTATGTTTTAATGAAAAAACAGCTGAATCATAGTGCATTTTATATTAAAATTACCTTTCCATCTTGAATCTTCTTCTCTTGGATGAATGAAATATAGTGTGTTATCTTAGAAAATTGATCCGAATATATTCCTATTTAACCCAACTGCTGGACTAGAAAATATGATTAGTTATATTTAAGAGTTCAAAGGTTACTTCACAATATACTATAAATAAAATAAAGCTCCAGACAATAATTGTATCATTACATATAATCATTTTAAGCTATAAAATTTAAAATATCTTATAAAATTTATTTTCGACAAATTAATTAAATATTCCGAATTAAAATGAAATTTTAGATATTTTCAACGAATTCCCTAAATGCAAACTCATTTTCTTTTATTTTAACAGGGAATTGTATAATTAAAGGTAACAGAAATACCTTACTCAAAAAATCAAAGTCCAACTCAGAGGTTCAAACAAAATATATCAAAATAAACTGAGCTCAGTGCAATTTTTATTTATTAACCTTTGCCAACAAAGTAACTTATATCTATAAATGTAATTTTATGAAAATCGGTCTTATAACATAAATATAATACTAAATAACACATAAAGTCACAGTTCAGAATCCTTTTTCTCATCTTCTATGTTGATTGTCTCCTATATATCAATCTTGGAATAATTCTATGTCCAAAATATTACTACAATATTAAATAAGTGTATTTTCATCTGTAATAAGATTGTGGGAAAATAAAAATGATACGGCAAGACCGATTGTTTAGAAACAGACATTTGACAAGATTGTAGAAATTTGTTTTTTGGGTTGCCGAGCGAATTTAAACCAAATAAAATTACCTGACATCTGTGGAATTTTCGAAAAATTTATCTAGTAATCCTAGTTAAAAGAGCACATTCAATCCATATTTAGCTACTAGGTCACGAGAATTTTTGATATTTACGCCTTCACTCAAGCACATCTAAATAATAATGTAAGGAAAAAGGCTTTAAAAAACTCTGTATCAATAATTTCTTACAAAAACTTATATTGTTCCCAATCATAAGACTGCGTAGTGTTGTTCATTCTCAAGGAACTCAGTATATTGTACTTCTAAGTTTAAAAGGTGACCTAATTTTAAGATTTGTTGGAATTGGCATCATCCTGAAAATAGACTATAAAAATACACTTGATATCATAAAAACTAATTTAAATTACCTCTGACATGCCTTGTACTTTACCAATAAGACCGTTGTCAAAATCTACCACATTGTCAAACATTCTATCAATCATATCGAAAATAGTCTACAATTTTGTTTTCCTATTTTTATTTTTGGACTTTGTTGGTTGCTGGAGAGGAGTTTTAGAGTTTTCTTGCTGTTTGTGTGTTTACCCTTCAATCTCAGGAATATTCACTAAACCAGGTAACATTTTCAGAAGCGATCCTTTTTCGATCTTCCTGATCCAGCGACTTCTAAATCATCAACCGTGCATTTTGTTGTAAATGATTTCTTATGGGCTGGCCCAGACTATCTCCAAGTTAACCTCCAAATTACGTTTTTGAGCAGCTTCATACACAATAAAAATGGGTAATTTTATCATTTGATTTTGTTCTTTGCAATTACCTGAAATAAAGGTAAGTTATCTAATCATCATTTTCTATAATAAATTGTCTACTCATTGCTTCAAATGAGAACTCCTCCTTGTTTTGTTAATATAATTTAGAGCTTGCAATGCAGCTTCATTACGAGCATTTTTTATCGTTTGCGCCTCTCCATAAAATTTGACGTCGTTGACGTTAAAATGGACTTTGAAAGGTCCCTTCGTGTCAGAATCATTTCTTCTAACATGAAGAGTATCATTAAAATGAACCGTGTCATTCAGTTTATGCAAATAAGATTTTTTCTCTGAAATGTCTGGTGATGCAGTCTTGCCTTCTATTTGTTCCTAAAAGGCACCTTATGAATATGAATATGAATATGAATTGAATAAATATTGAATACCAAAATATCATTAATTATAGAGTATTGTACAGACATCCCTACCTTTAATGCTAAATTGTTTAGTAAAGCTACAGGTGTTTCTTCAGGTTCTTTTCACTCTTTTTGATCTTCAAAGAATGATGTTGATATTCTGTATTTTTCAGAGCCCTCTGTGCAGCTTTCCTTTGAGCATTCTTCAAGCTTTTACCATCCACTGCTTAATTTTCATTTCCTAAATAGAAAGCGATGGTAAAAACTGTATTGTGAGGTCAATGAAATTTTTGATATATAATTGCATCTAATAATTTCACATTAATATACCTCTTCGTTAATTAATTCATATGAAAATGTAATATCATTACATTCAGCAATTCGTGACTAGAACTTAATGAGGATTTGTCTTCTGCTGGTTCACTAGTCAAACCTAAAACTCGGTTTGTTTCTGGCACAGAGGGATTATTTTTCCACGTTTCCGAATAAAGATACCACGATGAGGTATCTATTATTCTTCAAAGTTAAAAGCGTCCCAGATATAGATCCTTTTATACCAGTGAATTAACTATAAACATTGCTATTTACCAACAATAGAGTCCCTGTCGCCAAAAATATTTTTATATCATTTAATAACAATCCATAACTTAAGCTTAACAAGGAAAATAATAGTAGTATACAATTAAAGCAAATCATACTCAAATAATATAAAGAGAAAACATATATAACCGGGGAAACACACTAGAACTAACCTTAACATAATAATATAGAGCTGTAGGGGGTAAAAAAAATTTCGATATTCTTGATAAAAACTATCGATATTATTAGTAAAAATATAGATAATTTTGGCTAATCTATTGATTTGGTTTATATTGGTTTATTTTTTTTAATACCGTAGTTATTGCACTAAAGATTTCGGTATTTTTTTTCCTCCCATATATTGATTTTTTAAAATTATTTTCTATCGATATGTTTTCTGGCCGCGGACATATTTAAAAATATCAATTAACATATTAAAATACAATAAAATATTTGTGGGGTATTATTCCATTTCATAGAAAAATTCCATTCTTTTTTACAGATCCACAGAACATTCAAATATAAAAGTAATACTACTTCGTTTAAAATTAAATTATAAATTGCATGTTATTGCATGTAATTATTATAATACTATACAGTAATTTTTTTTTTCTTGTCTTTTTTAAAGTTAGTTTATTATTAAGCCTACTGACTGGCGAGTGGCCAACTTAGAAATTATCCCAGAAGACATCCCGTCTTACCCAGCCTGGTTACTGGCGTGACTGGGATCATTTTCCTTGTCGGATTTTGTACTCTTACCTAAGGGCATTCACAAACATCACAAATTTACTTACATGCCCCAGCAGAATTCGAACTCGCGACTATCGCAACAGGGGGACCATCCTGTCGCCTTTACTACTGCGGCAACTAAGCCAGCTATTAAATCGTTTATCATGAAAAAATATTTTATAAAATAAATAAACTTTTTTATAACTATTAATTTGTGATATGTATGGTTGCAGAATGTATGAGCAAATTTAAAAAATTCCCTTATTTCTCATATGCTTTATCTACCAAATACTTCATTATAATGAATCAAAAATTATGGATAAATGATCCAGGGTTTTGTAGAAGGGTCGGGGTCAGGATATAATGAGTCAAGTAATAAGGGGTCAAGTTAATGGTAGGTTTTATCAGGATAAACGATATAAATGTGCATGTATTTTGATTTTGTTGATTTGACATTTAGCATGATTTTTTTATTATTGAAATTCACGCCATTTCCTTTAGCTTGTAGGATTGGTTGCATATATCACTTTAATTCTCAACTCCCCACTCTAAACGTTTTTTCCGCTCTATTCTAGGTTTTATTTGAATTAAATATTGGATTTATTTTGTGTTATGTCAGTTCTATTGCTGCTTTTTAACGTTATTATTCGGTTTCTTTAATAATAACAGGATAACAGTGCATTTAATTTGATTTGTGCTTTTAATGTGAAGATTTATGGTTTTTATATGAAAAAAATCAAAATACCGTGGGGTAAGGTAATGCTCTAAAACTGATTTTGTTTATAATGTATTTTTAATGTGCAGGAATGGTTGATGGTGAACTGAAATCTTGATTCTTGATGTATTGAAACATTTTCGTACCACCGATCAAATCACCTTCAGAGACAGTAGTGTTGTATATTTTAATTGTTATGATAATATTTTACGTATATCAAATTACTAGAAGAAATTAAACTAAAAGTTTTTAATATACGAACAGTTTTTACTTCATTGAATATTCCATATTTATGTTTATTATATAAAAGGGAAGAATAAGAATATATATGTATATTTGCTTTTAGGTGCGCTGATTGTTATTCTACAATTTTAAAAATAATCTCACTTATGACGCCTTTGTTATAATGTATAAATTTTAAATGTTTCAATACTTAGGTTTTATTAAATGGAATTTGAAAATGGTTAGTAAGTGTTAGCTCATGATATATTTTGCGTATACTTTAATATGCAGACGTAAATTACTTCAATGATTATTATAAATCAAATATATTTTCGGGCATATATTGAAGATATTTTTAAGACAAATGTTAGTAACATCATTTTTAAATTACTCACTTAACTTTATTATGGGAGAAACATGATTAACTTAAAAAATAGTGGTCGAATCGACTGTTTTTATTCGATAGTTACCAACACTAATTCAATTTTAGTTGGGGCAGTAAGGAAATGCACTTTTTTATTAGAACATAATTAGCGTTGGGAACTATGGCTAATCAGTCGCTAGTTTCGGTTCGACTGATTGTATTACTTTTTACTATCGACTGTTTTTGAGTCGTGTACTTTTAGTTACTATTTTCGGTTCTACTAGTTTCATTCGACTGCTTTTTAACGTTCTGACTCTGTCGTCCTAGGCGCGACCTTGACAAAAATGTATACCGAATTTATGCTTTCCTAGATTTATATATAATATATTTAGTTTTATGATTTTTTTGGTAGTTTGCTTCTAAATAAAAATATATTGTATATTAATATAGCAACACTTTGGAACGATATTTTTCAAGATTGTTAATGTAATAGGGTAAAAAATTAAAATTGTGAATGACAAATAAGTAATAGGTAATATTTCTTTTGATTGACTTTTTGGTGTGTATCTAACACCCTCGGTTTTTGTTAGAAAATATTTCTGTCCGATAATAAATAAAGCATTAATTTTATTTTAAAAAGCTCTAGTAGTTATTGTGCGATCATTTTTAATTCATGGTTATTGTAATACATGTTATATATCACATAGTAATACATGTTTAGTTTAAGTTGTATTGTATTGTTTATATTTATTTAGTATATTGTTTAAAAATAGCAATTCATCTCAGAACATTCAAATATAAAAGTAACTCCACTTCCTTTAAAATGTAAGTATTATAGATATATTAATAGTATTCAGTAATGTTTTTCTTTTTCTTTTTTAAAGTTAGTACGTGAAGGAATACGTACATCTCCGTCTCGCGTATACTAAGGTTGTAAAATATAAGCAAATATTAAATTAATTGCTCCAAGCAATTATATCCGTCCTTTCCTCTCTTACAATTTATATAGGAAAGGGATCGAACATACTCGTCTGACATTAAGAATTAAAATAAAAAGCCAAGCCGTGCATTAGATTTTGCATATTTTGTAGTGGTTAGTAGGCATGTTGGCCACAAAAAATATCGATATGTCGAAGGAAAAAATATCCATATTTTTTGCAATAAGTATAAGATATATCGATATTTTACAAAAAAATGTATGTATATTTTTAATTGAAAATAAACATAGTCAAATATTAGCCTAAAAAATATTTTTTTCTAAAACTCTTAAGGAATAACGGTATTTTTGATAAACCATTAAAATTAAGTACCAGAATTCACTAAAGTTTAAAAGTAAGTTCCGATTTGAAAGTTTTTTTTAATTGTACTTAATCTTCTGAAATTATATCATCTAAAAAATTTCGATATATCGACAAAAAAATATCGATATTTTTTCTGCATCCCTAGCGGCTAGTTATTTAAATTTTTGTGTTGATAGTGCTGTATGGAGATAGCTGATACACGATTTTAAAGTTCTTCAAGTCGTAAAAATGTCGAAGAAGCGAAGATCAGTTAGCGGGTCTCAAAAAACCAAATCACAGACTGATCCAGACGTACCGGATCAAAATACAGAAAATATAATCAATGATGTAGTCAGGTACATTATTCTTAAAGCTGACGAAAATTCATTTTATACCAGATCCGAATTAAATCAAAATGTAATTCACAAAAAGGGCCAATGCGTGGATAGTGTTATACAACAAGCAATTAAGGTTCTGGAAAATGTTGGTATTATTATTGTTATATGGATGTTGTTGATATTGTTTTGCATACATTTTTAGGTATATGGTTACACACTTACTGAATATGATGATGTAAAAATGAAAAAAAAAATTTATTTTTTAATTAGTATGTTGCCTTCTGTAAATTATTCCGATGAAGAGGAAGAATGTGTTTCTAGTTATGAAACTGGTTCAAATGTACCAAATGCTGCTCACAAGATACTGACTCTATTAATTTTATCCCATATATTTATGACAAACGCGCCAGTATCAGACAGTGAGCTCTACGATACCATTCCTTTATTGTTTTTATATTGTTGATTTATTATTTCAGAATCCCTTTATAGTTTCCTGAAGTCCTTGGATATTGATGTAGAAGTTGAGCATCCATTTTTCGGTAAAGTCAAAGAATATATAAGAGAAACCTTGATAAAGAATTATTACCTTCACTGTGAGTTTGATGAGAAAACGAAAATACAAACTTTCCAATGGGGGATTCGAGCTGAAATTGAAATCTCAAAGATGAAGGTTTTACAGTTCGTGTGTGAGGTAACAATTTCAGTTGACTTATAAGCACATTGTCAGGTTATTATTGATTTACAGATGTATGGAAATAAGCAACCAAAAGACTGGCCAGAACATTACAGAGCGGCCGAGAATCAGTTCAAAGAAAGAGAAGAGCTAAAGGAAGAAACAAGGGATGAATCAAGCTAGTCACCGATACTGGTAGAACTACAATATAAAGTTTATTTGTATACAAAAATTGTATCTTCTTAACTAATACAATATAAATAAAAAGATATAGGAAAATGTTAAATCTCATTGGTCCTTACATTGCGTTGTAAGCTGGGCCGCGACCTCCTTCTGGGACCACCCAGTTATTCTGGCTGGGGTCCTTGATGTTGCACGTCTTACGGTGGATGGCCCTCTCCAGAATCGAGTGACACAAACTCATACACACCAGCGGGACAATAACAATCTTCGAGTCCGTCGAAGACGCCTAAGTTTCGTTTGACAGGATTTTGCGAGTTTAAAGTGTTGCATAACATAATTTGTGTTATACACTATATGTACGCTTTTAGTTGACTTTAAAAGATTCCAGTTGTGTTTTGATGACATTTGGGTGATTATTTTATGAACTTTTAAACAATTCATTAATAAAAAAAACTTATTTTTGTGTAATGCTCTAATTTTTCATTAGGTACAATCCTTTTAACTAACTTTCGGCAAGGTAATAAAACCCGTGGCAAAGACTACTAAGCATCCTCCAGGAAAAGTGAGATTGGGGATACTGTGAAAACTGCCGGTGCCCTGGTGAGATCCTATTGCCGTCTTCGAAGTGATGCTTTATGAACGGATGGTGTTTGAACCTGCGAAGAAACGAACATTACCGCATTACCGATCTTTGGATATTCAGTACTTTTGGAATTCCTTGTACGGGCTCAGGTACAGATTGATGTAATCCAAACCCGACGGCGATCAGGGATACCTCGTCGTTAAATGATACAGAAAGGATCCTCCGTAGGTGTTCTTATCCAAGGGCCAGCCGATGGTGTGCTCCGCGCACCCGGTTTATGTTTGAATCATTCGTCGCGATATCTTTAACGCTCCCGTCATCGTTGTACAGGACTTCGGAAGGTGCATAACCCGGGCCCACGGCCTCAGCTTGCTCTCCCAACCACTGAATAACGTGTCCCAGCGGGACGATATAGTTCCCGTGATTAAACATCGGAGTTCCTGACGAAATATCATTTATTCAATATATAAATCGATTTAAGATAAAGAATCCAACCTGGCAGGGCTGGTACCGGAATCCTACCGGTGCTAGGTAATAGACCGAACTTATCCTCCGTTAGGGGAGTGTTCAGAGGCGCGCCCTTCTCTTTCCAGTCCCATTTATAGGGCCTTCTCGACGATGATTACCTAAAAATCTATGTTCCGTATAGACCACCGATCAAGTGTGCTATGACTTCGATTCCACCGACCCTGATTTTCTTCCCTTCCGCGTCCAACAGTTGTTTGGCTCGTATAGTCGCGCTTATTCCAGTTGGACCATCGCCGACTATCAGAATATCAGTTTACATCTAGAATGTGTAATTTAAGAAAAATTAATCCTTTCAAGGTAAGTAATAATTTTAGCATGACATGTCAGACAGAAATTGTGAAGAATATATATTATAAATTTAAATAGTGTAGATACTTAAAGTGGTAGAAAAAATAGTGTTTTAAGCTGGGCATATATTTTTTCAGACTATTGAAGAAGAATTAACAGACTGTAACAGGAATAAAGCCAAAGCCAAGTCTCTTTGAAACAATTTTTTTGTTTTAATACGGACAAATTCTATGCATATTTATAATCAGACTTATAGACAGACAGGTAAAATAATAAAAATGATATCAATAAAATAATTGGATATATATTGTTTAATTCATAATAATATATATTGTACAATTTTCTTAATATGTCACTCAAATTACCAATATTAACCTACGGGATAACGATGTCTTCTTTTCTTACTTAAATGGTAGTTGTTAAAAATAGAACCTTTTTTATTTATTATTATAGCAATAATATAGAATAAATTATGTTTTAATGAAAAAACAGCTGAATCATAGTGCATTTTATATTAAAATTACCTTTCCATCTTGGATCTTCTTCTCTTGGATGAATGAAATATAGTGTGTTATCTTAGAAAATTGATCCGAATATATTCCTATTTAACCCAACTGCTGGACTAGAAAATATGATTAGTTATATTTAAGAGTTCAAAGGTTACTTCACAATATACTATAAATAAAATAAAGCTCCAGACAATAATTGTATCATTACATATAATCATTTTAAGCTATAAAATTTAAAATATCTTATAAAATTTATTTTCGACAAATTAATTAAATATTCCGAATTAAAATGAAATTTTAGATATTTTCAACGAATTCCCTAAATGCAAACTCATTTTCTTTTATTTTAACAGGGAATTGTATAATTAAAGGTAACAGAAATACCTTACTCAAAAAATCAAAGTCCAACTCAGAGGTTCAAACAAAATATATCAAAATAAACTGAGCTCAGTGCAATTTTTATTTATTAACCTTTGCCAACAAAGTAACTTATATCTATAAATGTAATTTTATGAAAATCGGTCTTATAACATAAATATAATACTAAATAACACATAAAGTCACAGTTCAGAATCCTTTTTCTCATCTTCTATGTTGATTGTCTCCTATATATCAATCTTGGAATAATTCTATGTCCAAAATATTACTACAATATTAAATAAGTGTATTTTCATCTGTAATAAGATTGTGGGAAAATAAAAATGATACGGCAAGACCGATTGTTTAGAAACAGACATTTGACAAGATTGTAGAAATTTGTTTTTTGGGTTGCCGAGCGAATTTAAACCAAATAAAATTACCTGACATCTGTGGAATTTTCGAAAAATTTATCTAGTAATCCTAGTTAAAAGAGCACATTCAATCCATATTTAGCTACTAGGTCACGAGAATTTTTGATATTTACGCCTTCACTCAAGCACATCTAAATAATAATGTAAGGAAAAAGGCTTTAAAAAACTCTGTATCAATAATTTCTTACAAAAACTTATATTGTTCCCAATCATAAGACTGCGTAGTGTTGTTCATTCTCAAGGAACTCAGTATATTGTACTTCTAAGTTTAAAAGGTGACCTAATTTTAAGATTTGTTGGAATTGGCATCATCCTGAAAATAGACTATAAAAATACACTTGATATCATAAAAACTAATTTAAATTACCTCTGACATGCCTTGTACTTTACCAATAAGACCGTTGTCAAAATCTACCACATTGTCAAACATTCTATCAATCATATCGAAAATAGTCTACAATTTTGTTTTCCTATTTTTATTTTTGGACTTTGTTGGTTGCTGGAGAGGAGTTTTAGAGTTTTCTTGCTGTTTGTGTGTTTACCCTTCAATCTCAGGAATATTCACTAAACCAGGTAACATTTTCAGAAGCGATCCTTTTTCGATCTTCCTGATCCAGCGACTTCTAAATCATCAACCGTGCATTTTGTTGTAAATGATTTCTTATGGGCTGGCCCAGACTATCTCCAAGTTAACCTCCAAATTACGTTTTTGAGCAGCTTCATACACAATAAAAATGGGTAATTTTATCATTTGATTTTGTTCTTTGCAATTACCTGAAATAAAGGTAAGTTATCTAATCATCATTTTCTATAATAAATTGTCTACTCATTGCTTCAAATGAGAACTCCTCCTTGTTTTGTTAATATAATTTAGAGCTTGCAATGCAGCTTCATTACGAGCATTTTTTATCGTTTGCGCCTCTCCATAAAATTTGACGTCGTTGACGTTAAAATGGACTTTGAAAGGTCCCTTCGTGTCAGAATCATTTCTTCTAACATGAAGAGTATCATTAAAATGAACCGTGTCATTCAGTTTATGCAAATAAGATTTTTTCTCTGAAATGTCTGGTGATGCAGTCTTGCCTTCTATTTGTTCCTAAAAGGCACCTTATGAATATGAATATGAATATGAATTGAATAAATATTGAATACCAAAATATCATTAATTATAGAGTATTGTACAGACATCCCTACCTTTAATGCTAAATTGTTTAGTAAAGCTACAGGTGTTTCTTCAGGTTCTTTTCACTCTTTTTGATCTTCAAAGAATGATGTTGATATTCTGTATTTTTCAGAGCCCTCTGTGCAGCTTTCCTTTGAGCATTCTTCAAGCTTTTACCATCCACTGCTTAATTTTCATTTCCTAAATAGAAAGCAATGGTAAAAACTGTATTGTGAGGTCAATGAAATTTTTGATATATAATTGCATCTAATAATTTCACATTAATATACCTCTTCGTTAATTAATTCATATGAAAATGTAATATCATTACATTCAGCAATTCGTGACTAGAACTTAATGAGGATTTGTCTTCTGCTGGTTCACTAGTCAAACCTAAAACTCGGTTTGTTTCTGGCACAGAGGGATTATTTTTCCACGTTTCCGAATAAAGATACCACGATGAGGTATCTATTATTCTTCAAAGTTAAAAGCGTCCCAGATATAGATCCTTTTATACCAGTGAATTAACTATAAACATTGCTATTTACCAACAATAGAGTCCCTGTCGCCAAAAATATTTTTATATCATTTAATAACAATCCATAACTTAAGCTTAACAAGGAAAATAATAGTAGTATACAATTAAAGCAAATCATACTCAAATAATATAAAGAGAAAACATATATAACCGGGGAAACACACTAGAACTAACCTTAACATAATAATATAGAGCTGTAGGGGGTAAAAAAAATTCGATATTCTTGATAAAAACTATCGATATTATTAGTAAAAATATAGATAATTTTGGCTAATCTATTGATTTGGTTTATATTGGTTTATTTTTTTTAATACCGTAGTTATTGCACTAAAGATTTCGGTATTTTTTTTCCTCCCATATATTGATTTTTTAAAATTATTTTCTATCGATATGTTTTCTGGCCGCGGACATATTTAAAAATATCAATTAACATATTAAAATACAATAAAATATTTGTGGGGTATTATTCCATTTCATAGAAAAATTCCATTCTTTTTTACAGATCCAGAGAACATTCAAATATAAAAGTAATACTACTTCGTTTAAAATTAAATTATAAATTGCATGTTATTGCATGTAATTATTATAATACTATACAGTAATTTTTTTTTTCTTGTCTTTTTTAAAGTTAGTTTATTATTAAGCCTACTGACTGGCGAGTGGCCAACTTAGAAATTATCCCAGAAGACATCCCGTCTTACCCAGCCTGGTTACTGGCGTGACTGGGATCATTTTCCTTGTCGGATTTTGTACTCTTACCTAAGGGCATTCACAAACATCACAAATTTACTTACATGCCCCAGCAGAATTCGAACTCGCGACTATCGCAACAGGGGGACCATCCTGTCGCCTTTACTACTGCGGCAACTAAGCCAGCTATTAAATCGTTTATCATGAAAAAATATTTTATAAAATAAATAAACTTTTTTATAACTATTAATTTGTGATATGTATGGTTGCAGAATGTATGAGCAAATTTAAAAAATTCCCTTATTTCTCATATGATTTATCTACCAAATACTTCATTATAATGAATCAAAAATTATGGATAAATGATCCAGGGTTTTGTAGAAGGGTCGGGGTCAGGATATAATGAGTCAAGTAATAAGGGGTCAAGTTAATGGTAGGTTTTATCAGGATAAACGATATAAATGTGCATGTATTTTGATTTTGTTGATTTGACATTTAGCATGATTTTTTTATTATTGAAATTCACGCCATTTCCTTTAGCTTGTAGGATTGGTTGCATATATCACTTTAATTCTCAACTCCCCACTCTAAACGTTTTTTCCGCTCTATTCTAGGTTTTATTTGAATTAAATATTGGATTTATTTTGTGTTATGTCAGTTCTATTGCTGCTTTTTAACGTTATTATTCGGTTTCTTTAATAATAACAGGATAACAGTGCATTTAATTTGATTTGTGCTTTTAATGTGAAGATTTATGGTTTTTATATGAAAAAAATCAAAATACCGTGGGGTAAGGTAATGCTCTAAAACTGATTTTGTTTATAATGTATTTTTAATGTGCAGGAATGGTTGATGGTGAACTGAAATCTTGATTCTTGATGTATTGAAACATTTTCGTACCACCGATCAAATCACCTTCAGAGACAGTAGTGTTGTATATTTTAATTGTTATGATAATATTTTACGTATATCAAATTACTAGAAGAAATTAAACTAAAAGTTTTTAATATACGAACAGTTTTTACTTCATTGAATATTCCATATTTATGTTTATTATATAAAAGGGAAGAATAAGAATATATATGTATATTTGCTTTTAGGTGCGCTGATTGTTATTCTACAATTTTAAAAATAATCTCACTTATGACGCCTTTGTTATAATGTATAAATTTTAAATGTTTCAATACTTAGGTTTTATTAAATGGAATTTGAAAATGGTTAGTAAGTGTTAGCTCATGATATATTTTGCGTATACTTTAATATGCAGACGTAAATTACTTCAATGATTATTATAAATCAAATATATTTTCGGGCATATATTGAAGATATTTTTAAGACAAATGTTAGTAACATCATTTTTAAATTACTCACTTAACTTTATTATGGGAGAAACATGATTAACTTAAAAAATAGTGGTCGAATCGACTGTTTTTATTCGATAGTTACCAACACTAATTCAATTTTAGTTGGGGCAGTAAGGAAATGCACTTTTTTATTAGAACATAATTAGCGTTGGGAACTATGGCTAATCAGTCGCTAGTTTCGGTTCGACTGATTGTATTACTTTTTACTATCGACTGTTTTTGAGTCGTGTACTTTTAGTTACTATTTTCGGTTCTACTAGTTTCATTCGACTGCTTTTTAACGTTCTGACTCTGTCGTCCTAGGCGCGACCTTGACAAAAATGTATACCGAATTTATGCTTTCCTAGATTTATATATAATATATTTAGTTTTATGATTTTTTTGGTAGTTTGCTTCTAAATAAAAATATATTGTATATTAATATAGCAACACTTTGGAACGATATTTTTCAAGATTGTTAATGTAATAGCGTAAAAAATTAAAATTGTGAATGACAAATAAGTAATAGGTAATATTTCTTTTGATTGACTTTTTGGTGTGTATCTAACACCCTCGGTTTTTGTTAGAAAATATTTCTGTCCGATAATAAATAAAGCATTAATTTTATTTTAAAAAGCTCTAGTAGTTATTGTGCGATCATTTTTAATTCATGGTTATTGTAATACATGTTATATATCACATAGTAATACATGTTTAGTTTAAGTTGTATTGTATTGTTTATATTTATTTAGTATATTGTTTAAAAATAGCAATTCATCTCAGAACATTCAAATATAAAAGTAACTCCACTTCCTTTAAAATGTAAGTATTATAGATATATTAATAGTATTCAGTAATGTTTTTCTTTTTCTTTTTTAAAGTTAGTACGTGAAGGAATACGTACATCTCCGTCTCGCGTATACTAAGGTTGTAAAATATAAGCAAATATTAAATTAATTGCTCCAAGCAATTATATCCGTCCTTTCCTCTCTTACAATTTATATAGGAAAGGGATCGAACATACTCGTCTGACATTAAGAATTAAAATAAAAAGCCAAGCCGTGCATTAGATTTTGCATATTTTGTAGTGGTTAGTAGGCATGTTGGCCACAAAAAATATCGATATGTCGAAGGAAAAAATATCCATATTTTTTGCAATAAGTATAAGATATATCGATATTTTACAAAAAAATGTATGTATATTTTTAATTGAAAATAAACATAGTCAAATATTAGCCTAAAAAATATTTTTTTCTAAAACTCTTAAGGAATAACGGTATTTTTGATAAACCATTAAAATTAAGTACCAGAATTCACTAAAGTTTAAAAGTAAGTTCCGATTTGAAAGTTTTTTTTAATTGTACTTAATCTTCTGAAATTATATCATCTAAAAAATTTCGATATATCGACAAAAAAATATCGATATTTTTTCTGCATCCCTAGCGGCTAGTTATTTAAATTTTTGTGTTGATAGTGCTGTATGGAGATAGCTGATACACGATTTTAAAGTTCTTCAAGTCGTAAAAATGTCGAAGAAGCGAAGATCAGTTAGCGGGTCTCAAAAAACCAAATCACAGACTGATCCAGACGTACCGGATCAAAATACAGAAAATATAATCAATGATGTAGTCAGGTACATTATTCTTAAAGCTGACGAAAATTCATTTTATACCAGATCCGAATTAAATCAAAATGTAATTCACAAAAAGGGCCAATGCGTGGATAGTGTTATACAACAAGCAATTAAGGTTCTGGAAAATGTTGGTATTATTATTGTTATATGGATGTTGTTGATATTGTTTTGCATACATTTTTAGGTATATGGTTACACACTTACTGAATATGATGATGTAAAAATGAAAAAAAAAATTTATTTTTTAATTAGTATGTTGCCTTCTGTAAATTATTCCGATGAAGAGGAAGAATGTGTTTCTAGTTATGAAACTGGTTCAAATGTACCAAATGCTGCTCACAAGATACTGACTCTATTAATTTTATCCCATATATTTATGACAAACGCGCCAGTATCAGACAGTGAGCTCTACGATACCATTCCTTTATTGTTTTTATATTGTTGATTTATTATTTCAGAATCCCTTTATAGTTTCCTGAAGTCCTTGGATATTGATGTAGAAGTTGAGCATCCATTTTTCGGTAAAGTCAAAGAATATATAAGAGAAGCCTTGATAAAGAATTATTACCTTCACTGTGAGTTTGATGAGAAAACGAAAATACAAACTTTCCAATGGGGGATTCGAGCTGAAATTGAAATCTCAAAGATGAAGGTTTTACAGTTCGTGTGTGAGGTAACAATTTCAGTTGACTTATAAGCACATTGTCAGGTTATTATTGATTTACAGATGTATGGAAATAAGCAACCAAAAGACTGGCCAGAACATTACAGAGCGGCCGAGAATCAGTTCAAAGAAAGAGAAGAGCTAAAGGAAGAAACAAGGGATGAATCAAGCTAGTCACCGATACTGGTAGAACTACAATATAAAGTTTATTTGTATACAAAAATTGTATCTTCTTAACTAATACAATATAAATAAAAAGATATAGGAAAATGTTAAATCTCATTGGTCCTTACATTGCGTTGTAAGCTGGGCCGCGACCTCCTTCTGGGACCACCCAGTTATTCTGGCTGGGGTCCTTGATGTTGCACGTCTTACGGTGGATGGCCCTCTCCAGAATCGAGTGACACAAACTCATACACACCAGCGGGACAATAACAATCTTCGAGTCCGTCGAAGACGCCTAAGTTTCGTTTGACAGGATTTTGCGAGTTTAAAGTGTTGCATAACATAATTTGTGTTATACACTATATGTACGCTTTTAGTTGACTTTAAAAGATTCCAGTTGTGTTTTGATGACATTTGGGTGATTATTTTATGAACTTTTAAACAATTCATTAATAAAAAAAACTTATTTTTGTGTAATGCTCTAATTTTTCATTAGGTACAATCCTTTTAACTAACTTTCGGCAAGGTAATAAAACCCGTGGCAAAGACTACTAAGCATCCTCCAGGAAAAGTGAGATTGGGGATACTGTGAAAACTGCCGGTGCCCTGGTGAGATCCTATTGCCGTCTTCGAAGTGATGCTTTATGAACGGATGGTGTTTGAACCTGCGAAGAAACGAACATTACCGCATTACCGATCTTTGGATATTCAGTACTTTTGGAATTCCTTGTACGGGCTCAGGTACAGATTGATGTAATCCAAACCCGACAGCGATCAGGGATACCTCGTCGTTAAATGATACAGAAAGGATCCTCCGTAGGTGTTCTTATCCAAGGGCCAGCCGATGGTGTGCTCCGCGCACCCGGTTTATGTTTGAATCATTCGTCGCGATATCTTTAACGCTCCCGTCATCGTTGTACAGGACTTCGGAAGGTGCATAACCCGGGCCCACGGCCTCAGCTTGCTCTTCCAACCACCGAATAACGTGTCCCAGCGGGACGATATAGTTCCCGTGATTAAACATCGGAGTTCCTGACGAAATATCATTTATTCAATATATAAATCGACAGACAGACAGGTAAAATAATAAAAATGATATCAATAAAATAATTGGTTATATAATGTTTCATTCATAATAATATATATTGTACAATTTTCTTAATATGTCACTCAAATTATCAATATTAATCTACGGGATAACGATGTCTTCTTTTCTTACTTAAAAGGTAGTTGTTAAAAATAGAACCTTTTTTATTTATTATTATAGCAATAATATAGAATAAATTATGTTTTAATGAAAAAAGAGCTGAATCATAGTGCATTTTATATTAAAATTACCTTTCCATCTTGGATCTTCTTCTCTTGGATGAATGAAATATAGTGTGTTATCTTAGAAAATTGATCCGAATATATTCCTATTTAACCCAACTGCTGGACTAGAAAATATGATTAGTTATATTTAAGAGTTCAAAGGTTACTTCACAATATACTATAAATAAAATAAAGCTCCAGACAATAGTTGTATCATTACATATAATCATTTTAAGCTATAAAATTTAAAATATCTTATAAAATTTATTTTCGACAAATTAATTAAATATTCCGAATTAAAATGAAATTTTAGATATTTTCAACGAATTCCCTAAATGCAAACTCATTTTCTTTTATTTTAACAGGGAATTGTATAATTAAAGGTAACAGAAATACCTTACTCAAAAAATCAAAGTCCAACTCAGAGGTTCAAACAAAATATATCAAAATAAACTGAGCTCAGAGCAATTTTTATTTATTAACCTTTGCCAACAAAGTAACTTATATCTATAAATGTAATTTTATGAAAATCGGTCTTATAACATAAATATAATACTAAATAACACATAAAGTCACAGTTCAGAATCCTTTTTCTCATCTATGCTGATTGTCTCCTATATATCAATCTTGGAATAATTCTATGTCCAAAATATTACTACAATATTAAATAAGTGTATTTTCATCTGTAATAAGATTGTGGGAAAATAAAAATGATACGGCAAGACCGATTGTTTAGAAACAGACATTTGACAAGATTGTAGAAATTTGTTTTTTGGGTTGCCGAGCGAATTTAAACCAAATAAAATTACCTGACATCTGTGGAATTTTCGAAAAATTTATCTAGTAATCCTAGTTAATAGAGCACATTCAATCCATATTTAGCTACTAGGTCACGAGAATTTTTGATATTTACGCCTTCGCCCAAGCACATCTAAATAATAATGTAACGAAAAAGGCTTTAAAAAACTCTGTATCAATAATTTCTTACAAAAGCTTATATTGTTCCCAATCATAAGACTGCGTAGTGTTGTTCATTCTCAAGGAACTCAGTATATTGTACTTCTAAGTTTAAAAGGTGACCTAATTTTAAGATTTGTTGGAATTGGCATCATCCTGAAAATAGACTATAAAAATACACTTGATATCATAAAAACTAATTTAAATTACCTCTGACATGCCTTGTACTTTACCAATAAGACCGTTGTCAAAATCTACCACATTGTCAAACATTCTATCAATCATATCGAAAATAGTCTACAATTTTGTTTTCCTATTTTTATTTTTGGACTTTGTTGGTTGCTGGAGAGGAGTTTTAGAGTTTTCTTGCTGTTTGTGTGTTTACCCTTCAATCTCAGGAATATTCACTAAACCAGGTAACATTTTCAGAAGCGATCCTTTTTCGATCTTCCTGATCCAGCGACTTCTAAATCATCAACCGTGCATTTTGTTGTAAATGATTTCTTATGGGCTGGCCCAGACTATCTCCAAGTTAACCTCCAAATTACGTTTTTGAGCAGCTTCATACACAATAAAAATGGGTAATTTTATCATTTGATTTTGTTCTTTGCAATTACCTGAAATAAAGGTAAGTTATCTAATCATCATTTTCTATAATAAATTGTCTACCCATTGCTTCAAATGAGAACTCCTCCTTGTTTTGTTAATATAATTTAGAGCTTGCAATGCAGCTTCATTACGAGCATTTTTTATCGTTTGCGCCTCTCCATAAAATTTGACGTCGTTGACGTTAAAATGGACTTTGAAAGGTCCCTTCGTGTCATAATCATTTCTTCTAACATGAAGAGTATCATTAAAATGAACCGTGTCATTCAGTTTATGCAAATAAGATTTTTTCTCTGAAATGTCTGGTGATGCAGTCTTGCCTTCTATTTGTTCCTAAAAGGCACCTTATTTATATGTCTATATTTAACTAAACAATATTGAATACCAAAATATCATTAATTATAGAGTATTGTACAGACATCCCTACCTTTAATGCTAAATTGTTTAGTAAAGCTACAGGTGTTTCTTCAGGTTCTTTTCACTCTTTTTGATCTTCAAAGAATGATGTTGATATTCTGTATTTTTCAGAGCCCTCTGTGCAGCTTTCCTTTGAGCATTCTTCAAGCTTTTACCATCCATTGCTTAATTTTCATTTCCTAAATAGAAAGCGATGGTAAAAACTGTATTGTGCAGAGGTCAATGAAATTTTTGATATATAATTGCATCTAATAATTTCACATTAATATACCTCTTCGTTAATTAATTCATATGAAAATGTAATATCATTACATTCAGCAATTCGTGAATAGAACTTAATGCGGATTTGTCTTCTGCTGGTTCACTAGTCAAACCTAAAACTCGGTTTGTTTCTGGCACAGAGGGATTATTTTTCCACGTTTCCGAATAAAGATACCACGATGAGGTATCTATTATTCTTCAAAGTTAAAAGCGTCCCAGATATAGATCCTTTTATACCAGTGAATTAACTATAAACATTGCTATTTACCAACAATAGAGTCCCTGTCGCCAAAAATATTTTTATATCATTTAATAACAATCCATAACTTAAGCTTAACAAGGAAAATAATAGTAGTATACAATTAAAGCAAATCATACTCAAATAATATAAAGAGAAAACATATATAACCGGGGAAACACACTAAAACTAACCTTAACATAATAATATAGAGCTGTAGGGGGTAAAAAAAATTTCGATATTCTTGATAAAAACTATCGATATTATTAGTAAAAATATAGATAATTTTGGCTAATCTATTGATTTGGTTTATATTGGTTTATTTTTTTTAATACCGTAGTTATTGCACTAAAGATTTCGGTATTTTTTTTCCTCCCATATATTGATTTTTTAAAATTATTTTCTATCGATATGTTTTCTGGCCGCGGACATATTTAAAAATATCAATTAACATATTAAAATACAATAAAATATTTGTGGGGTATTATTCCATTTCATAGAAAAATTCCATTCTTTTTTACAGATCCACAGAACATTCAAATATAAAAGTAATACTACTTCGTTTAAAATTAAATTATAAATTGCATGTTATTGTATGTAATTATTATAATACTATACAGTAATTTTTTTTTCTTGTCTTTTTTAAAGTTAGTTTATTATTAAGCCTACTGACTGGCGAGTGGCCAACTTAGAAATTATCCCAGAAGACATCCCGTCTTACCCAGCCTGGTTACTGGCGTGACTGGGATCATTTTCCTTGTCGGATTTTGTACTCTTACCTAAGGGCATTCACAAACATCACAAATTTACTTACATGCCCCAACAGAATTCGAACTCGCGACTATCGCAACAGGGGGACCATCCTGTCGCCTTTACTACTGCGGCAACTAAGCCAGCTATTAAATCGTTTATCATGAAAAAATATTTTATAAAATAAATAAACTTTTTTATAACTATTAATTTGTGATATGTATGGTTGCAGAATGTATGAGCAAATTTAAAAAATTCCCTTATTTCTCATATGATTTATCTACCAAATACTTCATTATAATGAATCAAAAATTATGGATAAATGATCCAGGGTTTTGTAGAAGGGTCGGGGTCAGGATATAATGAGTCAAGTAATAAGGGGTCAAGTTAATGGTAGGTTTTATCAGGATAAACGATATAAATGTGCATGTATTTTGATTTTGTTGATTTGACATTTAGCATGATTTTTTTATTATTGAAATTCACGCCATTTCCTTTAGCTTGTAGGATTGGTTGCATATATCACTTTAATTCTCAACTCCCCACTCTAAACGTTTTTTCCGCTCTATTCTAGGTTTTATTTGAATTAAATATTGGGTTTATTTTGTGTTATGTCAGTTCTATTGCTGCTTTTTAACGTTATTATTCGGTTTCTTTAATAATAACAGGATAACAGTGCATTTAATTTGATTTGTGCTTTTAATGTGAAGATTTATGGTTTTTATATGAAAAAAATCAAAATACCGTGGGGTAAGGTAATGCTCTAAAACTGATTTTGTTTATAATGTATTTTTAATGTGCAGGAATGGTTGATGGTGAACTGAAATCTTGATTCTTGATGTATTGAAACATTTTCGTACCACCGATCAAATCACCTTCAGAGACAGTAGTGTTGTATATTTTAATTGTTATGATAATATTTTACGTATATCAAATTACTAGAAGAAATTAAACTAAAAGTTTTTAATATACGAACAGTTTTTACTTCATTGAATATTCCATATTTATGTTTATTATATAAAAGGGAAGAATAAGAGAATATATATGTATATTTGCTTTTAGGTGCGCTGATTGTTATTCTACAATTTTAAAAATAATCTCACTTATGACGCCTTTGTTATAATGTATAAATTTTAAATGTTTCAATACTTAGGTTTTATTAAATGGAATTTGAAAATGGTTAGTAAGTGTTAGCTCATGATATATTTTGCGTATACTTTAATATGCAGACGTAAATTACTTCAATGATTATTATAAATCAAATATATTTTCGGGCATATATTGAAGATATTTTTAAGACAAATGTTAGTAACATCATTTTTAAATTACTCACTTAACTTTATTATGGGAGAAACATGATTAACTTAAAAAATAGTGGTCGAATCGACTGTTTTTATTCGATAGTTACCAACACTAATTCAATTTTAGTTGGGGCAGTAAGGAAATGCACTTTTTTATTAGAACATAATTAGCGTTGGGAACTATGGCTAATCAGTCGCTAGTTTCGGTTCGACTGATTGTATTACTTTTTACTATCGACTGTTTTTGAGTCGTGTACTTTTAGTTACTATTTTCGGTTCTACTAGTTTCATTCGACTGCTTTTTAACGTTCTGACTCTGTCGTCCTAGGCGCGACCTTGACAAAAATGTATACCGAATTTATGCTTTCCTAGATTTATATATAATATATTTAGTTTTATGATTTTTTTGGTAGTTTGCTTCTAAATAAAAATATATTGTATATTAATATAGCAACACTTTGGAACGATATTTTTCAAGATTGTTAATGTAATAGGGTAAAAAATTAAAATTGTGAATGACAAATAAGTAATAGGTAATATTTCTTTTGATTGACTTTTTGGTGTGTATCTAACACCCTCGGTTTTTGTTAGAAAATATTTCTGTCCGATAATAAATAAAGCATTAATTTTATTTTAAAAAGCTCTAGTAGTTATTGTGCGATCATTTTTAATTCATGGTTATTGTAATACATGTTATATATCACATAGTAATACATGTTTAGTTTAAGTTGTATTGTATTGTTTATATTTATTTAGTATATTGTTTAAAAATAGCAATTCATCTCAGAACATTCAAATATAAAAGTAACTCCACTTCCTTTAAAATGTAAGTATTATAGATATATTAATAGTATTCAGTAATGTTTTTCTTTTTCTTTTTTAAAGTTAGTACGTGAAGGAATACGTATATCTCCGTCTCGCGTATACTAAGGTTGTAAAATATAAGCAAATATTAAATTAATTGCTCCAAGCAATTATATCCGTCCTTTCCTCTCTTACAATTTATATAGGAAAGGGATCGAACATACTCGTCTGACTTTAAGAATTAAAATAAAAAGCCAAGCCGTGCATTAGATTTTGCATATTTTGTAGTGGTTAGTAGGCATGTTGGCCACAAAAAATATCGATATGTCGAAGGAAAAAATATCCATATTTTTTGCAATAAGTATAAGATATATCGATATTTTACAAAAAAATGTATGTATATTTTTAATTGAAAATAAACATAGTCAAATATTAGCCTAAAAAATATTTTTTTCTAAAACTCTTAAGGAATAACGGTATTTTTGATAAACCATTAAAATTAAGTACCAGAATTCACTAAAGTTTAAAAGTAAGTTCCGATTTGAAAGTTTTTTTTAATTGTACTTAATCTTCTGAAATTATATCATCTAAAAAATTTCGATATATCGACAAAAAAATATCGATATTTTTTCTGCATCCCTAGCGGCTAGTTATTTAAATTTTTGTGTTGATAGTGCTGTATGGAGATAGCTGATACACGATTTTAAAGTTCTTCAAGTCGTAAAAATGTCGAAGAAGCGAAGATCAGTTAGCGGGTCTCAAAAAACCAAATCACAGACTGATCCAGACGTACCGGATCAAAATACAGAAAATATAATCAATGATGTAGTCAGGTACATTATTCTTAAAGCTGACGAAAATTCATTTTATACCAGATCCGAATTAAATCAAAATGTAATTCACAAAAAGGGCCAATGCGTGGATAGTGTTATACAACAAGCAATTAAGGTTCTGGAAAATGTTGGTATTATTATTGTTATATGGATGTTGTTGATATTGTTTTGCATACATTTTTAGGTATATGGTTACACACTTACTGAATATGATGATGTAAAAATGAAAAAAAAAAATTATTTTTTAATTAGTATGTTGCCTTCTGTAAATTATTCCGATGAAGAGGAAGAATGTGTTTCTAGTTATGAAACTGGTTCAAATGTACCAAATGCTGCTCACAAGATACTGACTCTATTAATTTTATCCCATATATTTATGACAAACGCGCCAGTATCAGACAGTGAGCTCTACGATACCATTCCTTTATTGTTTTTATATTGTTGATTTATTATTTCAGAATCCCTTTATAGTTTCCTGAAGTCCTTGGATATTGATGTAGAAGTTGAGCATCCATTTTTCGGTAAAGTCAAAGAATATATAAGAGAAACCTTGATAAAGAATTATTACCTTCACTGTGAGTTTGATGAGAAAACGAAAATACAAACTTTCCAATGGGGGATTCGAGCTGAAATTGAAATCTCAAAGATGAAGGTTTTACAGTTCGTGTGTGAGGTAACTATTTCAGTTGACTTATAAGCACATTGTCAGGTTATTATTGATTTACAGATGTATGGAAATAAGCAACCAAAAGACTGGCCAGAACATTACAGAGCGGCCGAGAATCAGTTCAAAGAAAGAGAAGAGCTAAAGGAAGAAACAAGGGATGAATCAAGCTAGTCACCGATACTGGTAGAACTACAATATAAAGTTTATTTGTATACAAAAATTGTATCTTCTTAACTAATACAATATAAATAAAAAGATATAGGAAAATGTTAAATCTCATTGGTCCTTACATTGCGTTGTAAGCTGGGCCGCGACCTCCTTCTGGGACCACCCAGTTATTCTGGCTGGGGTCCTTGATGTTGCACGTCTTACGGTGGATGGCCCTCTCCAGAATCGAGTGACACAAACTTATACACACCAGCGGGACAATAACAATCTTCGAGTCCGTCGAAGACGCCTAAGTTTCGTTTGACAGGATTTTGCGAGTTTAAAGTGTTGCCTAACATAATTTGTGTTATACACTATATGTACGCTTTTAGTTGACTTTAAAAGATTCCAGTTGTGTTTTGATGACATTTGGGTGATTATTTTATGAACTTTTAAACAATTCATTAATAAAAAAAACTTATTTTTGTGTAATGCTCTAATTTTTCATTAGGTACAATCCTTTTAACTAACTTTCGGCAAGGTAATAAAACCCGTGGCAAAGACTACTAAGCATCCTCCAGGAAAAGTGAGATTGGGGATACTGTGAAAACTGCCGGTGCCCTGGTGAGATCCTATTGCCGTCTTCGAAGTGATGCTTTATGAACGGATGGTGTTTGAACCTGCGAAGAAACGAACATTACCGCATTACCGATCTTTGGATATTCAGTACTTTTGGAATTCCTTGTACGGGCTCAGGTACAGATTGATGTAATCCAAACCCGACGGCGATCAGGGATACCTCGTCGTTAAATGATACAGAAAGGATCCTCCGTAGGTGTTCTTATCCAAGGGCCAGCCGATGGTGTGCTCCGCGCACCCGGTTTATGTTTGAATCATTCGTCGCGATATCTTTAACGCTCCCGTCATCGTTGTACAGGACTTCGGAAGGTGCATAACCCGGGCCCACGGCCTCAGCTTGCTCTCCCAACCACTGAATAACGTGTCCCAGCGGGACGATATAGTTCCCGTGATTAAACATCGGAGTTCCTGACGAAATATCATTTATTCAATATATAAATCGATTTAAGATAAAGAATCCAACCTGGCAGGGCTGGTACCGGAATCCTACCGGTGCTAGGTAATAGACCGAACTTATCCTCCGTTAGGGGAGTGTTCAGAGGCGCGCCCTTCTCTTTCCAGTCCCATTTATAGGGCCTTCTCGACGATGATTACCTAAAAATCTATGTTCCGTATAGACCACCGATCAAGTGTGCTATGACTTCGATTCCACCGACCCTGATTTTCTTCCCTTCCGCGTCCAACAGTTGTTTGGCTCATATAGTCGCGCTTATTCCAGTTGGACCATCGCCGACTATCAGAATATCAGTTTACATCTAGAATGTGTAATTTAAGAAAAATTAATCCTTTCAAGGTAAGTAATAATTTTAGCATGACATGTCAGACAGAAATTGTGAAGAATATATATTATAAATTTAAATAGTGTAGATACTTAAAGTGGTAGAAAAAAATAGTGTTTTAAGCTGGGCATATATTTTTTCAGACTATTGAAGAAGAATTAACAGACTGTAACAGGAATAAAGCCAAAGCCAAGTCTCTTTGAAACAATTTTTTTGTTTTAATACGGACAAATTCTATGCATATTTATAATCAGACTTATAGACAGACAGGTAAAATAATAAAAATGATATCAATAAAATAATTGGTTATATAATGTTTCATTCATAATAATATATATTGTACAATTTTCTTAATATGTCACTCAAATTATCAATATTAATCTACGGGATAACGATGTCTTCTTTTCTTACTTAAATGGTAGTTGTTAAAAATAGAACCTTTTTTATTTATTATTATAGCAATAATATAGAATAAATTATGTTTTAATGAAAAAACAGCTGAATCATAGTGCATTTTATATTAAAATTACCTTTCCATCTTGGATCTTCTTCTCTTGGATGAATGAAATATAGTGTGTTATCTTAGAAAATTGATCCGAATATATTCCTATTTAACCCAACTGCTGGACTAGAAAATATGATTAGTTATATTTAAGAGTTCAAAGGTTACTTCACAATATACTATAAATAAAATAAAGCTCCAGACAATAATTGTATCATTACATATAATCATTTTAAGCTATAAAATTTAAAATATCTTATAAAATTTATTTTCGACAAATTAATTAAATATTCCGAATTAAAATGAAATTTTAGATATTTTCAACGAATTCCCTAAATGCAAACTCATTTTCTTTTATTTTAACAGGGAATTGTATAATTAAAGGTAACAGAAATACCTTACTCAAAAAATCAAAGTCCAACTCAGAGGTTCAAACAAAATATATCAAAATAAACTGAGCTCAGTGCAATTTTTATTTATTAACCTTTGCCAACAAAGTAACTTATATCTATAAATGTAATTTTATGAAAATCGGTCTTATAACATAAATATAATACTAAATAACACATAAAGTCACAGTTCAGAATCCTTTTTCTCATCTTCTATGTTGATTGTCTCCTATATATCAATCTTGGAATAATTCTATGTCCAAAATATTACTACAATATTAAACAAGTGTATTTTCATCTGTAATAAGATTGTGGGAAAATAAAAATGATACGGCAAGACCGATTGTTTAGAAACAGACATTTGACAAGATTGTAGAAATTTGTTTTTTGGGTTGCCGAGCGAATTTAAACCAAATAAAATTACCTGACATCTGTGGAATTTTCGAAAAATTTATCTAGTAATCCTAGTTAATAGAGCACATTCAATCCATATTTAGCTACTAGGTCACGAGAATTTTTGATATTTACGCCTTCACCCAAGCACATCTAAATAATAATGTAACGAAAAAGGCTTTAAAAAACTCTGTATCAATAATTTCTTACAAAAGCTTATATTGTTCCCAATCATAAGACTGCGTAGTGTTGTTCATTCTCAAGGAACTCAGTATATTGTACTTCTAAGTTTAAAAGGTGACCTAATTTTAAGATTTGTTGGAATTGGCATCATCCTGAAAATAGACTATAAAAATACACTTGATATCATAAAAACTAATTTAAATTGCCTCTGACATGCCTTGTACTTTACCAATAAGACCGTTGTCAAAATCTACCACATTGTCAAACATTCTATCAATCATATCGAAAATAGTCTACAATTTTGTTTTCCTATTTTTATTTTTGGACTTTGTTGGTTGCTGGAGAGGAGTTTTAGAGTTTTCTTGCTGTTTGTGTGTTTACCCTTCAATCTCAGGAATATTCACTAAACCAGGTAACATTTTCAGAAGCGATCCTTTTTCGATCTTCCTGATCCAGCGACTTCTAAATCATCAACCGTGCATTTTGTTGTAAATGATTTCTTATGGGCTGGCCCAGACTATCTCCAAGTTAACCTCCAAATTACGTTTTTGAGCAGCTTCATACACAATAAAAATGGGTAATTTTATCATTTGATTTTGTTCTTTGCAATTACCTGAAATAAAGGTAAGTTATCTAATCATCATTTTCTATAATAAATTGTCTACCCATTGCTTCAAATGAGAACTCCTCCTTGTTTTGTTAATATAATTTAGAGCTTGCAATGCAGCTTCATTACGAGCATTTTTTATCGTTTGCGCCTCTCCATAAAATTTGACGTCGTTGACGTTAAAATGGACTTTGAAAGGTCCCTTCGTGTCAGAATCATTTCTTCTAACATGAAGAGTATCATTAAAATGAACCGTGTCATTCAGTTTATGCAAATAAGATTTTTTCTCTGAAATGTCTGGTGATGCAGTATTGCCTTCTATTTGTTCCTAAAAGGCACCTTATTTATATGTCTATATTTAACTAAACAATATTGAATACCAAAATATCATTAATTATAGAGTATTGTACAGACATCCCTACCTTTAATGCTAAATTGTTTAGTAAAGCTACAGGTGTTTCTTCAGGTTCTTTTCACTCTTTTTGATCTTCAAAGAATGATGTTGATATTCTGTATTTTTCAGAGCCCTCTGTGTAGCTTTCCTTTGAGCATTCTTCAAGCTTTTACCATCCATTGCTTAATTTTCATTTCCTAAATAGAAAGCGATGGTAAAAACTGTATTGTGCAGAGGTCAATGAAATTTTTGATATATAATTGCATCTAATAATTTCACATTAATATACCTCTTCGTTAATTAATTCATATGAAAATGTAATATCATTACATTCAGCAATTCGTGAATAGAACTTAATGCGGATTTGTCTTCTGCTGGTTCACTAGTCAAACCTAAAACTCGGTTTGTTTCTGGCACAGAGGGATTATTTTTCCACGTTTCCGAATAAAGATACCACGATGAGGTATCTATTATTCTTCAAAGTTAAAAGCGTCCCAGATATAGATCCTTTTATACCAGTGAATTAACTATAAACATTGCTATTTACCAACAATAGAGTCCCTGTCGCCAAAAATATTTTTATATCATTTAATAACAATCCATAACTTAAGCTTAACAAGGAAAATAATAGTAGTATACAATTAAAGCAAATCATACTCAAATAATATAAAGAGAAAACATATATAACCGGGGAAACACACTAGAACTAACCTTAACATAATAATATAGAGCTGTAGGGGGTAAAAAAAATTTCGATATTCTTGATAAAAACTATCGATATTATTAGTAAAAATATAGATAATTTTGGCTAATCTATTGATTTGGTTTATATTGGTTTATTTTTTTTAATACCGTAGTTATTGCACTAAAGATTTCGGTATTTTTTTTCCTCCCATATATTGATTTTTTAAAATTATTTTCTATCGATATGTTTTCTGGCCGCGGACATATTTAAAAATATCAATTAACATATTAAAATACAATAAAATATTTGTGGGGTATTATTCCATTTCATAGAAAAATTCCATTCTTTTTTACAGATCCACAGAACATTCAAATATAAAAGTAATACTACTTCGTTTAAAATTAAATTATAAATTGCATGTTATTGCATGTAATTATTATAATACTATACAGTAATTTTTTTTTCTTGTCTTTTTTAAAGTTAGTTTATTATTAAGCCTACTGACTGGCGAGTGGCCAACTTAGAAATTATCCCAGAAGACATCCCGTCTTACCCAGCCTGGTTACTGGCGTGACTGGGATCATTTTCCTTGTCGGATTTTGTACTCTTACCTAAGGGCATTCACAAACTTCACAAATTTACTTACATGCCCCAGCAGAATTCGAACTCGCGACTATCGCAACAGGGGGACCATCCTGTCGCCTTTACTACTGCGGCAACTAAGCCAGCTATTAAATCGTTTATCATGAAAAAATATTTTATAAAATAAATAAACTTTTTTATAACTATTAATTTGTGATATGTATGGTTGCAGAATGTATGAGCAAATTTAAAAAATTCCCTTATTTCTCATATGATTTATCTACCAAATACTTCATTATAATGAATCAAAAATTATGGATAAATGATCCAGGGTTTTGTAGAAGGGTCGGGGTCAGGATATAATGAGTCAAGTAATAAGGGGTCAAGTTAATGGTAGGTTTTATCAGGATAAACGATATAAATGTGCATGTATTTTGATTTTGTTGATTTGACATTTAGCATGATTTTTTTATTATTGAAATTCACGCCATTTCCTTTAGCTTGTAGGATTGGTTGCATATATCACTTTAATTCTCAACTCCCCACTCTAAACGTTTTTTCCGCTCTATTCTAGGTTTTATTTGAATTAAATATTGGGTTTATTTTGTGTTATGTCAGTTCTATTGCTGCTTTTTAACGTTATTATTCGGTTTCTTTAATAATAACAGGATAACAGTGCATTTAATTTGATTTGTGCTTTTAATGTGAAGATTTATGGTTTTTATATGAAAAAAATCAAAATACCGTGGGGTAAGGTAATGCTCTAAAACTGATTTTGTTTATAATGTATTTTTAATGTGCAGGAATGGTTGATGGTGAACTGAAATCTTGATTCTTGATGTATTGAAACATTTTCGTACCACCGATCAAATCACCTTCAGAGACAGTAGTGTTGTATATTTTAATTGTTATGATAATATTTTACGTATATCAAATTACTAGAAGAAATTAAACTAAAAGTTTTTAATATACGAACAGTTTTTACTTCATTGAATATTCCATATTTATGTTTATTATATAAAAGGGAAGAATAAGAATATATATGTATATTTGCTTTTAGGTGCGCTGATTGTTATTCTACAATTTTAAAAATAATCTCACTTATGACGCCTTTGTTATAATGTATAAATTTTAAATGTTTCAATACTTAGGTTTTATTAAATGGAATTTGAAAATGGTTAGTAAGTGTTAGCTCATGATATATTTTGCGTATACTTTAATATGCAGACGTAAATTACTTCAATGATTATTATAAATCAAATATATTTTCGGGCATATATTGAAGATATTTTTAAGACAAATGTTAGTAACATCATTTTTAAATTACTCACTTAACTTTATTATGGGAGAAACATGATTAACTTAAAAAATAGTGGTCGAATCGACTGTTTTTATTCGATAGTTACCAACACTAATTCAATTTTAGTTGGGGCAGTAAGGAAATGCACTTTTTTATTAGAACATAATTAGCGTTGGGAACTATGGCTAATCAGTCGCTAGTTTCGGTTCGACTGATTGTATTACTTTTTACTATCGACTGTTTTTGAGTCGTGTACTTTTAGTTACTATTTTCGGTTCTACTAGTTTCATTCGACTGCTTTTTAACGTTCTGACTCTGTCGTCCTAGGCGCGACCTTGACAAAAATGTATACCGAATTTATGCTTTCCTAGATTTATATATAATATATTTAGTTTTATGATTTTTTTGGTAGTTTGCTTCTAAATAAAAATATATTGTATATTAATATAGCAACACTTTGGAACGATATTTTTCAAGATTGTTAATGTAATAGGGTAAAAAATTAAAATTGTGAATGACAAATAAGTAATAGGTAATATTTCTTTTGATTGACTTTTTGGTGTGTATCTAACACCCTCGGTTTTTGTTAGAAAATATTTCTGTCCGATAATAAATAAAGCATTAATTTTATTTTAAAAAGCTCTAGTAGTTATTGTGCGATCATTTTTAATTCATGGTTATTGTAATACATGTTATATATCACATAGTAATACATGTTTAGTTTAAGTTGTATTGTATTGTTTATATTTATTTAGTATATTGTTTAAAAATAGCAATTCATCTCAGAACATTCAAATATAAAAGTAACTCCACTTCCTTTAAAATGTAAGTATTATAGATATATTAATAGTATTCAGTAATGTTTTTCTTTTTCTTTTTTAAAGTTAGTACGTGAAGGAATACGTACATCTCCGTCTCGCGTATACTAAGGTTGTAAAATATAAGCAAATATTAAATTAATTGCTCCAAGCAATTATATCCGTCCTTTCCTCTCTTACAATTTATATAGGAAAGGGATCGAACATACTCGTCTGACATTAAGAATTAAAATAAAAAGCCAAGCCGTGCATTAGATTTTGCATATTTTGTAGTGGTTAGTAGGCATGTTGGCCACAAAAAATATCGATATGTCGAAGGAAAAAATATCCATATTTTTTGCAATAAGTATAAGATATATCGATATTTTACAAAAAAATGTATGTATATTTTTAATTGAAAATAAACATAGTCAAATATTAGCCTAAAAAATATTTTTTTCTAAAACTCTTAAGGAATAACGGTATTTTTGATAAACCATTAAAATTAAGTACCAGAATTCACTAAACGTTTAAAAGTAAGTTCCGATTTGAAAGTTTTTTTTAATTGTACTTAATCTTCTGAAATTATATCATCTAAAAAATATCGATATATCGACAAAAAAATATCGATATTTTTTCTGCATCCCTAGCGGCTAGTTATTTAAATTTTTGTGTTGTTAGTGCTGTATGGAGATAGCTGATACACGATTTTAAAGTTCTTCAAGTCGTAAAAATGTCGAAGAAGCGAAGATCAGTTAGCGGGTCTCATAAAACCAAATCACAGACTGATCCAGACGTACCGGATCAAAATACAGAAAATATAATCAATGATGTAGTCAGGTACATTATTCTTAAAGCTGACGAAAATTCATTTTATACCAGATCCGAATTAAATCAAAATGTAATTCACAAAAAGGGCCAATGCGTGGATAGTGTTATACAACAAGCAATTAAGGTTCTGGAAAATGTTGGTATTATTATTGTTATATGGATGTTGTTGATATTGTTTTGCATACATTTTTAGATATATGGTTACACACTTACTGAATATGATGATGTAAAAATGAAAAAAAAAAATTTATTTTTTAATTAGTATGTTGCCTTCTGTAAATTATTCCGATGAAGAGGAAGAATGTGTTTCTAGTTATGAAACTGGTTCAAATGTACCAAATGCTGCTCACAAGATACTGACTCTATTAATTTTATCCCATATATTTATGACAAACGCGCCAGTATCAGACAGTGAGCTCTACGATACCATTCCTTTATTGTTTTTATATTGTTGATTTATTATTTCAGAATCCCTTTATAGTTTCCTGAAGTCCTTGGATATTGATGTAGAAGTTGAGCATCCATTTTTCGGTAAAGTCAAAGAATATATAAGAGAAACCTTGATAAAGAATTATTACCTTCACTGTGAGTTTGATGAGAAAACGAAAATACAAACTTTCCAATGGGGGATTCGAGCTGAAATTGAAATCTCAAAGATGAAGGTTTTACAGTTCGTGTGTGAGGTAACTATTTCAGTTGACTTATAAGCACATTGTCAGGTTATTATTGATTTACAGATGTATGGAAATAAGCAACTAAAAGACTGGCCAGAACATTACAGAGCGGCCGAGAATCAGTTCAAAGAAAGAGAAGAGCTAAAGGAAGAAACAAGGGATGAATCAAGCTAGTCACCGATACTGGTAGAACTACAATATAAAGTTTATTTGTATACAAAAATTGTATCTTCTTAACTAATACAATATAAATAAAAAGATATAGGAAAATGTTAAATCTCATTGGTCCTTACATTGCGTTGTAAGCTGGGCCGCGACCTCCTTCTGGGACCACCCAGTTATTCTGGCTGGGGTCCTTGATGTTGCACGTCTTACGGTGGATGGCCCTCTCCAGAATCGAGTGACACAAACTCATACACACCAGCGGGACAATAACAATCTTCGAGTCCGTCGAAGACGCCTAAGTTTCGTTTGACAGGATTTTGCGAGTTTAAAGTGTTGCATAACATAATTTGTGTTATACACTATATGTACGCTTTTAGTTGACTTTAAAAGATTCCAGTTGTGTTTTGATGACATTTGGGTGATTATTTTATGAACTTTTAAACAATTCATTAATAAAAAAAACTTATTTTTGTGTAATGCTCTAATTTTTCATTAGGTACAATCCTTTTAACTAACTTTCGGCAAGGTAATAAAACCCGTGGCAAAGACTACTAAGCATCCTCCAGGAAAAGTGAGATTGGGGATACTGTGAAAACTGCCGGTGCCCTGGTGAGATCCTATTGCCGTCTTCGAAGTGATGCTTTATGAACGGATGGTGTTTGAACCTGCGAAGAAACGAACATTACCGCATTACCGATCTTTGGATATTCAGTACTTTTGGAATTCCTTGTACGGGCTCAGGTACAGATTGATGTAATCCAAACCCGACGGCGATCAGGGATACCTCGTCGTTAAATGATACAGAAAGGATCCTCCGTAGGTGTTCTTATCCAAGGGCCAGCCGATGGTGTGCTCCGCGCACCCGGTTTATGTTTGAATCATTCGTCGCGATATCTTTAACGCTCCCGTCATCGTTGTACAGGACTTCGGAAGGTGCATAACCCGGGCCCACGGCCTCAGCTTGCTCTCCCAACCACTGAATAACGTGTCCCAGCGGGACGATATAGTTCCCGTGATTAAACATCGGAGTTCCTGACGAAATATCATTTATTCAATATATAAATCGATTTAAGATAAAGAATCCAACCTGGCAGGGCTGGTACCGGAATCCTACCGGTGCTAGGTAATAGACCGAACTTATCCTCCGTTAGGGGAGTGTTCAGAGGCGCGCCCTTCTCTTTCCAGTCCCATTTATAGGGCCTTCTCGACGATGATTACCTAAAAATCTATGTTCCGTATAGACCACCGATCAAGTGTGCTATGACTTCGATTCCACCGACCCTGATTTTCTTCCCTTCCGCGTCCAACAGTTGTTTGGCTCGTATAGTCGCGCTTATTCCAGTTGGACCATCGCCGACTATCAGTTTACATCTAGAATGTGTAATTTAAGAAAAATTAATCCTTTCAAGGTAAGTAATAATTTTAGCATGACATGTCAGACAGAAATTGTGAAGAATATATATTATAAATTTAAATAGTGTAGATACTTAAAGTGGTAGAAAAAAATAGTGTTTTAAGCTGGGCATATATTTTTTCAGACTATTGAAGAAGAATTAACAGACTGTAACAGGAATAAAGCCAAAGCCAAGTCTCTTTGAAACAATTTTTTTGTTTTAATACGGACAAATTCTATGCATATTTATAATCAGACTTATAGACAGACAGGTAAAATAATAAAAATGATATCAATAAAATAATTGGTTATATAATGTTTCATTCATAATAATATATATTGTACAATTTTCTTAATATGTCACTCAAATTACCAATATTAACCTACGGGATAACGATGTCTTCTTTTCTTACTTAAATGGTAGTTGTTAAAAATAGAACCTTTTTTATTTATTATTATAGCAATAATATAGAATAAATTATGTTTTAATGAAAAAACAGCTGAATCATAGTGCATTTTATATTAAAATTACCTTTCCATCTTGGATCTTCTTCTCTTGGATGAATGAAATATAGTGTGTTATCTTAGAAAATTGATCCGAATATATTCCTATTTAACCCAACTGCTGGACTAGAAAATATGATTAGTTATATTTAAGAGTTCAAAGGTTACTTCACAATATACTATAAATAAAATAAAGCTCCAGACAATAATTGTATCATTACATATAATCATTTTAAGCTATAAAATTTAAAATATCTTATAAAATTTATTTTCGACAAATTAATTAAATATTCCGAATTAAAATGAAATTTTAGATATTTTCAACGAATTCCCTAAATGCAAACTCATTTTCTTTTATTTTAACAGGGAATTGTATAATTAAAGGTAACAGAAATACCTTACTCAAAAAATCAAAGTCCAACTCAGAGGTTCAAACAAAATATATCAAAATAAACTGAGCTCAGTGCAATTTTTATTTATTAACCTTTGCCAACAAAGTAACTTATATCTATAAATGTAATTTTATGAAAATCGGTCTTATAACATAAATATAATACTAAATAACACATAAAGTCACAGTTCAGAATCCTTTTTCTCATCTTCTATGTTGATTGTCTCCTATATATCAATCTTGGAATAATTCTATGTCCAAAATATTACTACAATATTAAATAAGTGTATTTTCATCTGTAATAAGATTGTGGGAAAATAAAAATGATACGGCAAGACCGATTGTTTAGAAACAGACATTTGACAAGATTGTAGAAATTTGTTTTTTGGGTTGCCGAGCGAATTTAAACCAAATAAAATTACCTGACATCTGTGGAATTTTCGAAAAATTTATCTAGTAATCCTAGTTAAAAGAGCACATTCAATCCATATTTAGCTACTAGGTCACGAGAATTTTTGATATTTACGCCTTCACTCAAGCACATCTAAATAATAATGTAAGGAAAAAGGCTTTAAAAAACTCTGTATCAATAATTTCTTACAAAAACTTATATTGTTCCCAATCATAAGACTGCGTAGTGTTGTTCATTCTCAAGGAACTCAGTATATTGTACTTCTAAGTTTAAAAGGTGACCTAATTTTAAGATTTGTTGGAATTGGCATCATCCTGAAAATAGACTATAAAAATACACTTGATATCATAAAAACTAATTTAAATTACCTCTGACATGCCTTGTACTTTACCAATAAGACCGTTGTCAAAATCTACCACATTGTCAAACATTCTATCAATCATATCGAAAATAGTCTACAATTTTGTTTTCCTATTTTTATTTTTGGACTTTGTTGGTTGCTGGAGAGGAGTTTTAGAGTTTTCTTGCTGTTTGTGTGTTTACCCTTCAATCTCAGGAATATTCACTAAACCAGGTAACATTTTCAGAAGCGATCCTTTTTCGATCTTCCTGATCCAGCGACTTCTAAATCATCAACCGTGCATTTTGTTGTAAATGATTTCTTATGGGCTGGCCCAGACTATCTCCAAGTTAACCTCCAAATTACGTTTTTGAGCAGCTTCATACACAATAAAAATGGGTAATTTTATCATTTGATTTTGTTCTTTGCAATTACCTGAAATAAAGGTAAGTTATCTAATCATCATTTTCTATAATAAATTGTCTACCCATTGCTTCAAATGAGAACTCCTCCTTGTTTTGTTAATATAATTTAGAGCTTGCAATGCAGCTTCATTACGAGCATTTTTTATCGTTTGCGCCTCTCCATAAAATTTGACGTCGTTGACGTTAAAATGGACTTTGAAAGGTCCCATCGTGTCAGAATCATTTCTTCTAACATGAAGAGTATCATTAAAATGAACCGTGTCATTCAGTTTATGCAAATAAGATTTTTTCTCTGAAATGTCTGGTGATGCAGTCTTGCCTTCTATTTGTTCATAAAAGGCACCTTATGAATATGAATATGAATTGAATAAATATTGAATACCAAAATATCATTAATTATAGAGTATTGTACAGACATCCCTACCTTTAATGCTAAATTGTTTAGTAAAGCTACAGGTGTTTCTTCAGGTTCTTTTCACTCTTTTTGATCTTCAAAGAATGATGTTGATATTCTGTATTTTTCAGAGCCCTCTGTGCAGCTTTCCTTTGAGCATTCTTCAAGCTTTTACCATCCACTGCTTAATTTTCATTTCCTAAATAGAAAGCAATGGTAAAAACTGTATTGTGAGGTCAATGAAATTTTTGATATATAATTGCATCTAATAATTTCACATTAATATACCTCTTCGTTAATTAATTCATATGAAAATGTAATATCATTACATTCAGCAATTCGTGACTAGAACTTAATGAGGATTTGTCTTCTGCTGGTTCACTAGTCAAACCTAAAACTCGGTTTGTTTCTGGCACAGAGGGATTATTTTTCCACGTTTCCGAATAAAGATACCACGATGAGGTATCTATTATTCTTCAAAGTTAAAAGCGTCCCAGATATAGATCCTTTTATACCAGTGAATTAACTATAAACATTGCTATTTACCAACAATAGAGTCCCTGTCGCCAAAAATATTTTTATATCATTTAATAACAATCCATAACTTAAGCTTAACAAGGAAAATAATAGTAGTATACAATTAAAGCAAATCATACTCAAATAATATAAAGAGAAAACATATATAACCGGGGAAACACACTAGAACTAACCTTAACATAATAATATAGAGCTGTAGGGGGTAAAAAAAATTTCGATATTCTTGATAAAAACTATCGATATTATTAGTAAAAATATAGATAATTTTGGCTAATCTATTGATTTGGTTTATATTGGTTTATTTTTTTTAATACCGTAGTTATTGCACTAAAGATTTCGGTATTTTTTTTCCTCCCATATATTGATTTTTTAAAATTATTTTCTATCGATATGTTTTCTGGCCGCGGACATATTTAAAAATATCAATTAACATATTAAAATACAATAAAATATTTGTGGGGTATTATTCCATTTCATAGAAAAATTCCATTCTTTTTTACAGATCCACAGAACATTCAAATATAAAAGTAATACTACTTCGTTTAAAATTAAATTATAAATTGCATGTTATTGCATGTAATTATTATAATACTATACAGTAATTTTTTTTTCTTGTCTTTTTTAAAGTTAGTTTATTATTAAGCCTACTGACTGGCGAGTGGTCTTACCCAGCCTGGTTACTGGCGTGACTGGGATCATTTTCCTTGTCGGATTTTGTACTCTTACCTAAGGGCATTCACAAACATCACAAATTTACTTACATGCCCCAGCAGAATTCGAACTCGCGACTATCGCAACAGGGGGACCATCCTGTCGCCTTTACTACTGCGGCAACTAAGCCAGCTATTAAATCGTTTATCATGAAAAAATATTTTATAAAATAAATAAACTTTTTTATAACTATTAATTTGTGATATGTATGGTTGCAGAATGTATGAGCAAATTTAAAAAATTCCCTTATTTCTCATATGATTTATCTACCAAATACTTCATTATAATGAATCAAAAATTATGGATAAATGATCCAGGGTTTTGTAGAAGGGTCGGGGTCAGGATATAATGAGTCAAGTAATAAGGGGTCAAGTTAATGGTAGGTTTTATCAGGATAAACGATATAAATGTGCATGTATTTTGATTTTGTTGATTTGACATTTAGCATGATTTTTTTATTATTGAAATTCACGCCATTTCCTTTAGCTTGTAGGATTGGTTGCATATATCACTTTAATTCTCAACTCCCCACTCTAAACGTTTTTTCCGCTCTATTCTAGGTTTTATTTGAATTAAATATTGGGTTTATTTTGTGTTATGTCAGTTCTATTGCTGCTTTTTAACGTTATTATTCGGTTTCTTTAATAATAACAGGATAACAGTGCATTTAATTTGATTTGTGCTTTTAATGTGAAGATTTATGGTTTTTATATGAAAAAAATCAAAATACCGTGGGGTAAGGTAATGCTCTAAAACTGATTTTGTTTATAATGTATTTTTAATGTGCAGGAATGGTTGATGGTGAACTGAAATCTTGATTCTTGATGTATTGAAACATTTTCGTACCACCGATCAAATCACCTTCAGAGACAGTAGTGTTGTATATTTTAATTGTTATGATAATATTTTACGTATATCAAATTACTAGAAGAAATTAAACTAAAAGTTTTTAATATACGAACAGTTTTTACTTCATTGAATATTCCATATTTATGTTTATTATATAAAAGGGAAGAATAAGAATATATATGTATATTTGCTTTTAGGTGCGCTGATTGTTATTCTACAATTTTAAAAATAATCTCACTTATGACGCCTTTGTTATAATGTATAAATTTTAAATGTTTCAATACTTAGGTTTTATTAAATGGAATTTGAAAATGGTTAGTAAGTGTTAGCTCATGATATATTTTGCGTATACTTTAATATGCAGACGTAAATTACTTCAATGATTATTATAAATCAAATATATTTTCGGGCATATATTGAAGATATTTTTAAGACAAATGTTAGTAACATCATTTTTAAATTACTCACTTAACTTTATTATGGGAGAAACATGATTAACTTAAAAAATAGTGGTCGAATCGACTGTTTTTATTCGATAGTTACCAACACTAATTCAATTTTAGTTGGGGCAGTAAGGAAATGCACTTTTTTATTAGAACATAATTAGCGTTGGGAACTATGGCTAATCAGTCGCTAGTTTCGGTTCGACTGATTGTATTACTTTTTACTATCGACTGTTTTTGAGTCGTGTACTTTTAGTTACTATTTTCGGTTCTACTAGTTTCATTCGACTGCTTTTTAACGTTCTGACTCTGTCGTCCTAGGCGCGACCTTGACAAAAATGTATACCGAATTTATGCTTTCCTAGATTTATATATAATATATTTAGTTTTATGATTTTTTTGGTAGTTTGCTTCTAAATAAAAATATATTGTATATTAATATAGCAACACTTTGGAACGATATTTTTCAAGATTGTTAATGTAATAGGGTAAAAAATTAAAATTGTGAATGACAAATAAGTAATAGGTAATATTTCTTTTGATTGACTTTTTGGTGTGTATCTAACACCCTCGGTTTTTGTTAGAAAATATTTCTGTCCGATAATAAATAAAGCATTAATTTTATTTTAAAAAGCTCTAGTAGTTATTGTGCGATCATTTTTAATTCATGGTTATTGTAATACATGTTATATATCACATGGTAATACATGTTTAGTTTAAGTTGTATTGTATTGTTTATATTTATTTAGTATATTGTTTAAAAATAGCAATTCATCTCAGAACATTCAAATATAAAAGTAACTCCACTTCCTTTAAAATGTAAGTATTATAGATATATTAATAGTATTCAGTAATGTTTTTCTTTTTCTTTTTTAAAGTTAGTACGTGAAGGAATACGTACATCTCCGTCTCGCGTATACTAAGGTTGTAAAATATAAGCAAATATTAAATTAATTGCTCCAAGCAATTATATCCGTCCTTTCCTCTCTTACAATTTATATAGGAAAGGGATCGAACATACTCGTCTGACATTAAGAATTAAAATAAAAAGCCAAGCCGTGCATTAGATTTTGCATATTTTGTAGTGGTTAGTAGGCATGTTGGCCACAAAAAATATCGATATGTCGAAGGAAAAAATATCCATATTTTTTGCAATAAGTATAAGATATATCGATATTTTACAAAAAAATTTATGTATATTTTTAATTGAAAATAAACATAGTCAAATATTAGCCTAAAAAATATTTTTTTCTAAAACTCTTAAGGAATAACGGTATTTTTGAGAAACCATTAAAATTAAGTACCAGAATTCACTAAACGTTTAAAAATAAGTTCCGATTTGAAAGTTTTTTTTAATTGTACTTAATCTTCTGAAATTATATCATCTAAAAAATATCGATATATCGACAAAAAAATATCGATATTTTTTCTGCATCCCTAGCGGCTAGTTATTTAAATTTTTGTGTTGATAGTGCTGTATGGAGATAGCTGATACACGATTTTAAAGTTCTTCAAGTCGTAAAAATGTCGAACAAGCGAAGATCAGTTAGCGGGTCTCAAAAAACCAAATCACAGACTGATCCAGACGTACCGGATCAAAATACAGAAAATATAATCAATGATGTAGTCAGGTACATTATTCTTAAAGCTGACGAAAATTCATTTTATACCAGATCCGAATTAAATCAAAATGTAATTCACAAAAAGGGCCAATGCGTGGATAGTGTTATACAACAAGCAATTAAGGTTCTGGAAAATGTTGGTATTATTATTGTTATATGGATGTTGTTGATATTGTTTTGCATACATTTTTAGATATATGGTTACACACTTACTGAATATGATGATGTAAAAATGAAAAAAAAAATTTATTTTTTAATTAGTATGTTGCCTTCTGTAAATTATTCCGATGAAGAGGAAGAATGTGTTTCTAGTTATGAAACTGGTTCAAATGTACCAAATGCTGCTCACAAGATACTGACTCTATTAATTTTATCCCATATATTTATGACAAACGCGCCAGTATCAGACAGTGAGCTCTACGATACCATTCCTTTATTGTTTTTATATTGTTGATTTATTATTTCAGAATCCCTTTATAGTTTCCTGAAGTCCTTGGATATTGATGTAGAAGTTGAGCATCCATTTTTCGGTAAAGTCAAAGAATATATAAGAGAAACCTTGATAAAGAATTATTACCTTCACTGTGAGTTTGATGAGAAAACGAAAATACAAACTTTCCAATGGGGGATTCGAGCTGAAATTGAAATCTCAAAGATGAAGGTTTTACAGTTCGTGTGTGAGGTAACTATTTCAGTTGACTTATAAGCACATTGTCAGGTTATTATTGATTTACAGATGCATGGAAATAAGCAACCAAAAGACTGGCCAGAACATTACAGAGCGGCCGAGAATCAGTTCAAAGAAAGAGAAGAGCTAAAGGAAGAAACAAGGGATGAATCAAGCTAGTCACCGATACTGGTAGAACTACAATATAAAGTTTATTTGTATACAAAAATTGTATCTTCTTAACTAATACAATATAAATAAAAAGATATAGGAAAATGTTAAATCTCATTGGTCCTTACATTGCGTTGTAAGCTGGGCCGCGACCTCCTTCTGGGACCACCCAGTTATTCTGGCTGGGGTCCTTGATGTTGCACGTCTTACGGTGGATGGCCCTCTCCAGAATCGAGTGACACAAACTCATACACACCAGCGGGACAATAACAATCTTCGAGTCCGTCGAAGACGCCTAAGTTTCGTTTGACAGGATTTTGCGAGTTTAAAGTGTTGCATAACATAATTTGTGTTATACACTATATGTACGCTTTTAGTTGACTTTAAAAGATTCCAGTTGTGTTTTGATGACATTTGGGTGATTATTTTATGAACTTTTAAACAATTCATTAATAAAAAAAACTTATTTTTGTGTAATGCTCTAATTTTTCATTAGGTACAATCCTTTTAACTAACTTTCGGCAAGGTAATAAAACCCGTGGCAAAGACTACTAAGCATCCTCCAGGAAAAGTGAGATTGGGGATACTGTGAAAACTGCCGGTGCCCTGGTGAGATCCTATTGCCGTCTTCGAAGTGATGCTTTATGAACGGATGGTGTTTGAACCTGCGAAGAAACGAACATTACCGCATTACCGATCTTTGGATATTCAGTACTTTTGGAATTCCTTGTACGGGCTCAGGTACAGATTGATGTAATCCAAACCCGACGGCGATCAGGGATACCTCGTCGTTAAATGATACAGAAAGGATCCTCCGTAGGTGTTCTTATCCAAGGGCCAGCCGATGGTGTGCTCCGCGCACCCGGTTTATGTTTGAATCATTCGTCGCGATATCTTTAACGCTCCCGTCATCGTTGTACAGGACTTCGGAAGGTGCATAACCCGGGCCCACGGCCTCAGCTTGCTCTCCCAACCACTGAATAACGTGTCCCAGCGGGACGATATAGTTCCCGTGATTAAACATCGGAGTTCCTGACGAAATATCATTTATTCAATATATAAATCGATTTAAGATAAAGAATACAACCTGGTAGGGCTGGTACCGGAATCCTACCGGTGCTAGGTAATAGACCGAACTTATCCTCCGTTAGGGGAGTGTTCAGAGGCGCGCCCTTCTCTTTCCAGTCCCATTTATAGGGCCTTCTCGACGATGATTACCTAAAAATCTATGTTCCGTATAGACCACCGATCAAGTGTGCTATGACTTCGATTCCACCGACCCTGATTTTCTTCCCTTCCGCGTCCAACAGTTGTTTGGCTCGTATAGTCGCGCTTATTCCAGTTGGACCATCGCCGACTATCAGAATATCAGTTTACATCTAGAATGTGTAATTTAAGAAAAATTAATCCTTTCAAGGTAAGTAATAATTTTAGCATGACATGTCAGACAGAAATTGTGAAGAATATATATTATAAATTTAAATAGTGTAGATACTTAAAGTGGTAGAAAAAAATAGTGTTTTAAGCTGGGCATATATTTTTTCAGACTATTGAAGAAGAATTAACAGACTGTAACAGGAATAAAGCCAAAGCCAAGTCTCTTTGAAACAATTTTTTTGTTTTAATACGGACAAATTCTATGCATATTTATAATCAGACTTATAGACAGACAGGTAAAATAATAAAAATGATATCAATAAAATAATTGGTTATATAATGTTTCATTCATAATAATATATATTGTACAATTTTCTTAATATGTCACTCAAATTACCAATATTAACCTACGGGATAACGATGTCTTCTTTTCTTACTTAAATGGTAGTTGTTAAAAATAGAACCTTTTTTATTTATTATTATAGCAATAATATAGAATAAATTATGTTTTAATGAAAAACAGCTGAATCATAGTGCATTTTATATTAAAATTACCTTTCCATCTTGGATCTTCTTCTCTTGGATGAATGAAATATAGTGTGTTATCTTAGAAAATTGATCCGAATATATTCCTATTTAACCCAACTGCTGGACTAGAAAATATGATTAGTTATATTTAAGAGTTCAAAGGTTACTTCACAATATACTATAAATAAAATAAAGCTCCAGACAATAATTGTATCATTACATATAATCATTTTAAGCTATAAAATTTAAAATATCTTATAAAATTTATTTTCGACAAATTAATTAAATATTCCGAATTAAAATGAAATTTTAGATATTTTCAACGAATTCCCTAAATGCAAACTCATTTTCTTTTATTTTAACAGGGAATTGTATAATTAAAGGTAACAGAAATACCTTACTCAAAAAATCAAAGTCCAACTCAGAGGTTCAAACAAAATATATCAAAATAAACTGAGCTCAGTGCAATTTTTATTTATTAACCTTTGCCAACAAAGTAACTTATATCTATAAATGTAATTTTATGAAAATCGGTCTTATAACATAAATATAATACTAAATAACACATAAAGTCACAGTTCAGAATCCTTTTTCTCATCTTCTATGTTGATTGTCTCCTATATATCAATCTTGGAATAATTCTATGTCCAAAATATTACTACAATATTAAATAAGTGTATTTTCATCTGTAATAAGATTGTGGGAAAATAAAAATGATACGGCAAGACCGATTGTTTAGAAACAGACATTTGACAAGATTGTAGAAATTTGTTTTTTGGGTTGCCGAGCGAATTTAAACCAAATAAAATTACCTGACATCTGTGGAATTTTCGAAAAATTTATCTAGTAATCCTAGTTAAAAGAGCACATTCAATCCATATTTAGCTACTAGGTCACGAGAATTTTTGATATTTACGCCTTCACTCAAGCACATCTAAATAATAATGTAAGGAAAAAGGCTTTAAAAAACTCTGTATCAATAATTTCTTACAAAAACTTATATTGTTCCCAATCATAAGACTGCGTAGTGTTGTTCATTCTCAAGGAACTCAGTATATTGTACTTCTAAGTTTAAAAGGTGACCTAATTTTAAGATTTGTTGGAATTGGCATCATCCTGAAAATAGACTATAAAAATACACTTGATATCATAAAAACTAATTTAAATTACCTCTGACATGCCTTGTACTTTACCAATAAGACCGTTGTCAAAATCTACCACATTGTCAAACATTCTATCAATCATATCGAAAATAGTCTACAATTTTGTTTTCCTATTTTTATTTTTGGACTTTGTTGGTTGCTGGAGAGGAGTTTTAGAGTTTTCTTGCTGTTTGTGTGTTTACCCTTCAATCTCAGGAATATTCACTAAACCAGGTAACATTTTCAGAAGCGATCCTTTTTCGATCTTCCTGATCCAGCGACTTCTAAATCATCAACCGTGCATTTTGTTGTAAATGATTTCTTATGGGCTGGCCCAGACTATCTCCAAGTTAACCTCCAAATTACGTTTTTGAGCAGCTTCATACACAATAAAAATGGGTAATTTTATCATTTGATTTTGTTCTTTGCAATTACCTGAAATAAAGGTAAGTTATCTAATCATCATTTTCTATAATAAATTGTCTACCCATTGCTTCAAATGAGAACTCCTCCTTGTTTTGTTAATATAATTTAGAGCTTGCAATGCAGCTTCATTACGAGCATTTTTTATCGTTTGCGCCTCTCCATAAAATTTGACGTCGTTGACGTTAAAATGGACTTTGAAAGGTCCCATCGTGTCAGAATCATTTCTTCTAACATGAAGAGTATCATTAAAATGAACCGTGTCATTCAGTTTATGCAAATAAGATTTTTTCTCTGAAATGTCTGGTGATGCAGTCTTGCCTTCTATTTGTTCATAAAAGGCACCTTATGAATATGAATATGAATTGAATAAATATTGAATACCAAAATATCATTAATTATAGAGTATTGTACAGACATCCCTACCTTTAATGCTAAATTGTTTAGTAAAGCTACAGGTGTTTCTTCAGGTTCTTTTCACTCTTTTTGATCTTCAAAGAATGATGTTGATATTCTGTATTTTTCAGAGCCCTCTGTGCAGCTTTCCTTTGAGCATTCTTCAAGCTTTTACCATCCACTGCTTAATTTTCATTTCCTAAATAGAAAGCAATGGTAAAACCTGTATTGTGAGGTCAATGAAATTTTTGATATATAATTGCATCTAATAATTTCACATTAATATACCTCTTCGTTAATTAATTCATATGAAAATGTAATATCATTACATTCAGCAATTCGTGACTAGAACTTAATGAGGATTTGTCTTCTGCTGGTTCACTAGTCAAACCTAAAACTCGGTTTGTTTCTGGCACAGAGGGATTATTTTTCCACGTTTCCGAATAAAGATACCACGATGAGGTATCTATTATTCTTCAAAGTTAAAAGCGTCCCAGATATAGATCCTTTTATACCAGTGAATTAACTATAAACATTGCTATTTACCAACAATAGAGTCCCTGTCGCCAAAAATATTTTTATATCATTTAATAACAATCCATAACTTAAGCTTAACAAGGAAAATAATAGTAGTATACAATTAAAGCAAATCATACTCAAATAATATAAAGAGAAAACATATATAACCGAGGGAACACACTAGAACTAACCTTAACATAATAATATAGAGCTGTAGGGGGTAAAAAAAATTTCGATATTCTTGATAAAAACTATCGATATTACTAGTAAAAATATAGATAATTTTGGCTAATCTATTGATTTGGTTTATATTGGTTTATTTTTTTTAATACCGCAGTTATTGCACTAAAGATTTCGGTATTTTTTTCCTCCCATATATTGATTTTTTAAAATTATTTTCTATCGATATGTTTTCTGGCCGCGGACATATTTAAAAATATCAATTAACATATTAAAATACAATAAAATATTTGTGGGGTATTATTCCATTTCATAGAAAAATTCCATTGTTTTTTACAGATCCACAGAACATTCAAATATAAAAGTAATTCTACTTCGTTTAAAATTAAATTATAAATTGCATGTTATTGCATGTAATTATTATAATACTATACAGTAATTTTTTTTTCTTGTCTTTTTTAAAGTTAGTTTATTATTAAGCCTACTGACTGGCGAGTGGCCAACTTAGAAACTATCCCAGAAGACATCCCGTCTTACCCAGCCTGGTTACTGGCGTGACTGGGATCATTTTCCTTGTCGGATTTTGTACTCTTGCCTAAGGGCATTCACAAACATCACAAATTTACTTACATGCCCCAGCAGAATTCGAACTCGCGACTATCGCAACAGGGGGACCATCCTGTCGCCTTTACTACTGCGGCAACTAAGCCAGCTATTAAATCGTTTATCATGAAAAAATATTTTATAAAATAAATAAACTTTTTTATAACTATTAATTTGTGATATGTATGGTTGCAGAATGTATGAGCAAATTTAAAAAATTCCCTTATTTCTCATATGATTTATCTACCAAATACTTCATTATAATGAATCAAAAATTATGGATAAATGATCCAGGGTTTTGTAGAAGGGTCGGGGTCAGGATATAATGAGTCAAGTAATAAGGGGTCAAGTTAATGGTAGGTTTTATCAGGATAAACGATATAAATGTGCATGTATTTTGATTTTGTTGATTTGACATTTAGCATGATTTTTTTATTATTGAAATTCACGCCATTTCCTTTAGCTTGTAGGATTGGTTGCATATATCACTTTAATTCTCAACTCCCCACTCTAAACGTTTTTTCCGCTCTATTCTAGGTTTTATTTGAATTAAATATTGGGTTTATTTTGTGTTATGTCAGTTCTATTGCTGCTTTTTAACGTTATTATTCGGTTTCTTTAATAATAACAGGATAACAGTGCATTTAATTTGATTTGTGCTTTTAATGTGAAGATTTATGGTTTTTATATGAAAAAAATCAAAATACCGTGGGGTAAGGTAATGCTCTAAAACTGATTTTGTTTATAATGTATTTTTAATGTGCAGGAATGGTTGATGGTGAACTGAAATCTTGATTCTTGATGTATTGAAACATTTTCGTACCACCGATCAAATCACCTTCAGAGACAGTAGTGTTGTATATTTTAATTGTTATGATAATATTTTACGTATATCAAATTACTAGAAGAAATTAAACTAAAAGTTTTTAATATACGAACAGTTTTTACTTCATTGAATATTCCATATTTATGTTTATTATATAAAAGGGAAGAATAAGAATATATATGTATATTTGCTTTTAGGTGCGCTGATTGTTATTCTACAATTTTAAAAATAATCTCACTTATGACGCCTTTGTTATAATGTATAAATTTTAAATGTTTCAATACTTAGGTTTTATTAAATGGAATTTGAAAATGGTTAGTAAGTGTTAGCTCATGATATATTTTGCGTATACTTTAATATGCAGACGTAAATTACTTCAATGATTATTATAAATCAAATATATTTTCGGGCATATATTGAAGATATTTTTAAGACAAATGTTAGTAACATCATTTTTAAATTACTCACTTAACTTTATTATGGGAGAAACATGATTAACTTAAAAAATAGTGGTCGAATCGACTGTTTTTATTCGATAGTTACCAACACTAATTCAATTTTAGTTGGGGCAGTAAGGAAATGCACTTTTTTATTAGAACATAATTAGCGTTGGGAACTATGGCTAATCAGTCGCTAGTTTCGGTTCGACTGATTGTATTACTTTTTACTATCGACTGTTTTTGAGTCGTGTACTTTTAGTTACTATTTTCGGTTCTACTAGTTTCATTCGACTGCTTTTTAACGTTCTGACTCTGTCGTCCTAGGCGCGACCTTGACAAAAATGTATACCGAATTTATGCTTTCCTAGATTTATATATAATATATTTAGTTTTATGATTTTTTTGGTAGTTTGCTTCTAAATAAAAATATATTGTATATTAATATAGCAACACTTTGGAACGATATTTTTCAAGATTGTTAATGTAATAGGGTAAAAAATTAAAATTGTGAATGACAAATAAGTAATAGGTAATATTTCTTTTGATTGACTTTTTGGTGTGTATCTAACACCCTCGGTTTTTGTTAGAAAATATTTCTGTCCGATAATAAATAAAGCATTAATTTTATTTTAAAAAGCTCTAGTAGTTATTGTGCGATCATTTTTAATTCATGGTTATTGTAATACATGTTATATATCACATAGTAATACATGTTTAGTTTAAGTTGTATTGTATTGTTTATATTTATTTAGTATATTGTTTAAAAATAGCAATTCATCTCAGAACATTCAAATATAAAAGTAACTCCACTTCCTTTAAAATGTAAGTATTATAGATATATTAATAGTATTCAGTAATGTTTTTCTTTTTCTTTTTTAAAGTTAGTACGTGAAGGAATACGTACATCTCCGTCTCGCGTATACTAAGGTTGTAAAATATAAGCAAATATTAAATTAATTGCTCCAAGCAATTATATCCGTCCTTTCCTCTCTTACAATTTATATAGGAAAGGGATCGAACATACTCGTCTGACATTAAGAATTAAAATAAAAAGCCAAGCCGTGCATTAGATTTTGCATATTTTGTAGTGGTTAGTAGGCATGTTGGCCACAAAAAATATCGATATGTCGAAGGAAAAAATATCCATATTTTTTGCAATAAGTATAAGATATATCGATATTTTACAAAAAAATTTATGTATATTTTTAATTGAAAATAAACATAGTCAAATATTAGCCTAAAAAATATTTTTTTCTAAAACTCTTAAGGAATAACGGTATTTTTGAGAAACCATTAAAATTAAGTACCAGAATTCACTAAACGTTTAAAAATAAGTTCCGATTTGAAAGTTTTTTTTAATTGTACTTAATCTTCTGAAATTATATCATCTAAAAAATATCGATATATCGACAAAAAAATATCGATATTTTTTCTGCATCCCTAGCGGCTAGTTATTTAAATTTTTGTGTTGATAGTGCTGTATGGAGATAGCTGATATACGATTTTAAAGTTCTTCAAGTCGTAAAAATGTCGAAGAAGCGAAGATCAGTTAGCGGGTCTCAAAAAACCAAATCACAGACTGATCCAGACGTACGGGATCAAAATACAGAAAATATAATCAATGATGTAGTCAGGTACATTATTCTTAAAGCTGACGAAAATTCATTTTATACCAGATCCGAATTAAATCAAAATGTAATTCATAAAAAGGGCCAATGCGTGGATAGTGTTATACAACAAGCAATTAAGGTTCTGGAAAATGTTGGTATTATTATTGTTATATGGATGTTGTTGATATTGTTTTGCATACATTTTTAGGTATATGGTTACACACTTACTGAATATGATGATGTAAAAATGAAAAAAAAAATTTATTTTTTAATTAGTATGTTGCCTTCTGTAAATTATTCCGATGAAGAGGAAGAATGTGTTTCTAGTTATGAAACTGGTTCAAATGTACCAAATGCTGCTCACAAGATACTGACTCTATTAATTTTATCCCATATATTTATGACAAACGCGCCAGTATCAGACAGTGAGCTCTACGATACCATTCCTTTATTGTTTTTATATTGTTGATTTATTATTTCAGAATCCCTTTATAGTTTCCTGAAGTCCTTGGATATTGATGTAGAAGTTGAGCATCCATTTTTCGGTAAAGTCAAAGAATATATAAGAGAAACCTTGATAAAGAATTATTACCTTCACTGTGAGTTTGATGAGAAAACGAAAATACAAACTTTCCAATGGGGGATTCGAGCTGAAATTGAAATCTCAAAGATGAAGGTTTTACAGTTCGTGTGTGAGGTAACTATTTCAGTTGACTTATAAGCACATTGTCAGGTTATTATTGATTTACAGATGTATGGAAATAAGCAACCAAAAGACTGGCCAGAACATTACAGAGCGGCCGAGAATCAGTTCAAAGAAAGAGAAGAGCTAAAGGAAGAAACAAGGGATGAATCAAGCTAGTCACCGATACTGGTAGAACTACAATATAAAGTTTATTTGTATACAAAAATTGTATCTTCTTAACTAATACAATATAAATAAAAAGATATAGGAAAATGTTAAATCTCATTGGTCCTTACATTGCGTTGTAAGCTGGGCCGCGACCTCCTTCTGGGACCACCCAGTTATTCTGGCTGGGGTCCTTGATGTTGCACGTCTTACGGTGGATGGCCCTCTCCAGAATCGAGTGGCACAAACTCATACACACCAGCGGGACAATAACAATCTTCGAGTCCGTCGAAGACGCGTAAGTTTCGTTTGACAGGATTTTGCGAGTTTAAAGTGTTGCATAACATAATTTGTGTTATACACTATATGTACGCTTTTAGTTGACTTTAAAAGATTCCAGTTGTGTTTTGATGACATTTGGGTGATTATTTTATGAACTTTTAAACAATTCATTAATAAAAAAACTTATTTTTGTGTAATGCTCTAATTTTTCATTAGGTACAATCCTTTTAACTAACTTTCGGCAAGGTAATAAAACCCGTGGCAAAGACTACTAAGCATCCTCCAGGAAAAGTGAGATTGGGGATACTGTGAAAACTGCCGGTGCCCTGGTGAGATCCTATTGCCGTCTTCGAAGTGATGCTTTATGAACGGATGGTGTTTGAACCTGCGAAGAAACGAACATTACCGCATTACCGATCTTTGGATATTCAGTACTTTTGGAATTCCTTGTACGGGCTCAGGTACAGATTGATGTAATCCAAACCCGACGGCGATCAGGGATACCTCGTCGTTAAATGATACAGAAAGGATCCTCCGTAGGTGTTCTTATCCAAGGGCCAGCCGATGGTGTGCTCCGCGCACCCGGTTTATGTTTGAATCATTCGTCGCGATATCTTTAACGCTCCCGTCATCGTTGTACAGGACTTCGGAAGGTGCATAACCCGGGCCCACGGCCTCAGCTTGCTCTCCCAACCACTGAATAACGTGTCCCAGCGGGACGATATAGTTCCCGTGATTAAACATCGGAGTTCCTGACGAAATATCATTTATTCAATATATAAATCGATTTAAGATAAAGAATCCAACCTGGCAGGGCTGGTACCGGAATCCTACCGGTGCTAGGTAATAGACCGAACTTATCCTCCGTTAGGGGAGTGTTCAGAGGCGCGCCCTTCTCTTTCCAGTCCCATTTATAGGGCCTTCTCGACGATGATTACCTAAAAATCTATGTTCCGTATAGACCACCGATCAAGTGTGCTATGACTTCGATTCCACCGACCCTGATTTTCTTCCCTTCCGCGTCCAACAGTTGTTTGGCTCGTATAGTCGCGCTTATTCCAGTTGGACCATCGCCGACTATCAGAATATCAGTTTACATCTAGAATGTGTAATTTAAGAAAAATTAATCCTTTCAAGGTAAGTAATAATTTTAGCATGACATGTCAGACAGAAATTGTGAAGAATATATATTATAAATTTAAATAGTGTAGGTACTTAAAGTGGTAGAAAAAATAGTGTTTTAAGCTGGGCATATATTTTTTCAGACTATTGAAGAAGAATTAACAGACTGTAACAGGAATAAAGCCAAAGCCAAGTCTCTTTGAAACAATTTTTTTGTTTTAATACGGACAAATTCTATGCATATTTATAATCAGACTTATAGACAGACAGGTAAAATAATAAAAATGATATCAATAAAATAATTGGTTATATAATGTTTAATTCATAATAATATATATTGTACAATTTTCTTAATATGTCACTCAAATTACCAGTATTAATCTACGGGATAACGATGTCTTCTTTTCTTACTTAAATGGTAGTTGTTAAAAATAGAACCTTTTTTATTTATTATTATAGCAATAATATAGAATAAATTATGTTTTAATGAAAAAACCTTTGCCAACAAAGTAACTTATATCTATAAATGTAATTTTATGAAAATCGGTCTTATAACATAAATATAATACTAAATAACACATAAAGTCACAGTTCAGAATCCTTTTTCTCATCTTCTATGTTGATTGTCTCCTATATATCAATCTTGGAATAATTCTATGTCCAAAATATTACTACAATATTAAATAAGTGTATTTTCATCTGTAATAAGATTGTAGGAAAATAAAAATGATACGGCAAGACCGATTGTTTAGAAACAGACATTTGACAAGATTGTAGAAATTTGTTTTTTGGGTTGCCGAGCGAATTTAAACCAAATAAAATTACCTGACATCTGTGGAATTTTCGAAAAATTTATCTAGTAATCCTAGTTAAAAGAGCACATTCAATCCATATTTAGCTACTAGGTCACGAGAATTTTTGATATTTACGCCTTCACTCAAGCACATCTAAATAATAATGTAAGGAAAAAGGCTTTAAAAAACTCTGTATCAATAATTTCTTACAAAAGCTTATATTGTTCCCAATCATAAGACTGCGTAGTGTTGTTCATTCTCAAGGAACTCAGTATATTGTACTTCTAAGTTTAAAAGGTGACCTAATTTTAAGATTTGTTGGAATTGGCATCATCCTGAAAATAGACTATAAAAATACACTTGATATCATAAAAACTAATTTAAATTACCTCTGACATGCCTTGTACTTTACCAATAAGACCGTTGTCAAAATCTACCACATTGTCAAACATTCTATCAATCATATCGAAAATAGTCTACAATTTTGTTTTCCTATTTTTATTTTTGGACTTTGTTGGTTGCTGGAGAGGAGTTTTAGAGTTTTCTTGCTGTTTGTGTGTTTACCCTTCAATCTCAGGAATATTCACTAAACCAGGTAACATTTTCAGAAGCGATCCTTTTTCGATCTTCCTGATCCAGCGACTTCTAAATCATCAACCGTGCATTTTGTTGTAAATGATTTCTTATGGGCTGGCCCAGACTATCTCCAAGTTAACCTCCAAATTACGTTTTTGAGCAGCTTCATACACAATAAAAATGGGTAATTTTATCATTTGATTTTGTTCTTTGCAATTACCTGAAATAAAGGTAAGTTATCTAATCATCATTTTCTATAATAAATTGTCTACCCATTGCTTCAAATGAGAACTCCTCCTTGTTTTGTTAATATAATTTAGAGCTTGCAATGCAGCTTCATTACGAGCATTTTTTATCGTTTGCGCCTCTCCATAAAATTTGACGTCGTTGACGTTAAAATGGACTTTGAAAGGTCCCATCGTGTCAGAATCATTTCTTCTAACATGAAGAGTATCATTAAAATGAACCGTGTCATTCAGTTTATGCAAATAAGATTTTTTCTCTGAAATGTCTGGTGATGCAGTCTTGCCTTCTATTTGTTCCTAAAAGGCACCTTATTTATATGTCTATATTTAACTAAACAATATTGAATACCAAAATATCATTAATTATAGAGTATTGTACAGACATCCCTACCTTTAATGCTAAATTGTTTAGTAAAGCTACAGGTGTTTCTTCAGGTTCTTTTCACTCTTTTTGATCTTTAAAGAATGATGTTGATATTCTGTATTTTTCAGAGCCCTCTGTGCAGCTTTCCTTTGAGCATTCTTCAAGCTTTTACCATCCATTGCTTAATTTTCATTTCCTAAATAGAAAGCGATGGTAAAAACTGTATTGTGCAGAGGTCAATGAAATTTTTGATATATAATTGCATCTAATAATTTCACATTAATATACCTCTTCGTTAATTAATTCATATGAAAATGTAATATCATTACATTCAGCAGTTCGTGAATAGAACTTAATGCGGATTTGTCTTCTGCTGGTTCACTAGTCAAACCTAAAACTCGGTTTGTTTCTGGCACAGAGGGATTATTTTTCCACGTTTCCGAATAAAGATACCACGATGAGGTATCTATTATTCTTCAAAGTTAAAAGCGTCCCAGATATAGATCCTTTTATACCAGTGAATTAACTATAAACATTGCTATTTACCAACAATAGAGTCCCTGTCGCCAAAAATATTTTTATATCATTTAATAACAATCCATAACTTAAGCTTAACAAGGAAAATAATAGTAGTATACAATTAAAGCAAATCATACTCAAATAATATAAAGAGAAAACATATATAACCGGGGAAACACACTAAAACTAACCTTAACATAATAATATAGAGCTGTAGGGGGTAAAAAAAATTTCGATATTCTTGATAAAAACTATCGATATTATTAGTAAAAATATAGATAATTTTGGCTAATCTATTGATTTGGTTTATATTGGTTTATTTTTTTTAATACCGTAGTTATTGCACTAAAGATTTCGGTATTTTTTTTCCTCCCATATATTGATTTTTTAAAATTATTTTCTATCGATATGTTTTCTGGCCGCGGACATATTTAAAAATATCAATTAACATATTAAAATACAATAAAATATTTGTGGGGTATTATTCCATTTCATAGAAAAATTCCATTCTTTTTTACAGATCCACAGAACATTCAAATATAAAAGTAATACTACTTCGTTTAAAATTAAATTATAAATTGCATGTTATTGTATGTAATTATTATAATACTATACAGTAATTTTTTTTTCTTGTCTTTTTTAAAGTTAGTTTATTATTAAGCCTACTGACTGGCGAGTGGCCAACTTAGAAATTATCCCAGAAGACATCCCGTCTTACCCAGCCTGGTTACTGGCGTGACTGGGATCATTTTCCTTGTCGGATTTTGTACTCTTACCTAAGGGCATTCACAAACATCACAAATTTACTTACATGCCCCAACAGAATTCGAACTCGCGACTATCGCAACAGGGGGACCATCCTGTCGCCTTTACTACTGCGGCAACTAAGCCAGCTATTAAATCGTTTATCATGAAAAAATATTTTATAAAATAAATAAACTTTTTTATAACTATTAATTTGTGATATGTATGGTTGCAGAATGTATGAGCAAATTTAAAAAATTCCCTTATTTCTCATATGATTTATCTACCAAATACTTCATTATAATGAATCAAAAATTATGGATAAATGATCCAGGGTTTTGTAGAAGGGTCGGGGTCAGGATATAATGAGTCAAGTAATAAGGGGTCAAGTTAATGGTAGGTTTTATCAGGATAAACGATATAAATGTGCATGTATTTTGATTTTGTTGATTTGACATTTAGCATGATTTTTTTATTATTGAAATTCACGCCATTTCCTTTAGCTTGTAGGATTGGTTGCATATATCACTTTAATTCTCAACTCCCCACTCTAAACGTTTTTTCCGCTCTATTCTAGGTTTTATTTGAATTAAATATTGGGTTTATTTTGTGTTATGTCAGTTCTATTGCTGCTTTTTAACGTTATTATTCGGTTTCTTTAATAATAACAGGATAACAGTGCATTTAATTTGATTTGTGCTTTTAATGTGAAGATTTATGGTTTTTATATGAAAAAAATCAAAATACCGTGGGGTAAGGTAATGCTCTAAAACTGATTTTGTTTATAATGTATTTTTAATGTGCAGGAATGGTTGATGGTGAACTGTAATCTTGATTCTTGATGTATTGAAACATTTTCGTACCACCGATCAAATCACCTTCAGAGACAGTAGTGTTGTATATTTTAATTGTTATGATAATATTTTACGTATATCAAATTACTAGAAGAAATTAAACTAAAAGTTTTTAATATACGAACAGTTTTTACTTCATTGAATATTCCATATTTATGTTTATTATATAAAAGGGAAGAATAAGAATATATATGTATATTTGCTTTTAGGTGCGCTGATTGTTATTCTACAATTTTAAAAATAATCTCACTTATGACGCCTTTGTTATAATGTATAAATTTTAAATGTTTCAATACTTAGGTTTTATTAAATGGAATTTGAAAATGGTTAGTAAGTGTTAGCTCATGATATATTTTGCGTATACTTTAATATGCAGACGTAAATTACTTCAATGATTATTATAAATCAAATATATTTTCGGGCATATATTGAAGATATTTTTAAGACAAATGTTAGTAACATCATTTTTAAATTACTCACTTAACTTTATTATGGGAGAAACATGATTAACTTAAAAAATAGTGGTCGAATCGACTGTTTTTATTCGATAGTTACCAACACTAATTCAATTTTAGTTGGGGCAGTAAGGAAATGCACTTTTTTATTAGAACATAATTAGCGTTGGGAACTATGGCTAATCAGTCGCTAGTTTCGGTTCGACTGATTGTATTACTTTTTACTATCGACTGTTTTTGAGTCGTGTACTTTTAGTTACTATTTTCGGTTCTACTAGTTTCATTCGACTGCTTTTTAACGTTCTGACTCTGTCGTCCTAGGCGCGACCTTGACAAAAATGTATACCGAATTTATGCTTTCCTAGATTTATATATAATATATTTAGTTTTATGATTTTTTTGGTAGTTTGCTTCTAAATAAAAATATATTGTATATTAATATAGCAACACTTTGGAACGATATTTTTCAAGATTGTTAATGTAATAGGGTAAAAAATTAAAATTGTGAATGACAAATAAGTAATAGGTAATATTTCTTTTGATTGACTTTTTGGTGTGTATCTAACACCCTCGGTTTTTGTTAGAAAATATTTCTGTCCGATAATAAATAAAGCATTAATTTTATTTTAAAAAGCTCTAGTAGTTATTGTGCGATCATTTTTAATTCATGGTTATTGTAATACATGTTATATATCACATAGTAATACATGTTTAGTTTAAGTTGTATTGTATTGTTTATATTTATTTAGTATATTGTTTAAAAATAGCAATTCATCTCAGAACATTCAAATATAAAAGTAACTCCACTTCCTTTAAAATGTAAGTATTATAGATATATTAATAGTATTCAGTAATGTTTTTCTTTTTCTTTTTTAAAGTTAGTACGTGAAGGAATACGTACATCTCCGTCTCGCGTATACTAAGGTTGTAAAATATAAGCAAATATTAAATTAATTGCTCCAAGCAATTATATCCGTCCTTTCCTCTCTTACAATTTATATAGGAAAGGGATCGAACATACTCGTCTGACATTAAGAATTAAAATAAAAAGCCAAGCCGTGCATTAGATTTTGCATATTTTGTAGTGGTTAGTAGGCATGTTGGCCACAAAAAATATCGATATGTCGAAGGAAAAAATATCCATATTTTTTGCAATAAGTATAAGATATATCGATATTTTACAAAAAAATTTATGTATATTTTTAATTGAAAATAAACATAGTCAAATATTAGCCTAAAAAATATTTTTTTCTAAAACTCTTAAGGAATAACGGTATTTTTGAGAAACCATTAAAATTAAGTACCAGAATTCACTAAACGTTTAAAAATAAGTTCCGATTTGAAAGTTTTTTTTAATTGTACTTAATCTTCTGAAATTATATCATCTAAAAAATATCGATATATCGACAAAAAAATATCGATATTTTTTCTGCATCCCTAGCGGCTAGTTATTTAAATTTTTGTGTTGATAGTGCTGTATGGAGATAGCTGATACACGATTTTAAAGTTCTTCAAGTCGTAAAAATGTCGAAGAAGCGAAGATCAGTTAGCGGGTCTCAAAAAACCAAATCACAGACTGATCCAGACGTACCGGATCAAAATACAGAAAATATAATCAATGATGTAGTCAGGTACATTATTCTTAAAGCTGACGAAAATTCATTTTATACCAGATCCGAATTAAATCAAAATGTAATTCACAAAAAGGGCCAATGCGTGGATAGTGTTATACAACAAGCAATTAAGGTTCTGGAAAATGTTGGTATTATTATTGTTATATGGATGTTGTTGATATTGTTTTGCATACATTTTTAGGTATATGGTTACACACTTACTGAATATGATGATGTAAAAATGAAAAAAAAAATTATTTTTTAATTAGTATGTTGCCTTCTGTAAATTATTCCAATGAAGAGGAAGAATGTGTTTCTAGTTATGAAACTGGTTCAAATGTACCAAATGCTGCTCACAAGATACTGACTCTATTAATTTTATCCCATATATTTATGACAAACGCGCCAGTATCAGACAGTGAGCTCTACGATACCATTCCTTTATTGTTTTTATATTGTTGATTTATTATTTCAGAATCCCTTTATAGTTTCCTGAAGTCCTTGGATATTGATGTAGAAGTTGAGCATCCATTTTTCGGTAAAGTCAAAGAATATATAAGAGAAACCTTGATAAAGAATTATTACCTTCACTGTGAGTTTGATGAGAAAACGAAAATACAAACTTTCCAATGGGGGATTCGAGCTGAAATTGAAATCTCAAAGATGAAGGTTTTACAGTTCGTGTGTGAGGTAACTATTTCAGTTGACTTATAAGCACATTGTCAGGTTATTATTGATTTACAGATGTATGGAAATAAGCAACCAAAAGACTGGCCAGAACATTACAGAGCGGCCGAGAATCAGTTCAAAGAAAGAGAAGAGCTAAAGGAAGAAACAAGGGATGAATCAAGCTAGTCACCGATACTGGTAGAACTACAATATAAAGTTTATTTGTATACAAAAATTGTATCTTCTTAACTAATACAATATAAATAAAAAGATATAGGAAAATGTTAAATCTCATTGGTCCTTACATTGCGTTGTAAGCTGGGCCGCGACCTCCTTCTGGGACCACCCAGTTATTCTGGCTGGGGTCCTTGACGTTGCACGTCTTACGGTGGATGGCCCTCTCCAGAATCGAGTGACACAAACTCATACACACCAGCGGGACAATAACAATCTTCAAGTCCGTCGAAGACGCCTAAGTTTCGTTTGACAGGATTTTGCGAGTTTAAAGTGTTGCATAACATAATTTGTGTTATACACTATATGTACGCTTTTAGTTGACTTTAAAAGATTCCAGTTGTGTTTTGATGACATTTGGGTGATTATTTTATGAACTTTTAAACAATTCATTAATAAAAAAAACTTATTTTTGTGTAATGCTCTAATTTTTCATTAGGTACAATCCTTTTAACTAACTTTCGGCAAGGTAATAAAACCCGTGGCAAAGACTACTAAGCATCCTCCAGGAAAAGTGAGATTGGGGATACTGTGAAAACTGCCGGTGCCCTGGTGAGATCCTATTGCCGTCTTCGAAGTGATGCTTTATGAACGGATGGTGTTTGAACCTGCGAAGAAACGAACATTACCGCATTACCGATCTTTGGATATTCAGTACTTTTGGAATTCCTTGTACGGGCTCAGGTACAGATTGATGTAATCCAAACCCGACGGCGATCAGGGATACCTCGTCGTTAAATGATACAGAAAGGATCCTCCGTAGGTGTTCTTATCCAAGGGCCAGCCGATGGTGTGCTCCGCGCACCCGGTTTATGTTTGAATCATTCGTCGCGATATCTTTAACGCTCCCGTCATCGTTGTACAGGACTTCGGAAGGTGCATAACCCGGGCCCACGGCCTCAGCTTGCTCTCCCAACCACTGAATAACGTGTCCCAGCGGGACGATATAGTTCCCGTGATTAAACATCGGAGTTCCTGACGAAATATCATTTATTCAATATATAAATCGATTTAAGATAAAGAATCCAACCTGGTAGGGCTGGTACCGGAATCCTACCGGTGCTAGGTAATAGACCGAACTTATCCTCCGTTAGGGGAGTGTTCAGAGGCGCGCCCTTCTCTTTCCAGTCCCATTTATAGGGCCTTCTCGACGATGATTACCTAAAAATCTATGTTCCGTATAGACCACCGATCAAGTGTGCTATGACTTCGATTCCACCGACCCTGATTTTCTTCCCTTCCGCGTCCAACAGTTGTTTGGCTCGTATAGTCGCGCTTATTCCAGTTGGACCATCGCCGACTATCAGAATATCAGTTTACATCTAGAATGTGTAATTTAAGAAAAATTAATCCTTTCAAGGTAAGTAATAATTTTAGCATGACATGTCAGACAGAAATTGTGAAGAATATATATTATAAATTTAAATAGTGTAGATACTTAAAGTGGTAGAAAAAAATAGTGTTTTAAGCTGGGCATATATTTTTTCAGACTATTGAAGAAGAATTAACAGACTGTAACAGGAATAAAGCCAAAGCCAAGTCTCTTTGAAACAATTTTTTTGTTTTAATACGGACAAATTCTATGCATATTTATAATCAGACTTATAGACAGACAGGTAAAATAATAAAAATGATATCAATAAAATAATTGGTTATATAATGTTTAATTCATAATAATATATATTGTACAATTTTCTTAATATGTCACTCAAATTACCAATATTAATCTACGGGATAACGATGTCTTCTTTTCTTACTTAAATGGTAGTTGTTAAAAATAGAACCTTTTTTATTTATTATTATAGCAATAATATAGAATAAATTATGTTTTAATGAAAAAACAGCTGAATCATAGTGCATTTTATATTAAAATTACCTTTCCATCTTGGATCTTCTTCTCTTGGATGAATGAAATATAGTGTGTTATCTTAGAAAATTGATCCGAATATATTCCTATTTAACCCAACTGCTGGACTAGAAAATATGATTAGTTATATTTAAGAGTTCAAAGGTTACTTCACAATATACTATAAATAAAATAAAGCTCCAGACAATAATTGTATCATTACATATAATCATTTTAAGCTATAAAATTTAAAATATCTTATAAAATTTATTTTCGACAAATTAATTAAATATTCCGAATTAAAATTAAATTTTAGATATTTTCAACGAATTCCCTAAATGCAAACTCATTTTCTTTTATTTTAACAGGGAATTGTATAATTAAAGGTAACAGAAATACCTTACTCAAAAAATCAAAGTCCAACTCAGAGGTTCAAACAAAATATATCAAAATAAACTGAGCTCAGTGCAATTTTTATTTATTAACCTTTGCCAACAAAGTAACTTATATCTATAAATGTAATTTTATGAAAATCGGTCTTATAACATAAATATAATACTAAATAACACATAAAGTCACAGTTCAGAATCCTTTTTCTCATCTTCTATGTTGATTGTCTCCTATATATCAATCTTGGAATAATTCTATGTCCAAAATAATACTACAATATTAAATAAGTGTATTTTCATCTGTAATAAGATTGTGGGAAAATAAAAATGATACGGCAAGACCGATTGTTTAGAAACAGACATTTGACAAGATTGTAGAAATTTGTTTTTTGGGTTGCCGAGCGAATTTAAACCAAATAAAATTACCTGACTTCTGTTGATTTTTCGAAAAATTTATCTAGTAATCCTAGTTAATAGACCACATTCAATCCATATTTAGCTACTAGGTCACGAGAATTTTTGATATTTACGCCTTCACCCAGGCACATCTAAATAATAATGTATGGAAAAAGGTTTTAAAAAACTCTGTATCAATAATTACTTACAAAAGCTTATATTGTTCCCAATCAGAAGACTGCGTAGTATTGTTCATTCTCAAGGAACTCAGTATACTGTACTTCTAAGTTTAAAAGGTGACCTAATTTTAAGATTTGTTGGAATTGGCATCATCCTGAAAATAGACTATAAAAATACACTTGATATCATAAAAACTAATTTAAATTACCTCTGACGTGCCTTGTACTTTACCAATAAGACCGTTCTCAAAATCTACCACATTGTCAAACATTCTATCAATCACATCGAAAATAGTCTACAATTTTGTTTTTCTATTTTTATTTTTGGACTTTTGTTCTTTGCAATTACCTGAAACAAAGGTAAGTTATCTAATCATCTTCTATAATAAATTGTCTACCCATTGCTTCACATGAGAACTCCTCCTTGTTTTTGTTAATATAATTTACAGCTTTCAATGCAGCTTCATTACGAGCATTTTTTATCGTTTGAGCCTCTCCATAAAATTTGACGTCGTTGACATTAAAATGGACTTTGAAAGGTCTCTTCATGTCAGAATCATTTCTTCTAACATAAAGAGTATCATTAGAATAAAGTCTGTCATTCAGTTTATACAAATGAGATTTTTTCTCTGAAATGTCTGGTGATGCAGTCTTGCCTTCTATTTGTTCCTAAAAGGCACCTTATTGATATGTCTATATTTAACTAAACAATATTGAATACCAAAATATCATTAACTATAGGGTATTGTACAGACATCCCTACCTTTAATGCTAAATTGTTTAGTAAAGCTACAGGTTCTTTTCACTCTTTTTGATCTTCAATGAATGATGTTGATATTCTGTATTTTTCAGAGCCCTCTGTGCAGCTTTCTTTGAGCATTCTTCAAGCTTTTACCATCCACTGCTTAATTTCTGTTTCCTAAATAGAAAGTGATGGTAAAAACTGTATTGTGCAGAGGTCCCTGAAAATTTTGATATATAATTGCATCTAACAATTTCACATATACCTCTTCGTTAATTAATTCATATAAAAATGTAATATCATTACATTCAGCAATTCGTGAATAGAACTTAATGCGGATTTGTCTTCTGCTGGTTCACTAGTCAAACCTAAAACTCGGTTTGTTTCTGACACAGAGGGATTATTTTTCCACGTTTCCGAATAAAGATACCACGATGAGGTATCTATTATTCTTCAAAGTTAAAAGCGTCCCAGATATAGATCCTTTTATACTAGTGAATTAACTATAAACAATGCTATTTACCAACAATACAGTCTCTGTTGCCAAAAATATTTTTATATCATTTAATAACAATCCATAACTTAAGCTTAACAAGGAAAATAATAGTAGTATACAATTAAAGCAAATCATACTCAAATAATATAAAGAGAAAACATATATAACCGAGGGAACACACTAGAACTAACCTTAACATAATAATATAGAGCTGTAGGGGGTAAAAAAAATTTCGATATTCTTGATAAAAACTATCGATATTACTAGTAAAAATATAGATAATTTTGGCTAATCTATTGATTTGGTTTATATTGGTTTATTTTTTTTTAATACCGCAGTTATTGCACTAAAGATTTCGGTATTTTTTTCCTCCCATATATTGATTTTTTAAAATTATTTTCTATCGATATGTTTTCTAGCCGCGGACATATTATTTAAAAATATCAATAAACATATTAAAATACAATACAATATTTGTGGGGTATTATTCCATTTCATAGAAAAATTCCATTCTTTTTTACAGATCCACAGAACATTCAAATATAAAAGTAATTCTACTTCGTTTAAAATTAAATTATAAATTGCATGTTATTGCATGTAATTATTATAATAGTATACAGCAATTTTTTTTCTTGTCTGTTTTAAAGTTAGTTTATTATTAAGCCTACTGACTGGCGAGTGGCCAACTTAGAAACTATCCCAGAAGACATCCAGTCTTACCCAGCCTGGTTACTGGCGTGACTGGGATCATTTTCCTTGTCGGATTTTGTACTCTTGCCTAAGGGCATTCACAACATCACAAATTTACTTACATGCCCCAGCAGAATTCGAACTCGCGACTATCGCAACAGGGGGACCATCCTGTCGCCTTTACTACTGCGGCAACTAAGCCAGCTATTAAATCGTTTATCATGAAAAAATATTTTATAAAATAAATAAACTTTTTTATAACTATTAATTTGTGATATGTATGGTTGCAGAATGTATGAGCAAATTTAAAAAAATGCCTTATTTCTCATATGATTTATCTACCAAGTACTTCATTATAATGAATCAAAAATTATGGATAAATGATCCAGGGTTTTGTAGAAGGGTCGGGGTCAGGATATAATGAGTCAAGTAATAAGGGGTCAAGTTAATGGTAGGTTTTATCAGGATAAACGATATAAATGTGCATGTATTTTGATTTTGTTGATTTGACATTTAGCATGATTTTTTTATTATTGAAATTCACCCCATTTCCGTTAGCCTGTAGGATTGGTTGCATATATCACTTTAATTTTCAATTCCCCACTCTAAACGTTTTTTCCGCTCTATTCTAGGTCTTATTTGAATTAAATATTCGGTTTATTTTGTGTTTTGTCAGTTCTATTGCTGCTTTTTAACGTTATTATTCGGGTTCTTTAATAATATAAGAGGATAACAGTGCATTTAATTTGATTTGTGCCTTTAATGTGAAGATTTATGGTTTTTATATGAAAAAAATCAAAATACCGTGGGGTAAGGTAATGCCCTAAAACTGATTTTGTTTATAATGTATTTTTAATATGCAGGAATGGTTGATGGTGGACTGAAATCTTGATTCTTGATGTACTGCAACATTTTCGTACCACCGATCAAATCACCTTCAGAGACAGTAGTGTTGTATATTTTAATTGTTATGATAATATTAGTATATCAAATTACTAGAAGAAATTAAACTAAAAGTTGTAAAGATCGTTACGTCAATTACTATAACTAGCTGGATTCTGGGCGATAGTATCAAAGATAGTAATTAAACATTGGTTTTAACTAGTGTTGGAAACAATCGACTGAAATCGACTATCGACTATTCAGTAATTGACTACTTTTTACTATCGACTATATTAGTCGCTATTTTTTGTTCGACTGTTTTTACAAGTAGCTGTTTCCAGTCGACTGTTTTCAGTCGCTATTTTCGGTCCGACTGATTTTATTACTATTTACTATCGACTGTTTGAGTCGTTTAATTTTAGTTACTATTTTCAGTTGTACTAGTTCATTCGACTGATGTTTAACGTTCTGGCCTTGCGTCCTAGCCGCAACCTTGAAAGTAATGCCCCGAATTTATGCTTATATAGATTTATATGTAATATATGTGCTTTTATGTTTTTTTTTGTAGTTTGCTTGTGAATAACTATATATTGTGAATTAATATAGCAGCATTTTGGAACGCTAGTTTACGAGTTAAGGGTTTCAGAAATTGCATAGATCCAAAAGATTTGAAGAGTTTCTTTACAGTAGCAGTTGTTAAATTTCTTTTAAAAATATTAACGATAAAGAGGTGAATAAAGTATATTAAATATTTGTAATAAATACATTTTGTGATAGGAAAACTCTACTTTAATATTTTGTTGGCTATTAAGAAGGAACTTTTAAAACTTATTGATATAATGATCACCGAGTTATTTGGTGAAAGATATTCTAACGATGTCTTTAATTATATGGTTAATAAAAGGACTGCAAGATTGCTTCAAATCCAGGATTTTAATAAGTGAATGGGAAAAATTGCAAAATTGTCTATTAGATGTCATCAATAAAAAACTGACAATTTTAGAAATGAATACGATATGCGGGAAATCCACATTTTTAGATCTTAGATTTAAAAAAGCAGGATTTGGTATTGCAAATAATGCTTAGGCGATACAAAAAGTTATCACAAAAGAGGTATCTTCCATTCTAACTTTAAAAAATACAAATATAGTTCCGCAATTCGAAATTCAAGACAAAACTATTGACCAAGGATGTATTGACATCTGGAGATATTTTGATAAAAAATGGCTAGAATGAAAGAAGTAATTACTCCAAGTACTGCAGCAACTTTACAGATTTAGCAGTATTTGGAAATTTCATTTATTGGGCGTTTAGAAAACCCATTAGATTTTTAGCAAACCAATAAAATAGAACTACCTGTATTATATCAGTTACACGTAAAATATTCCTCTATACTCAAAATCTTATCCTCTATTTTTCAAAATCTGGGCAAATAATTAACGATCGAAGAAACCGCCTCAGGGGAGAAAAGCAGAACGTGATAATATTCATAGTAATTTAAAAATATTTCTGTTCAAAAATAAATAAAATTTTCATTTAAAAAGGGTATGGTAGTTATTGTACGATCATTTTTAGGTACATCATGGATTAGATTTTGCAATGATTAGGTATACGTTTACATTTTATTTAGTAGTTATGGTTATTAAAAATCATTAATTCTTAGGTTTTATTTAAGTTGTATTGTACTATTTATATTTATTACCCTATGTTATTTAAAAATAGCAATTAATATATTAAAACACGATAAAACATTTGTGGCGTTGTTATTCCATTCCTTTTTACACATCCACAGAACATTCAGTATAAAAATAATCCTACTTCCTTTAAAATTATATTATTTATTACATGATAATAGAAATTAGTAATTTTTTTCTTTTCTTTTTTAAAGTTATCACGGGAATGAATATATATACATCTCTGTCTCGCTTATATTACCATTGGAGAATATAAAGACATTTAAAATTAACTGCTCCAAGCATTTATCTCCGTTCTTTCCTATCTCACATTTTATACAGACAAGAATTTGTACATCTTCGTCTGACATTACGAATGGTAAAAAACAGTCGAACCGTGCATTTGCTATTTTTTTGACTATTGACTGTTTTCAGTCGATAGTTCCCAATGTTAGTTTTAACCTGGTTATATCTACTAAAACATAATGGATTCGGAAAGGTACACAGGGAACAAAATTATTGGACAACGACTACTTATAAACATGCCACAAGAGTCGGATGAAGAGTTACTACGGTCATTAAAGAGGCATCTAACATGCACGGAGTCAGGAACCCATGGCGTTAAAATAATGAAAATACTAAAAAACAATACTGTGTTGCTTGAATGCAGAAGCTAGAAACAAAAGGCATTGATTTTAAAACAAATCTGGGAGAAGGAAAATGTGCAGATTAGTGACTCGATAAGGTTTAATCCGAAAATAGTTTTAAAATATGTGCGAAAATATATGGACGAAGATGAAATGATTGATGACCCGATATATCATAATGAAATGATCAGGATCAAATATTGGGAGACAAGAATGTTAACCATGCAATTAAAATTATTAGAAATCCCACTGGTCCCAGTAATATTTAGAGCAATTATGAAAACTGGCCAAGTAGTCGTTGATCGGAATGCCAAACCGAACCGCCGGTCGAAGTGAAGACCTAGTACGTGACGTTATCCAGCCATGGAATTATTGCGGTGTCGATCTTAAGTTGCGAGACGCGCAGTGCGTAACGCTTCTTGTGGAAAAAGATGGCCTGGGTTTTCAGGGGGTTGATTTGCAACCTCCAGAATTTGAACCACTTGACCGCATGATCGAGCTGCTTCTGTAAACGTTCATGAATTGTAACTTCAAACCTGGCGGCCGTGAAGAAAGCAGTGTCGTCAGCGTAAAAGGCGACGTCAATATGCTCTTTTCTCGGCATATCTGAAATAAAGAGGTTAAATAAGGCTGGGGCCAGCGGGGAACCTTGAGGTACGCCAGCATCGATTTGTTTACGACTGGAAAGTGATGCCCTGATCTTGACCTGGAAAGATTTGTCCGAGAGATAGGACTTGATGAGAGCGGTTAGGTCTTCTGGGAGGCCTAGCCGCACGCACTTTGCGAACAATCCGTCGTGCCAAACCTTGTCGAAGGCTTTGGTTAGGTCCAGAAGAACTGCTCCAAGCTTTTTACGTTGGTCAAGAGCATGATGGATGTGTGCAGGCAGACGGAAAGCTTGATGAACGGATGAGTGGTGAGCGCGAAAGCCGAATTGTTCATCTGGAATGATGTTGTTTTCCTTTGTGAAAGAGTTGAGAGCGTAGAGTATTGCCCTCTCGACAACCTTCGAAATGGCGCTGAGAAGGCTGATAGGCCTGTAATCAGATGGAGATGATTTTGCTCCTTTCTTGGATATAACCGCTATATGTGCGTGTTTCCAAGACGCCGGGAAGTGTTGCAGTCTCATGATGGAGTTAATGATGTTTGCTGCTTATGCGGGAGCTTTTTTAACTGGGTAATCGATATTCCATCGAAACCTGGAGATTTTTTGGTTTGAAGTTTGCCGATCATAGTCTGTAGAGACTTTGGAGACACAAAATGGCTGAGAAGAAAGGCGGGGGTTACTGGTCTTTTGACGGAGTTGGATTCGTTGATGACAGTGTCAATGTCTTTAGTTTTAGTGTTCTGTGCGGGTGGGAGGCATTTAATTTGAGCTTCGTAGGTCTCTGCAAGGAGCTCGACTTTTTCTTGGTCAGTGACTGCGAATTTTCCTGTAACCGCTGACTTCAGGGGAGGGATGACATTGTGCGTCTTCCCCACGAGGCATTTGGAGACACGCCAGAAGAAAGGGGGCCATCCAGCCTTTGGTCCGCGAGAAATGAGTTCCATTTCATTGCTCGCCAAGTCGAGACGGCCGCCCTTACCCTCTTGCATGCTCTGTTCGCCTCCCTTTTGTCTGCAGCATCAAGGGTGAATCGAGCTAATCTGCATAAACCGTTTTTGATGCGAATTTCACGTTTAAGAGAAGCGGGAAGGTTGTTTTTCCACGGCTGGGGTTGTGAGGAAATTTTGACTGTGGAAGATTCGTGAGCAGACTGAATATCGCGAGTTAGCTTGAGTACGGCTTCCTCGAGGTGTTCTGGTGTGTTAATTTTCGGAATTGGATCGGATTTCAGGAGAAGAGATTGGTAGTTTTTCCAGTCGGTTTTTTTCCTGAATCTTGTTTGTGGGACTTGAGTGGTGGCGCAGTTTCCGAGTTTGAGAAGGACCGGACGATGATCAGAGTCTAGTTCGTCAAGGACTCGAACTTCGGAATCGCGATTTACGTCTTGAAGAATAAAGAAATCAAGGATTCTTGCTGCGCCTTGAGAGACTGTACTAGGGTGATGTTTGGGTTCATCTGGCAAGGCAAGACCGTAGCCCAGATCTGCACTTAGAGCTACGATGGCGTTACCTGCGGGATTCGCTCTGGAACACCCCCAGGTGGGGTGGTGGGCGTTGAAGTCGCCACCTATTATTTTCGGAAAATTTCCTTCGACGAGTGATCGGTATTCGGCATAGTTGAATGCAGAAGATTTCCTGTACAGGGATGTAATCACGAAGGGACGTTCTTGGATGTCGATTTTAATAGAGGTTGTTTCGAAGTTGTTTACTGATAACGATGGAAGGAGCTCGTGTTTGACTCCTTTTCTGACGAGAATGGCGGTTCCACCGCCTCGACCCGGAGTTCTATCGTTTCTGTAGACAAAAAAGTGTTCGAAAGAGAGACGATGCGAAGGTTTCAGGAAAGTTTCCTGGATGAGCACGATGTCGACGTCATAGAATGTCATGACGTCTTCCAATTCCGCTTGCTTTCCGCGTAAGCTATTTGCATTCCATGTCATCAGTATAAGAGATTTCGGAACAGCCATTTCGAAGAGTTAAAGGCTGCTGAAAGTTATAGAGACAGGTAAGTGTTGCCGCTTAGGCGGCGACATTTAGAAAAAGACGAGCAAGTTGGTGAGCTAGGGCGATCACTTGTAGGAAAGCCTGCGGGTCAGTAAACGCCTGCATTGTGGAGTTAAGGTCCGGTGTATTGGTTGGAGCAGGAGTTTGAGTTGGAGCAGGCTGGGTAGCGCTGGCTAATTTTTGGGCTAGCTTCCTGCCACCTTGGTTACTCCATGCAGAACCTTGTGGAGGCCTGGTTTCTGTCGGAATTTTGACTTTGTCGGACTTTGGAGGTGCTTCTGGGATTTTGGTACAGGATCTAGTGTCGTGATGCCCGGCACATTTGATGCACCGTGGAGGGGGCTCGGCAATATGCGCTGGAGTGCCCGAAAAGCTGGCAGTTGAAGCACTGCACTGGCTGGCCGTTTCCCCTCTGGACCTCGACCTTCACTGTGATGACGCCGAGTTTGGTCATATATATGATCTGTCGCTCTTCGCGAGGGACAACTACCTGAACAATTGGTAGTTCTATCCCGGATTTTAATTTCCATCTTTGCGCAAATTTGGGATGGAAGCCTTGATCAAAGAGAAGTTCACGTACTTCGTCAATGCAGAGTGATTCTGGGATGTTTTTTATTATTACCCGGAATGCTCTCTCCTCCGGATGACAGAAGGAATGGTAAGGGTAATTCCTTTCCTCGAGCAGGGTAGTGAGTTTACGGTAATTGTCGCTTGTGGCGACGAATAAGAAAATGCCCTCCTTTTTGTTTCGGGATATAATGTCTATTGATTGTGCCTTGGTAATTCTAATGAGCTCCATGAACCTTTTCTTGTCACGGAGCACTATAGGCAGAATTTTTTCCTTCGGGGGACTTTTTGCCTGTTTTTGCTGTGGAGGTTAAGACTTGTTTCGGTACTGGCTATGGGGCCGTCTTGGTGGTCGGCTTGTTTTGCACTGGTCTGGTGGCAAATTTTGTAATCGAAGGCTGTGCGCTAGCCTTGGCTTTCGATTGGGTAGATTTAGTGGCTGGCTTGGCTACCGGATTGGGTTGTGATTTGGGAGCCTGTTTTCCCTTGTTGCCGGCCTTCGGCAGCTGGCTTTCCTGAGGTGGAGTGACGGGCCCTCTTTTCCTTTTTCCCACCAAGGTGAAACCGTCGTCTGAGTCTTCAGTTTGGTCTATGTGTTGTGTCGGTTTAGCTGGTGTCTGGGTCTGGATTTCTATGGGAATCTTTACTTCCATGGCATCTTTTTGATGCTTCATGAATTGTGTTGTCGTAGCTGTGAGAGTTTTTATTACTTCCTTGAGCTCTTCGGAAGCCTTTTCGCTCTTTTCCAGCTTTTCCGTCTTTTTGTTCAGGGCGTCTGTTTGGGCTTTTGCGAACGTTTTAAGGTCAGCTATCTGCTTTCTCAGGTCTTCGCTCTGTGGTGTCGATCTTAAGTTGCGAGACGCGCAGTGCGTAATGCTTCTTATGGAAAATGATGGCCTGGGTTTTCAGGGGGTTGATTTGCAACCTCCAGAATTTGAACCACTTGACCGCATGATCGAGCTGCTTCGGTAAACGTTCATGAATTGTAACTTTGAACCTGGCGGCCGTGAAGAAAGCAGTGTCGTCAGCGTAAAAGGCGATGTCAGTATGCTCTATTCTCGGCATATCTGAAATAAAGGGGTTAAATAAGGCTGGGGACAGCGCGAAACCTTGAGGTACGCCAGCATCGATTTGTTTACGACTGGAAAGTGATGCCCTTATCTTGACCTGGAAAGATCTGTCCGAGAGATAGGACTTGATGAGAGCGGTTAGGTCTTCTGGGAGGCCTAACCGCACGCACTTTGCGAACAATCCGTCGTGCCAGACCTTGTCGAAGGCTTTGGTTAGATCCAGAAGAACTGCTTTTTACTTTGGTCAAGAGCATGATGGATGTGTGCAGCCAGACGGGAAGCTTGATGGACGGATGAGTGGTGAGCGCGAAAGCCGAATTGTTCATCCGGAATGATGTTGTTTTCCTTTGTGAAAGAGTTGAGAGCGTAGAGTATTGCCCTCTCGGCAAGATGCTGTTATGAGCACTTCTCGGCTGTCTTCTAAAGATGGTCCATTTGAATTAGGAACACTGGGATTATGCTCACGAGGCGACGTCGGCTCTGACGTACATGACGCCATTGCCTTGTCTGTAAATGCGCCTTTTCGGCGCTTACAGATGCTTTTTTTTTGACGTAGGCACTGGTGGAAACGTGATAACGGGTCGACCGTCTTAGGGAAAGTTTCGGGTAATTCTCGGAAGCGCAGGTAGGTTCGGCGGACCGGACACGACCGTTCTCTTTGAGAGCTAGCACGGAACTTGCAGCATGTTGCGACGCTAATTTAATTATTTATATTTGGGGCAGCCGTGTAAATTTAAGTTTACGTTAATTGTAGAAATCTTTCGGTTGGATAGTTAACGGGTCTAATTTATTAGAACTTTAACTATTATTCCTAATATTTATGACATAATTATTGGTACAAAATATAACATGGCTTTGTACTGAACGTCTGGAGAAATTAGCCAAACAAAAAAAGGGACCCAGTAAAGAGAACAGACGTGTTCAACAAATAGGAATCCCATCGGCTCGTTGTCGACTGTTTCGGATAACGGGGGTTCGTGTACCGAGGCTAGACGAAACGTGTCAGAAGTTAGACCTGGTTGAGGACTCCTTATGGCGCCTGTAACCATAAATATCGAGAAGACCCGAAATCGTGAAATTTTCTATTATATTGTAATAAATACATTTTCTGATAGAAAAAATCTACTTTAATATTCAGCAATTTGTTTTGATGGCTATTATAAAATACAAGAAAATAATCACTGGTGGTAGCGACACTGATTGCTCACATATGGAAGAAGGAAATAGGAAATTACTGTATTCTATGATGTTGCCAAATACTTTCAATAAAATTTTTACTGAAGTCATTAATCTGCTAGGAAAGGTAGAACACTGTTACAACATATATATGGTATTCTGATTCTACTAGATCGTTTTTAACTCTAACTTCTCATTTTATTTATAATGATCAAATATTTAATCCTGTTTTAGCCAATACAGAAATAACCGAGTCACACACGGGTGAAATTATTGCCAAAGTTATTCAACACGTATTATGGCAATGGAAAATTCAGGATAAAATAACAGTAATAATCAGTGATAATGGGCCAAACATTAAAAGTGCAATATGTGATCACTTACAAAAGAAACATCATCTGTGTGTTGTACACATTTTAAATTTATGTGTTACAGATGCAATAGAATCACAGAAATGTAAGGAGCTAATTAGAAAATGTAGAGCTATTGTAGGCCATTTTAAACATAGTGTAACAGCAATTGAAAAATATGCAGAAGCAAATGGGGCATGCATTATTAAAAGTAAAACAGGATGTTCCTACTAGGTGGAATTCAACATTGATAATGATGGAGAGATTACTTGTTCTTAAGGAGCCTCTGCCTGCAGTTGTAACTTCTTTGTCTAGAGCACCACAGTTTTTATTTGTTGACGAATGGACCACCGAGTTATCTGGTGAAAGTTATCCCACTATGTCTTTAATTATACTGTTAACAAGAGGACTGCAACATTCCATTAAATGTAGGATTTTAACAAGTGAATCGGGAAAAATTTAGAAAATTGTCTATCAGATGTCAACAATAAAAGTCTGGCAATTTTTGAATTGAACACGATACCCGGGAAATCCACATTTTTTGATCCTAGATTTAATAAAGCAGGATTTAGTATTGCACATAATGCTGAGGCGATACAAAAAATTATCACGAAAGAGGTATCTTCCATTCTAACTTCAATAAATACAAATATATTTCCAAAACTCGAAATTCAAGACACATCTACTGGCCAAGAATGTATTGATATCTGGAGATATTTTGATAAAAAGATGGCTAGAATGAAAGAAGTAATTACTCCAAGTACTGCAGCAACTTTACAGATTAAACTGTATTTGGAAATGCCATTTATTGGGCGCTTAGAAAACCCATTAGATTTTTGGCAAGCCCATAAAATGACACTACCTGAATTATATCATTTACAGGTAAAATATTCCTCTTGACCTGCAACATCTATCCCCTCGGAAGGAGTTTTTTCAAAATCTGGGCAAATAATTAACGATCGAAGAAATCGCCTCACTGGAAAAAAGTTGAACATGATAATATTCCTGAACAGTAATTTAAAAATATTTCCGTACAAAAATAAATAAAACTTCTATTTAAAAAGGGTCTGGTAGTTATTGTACGATCATTTTTAGGTTCGTCATGGATTAGATTTTTCAATGATTAGATACACGATTACATTTTATTTAGTATTTATGGATATTGAACGTCTTTAGATTTTAGGTTTTATTTAAGTTATATTGTACTATTTATATTTATTATGCTATGTTATTTAAAAAGAGCAATTAATATATTAAAACACGATAAAACATTTGTGGCGTTATTATTCCCTTCCTTTTTACGCATCCACAGAACATTCAGTATAAAAGTAATCCTACTTCCTTTAAAATTATATTATTTATTACATGACAATAGAAATTAGTAATTTTTTTCTTTTCTCTTTTAAAGTTATCACGGGAATGAATATATATACATCTCTGTCTCGCTTATATTACCATTGGAGAATATAAACACATTTAAAATTAACTGCTCCAAGCATTTATCTCCGTCCTTTCCTATCTCACAATTTATATAGACAAGAATTCCTACATCTTCGTCTGACATGATCACGAATGAAACAGTCGAACCGTACATTTGCAATTTTTTTAACTATCGGCTGTTTTGCGACTATCGACTGATTCGACTGTTTTCAGTCGATAGTTCCCAACGCTAGTCCTTATGTTCTTTGTAATTCCTACAATATTTATTATTATTATTAGTGTTACAATATTATAGGGAAATTATTTTTTTATCAAGTTCAAATTGTCTATTCATTTGAAAAGATTTAAAAATATTTAATACCTGCATGAATATTACCTACATTTTCAAAAGTTTTTTGACTTATTTTTAATATAAATATTGTAAGATCAGTTTCGTATAAAAACGATGAAGTCATGATAAAATTGTTTGTTATGGTCAAAAGTGTGGCTCTTATCTAGTACTATTTCAATAACCACCTTACATTATACAATGAGATTATATATATTAATTGCAATACTTATTTGGGATTTTTATTACTTAGGACTTTATAGATCAAATTGATATTTCTAGGATGACTGAGTAATATTATATTAATGGAATAACCATCGTCTTTTTAATGCGCCCGGTGAACTATTATATATTTTCCTTAAAATGTCTATCTACATCTCACTTAATAAATTAGGGGAAGTATAAAAACAACAATATAACAATAAAAATAATTTATTTCAATATAAACGAAAATAGTGTGCGTTATATAAAGTGCGTTATATATTCTATAATTATATTCTATTATATTATATTATTAACTATATTATGTTACATCATTATCTCATCTTCTATGCTGCTAAGTTAAATGGACATTATTAAGATTTTGAATAGTTGAACAGTTATTATATTTGTATCAATGTTTTCAACTATAAGCAAAAGGTGAATTTTTCTTTTAAGTAAGTAAAATCTTTGAGGTATTAACTTTTTCTTCTCATTTCATATATCTGCAGGAGCATGTTAAATATCTTGGTATGCATTTAGATCGACGCCTAACCTGGAAGAAGCACATACTCTCTAAACGGAAAAAACTGGGACTAAAATTATATCAAATGTATTGGCTCATTGGGCGCAAATCCAAGCTATCATTAGATAACAAGGTATTGCTGTATGAGTCTATACTCAAGCCCATTTGGACATATGGAATTCAACTATGGGGTACCGCTAGCAAATCTAATATATCCATCATTCAACGGTTCCAAAATAAGGTGTTGCGTGCCATTGTTGATGCTCCGTACTATATTTCAAATAAAGTGATACAACGCGATATTCCTCTAGAATCTATAACGAGTGTAATCCAACGTGTTTGTGTGAAGTACTTCGAAAGAGTGTCAGTGCATCCCAATGTACTCGCTAATCAGCTAAATATGCGACGTGATAGTGAAGTGCGTAGACTAAAACGTTTAACACCATCTGATCTGATTACTGGACATATGTAGAGTTTAGAATAAGCATTAGAATAAGGCTAATTAATTAAGATAATATTTTATACAGAAGATTGCTTAATGAAGTGATTTTCTACATGCCATGTATATATAATATAAACAGAAGAACTACTTATTGCCAATAGGGCAGATTGTGGACTGATATCTGCAGACATCCGTCCTCTGCGTAAAGCTTGTATCTTTGGTTTCACTGACAGCAGGGTATTGGTTAATCCTTAACACTTATAATTGGGTGGTTGTAGTACGATAACTCTTTGATGTCCTCCAGAAATTTTTTCCTAGAATGTTTTAATAGATTTATTATAAGATTCAGTACAAGACAAATATTAATAATTGAAAAAAATTACCTGCAGCCTTCACAATAGAAATGCCTTTTCTGTTTCATGTTCAGTCCCTCCACAGATATTTAATTTACCTCTTTAATTATCTTAATTCAACTAATAATATAATACAAATCAAACAAATATATATCAATATATAACAATATAACAAAGTAAATTTATGTTAATAAAACGGACTAGAAGGACGTCGAAAACTTATTGATATACCGATATTTTTGTAAGTAGATATTTCTGGATATTTTTTCAAAAAAATTAAATATATTTCTTAAACACTATAAAAAACCCTTTAATTATTATTTATAAATTGTTTGATACTGTTAGTACATAATTTTAAAGTTTTAGTATAATTTTGTTACTTAATTGTGAGGGTTTATTACAAATATCAATATTCATTTAAAAATATATCGATATTTTTTCGGTATAGATATAACATAATATCAATATTTTTCTCAGTGGCCTACACCCCTACCCCGAGTAGGTATCCTACCACTAACGATACCGAAAAAATATCGCTATATTCATCATCATATCAAAATTATCTGAATCTAGAATCGATTCTTTGAGATATCTTTCCTTCCCTATTTTGTTAATTTTTATATTCTTCCATATTTTTCCATAAATTAAGCATTATATTATATAATAAAATTACTGGCATCCAAATATAAATAAAGAAAAAGACAAGGATAAAATTATAGATTTGAAGGTTATAAATATAATTACATATGTTTGCTCGTTTAGGTTGTGAAGGTGCTATTATTTCACCGTCACTGCCTTTCGTACTCATTGATCTAGTTTGATTATGATTAGGAGCAATTAATTCAATTATGTGTGGTTTCTTGGCATGTTTAATTAAACTGGTCGTACTACTATTATATTTGTATTGCATTCCACATTGGTGACACTGAATATTAGATCCGTTATTTAGTTTTTTAAATAAATCCATACGACGCTAGGCGCAATTTTAATAAATATATTGAGAAAAAATAATATTTAGTATAAATAAATATCAAACAATAAATACATTTATAATTGTATGACTTTTTATCGCAGGGTTCAGTAATTAAAGGTCGATTCCCAAAGTCGATTAATTTAAGAAAATTTCTATTCTCGAGTAGAATCGGAATCGAGTTTACCACCCCTAATACAATTTCGATGCATTTTGCTTTGTGTCCGGAGTGAGGAAAGGTGCGTTTTTATTAATTCAAGTGCAAACCCTCAAAGATTTTACTTACTTAAAAGAAAAACTCTGATACAAATATAATAACTGCTCATCTTTTGAGAATCCTAATGATGTCCATAAAACTTAAAAACAAAGAAAATGAATTATTGAAAGGGACGCAATATAACCGTTGTAAGTAATAAAAACTTGTAAAAAATTGTGAGTTATTATGACTATGAAACTAACAGTAGTATTTTCTGATTCGTTTGCAGCTGTTGACCAATATATTACCCAAATAAATACTCATATCGATTGACTAGACCTACTAACGGAACACTATGTTTTTTCAGCATCCCTAGTTCAGAGAGCATAATAATCGCATGACGGGGTGACATTCCGAGCGGGTTAAATTATGTAGTTTTAGGTAATTCTGGAAATGAGTTTTAATTAGTGTTGAGAACAATCGACTGAAATCGACTATTGACTGTTTAGTAATTGACTACTTTTTACAATCAAATGTTTCAGTCGTTTACTTTTAGTTACTATTTTCAGTTCTACTGGTTCATTCGACTGATTTTTAACATTCACATTTTTAGATCCTAGATTTAAAAAAGCTGGAATTGGTATTGCACATAATGCTGAGGCGATACAAAAAGTTATCACAAAAGAGGTATCTTCCATTCTAACTTCAAAAAATACAAATATAGTTCCACAACTCGAAATTCAAGACACAACTACTGACCAAGAATGTATTAACGTCTTGAGATATTTTGATAAAAAATGGCTAGAATGGAAGAAGTAATTACTCCAGCAACTTTACAGATTAAGCAGTATTTGTAAATGCCATTTATTGGGATTTTACAAATGACACTACCTGAATTATATCAGTTACACGTAAAATATTCCTCTACACCCGCAACATCTATCCCTTCGGAAGAAGTTCTTTCAAAATCTGGGCAAATAATTAACGATCGAAGAAATCGCCTTACGGGAGAAAAGTTGAACATGATAATATTCCTGAACAGTAATTTAAAAATATTTCCGTTCAAAAATAAATAAAACTTTTATTTAAAAAGGGTCTGGTAGTTATTGTATGATCATTTTTAGGTTCGCTATGGATTATATTTTTCAATGATTAGGTATACGTTTACTTTTATTTTGTAGTTATGGTTATTGAACATTTTTAGTTTTTAGGTTTGTATTGTACTATTTATATTTATTACCTGTTATTTAAAAATAGCAATTAATATATTAAAACAGGATAAAACATTTGCGGTGTTATTATTCCATTCCTCTTTACTATCGACTATCGAATGTTTTTGGACTATCGACTGTTTTCATAGTTCTTTTAGTTCCCAACGCTAGTTTTAATATCTGTTAGTCTTAATGTTGAAGTTTAAAGTTTCGCGGCGCTGCACCGAAAAATGCTGCCAATGCAATTTGAAATGGTAAGGAAAACCACTATGTTTTCTATTTAAAATGAAAAGTGAGTTAAAACATTAATAAAATATTGTATGCCATGTTGTTTAGGATTTTGTATTACTATTGTGTTGCTTACTGTTGTAAGTTGGGATAAAAATCTATTAAGAATAATATGATAATGGGGTATAACAAATTACATCTATGCAATTTACCGAAAGGTATATTCAGCTGTGAAGTAAAAACACGATATATATAGAAGATCAAATTTTAAGAATAACAAGAATCATCGGTCCTCTTTATTTATAGGGTAATTAGATATTTATAAGAAGCTTTTTCAGTTTCATGATATAACCATAAATCAATCCATTTTAAATTTTAAGAATTTTAGTAAGATTGATGTCTGGTGAATACAGAACATCTAAGAAAACATTTGTTCTTGCTCTTAAGAACTAATACTAATTAATATGGTTCTGAAGACATAGTATATCATTATACTAGAGGTAATTATAAAGTTTATTTGAATTTTTCTGTAAATGTTAGTGGTATTAACTTCTAATCCATTTCAGGTTTTATTAATAAATGTATTTCGCAACAAAGTACTAACTGAATGTTGCAAGGTAATATATACATTAATTTGCGCAAGAGTTAAAATGAATATTGTAGAGGACTTGTTGTTTGTTGATGAGTTGTCCATTCTCATGTGGAACACAAGGCTAAGTAGGAAGTGTTGGATTAATGAAAGCCATAGAAGGAAAATTAAATATGACAATGCTGAGATTTCAGAATGTTACATAAAATAAGATCTTGAAATCTACTGACAGAAAAAATTGTTTGAAAAATCAGCTATTGTTTTAAGGATCGAGAAGTGGAATAAATAAGTAAAGACATTGTAATTTTATTTAACAATTCAGCTAGAGAAATTATTCTTTTATCAAATTAGCCTGGTGTGAAATTGAAAAAACATTATAGAAATACATAATTAACGAAACTGACTATATCATTTGTATAAATGGAATATATAGGGCAAATACAAGAAATTATGAGTTATAACAGTAATTTGGTAAATATCTTAAATGGTATAAGTGTATAACACATAATAGACATTAAGATGTTTAACAAATAATACAAGAAAATATATTACTATATGAAGCTTTATCCTTTTAGATGTTTGTCAATTATTTTAATTTAGTTTATAGATCCTCTATTGATCAGAAATAGATTTCTTTGATATATATTTGCTTTTGGGTGCGCTGATTGTTATTCTACAATTTTAAAAATAATCTCACTTATGACGCCGTTGTTATAATGTTCAGTTAAAATTTTAAATTTCCCATTACTTAGGTTTTATTAAATGGAATTTGAAAATGGTTAGTAAGTGTTAGCTCATGATATAATTTGCGTATACTTTAATATACATACGTAAATTACTTCAATGATTATTACAAATTAAATATATTTTCGGGCCTATATTGAAGATATTTTCAAAACAAATGTTAGTAAGTTTAGCACTTAGCTTTATTATGGCAGAAACATGATTAACTTAAAAAATAGTGGTCGAATCGACTGTCTTTATTGGATACTACTTCAATTTCTGTTGGGGCAGTAAGGAAATGCACTTTTTTGTTAGAACATAATTAGCGTTGGGAACTATGGCTAATCAGTCGCTAGTTTCGGTTCGACTGATTGTATTACTTTTTACTATCGACTGTTTTTGAGTCGTGTACTTTTAGTTACTATTTTTAGTTCTACTAGTTTTATTCGACTGCTTTTTAACGTTCTGACTCTGTCGACCTATCCGCGACCTTGACAAAAATGTACCGAATTTATGTTTTCATAGATTTATATATAATATATTTAGTTTTATGATTTTTTTGGTAGTTTGCTTGTAAATAACAATATATTATATATTAATATAGCAACATTTTGGAACGACATTTTTCAAGACTGTTAATGTAATAGGGTAAAAAATTAAAATTGTGAATGACAAATTAGTAATAGGTAATATTTTTCTTGATTGACTTTTTGGTTTGTATCTAACACCCTCGATTTTTGTTAAAAAATATTTCCGTCCGATAATAAATAAAGTATTAATTTTATTTTAAAAAACTCTAGTAGTTATTGTGCGATCATTTTTAATTCATGGTTATTGTACATGTTATGTTTAGTTTGCTCCAAGCAATTATATCCGTCCTTTCCTCTCTTACAATTTATATAGGAAAGGGATCGAACATATTCGTCTGACATCAATAATTAAAATAAAAAGCCAAGCCGTGCATTAGATTTTGAATATTTTGTAGTGGTTAGTAGGCGTATTGGCCACAAAAAATATCGATATATCGATATTTTACAAAAAAATATATGTATATTTTTAATATAAAATAGAAATAGTGAAATATTAGCCTAAAAAATATTTTTTTTTTCTAAAACTCTTAAGGAATAACGGTATTTTTGATAAACCGTTAAAATTAAGTACCAGAATTCATTAAACGTTTAAAAGTAACTAATTTGAAAGTTTTTTTTTAATTGCACTTAATCTTCTGAAAATGTATCGGCTAAAAAATATCGATATATCGACAAAAAAAATATCGATATTTTTTCTGCATCCCTAGCGGCTAGTTATTTAATTTTTTTTTTGGCCTGGAACCGGGTAGGGGAATCCTGTTACGGATACCTGGTCGGGAAGACCCGCAAGAATAAGCGAGTTGGACTGGTTATGTGGAGACTGCATCTGGGCTACCCACTAAATCCCACCCTATCAGCTGATCCAATGACCCTAACTGATACTTCTTACTGTTAGTAAGGAGGGAGCCCGTAACCGGTAACACCGTTAAGAAGCACAAGGGCCAGGCAAGGACATGGTGTCGTTCTCATACCACGCAGCTTGCGGTACATGAGTTAATCGCCCGCCGGAGAAGGTCGAGACAATTTGGAATTAGAGCACAACGGGGTAGTGTCAGCTGTGATAGAATAAGGCTACGAAGAGCCGAATGAGTTATTGGCCTAAAATATCGGCCAGCTCGGTAATACATCTATTGTTCGAGAGACGAAGAGTGGAGAAATATCTCGAGTAAACCTCGGATATAAAATCGTGAACTTGGGGGACGTCTGTTTCTCTATGAATTTGATTATTCTTGACGAACAAGGGGGCATTGATAATTCTCCTGACAATTTTGTTTTGAAACACTTGAAGACGTTCCACCTGGCTAGGTCAGACGTATTTTAGATAGACACTGTAGCTGTATAGAACGACTGATCGAACCAGCATCTTATACAGGTGGGATTTTATAGATAGAGGAAGCCTGCTGGCCCTGTTGATAAGCGGGAACAGCAAATTAACAATAGCTTGACCTTTATGGAGGGACTTTTGAATGTGGGAGTTCCACCTAAATTTGCGATCGAAGTCAAGACCGAGATAGGTGGCTTCTTCTGACCATGGGATTTCGGCGTTCTCGATTTTAAGACTCGAAATGCTCGGTGCAAAACGCTGCTTGTGGAAAAAGATGGCCTGTGTTTTCTCTGGGTTGACCTGCAACCTCCAGAAATATAACCACTGGACCGTCTCATCGAGTTGTTTTTGGAGTCTGCTTCGGATGTGCGGTGCTACTCTTGAATAAGTAAAGTAAGCAGTGTCGTCTGCGTAAACAGCAGCCTTAATTTGCGGTCTCCTATGGATATCTGAAAGAAAGATATTAAATAGAGCGGGTGCCAGGGGGGAGCCTTGTGGAACTCCTGTATCGATGGTTTTCCGGTTAGAGAGAATATCTTTAATCTTCATCTGGAACGATCGTCCTGACAGAAATGATTTGATGAGAGCTGTTAGGTCATCAGGTAGACCTAATCGGATGCATTTCGCCACTAAGCCTTCGTGCCAAACCTTGTCAAAGGCTTTGGTTAGGTCCAAGAAGACCGCTCCAAGCCTTTCACGTCGGTTAAAAGCACAGTTGATTTTTGCGGCCAGCCGATGGGCCTGATGAACGGCTGAATGTTTAGCGCGGAACCCGAATTGCTCATCTGGAATGATATTGTTTGTCTTCGTAAAATCATTAAGAGCATAAAGAATTGTAAGTCTTTTTCAGTAAGTTTGGAAATGGAACTTAGTAGGCTGATATGTCTGTAGTCAGAAGGTGATGACTTAGCTCCTTTTTTGGGGATAACTGCGATGAATGCATGTTTCCATGTGGATGGAAAGTGCTGCAGCCTCCGAATGGCGTTGATGATACTACTTAGTTCGGCGAGCTGCTTGTAGGGAAGATTTTTGAGTTGGGCTATCGAGATATTATCGAAACCCGGGGCCTTCTTATTCCGAATCTTGCTGATCATTTGAGTGAGTATTTTAAGAGTGACTAAATGGTTTAAAAGATAACTCGGAGGCACTTGCGAACAAACGGAGTTGGAATTCCTAATGATTTCGTCGTTCTCAGCAGCGTTTATATTTGCAGCAGGAGGGAGGCGTTCCATTTGGGCCTCATAGGTTTTAGCGAGTAGCTCGGCCTTTTCGTGGTCGGTGACTGCAAAAGTTCCTGTTTACGCTGACTTTAGGGGTGGTATGACGTTTTGCGCCTTCCCCACGAGGCTTTTAGAGAGTCGCCAGAAAGTTGCGGGGCCATCCAGCCTTTGGTCCGCTAGAAATGAGTTCCATTTCTCGGATCGTCAGGCTTTAATGGATTCCTTCACTTCTTGTTTTACTCTGTTGGCCTCCCTTTTGTCTGCCGAGTTGAGGGTGGCGCGAGCTCTACGATAGAGACGATTTTTGAGTCGGATCTGTGACTTGATGCCTTCAGGAACTGGCTCACTTTGAGAGTTTGAATACGATGGAACTTCGAATGATGAATTGTGATAGGCGGACTGGATGTCTCGTGTTAGCTTCGACATGGCATGTTCGAGTTGGTCAGGTCGATCAATATTCGGGATTGGACCGGATTCCAAGATAATTTCCTGATATCTCTTCCAGTCGGTTTTCCTTCTGGCCTTGAAGCGAGGAATTTCGATTGCGCAACAATCCCCGAGAGTTAATATAATCGGACGATGGTCCGAATGTAACTCGTCGAGAACTTGTACATCAGAAGGACGATTGATGTTCTGGAGAATGAAAAAATCCAGAATGCCTGGAGAGCCCCGTTTTCCAATAGCGGGGTGATGGGTAGGCTCATCCGGCAGGGCGAGACCAAGCCCTAAGTTTGCACTCTGTTGTGCTGCGATGTCGTTGCCTGCTCGATTTGCGCGCTCGCAATCCCACATGGGATAGTGAGCGTTGAAGTCTCCACCGTACAGAGTCTCTTCCTGTACAGAGAGGGGATCACGATTGGACGATCCTGAATTTCCACCTGGATAAAGGTGGATTCGATATTTGGTGACGAAACAATTGAAGGCAGAAGGTTATGTTTAAATCCCTTTTTGACTAGGATAGCAGTTCCACCACTGCGAGTTGGGATACGGTCATTCCTGTAAACCGTGTAGTTTAGAAGGGAAAAACGATGAGAGGGTTTTAGGAGAGTCTCCTGGATAAGTGCTATATCGATGCCTGAAGACGAAACAACGAGTTCCAGCTCCACTTTTTTATCGCGTAAGCTGTTGGCATTCCAAGACATGATTTTAAACACTTTGGAAGCAGCCATTTTGACGAGTAAACAACTGCTGAAAGTTAGATGGTAAAGGGGGCTTAGGCGGCTACATTGGGAAATAATTGTTGGGATTGAAAGAACTGCAGAATGCTGAGCATCTGCTGTAGTGTGAAGGTAGTTGGAAGACCCGCTGGCAGTGCAGAAGGTTGCATTGGGGCAGGGGCTTGAATATTGGCGGGAGCCGCCCAGTTGAAGGAGGCCAGCTTTTGAGCTAACCTCATTCTTCCCTGGTTGGTCTACGAGTTTGTGTTGCCGGAGGCTTGTCTGGATTGGATTCCTGGGAGCAGGTCGACAGCTACAGCCTGTGTAATTAGCTGTGTGTGGGTCTCCACAATTGCTGCATTTAGGTGGCTCATTACGTACTTTGGTGCACAAACGGGTTTCATTGTGTCCGGCGCATTTGATACACCGGGGAGGCGCTCTACAACGAGAGCTGGAATGGCTAAACAGCTGGCAGTTCTAGCACTGCACAGGCTGGCTGTTGATTCACTGGAGTTCGACTTTCACGATTGACAGGCCTATTTTGTGAGATTAATGATGTCCCTTTCTTCGTTAGGAACAACGACCTGGATTATGGGAAGGTCTCCCCCTGATTTAAGTTTCCACCTTTGAAGAGATTTTGGGTGGAAACCTTGCGAAATGAGGTGTTCTTTGGCTTCGTCAACCGTTACAATCGTTGGGATGTTGCGGATGATGACTCGTATTGTCCTTTCAGAAGGAGAGCAGAAGGAGTGAAATGCATATTTCCGGTCTTCAAGAAGCTTGGTCAATTTGAGGTCGAATTTGGTACAAATAAGCGAGTTCCGTCCTTTCGGCTTAAAGTTGCAGTAATTTCTATAGAATTATCTTTCGCAATTCGAAGGATTTCTGAGTATTTTTTCGTGTGACGAAGAACGATGGGTGGGATATTTTCCTTTTTTGAAGCGGTGGTCGGATTTGGGTTCGCCGAAAGAGTTGGCATAGGTAATGAGGTTGGAGATTGTGAGAGAGTGTGGGTCCCGAAGTGTTTGGAACTGTGGTAGCTTGAAGATAAGTGTTTAGTGAATTAATAGCCCTGCTACTTACCTGAATAGGCTGGGACGTCTTGACGGCCGCTGGTTTGGGCGTTGGCTGGGTAGCTCTCTTAGTTAGCGGCTTGGTGGACGCTGATCTGACGGCATTTCTGGAGGTTGATGGTTGCGAGTTGGCCTTGGCTCTCTGCTGGATGGGTTGGGTAGACGGCTTGGCAGCCGGCTTGGTTGCAGCTGCATGTCTAGCCTTATCGACGGTCTTCGACTTGGTTGTGGTGGGGTGATGGGGCCCCTCTTCCTCTTTCCCACCACGGTGAATCCATCATCCGGATCTTCATTTTCCAGCGGTTGGGATGTCAGTTAATTTGGTGTCTCTTGAGGTTGATGTACTGACTACGCCGGGGTGGGTTTAGTAAGGGCGTCTTGTAGCAACATCCGCTTTGCGGACAGCTCGTCTCGTTGCTTTGATAGCAATATGCGAAGTTGAGTAACTTCAATTATGAGTTCTGCGTTTTCATTTTTTAAATACTCGATGAGTTCAGGACCCATCATCCGGGCATCGTCAGGGCTATCATCGACACATTTATCGATTGTTGGACGGCAACTTTCTGAAGGCGGTGCTGGCTCTGGCGTGCGGGACGCCATTGCCCCGCTTGTAAAACGCTTTCCGGCGTTTACAAACGTTAAACGTTGTCTGTAAGTGCGCCTTTTCGGCGCTTACAGATTCTTTTTTTTTGACGTAGGCACTGGTGGAAACGTGATAACGGATCGACCGTCTTAGAGAAAGTTTCGGGTAATTCTCGGAAGCGCAGGTAGGTTCGGCGGACCGGACACGACCGTTCTCTTCGAGAGCTAGCACGGAACTGTCTATTTAAATTTTTGTGTTGATAGTGGTGTATGGGGATAGCTTAAAGTTCTTCAAGTCGTAAAAATGTCGAAGCAGCGAAGATCAGTTAGCGGGTCTCAAAAAACCAAATAACAGACTGATTCAGAACTACCGGATCAAAATACAGAAAATATAATCAATGTTGTAGTGAGGTACATTATTCTTAAAGCTGACAAGAATTCATTTAATACCAGAACCGAATTAAATAAAAATGTAATTCATAAAAAGGGCCAATGCGTGGATAGTGTTATACAACCAGCAATTAAGGCTCTGGAAAATGTTGGTATTATTATTGTTTTATGGATGTTGTTGATATTCTTTTGTATACATTTTTAGGTATATGGTTACACACTTACTGACTATAATGATGTAAAGATGAAAAAAAATTTAATTGTATATTGCCTTCTGTAAATGATTCGGATGAAGAAGAAGAAGAATGTGTTTCTAGTTATGAAACTGGTTCGAATGTACCGAATGCTGCTCACAAGATACAGACTGATTAATTTTATCCCATATATTTATGACAAACACTCCAATATCAGACAGTGAGCTCTGCGATACCATTCCTTTATTGTTTTTATATTGTTGATTTATTATTTCAGAATCGCTTTATAGTTTTCTGAAGTCCCTGGATATTGATGTAGAAGTTGAGCATCCATTTTTTGGTAAAGTCAAAGAATATATAAGAGAAACCTTGATAAAGAATTATTACCTTCACTGTGAGTTTGATGACAAAATGAAAATACAAACTTTCCAATGGGGGATTCGAGCTGAAATTGAAATCTCAAAGATGAAGGTTTTACAGTTCGTGTGTGAGGTAACTATTTCAATTGGCTAATAAACACATTGTTAGGTTATTATTAATTTACTGATGTATAGAAATAAGCAACCAAAAGACTGGCCAGAACAATACAGAGCTGCCCAGAATCAGTTCAGAGAAAGAGGAGAGCAAAAGGAAGAAACAAGGGATGAATCAAGCTAGCCACCGATACTGGTAAAACTACAATATAAAGTTTATTTCTATACAAAAATTGCATTTTCTTAACTAATACAATGTAAATAAAAAGATATATAAAAACGTTAAATCTCATTGTATCAGCTATCTCCATACACCACTATCAACAGAAAAATTTAAATAACTAGTGGCTAGGGATGCAGAAAAAATATCGATATTTCTTTTGTCGATATGTTGATATATTTTAGCCGATGTATTTTCAGAAGGTTAAGTATAATTTAAAAAAAAACTTTCAAATCGGAACTTACTTTTAAACATTTAGTGAATTCTGGTACTTAATTTTAATGTTTTATCAAAAATACCGTTATTCCTTAAGAGTTTTAGAAAAAAAAATTTTTAGGCTAATATTTCACTATTTTTATTTTTTCTTAAAAATATAGATACATTTTCTTGTAAACTATCGATATATTTTATACTTATTGCATAAAAATATGGATATTTTTTCCTTCCATATATCGATATTTTTTGTGGCCAACACCCCTACTAACCACTACAAAATATGCAAAACCTAATGCACGGCTTGGATTTTGATTTTATTTCTTGGTGTCAGACGAATATATTCGAACCCTTTCCTATATAAATTGTAAAAGAGCATGCACTTATATCATTTAAGATATTTACCAAATTACTGTTATAATTCATAATTTCTTGTATTTGCCCCATATATTCCATTTATACAAATGATGTAGTCAGTTTCATTAATTATGTATTTATATAGTGTTTTTTTCTATTTCCCACCTAAAATATTCATTGATTAATACACCAGGCTAATTTGATAAAAGAATAATTTCTCTAACTGAATTGTTAAATAAAATTGCGTGTCTTATGCGCAAATTAATGTATATATTACTTGCAACATTCAGTTAGTACTTTGTTGCGAAATACATTTATTAATAAAACCTGAAATGGATTAGAAGTTAATACTACTAACATTTACAGAAAAATTCAAATAACCTTTATAATTATCTCTAGTATAATGATATACTATGTCTTCAGAACCATATTAATTACTATTAGTTCTTAAGAGCAAGAACAAATTTTCTTAGATGTTCTGTATTCACCAGACATCAATCTTACTAAAATTCTTAAAATTTAAAATGGATTGATTAATGGTTATTTTATGAAACTGAAAAAGCTGTTTATGAACATCTAATTACCCTATAAATAAAGAGGACCGATGATTCTTGTTATTCTCGAGATCTGTAAATCTATATTATATAGATAGATTAGATTTATTCTTAGAATTAGATCTTCTATATATATCGTGTTTTTACTTCACAGCTGAATATACATTTCGGTAAAGTGCATAGATGTAATTTGTTATACCCCATTATCATATTATTCTTAATAGATTTTTATCCCAACTTACAACAGTAAGTAAAACAATAGTAATACAAAATCCTAAACAATGTGGCATAAAAAAATACAATATTTATTAGTGTTTTAACTCACTTTTCATTTTAAACAGATATTTACCTAGCTTACTATATTAGTTTACAATATAGTTATTCACAAGCAAACTACAACAAAATATAAAACCACATATATTACATATAAATCTATATAAGCATAAATTGGGTAGATTTTTGTCAAGGTCGCGGCTAGGATCTAATGAACTAGTAGAACCGAAAATAGTAACTAAAAGTAATGGACTGAAACAGTCGATTGTAAAAAGTAGTCAATTACTAAATAGTCAATAGTCGATTTCAGTCGATTGTTTCTAACACCAATTAAAACTAATTTCCAGAAGTACCTAAAACTACATAATTTAACCCGCTCGGAATGTCACCCCGTTATGCGATGTTGCTAATTATGCTATATTAGATATTTTCTGAAAAATATATCGATATTTTTGGCCGATATATCGATATCTTTTTAGCCGATATATTTCTATATTTTTTCAGAATAAATTAAATACAATTTTTAAGAAACCAATAAAATTGGTATTTCACAATTTTTATTTTATTCTTAAAAATATGGATATACCTCTTTATAAATATCGATATTTTTCATACTTATTGCAAAAAAAAATATCGATATTTTTTCTTCTCCGATATATCGATATTTTTTAGAAAATATCGAAAAAGATATATCGAAATTTCTTTTTATCGATATATCGAAATAAGTATCAATATTACGTTTTTCCGGTGGCCAACTCACCTACTCTGAACTATTATATTAAATATGAATAAGAAAGGTACTTTGGTTGGTGAAGGATACCAGCGTATGGAAAAACCATTCGTATCTGGACTTCAAGAGAAAAATTACGTTAGGCCGACTGCAACGTTGCCGATATGTTAAATTTGTATTTACATATAGGGAAAATAGTATACAGCACTAAATTATTATTATCTAGTACTATTTCAATAACCACCTTACATTTTACATTGAGATTAAAGATTAATTTAAACCCTTTTTGGGGATATTTATTACCCAGGACTTCATAAATCTAAAATACACTTCTGCGATGTTTGCGTAATATTATATTAACTGAAATAGCTATCATTATCACTTTTAAATGCACCCAGTGAACTATTATATATTTTCCTTAAGATGTCTATTTATATTTCTCATAATAAATCGAGGGAAATACAAAATACAACAATATATCAATAAAAATAGTTTATTTCAATATAAAGGAAAATAGTAAAATACTTTATACTTATATACAATTATATTTAAATGAACTATTATCTACACCACATATGAGGTAGATTTCTAAGCGCACTTTTTTAAACAAACGTGTTACAATTATTACACAGAATGCAAATCTGGTAGGAACTATTGACACAAAACACAAGAACAGTTATTGTAACAGAGTCAGCTGACAGAATCCAAGAAAGCAATGAAATATTAACAATCCAGACCGTACAGGAACAAGTATCACCATCAAATTAAATTCAACATCAAATCGCCCAATTAAATGAACAAGTGAAAAAGCTAACAGAAAGACCTAACTATAAAATACATAGGCAAGCATATAGCAGAATACCAAATGACCAATTAGATATTTGCTGGTATCATAAAATATACCAGCAAAAAGTCAGGAAATGTGTTCCGCCCGGTAGGTACTCGGGAAACACAAGGGGGCCTCAGTAAATGCGACGTACAGGGTTCCCAATACACCGCGCCGTCTGAACATTATTGACAGAAACCAAAGCATAAAGTTTTTAATCGATATAGGAGCGGAATTCAAGTATTGCACCAAGAAACAAGTACAGGGGGCATATAACGTCATTAGAATTTGGTCTGGGTTTTTGTAATAGCTGATGTCATGGATCCTATATTTGGAGCAGACTTCTCATCCTATTATGAAATACAAGTTATTCTCGAGATCTGTAAATCTATATTATATATATATATATATATATATATATATATATATATATATATATATATCTATATATATATATATATATAGATTACATTTATTCTTAGAATTAGATCTTCCATATATATCGTGTTTTTACTTCACAGCTGAATATAGATTTCGGTAAAGTTCATAGATGTAATTTGTTATACCCCGTTATCATATTATTCTTAATAAATTTTTATCATAACTTACAACAGTAAAGTAACACAATAGTAATACAAAATCCTAAACAACATGGCATACATTATTTTATTAATGTTTTAACTCACTTTTCATTTTAAATAGATATTTATCTAGCTTACTATATTAGTTTACAATATAGTTATTCACAAGCAAACTACAAAAAAAACATAAAACCACATATATTATATATAAATCTATATAAGCATAAATTGGGTAGATTTTTGTCAAGGTCGCGGCTAGGACGACACAGCCACCATTGTTAAAAATCATCTAATGAACTAGTAGAACCGAAAAAAGTAACTAAAAGTAAAGGACTGAAACAGTCGATTGTAAAAAGCAGTCGATTACTAAACAGCCAATAGTCGATTTCAGTCGATTTTAGTCGCTTTCTAACACCAATTAAAACTAATTTCCAGAAGTACCTAAAACTACATAATTTAACCCGCTCGGAATGTCACCCCGTTATGCGATGTTGCTAATTATGCTATATTAGATATTTTCTGAAAAATATATCGATATTTTTGGCCGATATATCGATATCTTTTTAGCCGATATATTTCTATATTTTTTCAGAATAAATTAAATACAATTTTTAAGAAACCAATAAAATTGGTATTTCACAATTTTTATTTTATTCTTAAAAATATGGATACACTTCTTTATAAATATCGATATTTTTCATACTTATTGCAAAAAAAAACAATATTTTTTCTCCTCCGATATATCGATATTTTTTAGAAAATATCGAAATTTTTTAAAACATCAATATCACGTTTTTTCGGTGACCAACTCACCTACTCTGAACTATTATATTAAATATGAATAGGAAAGGTACTTTGATAGGTGAGGGATACCAGCATATGGAAAAACCATTCGTATCTGGAATTCAAGAGAGAAATGACATTAGGCGGACTGCAACGTTGCCGATATGTTAAATTAGTATTTACATATAGGGAAAATAGTATACAGCACTAAATTATTATTATCTTGTACTATTTCAATAACCACCTTACATTTTACATTGAGATAAAAGATTAATTTAAACCCTTTTTAGGGATATTTATTATCCAGGACTTCATAAATCTAAAATACACAAATACATATTTTCCTTAAGATGTCTATTTATATTTCTCATAATAAATTGAGGGAAATACAAAGTATAACAATATAACAATAAAAATAGTTTATTTCAATATAAAGGAAAATAGAAAAATGCTATATACTTATATACAATTATATTTAAATGAACTTATTATCTACACCACATATGAGGTAGAGTTCTAAGCGCACTTTTTTAAACAAACGTGTTCCATTAGTAGGCCTAGTCCATCGGTATGTCACAATTTTTTACATGTTTTTATTACTTACACCGGTTAAGTTACATCCCTATCATTAACTCATCTTATATGCTTCTAAGTTATATGCACTTCATTAGGATTTTCAATAGATTTCAACTACTTCTGCAGGCAACAGACGCAAACAAAGCAAAATGCACCGAAATTGTATTAGGGATGGTGAACTAGATTCCGATTCTACTCGAGAATTAAAGTTTTTTTCTTAAATTAATCGACTTTGCGAAACGATCTATAATTGATGAACCCTGCGATAAAAAGTCATGCAATTATAACATTTATTAATTATTTGTTACTTATTTATACTAAATATTATTTTTTTGCCATATATTTATTAAAATTTCGCCTAGTCAATGTATCTAATGCCCAGTGTCGCCAATGTGGAAAGCAATAGAAATATAATACTAGTACATCCAGTTTATTGAAATATTTCAAGAAACTACACATAATTTAATTAACTGCTCCTAATCATAATCAAACTAGAACAGTGAGTACGAAAGACTCCGACGCAAGAAATTCAAAACAATGTTGAAGGACAGTACAATGACATGTAAAACCAGCTACATTAGCAGGGTAAGGATTAAGAATTTTGGAATACAGAACCGGAAACATGGTTCTACAGAGTAACTAACGGCTCGAAGACCGCAACTTATGGCACAATTAAATTGTCATGAAAATTTGGTCTGGAAAGAACATTTGACTGGGATTTTGTAATAGCTGCTGTCATGGATCATATATTGGGAGCAGGCTTCCTATCCCATTATGAAATACAGGTAGATGTCAGGTACCAAACACTAATATATCCTTCAAACCAGACTTTCACTAGGTACAACAGAACAGCCAGGAAGATATGTGCAGTCAGCATAATGGAAAGAGAGGATCCGTTCAGTAAAATTATTGCCAATTTTCCAAATATCATCCAACCATTAAAATATTGTATAAATACAGATACAATGCATCACATCAAGACAAGAGGATCACCAACACACGCAAGGACCAGAAGACTAGCACCCCACAAATTAAATCATTTGAGACAAAAAATAAAAAAAAACTTGAGAGAGAAGGAATAATTAGACAATCATCATCCAGCTGGTCGGGCCACATGGTAGAGAAGACGGACGGTTCATGGAGAATATGCGGAGACTATCGATTGCTAAATGCAAACACCAAACCAGACCAGATCGGCACTGTGGAGACGTCAGTCCTCCTCTTCTTATCGCGAACTGGCCACAGAATTAGATTGAACAAAGGATCAAGGGCACGCAGAAAAATAGATAGCAGATTCATTAATCCTTCGACGTCCAAGCATCTTACATTCAATCAACAATCATCCTTTCAATAATCAAACATTCACACATTTTCATTAGTTAATTAGTTGTATAATAATTAGTGTTATTAATAAAGTGTTAAGGCAAACATAGTTTCATTCAATAAATTACCCGAAGACCTCCATATATTTATATTTATAACCTTCAAATCTATAATTTTATCCTTGTCTTTTTCTTTATTTATATTTGGATGTCAGTAATTTTATTATATAATGTAATGCTTAATTTTGTACAAGTTATTCTTTCTACCATCATGTATAAACAATCACACCTATTGGCAGTTGTTGGAAGTTCTAATCAAATTATTTTTTTTATTATTTATTCATTTAAAACTTATGTATTTTATGAAATTTGTTTAAGCTTAAATTAAATGAATTTAAATGAAATGTAATATGCTTGATATGTTGTTCAAAAATAAAAAAATATAATTGCCCTTAACTATTTTTCGGAGAGACTAATAGCGACTGTTTTCAAGACAAAGGCAAATATCCTCTCATCCAAATTTCGTTGTAGATATTAAGCAAATGGAAAAGTTGCCATTGGGTTAGGTTTTTGATTAAAGGGAAACTAATGTTGTCTAGTCCAGAAGATGTGTTCCTGCCCCTACTCATGGCCTTATTATTCTCTTTCATTGGGAATGGAGTGTCCAAAAAATCATGTGCATTTTTGCTTGCTCTATCATTGCTGTTCATCTATTTCTCCTTATGTTTTTTAGTATGGAGTGATAGTGTGCTGCAAACATTTCAGTCATCTCATAGGGGTCCTCAATACATCGACTTCCGTCAACCATTACTAGTATTTTGGATTGTGGAGTGCCTTTTAGTATGTTTACTTTCCTCCATATAGTATGGGATAGGGTTTGCGTGGTAAGGCTACTAGTAAATTTTCTCCAAGAGCTTAATCTTGCTTGCCAAATAGTTCTTCTCCCAATTGCCTTTAATCTGGTTTAATTAGTTAAAGTTCGGACATTGGGTTAAAGGCCCTTTTCCTATCCTTTATCACCCTAGCGCAGTCTTTATTCCACCACGGTACAAGTAATTTGTTTATTTTCGTGGCGTTGATAGGATTAGATCTTCAAGTTGCATTGATAATGGAGTCGGGGAAGTCTTTTACCACTGTGTCTATATTTCTTGTGATTGGGGTGGTTTCAGTCAGCGACCTATATTGGTCCCAATGAATACCTCTAATATTAAGTCCAGTCGCTGTAGGTAATATGCCAGGTGAGTCAGTGAGTTCAACCAGAGTGGGAAAGTGATCGCTGTCATGCATATCAGCTATAGTTCCATCTCGCCTGTCCAACCAATGAGGAAGAGCACAGGCTCAAGCCCAAGTGTGATAATGTGCCTGATAAAGCAGATACAAATGTAGGCGATCCATAATTCATAATGCACAGATTATTTGCATCAATCGCCTCAACAATCCATCGACGCCTTTAATTTGATTTGATTTAGGCTAGTCCCAATCCGGCGCATGAGCATTGAGATCCCCATGATGAGTTTGGGATTTGACAGTTGTGAAACGAAAGCTTCTATACCTTTTGTTTCAATGCTCGCGGAACGAGACAGATACAAACTACACTGCACTGAAAGGTACTGTTTCAAGCTCTGTTATTATGTTAATCTTTTCTTCGTGTATTTCTGTGTGGATTAAAATAGCTACGCCTCCATATGAACGTGCACTGTTTGTCCTGTCTTCTCTTATAATCTTGTAGCCTCGCACTTAAAAAGAGCCTGTAGGGGATACGTTAGTTTCCCGTATGAGCATAATCGATGGCTTGTAGAGTCCCATGACAGGTCGAAGCTCTTCCTGTTTCCTTTTAAGGCCATTAATATTCCATTGCACTCTGATGGTCTTTTTTAATTATTGTGTTGAGGCTTCTATTTCCATATCACTGCCTGATCTATGCTTAGAGCTTATTTTGGTACGGTCTTAGAGTAACCGCTATTGTTCCTCTTGCTTGGTGGAGAGGAGCTACGCCAGGAGCCAGGCGTTGAATTCGGACAATTTTCGGAAACGGTCTGCCTCTCTTTACTCTTATTGGACTGAATTGAAGGAGCCTCTTCTCTTCGTTGGGACATTGATCGGGATGAATGGGCTTGGGGGGTAGGAAGATGACGGGAAAGGGATTGATCGCCCGAATGATGACCCGAAGCAACCTGGGCTGGGGAGAGTCTTCGGTGTAAAGGTCGAGGGGCCAGCAGTCCTCAAGTTGGACCCGAGGTGTTTTCAGTGGAGGTTTATTATTTAATTCAAGAAACCTCCCGAGTGGAGGTGGATGATATCAATCTAGGTGTTTCCTTTGTTTCTTGTTTATCTATGTTGCACTGAGTCGCTGTGGTGACATAAGTTTTTTAACAGCTTTGGCAAAATTCATTTGAGTATTCCCCAAATGCTGTCTAGCTAAATTCCTAGCCACGAAGTATGACACCTTTTCATGAGTTTTTACTCTCTGTTTTAAATTGAATACAGAGCATCCCCTGTATCTTGCAGAGTACTCCTGACCACAGTTAATACTATGAGGTGGTGGGGAACAATCTACTCCTCCATGTGTGTTTTTTCCATAGGAGGAACAGGTAGGAGCATATGTACAATTCATGGATACGTAACCGAATCTCTAGCACTGATAACACCCCATGGGGTTTAGGATATATTGTCTAATTTTCAGACTTAGGTAACTTTGATTCTTTCGGGGATGTGATTCTTTCTAAATGTTAGGATGTAGCTGCTGGTAGCAACGATCTCACTATTTTTCTTCGAGACGATGCGCTTTACCGATGTTACTCCCTGCGATGCTAAATTCTCCAGTATCTCCTCATCTGTACACTGTGTACACTGCATACTGGAGAATTTAGTGTGTAAAATTACTGACATCTCAATATAAATAAAGAAAAAGATAAGAATAAAAGTATATATTTGAAGGTCATAAATATAAATACATATATTTACTTGTTTAGGTTGTCAAACTTTTATTATCTCATCATCTGTATTTCTTACTCATTGTTCTACTGCGATTTTGATTAGGAACAGTTAAATAACTTTTGTGTGTTTTCTTGATATGCTTAATTAAGCTGGTCTATTATTATAACCCAGTTGCTTCAATTCAATTAAATCCGTTGTTTACTTTTTAAAAATAAAGCCCCACGGAGCTAGGCGCAATAAATATATTAATAGAAATAATATTTAGTATAAATAAATTATATTTGTATGAATTCTTACCGCAATGTTTATTGTGGTCGTATGTAGAACTTGAAACTAGTCTCTTAATCGTAACATCGTAAGTCAAGAATCGATTCTTGATTAACTTCAGGAATTAAAGATTGATTCACAAAAATCGATTAATTTAAAAAAAAACTCGATTCTCGAGTAGAATCAGAATCGAGTTTACAATCTCCATGTTAAATACCACTTAGTACACATGATTTGTTCGAACAGTATATTGATGAACATTTTGAACAGTCAATATGATTGTGAATTTTAACGGATTGCATAGTTCACATGAACGGCATAATTTGAATATGCTGCTGACGGCAAATGTGATGTGTAAATCCCCCACCATACCCACTAATATTTATATATTAAGAGCTGTCTACTATTTTCCCTTTATCTAAATGCTAATTTAACATATTGGTAACGTTGCGTCGGCCTGGCGCCATTTTGGTCTCGAATTACATAAGTTCAATGGCTCACCCATCAGCAATTATTAATTTGATACATTGGGATTGTATTTCTATCACAACTACTCGAAATGGTCTTAATAGTTGGGGTCATTTTGTTTATAGAAAACCTATCTGAAGTACCAAATTATAAAACCGAGCGGCATCGCCGGTAAAATTGCACATTCTGTGATAGGCTGAATAATAGACTAGCCGATAATAACACCATTGAAGATATGTAATTCGAGATCAAAATGACGTCAGACCGACTGCTACGTTGCCGATGTGTTTAATTAATATTTAGATATAGGAAAAATAGTATACTCCACGAATATTTAAATAACAGCACCTAGATATAAGTTTAATTTATAATCATCTTTTGATGGTTTGATCATCGCCGTCCCGGAACGAATACGTTCCGGTGGTATACAATAAATTTATCATAAATATATAAGTTGCAGTTAATAGATCTTAAATATTAAACCAGAACATCCGTTTCAGTTCCTTCAGGTCACTCCTAAAACCTTCTCTGAATAACAACAATCAAAATTCCCAAATTTAAATAAAATTATGCTACCTACCCCAAGATACACTTATTTATCTTAATCAATTTTGAGGCATATTGGTATTTAAGTTTCTTGTAAATGGTCTAATATACATCAGTGGTGCTGATGTTATAACGAAATTATCTTTACCTCCAAGTTCAATCTATCTATCCATTTCAAAAGTATAATAAATAGTTAATACCTGCATAACTACACCTTCAAAACTCTTTTGATTTATTTGTATTATAAATATTGTAAGATCAATTTTGTATTAAAATTGAACAGGTAAGATACTTTGAAAATTATGGCCAAAAGCGTACCCTTATCTAGTACTGTTTCAAAAACCACCTTAAAATACACTAACATCAATGGTTAATTGAATTCCTTATTTGAGATTGTTATTAATTAGACTTCATAAATGAAATTAATATTTCTGCGATGATTGTTTATTATTTTAGTGAAACTATTATCATGTTTAAATACATTAGCTAAACTAATACATATTTTTCTCACAATGTCTACTTTTCACTTATGAAATTGGGGAAAATACAAAACAACAATATTACAATAAACATAATTTATTTAAATATAAGGGACAATAGTATAATGTTATTATGAATGTATAATTAAATGTAATTGTACTTTTTACCACACCACCTATGAACTAGACTTCTAGGCGCATTGTTTTTAACGTGGTATCCCCTTTCTAGGTCTAATCTATCAGTATGGGCATTTACTTGGGTAACAATAGTCAATAACTGCAAATGAATCAGACAACACCACTGTTAGATTCATCACACCACAGTCAGGATTATATTAAGTTTTTGTACTTACTCTGTTTTGAGTTACCACTTTATCGATTTTCTCATTTTCTCTGGGCTATTCGTTAAGGGTTTAGATTATATGGACATCATTGAGATTGTGGTAAAATTGGTCAATTACTGCAAATGTATCATCTTCTTTCAAATTGGGGTAGATGTGCATATATCCACCCTGTGTCTTATATAATAGTCTACATCTTTCACATCATTTACCTATGCTTCTACACTTATAGCATCATTTTCATCTCTAATAGCTGTGGATTTAAGATTATAAGCTGCTTGTATGTTTTCTAAATCTTTATGAGTCACTAAATCGGTTCTTCTGGTTCGATCGATCGATCGTCTCTTATATCATCCGTTATCACATTAAATGGTATTTTAGCTGCTAATTTGGTTGCAATCTCTTCTGTATTTGTTTTCGAGAGATATAGGTGTTAAGTTAAGAGTAGGAGTACTAGGGCTGTAATTGGGGCTATCCAATGGTTAGCGGTTATTCTTATTCTGTGGACATCGTGAAATTTTATTGCAGTGATCATTTTCTTGGCTTGTATAATCTCTTGGTGATTAATATCTTGCAATGTCAAGTGTGGGACATCATCTTGGGTCTCGATTTGAAACTTTGGCACTTATAGACTGTAGTAGAGGTTGCTTGACTATTGGACATTCTTCTTCTGTAGAGAAGTACTCTTCGTCCGTGAGTAATAGGAAGGATTTAGGGGTGAGTATTGTTACGTTCCGAATGAGAATAGGCAGTATTTTGTACAATGTGAATTGCACGGGGTGAACAATTGATATATGAATTGCAAATGTATTGTTAGCGATCCATAACTGGACCACTGCCTTGTACCGCCCACTCCCTCTCCATGGCCCTTGCCATGGGCTACAAAAGAACGCTTTGGGAACATCGAGGATACATTCTTCGATACCATCTTATATAGTTCACATCTCTCTTATAATAATAATACCCCTCTTCATATTTACGTGTTTATTGTATTATTCATTGTCTTAATTAATATATGTCATTATCCTCATTCATTATTCATTATTGTCATTATATTTTTGTTGATCCAGTCACAGCATCAATAAACCTACAAATCTACCTGGAGCAAATACAATTAAGGTTGAAGACATGCCGCATTAAAGCCAATGAAACAAAATCCACGCATATATCGTTTATCCTGCGTAGAAGAACATGTCCACCAATGAATATCAATCACCGTTAACTCCCCCAAGCAGAGCATGTTAAATATCTTGGTATGCACTTAGATCGACGCCCAGCCTGGAAGAAGCACATACTCTCTAAACGGAAACAACTTGGACTAAAATTATATCAAATATATTGGCTCATCGGGCGAAAATCGAAGTTATCATTAGATAATAAGGTATAGCTGTATGAGTCTATACTCAAGCCCGTTTGGGCATATGGAATCCAACTATGGGGTACCGCTAGCAAATCTAATATCTAATATGTCCATCATTCAACGGTTCCAAAATAAGGTGTTGCGTGCCATTGTTGATGCTCCGTACTATATTTCAAATAAAGTGATACAACGCGATATTCCTCTAGAACCTATAACGAATGTAATTCAACGTGTTTGTGTGAAGTACTTCGAAAGAGTGTCAGTGCATCCCAATTTACTCGCTAACCAGCTAAATATGCGACGTGATAGTGAAGTGCGTAGACTAAAACGTTTAACACCAGCTGATCTGATTACTGGACATATGTAGACTTTATTTAAGCTTTAAAATAAGACTAATTAATTAAGATAATATTTAATAGAGAAGATTGCTTAATGAAGTGATTTTCAATATGCCATGTATATATAACATAGACATAAGAAATACTTATTGCCAATAGGACAGATTGTGGACTCACGAAGAGTAATACATTTTTTTAAATTATTTAAATAATTATTATAATATACGTCTTAAACCCGCTCGAGAATTTTATTTTCCGATCCAAATATCTAACAATATATTATTTCTTCAGTTGGACTTGAAGTGTCATAATCTTATAATAATTTATTAAGTTTGAAAATTGAACGAAGTTTCTATGTGGCAGTTTGTTAAGAATTTTGATTAGCTGGAGGTCATTTAGTATTGGGTTGTGCAGTACATTTATCCCTGCAAAACTAATTGCTGTTTCGATAGTAATTAAAATTGACTTTATCTTTAAAAGTTTTCCATTTATGTTATCAATTATAAGTGAGATATATAGAGCGTCGGTGATTGTTATCTATTTACCTTCCAGAATTATCAGCTTAATTTAATAATGTTTTGATTTTCCTCTACTTTATTTAGGTGGTTTATGTAGGCCTGTGTTACGTTAGAAAGTACAATAATGTTATGTTTGACTTTATTTTGAAGTTGTCGTTGGCTATCAGAGATAGCTGAGATATATTGATCGTACTTTTGTTCGTCATCTGAGTCCAATGCGCTGAAGAGCCATTTATTGATTTTGCGGATAGGAGTTTATTAGTCCACGTTTTCCTTATAATATTTATTAAATAATTTGGTATTAGATTTCAAAATATGCAATAGTTCTTGGGCTTGATTTACTTCTTCTACGAGGTGCGAGAAATGTTCATTATTATTTATTTTGCTTAAAATAGCTTTTGTAGTTATTCTTGCTCTAATTGGTTTAGGCAGTTTTCTATTTGTTTTAAATTGATGTGATAATAGGTAGTTTAGTGTATATACGTTATATATGTGGGCCCTAGGACTATTGGGAGGATAGGGTTAAGGATTTCTTTTCTTCGTAGCACCATACTATGGGAAGGGCGATTAGCCACAGGAGAATTTCCATTATCCGAAATGAAACGTTGGGGCTTTAGAGTGTTTGTATTGCTCGTTTTTGTGCAATAATTTTAGAATGGTATGCTTTTATAGGAACTGTCAGTTTTTTATATTTATTTGAATGTTTGGTTTTGGATTTTATGGGGAAGTTTTTCTCATAAATAGGTCTACCAATGTCTAGCTTAATTTTTGGTTGGCAAATTTTATTTAGTTTTTCTATTACTTTGTTTTGATTGTCCGAGTGTTTTTTTAGTTGCATATTTATAGTTTTCATTCTTTCAGAATGTAAGTTTTTCTTCTTCTGAGAGTTCCAGGGGGTTGTTATAATCGAGCTTACCCTTGATGATTTGGAATGGGGTTTATTTTGAAGTACTGTGGGTAGAATTAATGTATGATAAAATGACATAGTTCATTAAGTTGCTAATATTCTCTTTAGATTTTTCATTTTGAAGAGCTAGTATAGTTTCGTTAAGATTTGAATGAAATCTTTCAACATAGCTATTAGAGTTGGGATTATGAGTTGTACAATAATGAATTTCGATGTTGTGCAACATACAGAGTTTCTGCACATTTTCGTTCTTGAAACAGGTGCCATCGTCGGTTGTGATTTTACGGGGAAGTCCGTAGTGGTTGAAGTACTTTAGGACTTTTCTACGATTTTCGTACCGTGGCAAGTCAATAGAGCGTATGCTTGTCCTAGCTACAAAAAGCTGTCGAGGATGGTCATGAAAGTTGTTTTGTGGATTTTGCATGTATTTATGTATATATGATCGAAATGTTCGTAACCGAAAGGAGTTGGTTTAAAGATCAATTTATTAGGATGTCTTTCGTATTTGCTTTTTTGGCATATTTCACAAAGATTAATGTATGTCTTTACGGTATCTTCTAAGTTTGGCCAATAAATATGTTGAGGGACGTAATGTTTTCTTGTATGCCTCTAGTTTCATGGTAATATTTTATTTTAAGTTGTGGTTCGTCAGGGTCTGTAATATCTTCGAGTAATTCCCGTGAGATGTAAAGCTTAAAAGCATTATTCTTAAAGTATCTTTGGAAGGTGTTAATGAAAAGGGGTTTTAGACCAGCGTTTTTAAATAACAGGCAATATGTTTTCCCAGGTACGAAATTTTCTTTCAACATTTGGTATAAGAGTTCTTCGTTGGGATCGTTGGGTAGAAAGAAAGAAATTCTTTGTTTATCGAAGATTGGGCTACGTTCTATTTTATATTTGTTGTTTGACGAATACCTAAATATAACTAGGTTCTTGAAAGTATGAATTGCGTTGTTTGTATAGAGTGCCCATATGATTGGGTTTTCGCAGCTAGAATGGACTGTTTGCGTTTGTCTTATCGGAGGTGTTAGGGATTATAAAATTTCGTCAATATCTTGTAAGCTAAGCTCGGGAATTCCTTCGTTAGCGTCTATGTTTGGTAAGACTGATAATTTATCGTCTACTTCGAGGTTGTTTATTTAGTTAGGGATGCGAGATAGCGCGTCAGCGTTAGTGTTGGTTTTTCCCTTTTTGTATATAATGTCGAAGTCATATTCAGCTAATTTGAATCGCCATTTGACCAGTTTAGAATTAGGTTCGTTAATGGTGAATAACCATTGTAGAGGTTTATGGTCCGAAACTATTTAAAACTTTTTAACGAATATATAGTGACGGAAATATTTAGTGGCTCAAACAATGGCTAATAATTCCTTCTCTATTGTCGAATAATTACATTCGGCTGGATTTAGAGTTCGTGATGCATAGGCTAAGGGAAGATCTGCACCTATATATCACTGAGATAGGATGGCTCCGATTGCGAAATTCCGAGGCGTGGTTAAATCTGTGGTTAAAATGAACGGTTTAGAAAAATCTGGGTGTTGCAATATAGGATCATTAGTAACTACGACTTTGCATTTTTCGAAGGCTTGTAACAACGCTGGGGTGTGGTTTACTTTGTGGCCTTTATCAAAACAGTTTTTGAGGGGTCTGTTTAATTTGGCAAAATTCTTAATGAATTTGCGGTAATAACCGATAAGGCATAGGAAAGACTTTATCTCCTTTGTGTTTCTTGGTGTATGAAAATCCAACATTGTTTTTATTTTCCTTGGGTTAGGTATTATGCCTTCAGGGATGATTACGTGCCTTAGGAACTCTAGAGTTTTTTTAGAAACTCTGATTTATCCAGTTGGATTTTTAGGTTGTGGTCTTGTAACCTTAGGAATACTAGCTTTATATTGTTAATATGTTCTTGAAGGGATGTCGAGAATATGATGAAATCATCCATATACACCAGGCATGTTTTACCTTGTAGACCTCTCAAAATATTGTCCATCACCCTTTAAAATGTGGCAGGGGTATTTTTAAGCCCAAACGGCATACGAACGCACTCGTAGTGTCCGTTTTCGACATTAAGGGCAGTTAAAGAAAACCAGACGCTAGGTTTAGGGTGGTAATACATTGGCATCTGCCAAGTTTGTCGAGAATATCGGTGATATTCGGAAGGGGATACCTGTCGTCTACGGTCTTTTCTTTAACCATCCTATAATCAATAACGATTCGCCATTTCTGCTTGCTGGAGGCGTCCAATTAAATTATTTATTAATGATCCATATTGGCAAGGACCAGGGACTAGAAGAGGGTCTGATTATGCCATCATCCAGAATTTGAGAGATTTGATGTTGAACCTCCTGCTTGTGGACATAGGGGTAACGATAAGATTTAAAATGAACAGGGATTTCATCAGTTGTCTTTATTTCGTGTTTTACTACATTAGTGAATGTTAATTTGTCGTCAGGTTTATGGAACATATTAGGAAATGCCGAGAGTAATTTTTGTGGAGCATTTTTTTCTTCATGGTTCAAATGATTAGATCAGATAAAAGAAAAGTTATCGGGGAGTTCTTTTTGATGATACGATGTTTGGGCGATCCCTGAGGTACTCTGCTCGATATTGAATATTTCGTTTTCCGACTCAAAGAATGGTGTGCATTTTTGTTCAATATCGTATGGACTGAAGATAATGATGATACTCTGGTCTCTGAGATTTTTAATTTTCAAAACAACATTACCGTTTTCTACTTTGAAGGGGGATGGTCGAATTTCGAAATGTTGGTTTACTATGTGCGGAAAATGGAGTTCTGATCCATCCAATCCTTTTAGTGTAGTGAAATCCTGTCTATATTTTAAAGGTATGCTACCGTCTCATTGTAAAGACACTTATTTGTTAGATCAATATTGAGGTTTAACTTTCTTAAATCTTTCACGTCTAAGATTCCGTCGAAGTAGTCGTGAAAGTCAAATAAGTTCTAAGCTTGCAGGAATATTAAACTCTTGAAGTACTGATACATCAACTTTATTATGAGTATTCGTTTTACCTACACAGGTGACTAAAATATGGTTTGAATTAAATATTTTGTCACGGAAGATTTGTTTTGCGATTGTAGGTCTTGATAATGAGGTATGACTGTCGGTGTCTATAAGGAGTTTAGTAGGGGGATTATGGGTCTCTATATAGGTTAGTGAATTTATTTGGAATGTATTTAAGCCTAAGAAGGATTGTCCTCTTGGGAGGCTTTGTTTCGAATACTTGGGCTTAGGGCTGTTTTGATTGAACTGTTGCTGTATAGGCATCTGTACGTTTCGTCTTGGAACTATACTTACATAAGATATAGGTTTCGGTGTATCGAACGATCTTTGAGGAGTATATTTGGGAAAGGCGTTATTTGCTTTGCCAAAAACTTCTGCATTTGTTGGAAATCTTCTTTCGACTGGTGGTCTCGATTGAATGTTTAAGGGTTGAAATGGGAACGGTGTGCAGAAGGAGTTAGTTGGAAATGCACTATGTTGTTGAGGGGTGTGCGAATTATTTGCATAGTTGGTATTGAAATGATTGCTGGAGAAATTTGGGTGGCTGTGCCTTGTTTTTATTTGTTTACTAAATTGCGTTACCGGAGCATGGAAGTTATTCCTAAACATTTGAGTTCTAGTATTAAGCTCTTCTTCGATGACGGAGTGGTTTAATATTATATAATAAGTATCGTGTGAATCTCTAAGGTTATTAATCAAGAGAATCGTTATTAACTAGCTATTAACGTTTGTTAATAATACGGTTAACGCTGAAATTTTTCGAAAATTAAGTATATATATATATATATATATATATATATATATATATATATATATATATATATATATATATATATATATATATATATATTATTGACAAGGCGGGGTTTATATACCCGACGTCGTATAAACACAGATTAAACTAATAAGAACAAAGATGGGTCGTTTCTACCTATATAACTCCCGTAAAGCGGTGAAGGCCTGGAGAGGAGAAATGGAACACACTGCTCGTCAATCCAAGGCTCGAAGCGCCCGCGGACATCTAGAGACTTTCGGAAAAGCTATCAGGGAAAGGCCGCAAAGCCATTCCCACACAAGTCGAAGGTTCGAAGAATTTCGCGATCAAAGATTGCCGAACCCTTCGCAGAGATCTTCGCAAAACAAATGGCACCAAACCTGCCAGCTGAAGGTCGTTTTAAGCGAAAAACGAAGAAAAGTCCTGTGTGGCCAACAATCTCAAAAAATCTACACTCGCAAACTTCCAGAAAAACCACCTAGTCTCTCTACAAATCTCGGTATTCCAACTTAAAAAAGCTCCCCCATAAGCAGCTCGCGGAATTAACAAATATAATTAATTCCATCATGCGACTGAAATATTTTACCAAACTTTGGAAACACGCGCACATCGCCGTGCGATTCTATTCTAACCTAACTAAACCGGTTCGCTGAGTAGAATCACATTAACCCACACTTCTGATATGGGTTCAGAACCAAACACTGGTGCATCAAACCACTCGCTTGGCCGCTCACATCCAAAGCGCACTAGACAGAAAATACATCTTTTGTACTGTCTTCCTGTATATCACAAAGGCCTTCGATAAAGTTTGGCACAGAAGGTTTAATATATAGAGCCATAAAAGCAGGCCTACCCATAAACCTGAAAAATACCCCTGAGGTCATTTTTGTCGGAAAGATCCTTCCAAGTAAGGGTAGAGAAATCCGTCTATAGCACTAAAATAATCAGTTCCGGAGTCCCCTAGGGTTCCCCACTAGCGCCTGCCCTTTTAGATTTCCACATGACCGACATTCTAATGAAAAATAATGTGGAAACCGCACAATACGCGGATGACACAGCCTTCTTCCCAAGCGCTCGTTCTCCAAGCTAGGCGCACGACAAACTTCGATGAACCTTTCGCAGCCGTGAAATGGCTAAGATTATGGAGATTAGAAATTAACCCCCAAACTCAAGCCGCAACCTTTCACCACAAAAAATATGTGATATAATACATAAGCTCCAGGTGGACAAAACACCAATCTGGACAAAAAACCTGGAGACCCCAAATAAATAAAGCTGTATCCAGGCTATCTAAGGCTATGGAATCTACCTTGTTCTGAACATTCTTCTAGGTCGTCGAAGCAAACTTGCTGCAATAGTAAAAATTCTGCTATACAAGAGCTTAAACAGTGGCGCTCTTGGGGTAAAACACTTGCTCCAGCTACGCTGCACCAAGCTTGGTCAAAAAGCTGCAAATAATGCAGAACAAAATACTCCGTTAAGCCCTGTGCGCCTAGTGGTTCATCAGAATCTCCCAAATTCATAGAAAGACAGACACCCCACCGATGACTGAATTTGTGAATCCGAATTTAACAAATTCCTACAATCCTCAGCTCTTTTCAAAAACCTACCCCTAAAATCCCTCTCAAAGGTGTTCGCAGTCTCTAAATTGTCATACGGCCCAAAGCCGCCCCTGGGAACTCGCGCCCCCTGGAACCCTGTCTTCGCCAGCACCTCAAGATTGCCAGCTGATATCAGCAAGGGTTTTTAAAACCAGCTGGGTCTAATAGAAGACCAAAGACCAAAGAAAAAAAAATCTACCAGGAAAGTACCATTGGAATCGCGATATTTGGGCAGTTCTTATTAAATTAAAATTCTGATTAAGGTGTTGATCCATATCAGTACTTAATAGAATCAATTTTGAAGTTGATATTAGTTTTAATTCTACATTATGGTTTAAAATACTGATTATAAATACGTGAATAAATTTTAATACGTGGAATTTAATAAAATATTAAAATGGATAGTTCAGGTCAACAAACTAATATATTAAGATTAAATCGAAATGATAATATAATTTGATAATAACGTCGAAGAAAATAATTTTATATAAAAATATATATGACTAATACTAGTAATTCTAGGGTTTATATAACATTACAAATAAATAAAAGTCGGCTTGGTGGCGCAGTGGTAAAGGCGATAGGACGGTCCTCCTTCTGTTGCGATAGCCGCGGGTTCGAATCCTGCTGTAATCAGGTCGTAAATTTATGTTTGTGATTGTTTTAGGCAAGAGTGTAAAATCGGACAAAGAAAATGATCCCAGTCACACCAGTAACCAGGCTGGGTAAGATCGGATATCTTCTGGGGTGATTTCTAAAGTTGGTCACTCGCCAATCGGCAGGCTTAATGCTGAGAACCGTGGTTCGAAACCCACGTTAAACTTTAGGCCCAATCCAGATAAACCCATAGTTGGTAAAAGGAGACTTTTAAAAAAGTTTTTTGTTTAGAAACTATGATATACATTGAGCCAGAGCATTTATTAAACCACATATAAAACTAAAATAATATAAATAATAAATAATCTTTCAAAAATTGGATAATTTAAAAAGCAAATGTTTATATTTAACCGACTTTGAAAGAGGAGGTTCTATGTTGGGTTGTATCATATTTTTTTAATGTCTGTTCGCGCATTCCTCTGTCAAGTATGAACCGATTTAAAAAAAATTTATTTCGAAAGAGTACACTTATGTGGTGGAACCATATAAGGATCCGTTGGGGGAAGGGGGAGAGATCGAGGGAAACGGTCAAATATCAAAGGCATATTAATTACGCAGAAAACTACTACACTGATGAAGACGAACTAGCATTAGAGATAGGGGAACAGTCTGTTTGGACCGAAGAAACAAACAAGAAGGATAAAAAGAGGAAGAAGTCAGAGATGACGCCTTCGCCAATTGCAAAAATTGCTATAAATATTAAAAAAAAAAAGAAACAAGAAGACAAAATCCCTCTGCCCCCTCCGATCAAGGTAAGCAATGTTGGCAATTTTAATTTATTTAGAACACAAATAAAGGGAGTAGCCTCTGACCGAGTGCAGTTTAAATCTTTGTCTAACGATGATATTAACGTAACCCTTAGTAATGAAACGGACTACAGGAATGTAAAAAGCATCTCATTGAGATGAAGAAAAACAATTCATTCAATAAACTCGAATACCACACTTATCAGTTAAAAAGTGATAAGTGGTATAGACTAGTCATTAGAGGATTACCGTCCACAACAAGCCAGGACGATATTATATCGGAATTCCGGGCACGAAGTAGTGACCGTCACGCCTATAGCGAAAAAGACAACTAATGTAAATGATGAAAAACAAATTAAAACTTTTCCGTTGTTCTACGTAGACATGACACAAAACGAAATAATAAAAATATATATGACAAAAATTATTTATTAAACTGTAGAATAAAAGTGGAGCCTCCGAAGAAAAATAATAATATACCACAATGCACAAACTGTCAAAATCTTGGACACACTAAAAATTTTTGCAGTAGGGAACTGAGATGTGTGAAATGTGCCGGAAAACATCACACAATTCAGTGCAGGAAACAACGCAACAGTGTAGCGACATGCGTGTTGAGCAATGAAAAAGCCAATCACCTGCCATTTATGAAGGATGTGCAGTATATAAAAAAAAGAACTCCAGCCAAAAAAAATTACAGCAGAACAATGCTTAACACAAATTGACAAAGGCAAAAACTCTGAAACGCCATCTACCGTTGAAAATAAATAAACCCAAGAAACCGCAAGACCATCGATCAAAAATATAAATGCCACCAAAATATCAAATGATAAATAAATAGATACGAAACCGCAGAAAGCTGCGGCCAACAAGTTAACTATCGTCGACATGATGAAATTGCTCAAACAATGTTCAAATTGCTCAAACTCTCCAGAGTGAAATGAGCCAGAAATTCAGTCAGTCAGCAGACAGGGTGGAAAAATTGGAGAAATCTGGATTGGGGAAAACTACCCAAAACAAGCTAAAGAAAAACAAAAATGAGTAATTCGTTTTTCAGAATTATAACTTGGAATGCAAACGGACTAAGTCAGAGAGTCCGGGAACTAGAATTATTCTTAAAAACAAATACTATAGATATAGCTCCCATATCGGAAACACATTTTTCTAAAAAAAAAACTACATTAAAATACGAAGTTATGATGCTTACTGGACACTTCACCTCAGTGAACGGGCTCGAGGCGGAACAGCTTTAATAATTAAACAAAATATACAACATTTCGAACAAGAAGAAATTAAAAATGAAGAAATACAAGCTTCGATAATTAGTATAGAAGAAAACGGGGCTGAAATAAATATTGGCGCTATATATTGTCCACCAAGACATAAAATGACACAACAACAATATAAAGATATCTTTTCAAAATTAGGCCCAAGGTTTATTATTGGTGAAGACTTTAATGTTAAACATAAAGCTTGGGGTTCACAAATAATAACACCTGGAAAAGGAAACGAATTACTCAAAGCCATTAAACCTTACAAATTGTAATTATCATTCAGGGCGCGAACCCACTTACTGGCCTATAAACAGTAATGAAGTCCCAGACCTGCTGGATTTCTAAACTAAATTAAGAAAAGCAAAAAAGCCTAATCTTACCAACAAATATGCTAACTGGGACAAATTCAGATTAATAATGCAGGAACAAATCAGTTTAAAAGTAAGCTTTAAAAGTATAGATGATCTTGAGCAACAAACCAAACATATAAGTGAACAAATTCGGTCAACTGCAAAAGATGCTACCCCAATAGCAAGAGAAAGAAATCAGAATATGAAGTACTTTACCCCCTCGAAATTAGAGAAATGATAAAAGAAAGGCGAAAAGCTAGAAGAGTTTGGCACAGAACCAAAAATGCTGCAGACAAAACTACTTTTAATAGAATTAGTAATCAGACGAATCAAAAGGTCAAAGAATATAAACAGAATTGCTTTTAAAATATGTAACTGAATTAAGCCCACAAGCAGAAAAAGATTATTCGCTATGGACAGCAACTAGAAGATTTAAAAGACCAATTATCAACCCGATGTAGATCTAAATCTAATTTCTCCACTGGAAGTTGCCACTGAAATTGATAAACTCAATCCTGAAAAGCCACCTGATATAGATGACATTTCACCTGGATTATTGAAAGAACTGCCACGAAAAGCAATCATTATGTTGACATATATATTTAATGCCTGTTTAAGGCTGAATCATGTTCCGGAATGCTCTAAAGTGGCACAAATAATTATGCTCAAAAAACCTGACAAACCTGCAGAACAAGTCAAATCTTAGAGGCCTATTTCGCTACTACCTGCAATATCAAAGCCATTTGAGAAACTGATATTTAAACGTGTTAAACATTTGGTAACAATACCAAATTTCCAGTTTGGTTTTCGAAATCACCATTCAACAATCGATCAAGTGCACAGAGTAACTGCGGCTATTGAAAGAGCGCTTGAGTAAAAGAAATACTGCCCTGCAATATTCCTGGATGTCTCTCAAACCATCGGGTTTGGCATTTGGGATTAATCTGTAAGATGAGCTAATAGTTACCGCTTAACTATTGTCAAATGCTGGAGACATATTTATGCGGAAGAAAATTTAGAGTATCACCCAAAATGGCGTTCTCAACATTTAAAAATATCTCGACTGAAGTTCCACAAGGTAGGGTCTTAGGACCTCTCCTGTATCTGCTCTACACTGCTGACATGCCAACAACAAATGAAGCACTTCTTGGAACCTTTGCTGACGACACAATTATTAAGGCAAAATATGTATCTTTGACTAGGGCAATAGAAAAAGTGCAAGGGGCAGTCAACAAAATCTACAAATGGACGAAAGATTGGAAAATTCAACTTAATAGCTCTCAACGTTAATTTTGGATTGAGGCGAAATAATAAGAACTTAATTATATCACTCAGTGGGAGCCCGATTCCTCAAGTAGAATCAGCTAAATACTTTGGAATCCATCTTAACGGTAGATTAAATTGGAAGCATCACGTTAGACAAAAAGCAAAACACATTAGAACCAAAATAAAACAACTATACATACTGGTTAGTCGGAAGATACTCTCAACTTGATCTAAAATCAAAGAGGTTGATGTATAATACAATTATAAAGCCAATTTGGACCTATGGTGTGCAAATATGGGGTTAAAATTCAAATCAACTAGTCATACAACGCTGTCAAAACAAGGTTCTTCGAATAATTACCAATACCTACCGTTATGTAACCAGTGAAGAACTGCACGATGACCTGGAAGTCAAATGGATTTGCGAAGTTATCCAAGATTTCGCCTTGAAACACGAAAGAAGATTACTAAATCATACTAACATGGAAGTTATGATAAGTCGGAAAGAGATTAATAAAGACAGTTGCGTGATAACGAAGAAACGTATAATCAAAACGTTTCCGTATTTCATTTCACTAAAATTGATTTGCAGCTGACGAACATGTGAATTTTGGCTGTTTCATTTTTGAATGTCTTTCAGCGATTCTATATACGGTAAAGGATCCAAGTCCAAAATCAAATCATGCAATTGATGAGCAGATTTTATTTATTTTTCCTAAAATTTCATTATTTGTATTGAATTCCACAATTTCAACTCAACGATTTCTTCTTCTGTGAGTCATTAGCGGCTAAAACTTCTTCAACATCTGTTGACTGAAGATATTCAAAACCTTCTCCATGTATTTGGTGCATAACTTCGGCCTTTTAGTCCGGCAATTCTGAGATATCGATAACAACTTCAGTCCATAGGCTTTTCCAGCACGCATTTATAGTTGCCACTCATTTCATCTTTAATAATGGTTATGCAATGGGCAATACTAGACTGATTTCAACTTACGATAACAGCCAGTAAATAATCTACTCCCATGCAATGTCACATGTGACCGAAAGTGCGCCTTAGATAATATCGTTTAAAAGCTGTTATTATACCATGATCTAATATGGTTGCAGAAGCGAAGTTTTACAGTGACGTACGAATTGTATTTTCACATTGGGGTTAATTAAATTTAAGGTTTGCGGGTATCAGAAAAATGTTCAATATTTATCTCTCTTCTTTGTTATAATTTCAACCTTAACTCAATTATTAATCATATATGTGTCTATTTACTTATAAAAATAAGGATGTGTAATATGATGTTTTTATAAAATTAGAATGGCTGGACATATATTAATTATATTTTTATTATTTTGTTTAATTCAATACTTTTTTAAACAAATTTTAAATTATTTCCAAAATTGTACCATTTTTATTTACCTCTTCTATTCCCCCGAAAGCGACTCTGTATAAAATGCTGGTCCGTCCAGTCTGCCTCTACGGAACACTGGCGCGCCGCAGGTACGTCTCTGAAAGACAACTTGCACTACTCTCAAGTGTTCCAGTCCAAAAAAGTCCCCGCGTTTAATTATTATATAAGATTAATCCGTATCATTGAAGATAGTTCGGGTATTTTATTGTATTGTATTTTAATTGTAAACGTAAGTGTAATATACACAGTTAAGAAGAAATTCAATTTTATTTAAATAAGGATAAATACTAATTAATGTCAATTTCGTGAATCACTAAGATCCTTAAGATCGACTTATTTATCGACTTGAACCAGCGTTCCGAATATTAATTTAAAGAGTTACACCAAGTACAAAAAGTACACAAAGTACAGAAAAAAAGTATTATTAAAACTTTTATTGCCCAATAATAAAATCTCCATAAAAATAGTAGAATTTCTATTAATTTTAATCAAGTGGTCCTGGTCCATTCTAAACCGTGAATAGTAATTAACTATATTATCTAAAGATCTGTCAGTTGCACTAGAGAAATTTGTATAATTGATAGCTAATACGTAATATTGCAGTAAAATTTGGGAATAAGTGACTTTAATTATTTATCATAACACAATTGAGTGTTTATATTACAGATGATAATACGACTTAGAACAGCTCTTGTTTAACTTTTCCTAGTCCTAAATTCTGGATATTTGTTTGCTGGGTCTCTAATATCTGGAAAAAATTTGCATTTTTTTCCAAGCAAGATGTTAATTCTTTGATATCTACGAGCGTATTACTACATTTTCTATCTGATATTCCCTTTCAAACGCTTTCAGTTTGGTGAAACATATGAACTCATGTAAGGAACGACACCAGATCCATCCAGCTGATGGAGCCTCGTCGCCGTCTCTATGCTACGCTGGAGGTAGGTTCACTAATTTCGAGACCACGCTATACAATTGAATTATTGATCTATTAGTGAATTAATAATAATAAGAATAATTAAGAATTTATCGTTTACAGTTCAGGTGTGGGATAATTTACGTTTCATTATAAACATTTGTTTATATATAGACAAATAGACAGAATAGTTTGTGGTGTTGTGAGGTACATTACTGTTGAAATGTTGTAACGTACAGGAATAGTATTAAAGAAAATTAGTAGGTCTTCCTATAGTCGTGCAAGCCGCACTGAAGTTTCCAATTCTAGATTCTAGCTCGAACCAAGAGCAAATTCTAGACGTCACAGGTATCTGAAGACTCTGACGGAGATGAATAAGAGAGCTGGAAATGACAGGTATGAATAGTTACTGTATTCGAGTGTTTTCCCAGAGAATTGGAAATTATCAGGCAGACAACGGATTTATTATTATACTCTGTTAAAATAAAATATCGACTGCTTATTAAATTGTGAATACTGCATTAACATAGAGTGAAAAGTACTTTAAAGTGTTTACCGAGAACTTTGAGAACTTGCAATAGGAAGAGAATGTATAGTGAAGCGTTGTTACAAGTGGTAGTCAAGTTAGAAAAGACGATAAAGCAGAAGTTAGGGACTTTAATTAAAAATGACGCGAGACGATGATGTCAGAGACAGTTTCGTGTCAAAATTAAAGTGATCCAAAAAACGTTTTGATTATACACAATGTAAATGTTCATGTAGGGAAACGAAGTGAATTATTAAAGGCGATAGTGTTGAAGAAATCGCAATAATAGGTGAAATGACGGTAAAATTCTGTGAATCGATGCATGATGCAAATTGCATTTAACAAAAGACAATTTGTCGAAACGAAAGACGACATATTTGATTGACAAAGAAAGTGTACGTGATACAATTCCACCGTGTGTCCAAAATTCAGGACAAATGAGTATTTATGAGAAGTTTTACGTAGGTAATTGTTCATCTGAAAAATTAAAGTGTTTAAGACGACCGTCAGTACTGACCCATCAGAATAGTCTGAAGATGAATTGTAATGTAACTAAAAAACACGCCTTACCCCTAGAAAAGTTCTGCAAAACTCAGAAAAGTTCTCTTGCAGTCAGTCATTCAATGTTAGCAATTATTAGATTTGCTTGTTTCAGCTAACAAGTGGATTTACCTTGATACAGAGTCAAGCAAATATATTCTCGTTCATTAGAAATATTGATGAAATTGTATGTTAAGTAGTTATCTAAAATCTGATAGCTAATAGTTGTTCAGTTTTAGTAAATATTTGCTTTGTTTTGTTTAAGATCATCAGTAGATGTGCTTTCATACACACAATATCACGTCATATATTACATCATACACAAAAAACAATTATAATGTTACTTCAGCCTGAAAGTCTGATGAAATTGTATTTTATTTATTTATTTAAAATCTGATAGCTACCTAATTGATAAATGTTAATAAATATGTGTTTTGCTTAGGCTCAGATAACGAGTACATGAGTTTTCATACACAGTCGATCAAAAATATTCTGAGAGATCAGAAATATTGGTGAAATTATATTAAAATAGTTATTTAAAATCTGACGGATACCCAGTTGTTCAGTTTCAGAAATATTTGTTTCGTTTGATTCAAATCATAAGTAGATGTATCATCATCCACTGTCAAACAGAAATGTTTTGGTAAACAGAAAGTCTTATGAAATTGTAGTTAAAAATATCTAAACAAAATCTGACAGCTGTCTAGTTGTTCAGCATTAGTCAATATATGTTTTGTTAGCTATAGATAGCATACAAATGTGCCTTCCCGAGGAGGTGAAGGGTCAAGTAAGGCGGACTGTAAGGAACGACACTTGACCCATCCAGCAGGAGGAGCCGCGTCGCCGTCTCGATGCTACACTATGAATGGTTCACTGTGTTCGGGACCACGATACACGAATACAGGACTTAGTTATGTGGGATACATTCGGTCGGTATAATATTTAGTATTAGTTACGAATATGAGTCTGTTGTAGTATGTACGTATGTATATATGTACGTATAAGTATATATACATATGAATGAATACGTATGAATGTTTGTACGTATGCATGTATGTACGGACGAATGTATATATGAATATATGATGAATATGTGAATGAATGTATACAGGGATGTATGTGTAAATGAACGGATATATGAATGTAAGTGTATGTATGTACGTACGTATAAATGTATGCACGTATGCATGTAGGTATGAATGAATGTATGTACGTATGAATCTATGTACATTAGAATGTAAGTTTGTATGAATGAATATATGAATGTAAGTATAAGTATGTGTATATGTATGAATTTAGGAATTTATGTACGTATGAATTTAGGAACGTATGCATGCATGTAGGTATGCATGTATTTGTATGAATGTATGTATCTCAATGCATATTTGAATATAACAATGAATATGTAATGAATGTTGTACAAAAATTGTGATCTCTTGTCAGCGTCCAATCCAGAAAATGATGAATGAACTTATAGATCGATGTCTGTATGAATATCGACGGGAAATTGGTGTTGATCGAGAAACTCTAAGTGCTATCTGTCCATATTTTTAAAATACCTCAGAGTTTAAATTCTGCTAATCTCATAGTAATTTCTAAATTAGTAGAAAAATGTTTAGACATCAATGTTTGTTACAATTAAGAAAATACGAGAATTTCGTTTTTATATTACATAGACCTACCTCTGCTATTTCCAAAATTTAATTAGATGAAAATATAACATATTATCAAATCAGGAAGCTAAATACTTTAATAATATTTTATTATGCGTTTTACATGCGTAATTTTTGCACATATTTCCAACTGTCAAACGGTGTAATTACTTCAGTTGCTTTTCTTTAATTAAAATATCTCTTAAAATAAATTAATTCCGAGTCAAACTAACATTCCCAAATTATTCTAGAGCTAAAATTGAAAATAATAGAGGTCTGGAAAGATTTATTTTTGAATTTCTAAAATCAAAATGATTAATTTAAAGTTTAGAAAAGAGTTTGAAACGCAAATATCTCACTACCGCACTTTAAATATTAAATAATTGACCCTGAAGATAATACTTACTTAATAGTTTTAATCGTATTTTCCGTAAGTAAGTGTTGACATTTTTCTCAAATCAAATTTATGTGAAACCTAAACTTGAAACATGACTTAATTAATTATATTTTTATTAATCCTGGTTTGTCGTTACTAAATTGAACTTATATTAGGGGATAATTGTTTGATTTCATTGTTTTGTATCATATTATTGAGTTAGTATTATATGAGAGATTATTTAAATAACAATAATAATTTTTATTGTTTAATTTTCGTTGAAATATAACTCATGTGAAGAATTAAATGTTTATAAGAGTAATATCAATTAAATTCTATGATTTAAAACTCCCCAAACTCGTCAGTAAATTGTATAAGGTCACGAATTTATTGTCGAAAATATTAGGATATAAATTTGGGGTTTGTAGATTATATGAGGTTATTTATTTAACTTCAATTATTATCGTTTCCCAATCTTAGTTAAATTGTTTTGAGTTCAACAATTAATAATATTTTTTTATAGGATTTGTAGAATTCATTGATGAAGTAATGTTCTCTAAAAGTAACAGATATTATTTGTGCTTTACGTTTTGAAACATTGTAAATCGCTGATAACTTATTAGAGAATTAAGAAACATACATCTAAGTATCATCTAGTTTTGATATCTAATCTTTTATTGTTTTACAACATTTAGATAGCTAATCTGATAATTTTCTCTTTTACCATATGATTTAAATAGTTTAAAATTTGAATGATAAATAATATTCAGAATTTCCGAAAATGTGCCTGCTTGTCCTATAAAAACAAAAGCTGTTTGTTAAAAACTAATAATATTCAAAATTCTATTTCAATTGCTCTGTATTCTCTTATTAGGTATTTTATGACCGATAAGATTACCAAAGCGGCTAGCGACAAACGGAAGGTATAATCCGATGCCTTCTTAGTTTGTTTTTACTTCAAACAAAGGATCGATTGAGTGGCCAATCTGCCTCACCAGATGAAATCACCGCCTAGACGCTTTTCTTAACATTTTCAAATCTTATTAAAATTGCTACTATGCATTCTTGAAATTTAGTAGTTTGTTTAATTTCTGGGTATTACTTCCATGCAGAGACTCTTGATAACTAAATACCATACCGGATAAATAATTTGAAACAGATTTGTTGCTTGATAATCATCTCAGGTATATTGAGATAAGTTTATCTAAATTACTTGTTCACCAGAAAGGCATGCAATGCAATAAAATCATAGATATTTAGTTTATATTTCAGTTTAAAAATAAAATTTAATTCCATGCAAAACATTAAATTACATTTGCAGAGTTACTCGTAAATGGTTCTTAATTATTAAAGTAAGTTGGATTAAAATAAAATAAAATTGTTTGGAAATCTGAGGTAATAAATTATTAAGACAATTGCAAAACTAAGCACGTTATTAAATTTGTTTTCTTGGAGACAATAAAATGATTTTAAAGAGGGTTACTGAATATGTTTTGAGTTTTTCTTTCTAATTTCATATTAGTATTAACATGGTAAAATATTCTTGTTAACATGGTAAAAAGAAACTTTTAATAGTCCCATCATAAATGAATCTCCCCATAGTAAACTAAAGCGATTTTTCCTTATTAATAAATTCTAGATAAAATAAAAGTCTTTATTGAATTTATAGTTGTATGGTATTATCAAGTTTTACTAGGAGACTTCTTGTCATTTATGTTTTTGTAAATTTTGATAGATTATATGATTAAATTATAACATGTAAAGATAGGACTGTTTACTGAAACTTCTAAAAAGGAAGAAAATCGTAAAGTACCTTGGTCATGTCAAGAGAAGGAAGCATAATTAAATTAATAGACTTTTGACCTTTTTACTAATATTAATTATTTTAATTATTACAAGGTTGACGAGCTCTAAACTTGTTGTCAGAATGACCGAGCGGTTTATAGTGAGTTAATAGTTAATCATTATTTAATTTTTAGACTTCATTGATGATTACCACTTGCCACATCGCTTATCCGCGATGAACTTGTTAAATTACAAGAAAAAGTATGTCATTGGAATTAAGGAATTGGAATCAAATATAAATTCTAAGATGATTTGGTTCCTTGAGTTGTTGCATTGTCTATATTTGTGATCATAGTGATTATAATATGATTATTTTTATAGATTTACTTTTAAAATTTATTTAATTGCAATTTGTAGAAGACATCTGACCTACTTCTTGTTAAATGAATGTCATATGAAAAGGGGTCGAATATTTCAATCACCGATTGCAATTATAGGAGAGTTGTTACAGTTACACCTAAACCTTGATCAGAAGAGTAATTATATCGTGTGAGTGCATCTAATTATCTAGGCCTTGTGAGCATGAAAAGAAAAGAAATTCCGTTTAAATAATAAAAAAAAAGAAAATCCCGTTAAAAAAAGAAGAATAAAAAAAGAAATTCCATTAAAAAAAAAGGATATTCCATTTAAATAAAAAAAGAAGGATAAAGCAATCTTTTAGCATATGATTAAAGATAAATAAAATTAAAAAAATAATAACAAAAAAAAAATTTAATATTGTGGAGCTAATGTTTGAAGTTGGGTTAGGCATGTACGATTAAAATATAATAAAAAAAGAAGTTGATGGAAGCTACTTTGCCACTGATGTTCCTGAACGTGGCCGAAGGCAGTTTGCTTTGCTACTTTAGGGTAAATGATGTGGCTCGGTAAATGGAGGTAAAACAAAATAAAACAGTGGTGTTTACATGATGTGACCGTTATTTATTGACAATATAAAAAAGATGTGAAAAATACAAATAAATAAAACGGATGGCAGCGGAGTTACCTGTTGACGAGGCTTGGGCAGTCGATCGTGGAACGTCTAAACCAAACGAGGGTTGAGCACTGAATGACCGAAATACCCTTCAATAATATCCCAGATGAACGTCTCGGGGTTGCCGCCAGCTATTCGTTGTCAGGTTCCAGTTGGCACCCCGCCCGTGTTCAACATCTGGGATTATATTTCTGGGTATTTTGTAGACCGTTATTCCACGATGTAAAATTCGACATGCTCAAGGTCGCTACACTACTAAACCCAAATAATAATAATAATAATAATATGGTCAAAGTTGTAATGTTTTTGCCACCACCCCTCTTGAATGTGACCGATGGCAGCTTGCTTTGCCACTACTGTTATATAGTACGTGAGCGACGGCAGATTGCTTTGCTACTGAACAAAAAAAATGGTCAAAGTTGATATGGTTTTGACAACACCCCATCCTGTCAAAATATGAATAATTAAAGCCTACCTCAATATCTCTAGTATTGAAATTGGATAATGTTATGTTTCAAGCTTCAAAAGTATGTTTCGCCAATGATTCATTTAGTCATTTTTAATTCGTAGCCAAACTAAAGATTGGATAATTCGAGAGCGAATAAAATTGTCAGAATGGCCGTGTGAGTAGAGTATACACCGTTTATTGGCCGTAAGCAGTTGGGATGCGGACTCCTTTGAATATTCCAAGAAATATGGAGATCTCCTCTCCACACCTAATAATGTTGAGCGGCTACCAAATCAGGGCAGTCCTGGTACGAGTATGGCCCGAGGAAGAAGGAAGAGTCCTAATTCAAGGGCAATTGAATGAGCTTCTAAGCCGGCTACACGAATAAACCATAACAGAATCCAGTAGTTTTATTATAAAAACCACGAGCCACTCTCTATTCTCACATATATAATACATATTATAGCTTTTAAAATTTTATAGTACAAATCATGTGGAATAAAAGCCGTTTTCAACATTTGACAAATATTCGATCACAAATAAATAACCAAGCTCCAAATCAAAACAAATCAAGTAAAATAAAAGATGCATATTTTATTTCGTTTTACTCCAGCAAATCCAGGTCAGAAGCAATCCATTTGTTCTTTAAGTAAGTGCAATCTGCATCATGTTTCATCATTCACTGAATTTACTGTAGAATCCACGTACCGCTGCGATTTCTTCTACACTATCGCCGTTAATAATTCACTTTCTCTACATGAACGTTTACATTTTCTATTATCCAAACCTTTGCTGAGTCACTTCAATCCGGGTACGAAACTGTCCCTGATACACGACGGCTATTGACAATTTAAGCACTGAACTTGTACTTTCAATAATTTTACGAACTTATTAAATTTACAAACAAGTACTGATGAGTTGTCCCTAGCCGTAGACTCCAAGAATTTGGAGGAGGAATATCGAAGATCTAAGGCCATCGGAACAAGAACTGACGAAGACGAAGGAAAGACAAACCAAATTGACCGGACGAGGCTATAGTCGTTCTCACACAGGACAAGAGATGCAAGGTGAGTCTCACTGTAAGACCATTATATCTTGTTTCTATTTTCATTTATTCTTTTATATTGCCAACATCTTTATTACATTTCATTTTTATAAAAATTTAACCACCGTGACTCACTTTAAGAAACATGGCAACTGAAAACTAAAGTACTCAAGCAACTTCTACTTATACTTTAAATTCTGGTAAGGCAATTCGAATAATTAATATTTATGATGGCAGTCGTTCAAAATTACAAAATTCTAATGACTTGTATTGATTTCGTTATTTCAAAATTTGAACAGAACGAACTAGATATAATACTTTTTTTATAAAAGGTCGACTGGAAGGTCTAGCTTTAAATTGTATTGATTTAACAGAACTCAATACCTCTCCTACATGGAATAAACCATAGAATAGATACTATATGAAACTATATTGTCTTCCTGTTTTAATGGCGGTCCATTCTTTCGAGTCGATCGGTACGGTTGATTTGATCAAAACAACAACAAAATCTAGAATGTTTAGATTTCGTATTACATTAATAATTATATACTAAAAATAATTAAATTGTTGTATTATTCTTGGTGGTCTAACATATATTGGGTTTAAAATATGGAAGTACAAGGGTAAGTACAGAAAGAAACAGAAAGTAAGATTAAATTTCTAAAAGTTATAAAATCTAAACAGCACCAGTAATTTTTCAAAAATCACCCGTTCATATGATCTGTTCGTATTTGGGTAGAAGCAATATAGTTTGGAAGAAACTGTTGCTCCGAAGCTAAAATAACTCCTAGCCTGCAGATATACGAAATGTGGGACAAGCTCCACAAAAATGAACTAAAAAAGGAAGCCGTGATTGATTCACACGAAGAGAGAGTTCTTTTGAGAGTCAAATAACATATGAAATTCAATTTTAATAAACGGCTATTTGTATTAACTTGATTATTTTACCAAATTCTATTATTATATCAAAATAGAATAATAAATATAATTAATGAAGTAATATAAAATATTAATTAAAAAAAAACTCCAGCTCTTAAACTGGCTATAATTTATTATTTGATAAAGCAGATGGTGCAATAAACATATAAGTCCGTTTAAACTTAAATACCCTTAAATATGGAACATGCAAAACATTTAAAATTTAGATTTTACGAAACGACCAAAAATTGATATAGAACTAAATAATATCTTTACCCCCAAAGCTTTTAGATAAACGAGTAACCACCGACGACATTACAATCTTCCATATAAGTAATCAATCGCTATTATATTTATCAACAGACTAAATATAAAATTACTTGTAGATCCGGGAGCTTCTATACTTCTAATCTTCTTTAATTTACAGGAAACTGATTCAAGAAAATTTTATAATATTTGGAATAAATGGAACCTCCATTATATTATCTCACAGCATAAATCCTAAAGCTTTTCCAAAAATCCTCTTTTGATGGTATGTCGGGTTTAGATGTTCCTAGAGAAGTAACAAATTTAATAAAGGTTTTGAATCTTAATTGCTTATAAACAGAGAAAGTTAGGCACTATTATAAATCAAAGACAATCCTCATCCAAAAATTCATCCAATTACTAATAACGCAAAGAAGCAAATTATGTGAAACAAATGTGTAATTAAACATTATGTATAGAAATTTTGACAATTTTTTAAATAAGGATAAACCTTTAATTCTCAGTTGAAAAATAAAATATTACCTAAAAACAAATTCAGAAAATCCCATACTCACAAAAACTAAAGAAAAACAAAAACTCCAAAACAAAGAAGTAAAAAATCAAATTCAAAATTTTTTTGATAAAGGGGGAATCATCATTCGTGATACAATAACGCCATGGAATTCTCCAATTAGGGTAAGTGTCAAAAAAAATAGACCAAATAACAAAATGAAATCCATAATAGATATCGTATACCAAGAAAAGAAAAAGAATTTAAATCATTTTTAGGTCTTATTGTGCATTATAGAAGATTTGTTTAAAATTTCGCTGAAATTGCTATTGAAAAAATATTCAGTCTGTAACATCACCAGAAATAAGAACATATTTTGAAAAATGTAAAAAAATTCTGACTTCTGATATAAAATTGGACCAGCTCTTTCCCACCTGGGGGATAATGATAAAACGAAACGACCTATAGCTTCTCGAACATTAACAAACCTGGAAATAGAATACTCAATAACATAGCTTTTATGGAGTAAAATTTCAATTAGTCATCGATTACAGATCAGAAACAATCAATATCACATAATACAAAGATAAATAATAAAATTCAAGCGTTCAAAAATAAAGCCAAGGGTGTCCTTCATTAAATCTCATCATGGTTACAGTAAGAATGGCCAATATCAAATATCTAGTTTCTTGTGCATCACATGGGCATTGGGTGTGTGATACTTTACATTAACGGTTAACGGTAAGTGACACACATTAGATCCAGTAATATGATATAAACAAGATTTTTGAAGTCGGTGCCGAGCAACCAATTTGATTTAATTTGTTCGTGATTTAAATTTCAGTATGACACAAAATTATATTATTATTTTAGTATTGTTTTGGCTCGGTATTAAGCTAAATTGTGTTGATATAATAGAATATAAAATCCGTGTAATAGATAGGTTAAATAAGGTTCTGTTTATTTTTAATTTAGTTATTACAACGATTATTATGAACGTATGTTGTTTTAAAACCTTTTATCGTTAAAAAAATCGATCGTTAAAGTTCAATTACTTTTAATATAATTTAGGTTGGTTCATTATTTACTTATTGAAGTCGCTTCAATTAAATTGCTAAAAATAATTTTACAATTGCTTAATTTTAATATTAAAATATTTCATAAAGACTTACATAATCGTCAGTCGAAACACATCTAACATCACATATTAAGTAAATTAATTTAGATGATTGCTATTTCAAATTTAATCCTGTGATTTAAAAATCCCCAAACTCGTCAGTAAATAGTATACCCTAACGACTTTATTTTATTAATTAATAAGTTAAAGTTGCCTTTCTACCAACGAGATTTTATCTGTACAGGACCCACTGTTTAACGTGGGCTTCGAACCACGGTCCTCGGCTTAAGCCTACCGACTGGTGAGTAACCAACTTAGAAATCATCCCAGAAGAAATCCGGTCATACACAGCCTGGTTACTGGCGAGACTGGAATTTTGACTTTTCGGATTTTGCACTCTAGCCTATGACGATCATAAACATAAATTTACGACCATGCCCCAGCAGGATTCGAACCCATGACTATCGCTAACAGTAGATGGACCGTCCTGTAGCGATTATCACCGCATCAACCAAGCTGGTCACTACTTTATTGTCGACAACATATTAGGAGATAATATAATTTTGGGTTATAGAATAAATGAGGCTATATATACTTCAATATTTACTCCGCTTCAGTCTTAGTTAACTGTAGTATTCGTTCGTAGAAGTAAAGTTTTCTCTAAAACTAACAATATCAGTTATTGGTATTGTATGGTCAGTATTGGTATGTTATCAGTATTTGTGGTTTTTGTTTAGAAACATTGTAAAACGCTAATAGCTTAAAAGCAAATAATTAATATTGCTGGATATTCGGAAAAATAGTAACATCTTAATTATTAGAAAATAATATTTTGATATCATACCCTTAATTAATTTAAAACATTTTACCTATGTGTTAATTTTCTCATTTGACATAAGATATGAAGTCTTTAATTAAAATCTAAGTGATAACTGATATTCAAAATGTCAGAAAATAAATGTTTGTCCTATAAGAACAAAAGCTGATTGTTGAAAACTCATAATATTCAAAATTATTTCGCTCTTAAAATCACTCTGTATAATTTATTACGTTATATTATGATCGATATGATTATCAATACAGCAAGCGACACACAGAGGGTTAAACCTGTTCGTCAGAAAAGCATTAATGCAATAAAATAATATTTGGTTCATAACATTTCATGGATTTCTCAGGAAAAAAAACATCTAATTCTATTCCAGAATATTAAATATTAAGGTTGCTGGAATCTGTTGGGAGCTTATTCTTTCAAAATTCGTAATCGTCAAACCCTGATAACATGATAAAAGGAAACTTATATTAATAGTTCCATCATAAAAGATCCTATAGTAAAAAATAAAGCAATCTTTCCTTAATAATAAAATAAAATCTCTTAAATTTAAAGTAAAATTCTCAATTGAATGTGAAGTTGTAGAGAATTATCAATTTTTAACAGAAGACTATGCCTTGTCATTTACATTCTTGAATAATTATTAGACGAATGATTAAATTAATATATGGAAAAATTTCTAACTAAATTAGATCTTGGAACCTGAATTAGTAAAGAAAAGGATTTATTACATTCATGACATTAAAAAATCTCGAGGCCACATACTATAGTGTGCTTAACCAAATAAGTTAAATTGCTATTCTTAAATTTACTTTTATTGAAAGGGCATAATGTTCTCCTTTCTCACATGAAAGGTCAATTAATATTATTGATTGATTATAATGTTGACGAGCTTCAAACTTGTATCAGTGTGACTGAGCAGGTTTTTGCCGGTTTAATAATAAATTTATATATCACTTAAAGTTATCATTGATGATTACCAGTTACCACATTGCTGATACGTGATGGGCTTGTCAAATTACGTATAAGAGGATGTTATTGGAATTAGGGAATAGGAATCCAACTTATATCTTAAAATGACTTAAATTCTTGAGTTTTACATTATTATATTAATTATATTTGTAATCATAATGATAATTATATGGATTTAATTTTAAAATTGATATATTGAAATGTAATTTCAGACTAGACATTGCTGTGCGATTGTAATAAGAAAGGATTTTTAAGGCTTATCTAAAAAAAGAAAAGCAGCAGAAAAGCAAATAAATCCTGCGAGCATATTCCAATATATAGGCCATGAGAGTATACAATATGTTATATTATCATAAAATCTGTACAAAAAAGTTCTGAAATTGAATCCGAGTGGAGCACAATATAACAATTTCTATAATGAAATATAGAACGAATAAGTAAAAAATATAGTTGGTTGAATAATAAATAATTAAATTATCAAACAATCAATTGCTAGTTCAATTAATGTTAATTAGATTCACAACTTAGTATTTAAAAATAAAATTAAAGTATGTCGAAGAAACTGGCATTCTACTCCTTCAGTAATTTGAACAGTGTTAATTAATGACTGAAACATTAAAATCCTGTGAATTGTTAATAAAAAAAAACATTTGTATTACCGAGACTCGGAGCTTAACGTGTTGGTCGCAATAGAAATGCGATGTTGAAAGCTGGTGTGCTTTGTATTTAGATTGTTGAATGGTACCAAAAAAGTTACTTAGGTAGTTGTAAAGCGGAATGATTCGCCACTGTGTTGGGATTATACGTTACTACAAATGTCGAAAGCCGGCCTTTGCCAGTGTAAGAAAAAAAGTACTGAAGTGGTGAAAAGAAGTTGGGGTTTACTAATGGCGGTTGAAAGGCGAACGTTTTGCAATTGGGGTATTTTATTAATGTAAATGCTGAAGAGCGGAGCGCATTGACTAGGTTAGAAGATGGAAAGCTTAGCCGAAACAAAAAGTTGAAAGGTGAATGTTCTGTCATAAAATGAAAAAAAAGAACGAACCGAAGGTTTACCATAAATAAAAAGAAAGCAGAGCAACTCGCCTTTGTGAATAACAGTACATTAAATACATTGCTAAAATTGAGGAAAAAATATACTGCATATATTGAAATTATCTTTAATCGGTGGCAAGGCAAGACGATTTTGATTGATATAGAGTTGAAATTAGAACTCTCGACAAGGATACTTATAGTTTTCTTTTTGCAGACAAGCTGGGAGACTGGTCAGTTCGAGAGCGAATTAAATTAACAAAATGGCCATGTGAGGATTTGTCCCTTATCCTAAGGGAGTAGCTCGAGTACAACCCTAGTTGGGGAAACTTAGAAGAGTGTACCGCAGCATAGTGGCGGTTCACGTTAGGCGTGTACGCGATCGAGATTTATTTCGCAATATCTGCAGTATTTTTAATAACACTTTAAGTATGAAAATATCATTAAATCTTTAAAATTGGGTATCAATTTTATAACTTTTTTATAATGTTTAAGAAAAATATTTATTTATTTAAAAAATATCGAAAAATATCGGCTGAAAAAAATCGATATTTAAAAAAAATATCTATATATTGATATTTATTTCGGCATCCATAGTGTACGCGACACAGTTACGCCTCGTCTATATCATCATATATAGTAGTCGCAAAGTTAAAAATGAATAACACACCAAATGTAAATAATAATTAAAATATTTATGTTGCAGTAGATTTAATTTTCGTTACAAATAGCCCCAAGCGTTACGAGAGCTTCTGAAATTAATTTAGTCGATATATATAGATCGACTGATGGCAATGACGTGGATTTGGAGTAAAACGAACATTGTGATATAACATTAAACAGTATTTCATTAAAGAAATATGTAGTCAATACTAGCCAAATATATATGATGATTTGACGACCTAGCAAAGAAAGGATGGCGACGAATTTAGATCGCTTCCACATTGATATAATAACGATTCACCTATAAAGACATACTGTATAATCATTGGTATAGAAACACCTTTTGTTGATTAGAACTTTAATTTAAATTAGAAGCAAATTGAATTCAGATGATATTCATATTAGATAAAGATTCCTTTAAATAATATTTGCAGCTGTAAAAAAATCATGCGACTAAACGTCACCTAGGATTGGTTAATTACATGTAAAACTAATGTAAATTTTACAGGTAACTGCAGGTAACGGGGTAAAATAGCCATGTATTAAAAACCAACATTGGTACACAGTTTGGATTTGCTTATACAAAATATTCCAATACTTTAATTTAAAATACTTAGAAATAACAAATCTCATAAAAGTGTCAAATGAGACTCAAAAAAGGCTTTGTCGTTCAAATTGTCACTTAAGCCTCTATTTCTCAGACAAAACTAAATATGCTGCAAGAATGACAATCCCAATCGACATTAAATATATCGATATCAGAACAAACCATGGATTAGATTGGAATAATGCCCAGTAAATGTACTGGTTAGAGTAACTGGCAAAACGGATTGTTTTAAAATATTTGTTTTAAAAATTTAGAACAATCTCTCAGAGATGTCATTTTAAATAAATGACAAGGGATGAAAACAATTAATATCAGACCGGACTAATTAGACAATTTTTTTACTGACATAGAGCTACCAGTGTCGAATGAATTAAAAATACATGGACATTAAAAGAATATATTAATGTCGACAAAATTTGCTTTTAAAACATTGATAAATATAACACAGCTTTGTCTATCATTAGACCATTTGCAGAACTACCCAAAAACTACCTACGTCGACGTCATAAGTATCATTTAAGGGATTATTAAATATTCCAAATAAATAGCATGTACAAATAAACTCCTTCAACACCAATTTATAGGTGTAATTTAAGGTTTAGTTCTGATGATTTGAGTATCACCGTCACGAAAGGAACATGCTTCAGTGGCATACAGTTTGCTTTAGCCTAGAATAAATCATGAATAAATCATTCGACTACAGATCGTTTTTAATTTAATTATTGGCCTTGTGGCGAACTATTTGAGCATCAAGAACCTAACTTTAACATTTATACAGTAAATAAAAAGTATCACAATATTCACTCAGTAGGCTTTTAATTAGCAAACCACTGATTTTAATTAAATACACAGGATAGGCAGTACTTATATTTTGATTTCTTCATATCAGCCTTATTCCCAAAGACTATTTCTTAATTTTTAAAAAATCTATTTTATTATTTTGAATGTCAACAATGAGTCGGTGTCATTCAGACAGAAAATCGTCAAAATCAAACCAGATATTTGAGATTGACACTGGCAACCAATGTTTCCCGCGATGGCACGATGAAGGTCTGTATTAATATCCCTAACAAACTAGGAGGAAATGGCTAATCAATTTATATTAAAATAGAAATAAAAACACGGGGATCTTTACCCCATTTCAGATGTTCTGCATAGAAAAATAGAAATTTCACTGGGGAAATGTTTTGCTAAGTTCAATCAACGTTAGCGCTGCGATCGGAAGTTGCGATGGGCTAGTTTTTAAATTGAACCAGCCAGAATAATGGAATGTGATTGGTTCGGTGCGAAGCCATCATGTTTTATGGGCAACCATTGTTGGTTGAAAATTTTAGTCTTTGTTAAAGTTAAAAAATCTAAGAACGTTGGGCATATATTCTCTTTTACATTATTTTATATTGAGTAATATGAAAATGTATTACGATGCATCCGTATAGTAAAAGATGTAGTGTACCTGGGCGTAAATCTACTACCAAAATTAGACATCTTTTCCAAAAAATTAGTCGTTTCGATCTAACTATCTCGATTTTTGTACAAGTCTTAGAATATCAAAACTTTATTCTTAAAATCTTGAAAACAAAATTTAGATTCGAAAGGTTCCAGAAATTGAATAGATTCGAAAATATTTGAAAAAGTTTTTACAGTAGCAGTTAAATTTCATAGAAAATATTAACCGTATAAAGATAAGCTATATTCAATATTTATACTAAATATATCTAATAAATTTATATTCTGATAGAAAAACTCTTCTCTAACATTCAACAATTTATTTTCTTGGCTATTAAAATATACAAGAATATAATGATGGTCGCCACACCTTTTAGTTAAGATTTATTTTATCAGCAGGTAAGGCAGAGAGATCTCTTTACAATCTATTTATATTATTTTATAACTTTTCAGTAGACTGATGAATTCAGCTAAACGCTCTAAGATTTGAGCATATTTAGAAAGAGAATCCTCAACTTCTGCTATCTGCAATCCCCAAGCAATATAGTCAGTATTTGGTGTTACAAATAATGTTGAGGCGATACAAAAATTTATCAGGAAACAGATATATTCCATTCTAACTTCTAAAAATACAAATACGGTACTACAACTCAAAAAGACACTTATACTTACAAATAATGTATTTCATCTGAAGATATTTGGATAATAAAACTAGATTGAATGAAAGATATAATTACACCAGGTGCTGCAGTATTTAGAAATGCCACTTATTGGGCGTTTGGAAAACCCATTAGGTTTTTGGCAAGCCCTTAAAATGATATTAATTGATTTATATCAGTTACATTTAAAATATTCTGCCGTAATTAAAAATATCTGAACGAAATGATAAAAATACTTTATTTATTATTGAACAGAAATACTTTTTAACACAAATCGAGAAAGTAATCGAAATATTATCTATTAATGCTATAAAAACAGTCAAAATATTCTACTAATAATCATTCCCAATTTTAATCTCTTTACCCTAATGCATTAACAATCTTAAAAAATATCGTACCAAAATGCTATAATAATAGTATACAATATATTGTTATTTGCAAGCAAACTACCAAAAAAATCATACTACATATATTACATATAAATCTAAGTAAGCATTAATTGGGTACATTTTTGTCAAGATCGCGGCTAGGACTACAGAGCCAGAACGTTAAAAACCAGTCGAATGAAACAAGGAGAACAAACAATAGTAACTAAAAGTACGACTGAAACAGTCAATAGTAAAAAGTAGGCAATTACTAAACAGTCGATAGTTCGCAACACTAATATATTTATATGTAGGAATAATTATAAATTTGCAATAATTGTATTTCATCTATTGTCGCTAAATTAAATCTCTTCACCTAAATACCGGCTGTCCTTCTGACTTCAGATCTTATGATTTGATGACTATTTTAACTAAATCGTTGTTCTAATGAAGAAACGTTTATAGTTCTTGGACAATAGAACTGAGCACAACGCCTATAAATGTCTATCCGATTAGCTCATAAAATATATTTGTAATAATCGATAATCAACATCTGGTAGTTGTAACAGTGTCTTTAATAAGTTACAAAAGTGTCCTTGTATCTGTATTTTATTCAGAATTTTTAACTTATCTGACAGGGAATATATAAATAAAATATTAAAAATAACAGTATTTAAAATAAAATTAGAGAACGCACCATATAATTCTGAACTATCCCTCAAACTGAAGATACAGAACTAGCTAAAAAATACCCTGCCTAGCATCTCGGACCAGAGCCTCTTGAAAATCGTTCACACATGGCTAGAAAAAAAACATCTGATATCTTGGATGAACTATATCCGTTCGCCGTCGGAAACGTCCCAAAATCCTAGTTCACGACATATCTCAAATACAAATTTAAATTTAGGTTACCAAATAAGCTTTAAGGTATGGTACCTTCAAAGTGACCATGAAATTGAACTGCACAATACGCGTACATCAAGCAATGTTATTATGAATAATAGCCAAGAAATGGCTGAGTAATTTCCCATCCCAGAAAGTAATAAGCGCAATGGATCTGGTGGTGAAAACAATTCTTGCAATTTAACTAGTCCCAAAACCAAGAAGTAAAAATCAAATTTAAAAGTTACTTGATAGTTAGTTACTTGATCATCATTCGTGATTCAATATCGCGATGGAACTGTCCAATTAAGGGATGTGCCGAACAAAGACTAGACTGGATAACAAAATGAAATCCATAAAACATATCGTATACCCAGTAAAGAAAAAGAATTAAAATCATTTTTAGATCTTATTGTATGTTATAGAAGATTTGTTTATAATTTCGCTGAAATTGCTATTAAAAAAATTACAGTTCGTAACATCACTAGAAATAAGAACATATTTTGAAAAATGTAAAGAAATTCTAACATCCGATAGTATTTTAATATGTCGTAATTTTGAGAAACAGTACATACTAATAACAGATGCAGAAAATTGGAGCCGCTTTTTCCGACCCATAATACAAAGATAAATAATAAAATTCAAGCGTTCAAAATTATAGCCAAATGTGTCCTTCATCAAATCCCATCATGATTACATTAAGAAAAGCCAATAACAAATATCTAGTAAAAAAGAAAAGTAAAACAATAATTACTGCATAAAATTATAACAATAATACATAACATGCAATTTATAATATAATTTTAAACGAAGTAAAATTACTTATATATTGGAATGTTCTCAGGATCTGTAAAAAGGAATAGATTTTATCTAAGGAATGGAATACCCCACAAATGTCTTATTGTATTTTAATGTGTTAATTGCTATTTATAGATAATATACTATAATAAATATAGTCAATACAATAGAACTTAAACAAAAACTAAAAACTAAAGATGTACAATAACCATATATACTATATAAAAATTAAACGTATACTATATATCATAGAAAAAATACTAATCCATGACATAATTAAAAATGATCAGAAAGAAATAATATAAATGCTTTATTATGGAAATGAAATATTTTTTAACAAAAATCGAGAGATTAATCGAAATATTACCTACTATTGCCATAAAAACAGTCGAAAGTATTCTACTATTTATCATTCCCAATTTTAATCTTTTACCCTATTACATTAACAACCTTGAAAAATATCGTTCCAAAATGCTCCTGTATTAATATACTACACAACACTAATCTAGTTTCTTGTGCATCACATCATGGGCATTCGATGTGAGATATTTCAGACCAGGGTTAAGGGTAAGTGACACGCATTTGATCCAATAATATGATTTAAACAAGATTTAATAGCCGTGTATGTGTGTAATGGCAAACTTAGAAGTCGGTGCGGAATAACCAATTAGATTTTATTAGTTCGTAATTTAATTTTCGGTATGACACAAAATTATATTATTATTTTAGTATTGTTTGGGCTCGGTATTAAGCTAAATTGTGTTTATATAGTATCGTTTATATAGTAAAATCCGTGTAGTAGATAGGTTAAATAAGGTTCTGTTTATTTTGATTACTTATTACAACGACGATTATGTACATATGTTGTTTTAAAACCTTTTAATGATAAAAATCGATCGTTAAGGTTCGATTATTTTTTCAATCCTGAGGTTAGTTCTTCATTATTTATTGAAGTCGCTTCAATTAATTTGTTAAAAATAATTTTATTATTTAATTTTAATATTAAAATACTTATTAAAGATTTACAGAATCTTCAGTAGAAACACATTTAACATTTAAGTAAGTTAAAACGATTAAGTAAATTATTTTAGATACATCCTATTTCGAACTTAACTGTATGATTTGAAAATCTCCAGGCTCATCAGTAAATAGTATACCGTCACGACTTTATTTTCTTATTTAATATTATAAAGTGTCCTTTCTAACAACGAGGGTTTATCTGGACAGGCCTACCGACTGGCGAGTGACCAATTTAGAAAATCAATCCACCAATCGGCAGACTTAGTGCTGAGGATCGTGCTTCGGAGTCTACGCTAAAACTGTGGGTCCAGTCTAGATAGACCCATAGGTTGGTAAAAGGAGATTTTAAAATATATATGAAAAAATAAATAAATAAACTAAATGCTTTAAAGAATAAACTAAAAATATTACATATAAATCTATGTAAGCATAAATTGCTTACATTTTAGTCAAGGTCACGTTTAGGACGACAGAGCCAGGATGTTAAACATCGGTCGAACGAAACAAATAGAAGTAGAACTGTTTCTATGAGTAGAACCAACAGTAGTACCTATAAGTACTACTGAAAACAGTCGATTGAAACAGTCACTGGTAGAAAAAGTAGTCAACTACTGAACAGTCGTCGATAGTTCCCAACGCTAATTCTCACATATACGATAGTTGCAAAGTAAAAATGAATAACACTCCAAATTTAATTTGAGATAATTCTGATGATACTGTATTATACAGAAAAACTTATTCTATATTTTAATTTTTGTTAAGCAGTATTTCGTATAAATACGTATTTCATTAAAGAAATATGTATGGTGTAAATACGAGCCAAATAAATATATGATGACTTGGCGACATAGCAAAGACATGATGGCGAAGAGAAAATTAATTTTGACAAGAAGCAAATTGAAGTCAGATGATATTCATATTAGATTAAAAGATTCCTTTAAATAATATTTTCAGCCGTAAAAAATTCATGCGACTAAACACCACCTAGAATTTGTTAATTACATGTAAAACTAATGTAAATGTTTTACAGGTAATTGCAGGTAAAGGGATAAAATAGCCATGTCATAGAACCAATTTTGGAATAGAGTATGAATATGTTTACTCAAAATATTCCAATACTTTAATTGAAAATAGTCGTAGAAATAACAAATCTCATAAAAGTGTCAAATGGGACTGAAAAAGAAATTGTCGTTCATAAATTATCACTAAAGCCTCTATTTCGCCGACAAAATTACATATGCTGTAAGATTGACAATCCCAATCGACATTAAATATACCCATTTCAGAATAAGCCATGGATAAGATTGGAATAATGCTCAATAAATGTACAGACCTATAGCGTAACTAGCAAAACGGATTGTTTTAAAATCTTTATTTTAAAAATCTAGACCAATCTCTGAGAGATATGAATCGCGGTGTCATTTTAAATAAATGACAATAAATTAAAACACTGATAAAGATATGCAAAATATCAAATTGATGAAATAATGCATTCTGAATTAACAACCATTTTATTAGGCAGTTTTAAGGCAAATTTTGTTAAAAATCTAGGGTGATCGGATCATCAGTAGTAAAAATATAAATAACAAATATAAATATATCGAGGTATGTCGTTACAATATTATATAGAGATATATATCAAATCGGACTAATTAGACAAAATTTTTACTGACATACAGCTAGTAGTGTGTGGTGTTTTAACTGCCACCGAACGGTAATATCGGTAATGACGATACTCATTAAAAGGAAAAATTAAAAACACATCGACATAAACAGAATACATTAATCGACAAAAATTGATTTTGCAGATCTACCCAAAATCTACCTGCGTTAACATCATTTAGTATCATTTAAGGGATTATTAAACATTCCAAATAAATTGCATGTACAAATGATAATAAACTCCTTCAACACCTAATTATAGGTGTAACTTAAAGTTTAGTTCTGATGCTTTGAGTATCACCGCCACGAAAGGAATATGCTCGAGTGGCATACAATTTTCTTCAACCTAGAATAAATCATTCGAATACAGATCGTTTTTAATTTAATTATTGGCCTTGTGGCGAACTACTTGAGCATCAAGAACTTATCTTTAACATTTATACAGTAAATAAAAAGTATCACAATATTCACTCAGTAGGCTTTTAATTAGCAAACCAGTGATTTTAATTAAATAAACAGGATCGACAGTACTTACAATTTAATTTCTTCATATCAGCCTCATTCTTTGACTTTATTTATACATTTTTTAAAACTCTATTTTATTATTTTAAATGTCAACAATGCGGTCGGTATCATTTACACAGAGAGTTGGCAAAACAAAGCCTGATATTTGAAACGAACGCTGGCAACCAATTTTTGTCAGGATGGCACGATTAAGGTCTGCTATTGCACAAACACAAACTTCACTACGCAATTCTATTTTTTATTAATATCACTAACAAACAAAGAGAAAATGTCTAATGAATTTATATTAAATTAGAAATAAAAGCATGGGATCTTTATCCCACTTGAGACGTTACACTCTTCGTTTGAAACCGGAGATGTGTTCTCGACACGGCGCGGAACGGTAATGATCCCGTATCCTTAGACCTTTTTTAACACTCAGGTCTTTCAGACCAAAGAGGCACATTTGGTTCCCTGGACTTATCGTAAATCTCCAATAACAGACACATTAATTCAACACTTGTTTCTTTGGGGCTTTGGGTTAATATAAACATCCTGTCACTGATATGTGAAATAATGTCTTCTAAGATGACGCAATCAATATAATTTCTTATAATCGGCTTGGCCCAAACAATGTTTAACTTCAAATAAAATATTGAAAAATTGAAACGACTTCAAAAAATCAATTAGAAACTTACTAAAAAGAAAAAAAAATCAAACTTAGATTTTTAACACAAAAATTAAACGTTTTAAAATGAAATATCTACATAATAATCGTTGTAAGAATTAAAAAGAAAATAAACAAAAGCTTATTTAATCTTCCCACTACACGTATATCTTTTATACATACAATATGAGCAAATTAGATTTTATTAGTTCGTAATTTAATTTTGTGTATATGTCACAAAATTATATATTGTTTGATTGTTTTTATTGTTTGGTCTGGGAATCGACTTCAAACTGATTAGTTGGTAGTAGTTAAAATAATACAGTATGTAAATAATTAGGTTTAGGTAGTTATTAAGCTAAATTGTGTGTATATATTATAATATAAATACGAGTAGTAGATGGGTTACATTAGTTTTTATTTAGTTAATATAACGATTATTAGGCACATATATTATTTCTTTTAAGGGTTAAATATTTAGCCAATAAATTACTCAGTGATTTTGGTAAGTATTATAATGGATAGCCCAAATGAAAGTGCAGTACGTATGAAGAAAAATAGCGCTTCAGACTCCGGGGTCTGCTACCTAGCCTAAGTGATTTAACAGATGTTGTAATTAAACTAGAGCAAAAAAATATTTTCAACGCCGGGAAACCAACTGGCAACCACCGATTGGGAGCTAAACGCTTTAGCGATTACCCCATTGAAGTAATTGTCTACAATATTTCTACGATGTGTTATATGCTTCCGTCACATCTGCTCAGCAATAACACTATACACAAATAGCTGATTAATTTAGATAAAAAATATGTGAAAACTTTGTATGTGCCTTTGAAATTTGAGCGCTTGCTTCGATTTCCCTGGAAGAGTTGCTGCAGCCGTTGGGAATCAAACAGTCTATCTCGGCGTGTGAGCTTAACGTTTTAACTCGCGTTGCGAACTTTTGACAGACTTTGTCTATCATCTGTTTCAGTCGGGTACTTTTAGTTACTATTTTGGATTCTACCAGTTTCATCTGACTGATTTTTCACATTCTGGCTGTCGTCCTAGCCGCCACCTTGACAAAAATGTGCCAATCTAGGCTTACATAGATTTATCTGTAAAACATATAGTTTTACGATTTTTTCGTAATTTGTAGATAATAATATATTTTATATCAATGTAGTAGTATTTTGGAACGATATTTTTTAAGATTGTTAATGCAATGGGGTAAACAGATTAATATTGAGAGTGATAAATAGTAATATATTTTTTATCCATACTGACTTTATATCTATACTGACTGCTTTTATGGCAATAATAAGTAATAATTAGTTTAATTGACTCTTAGGTTTCGATCTAACTATCTCGATTATTGTTCAAGTCTTAGAATATTAAAACTTCATTCCTAAAGTGAACCTCCGAAGAAAAATAATAATATACCACAATGCACAAACTGTCAAAATCTTGGACACACTAAAAATTTTTGCAGTAGGGAACCAAGATGTGTGAAATGTGCCGGTAAACATCACACAACTCAGTGCAGAAAACAACGCAATAGTGTAGCGACATGCGTGTTGTGCAATGAAAAAGGTCACCCTGCCAATTATAAAGGATGTCCAGTATATAAAAAAAAAATAAAAGAACTCCAGCCAAAGAAAATTACAGCAGAACAACGCTTAAGACAAATTGACAAAGTCAAAAATTCTGAAACAACATCTACCGTTGAAAATAAAAAAACCCATGAAACCGTAAGACCATCGGTCAAAAATATAAACGCCAAAATATCAAATGATAAACAAATTGATTCGAAACCGCAGAAAGCTGCGGCCAACGAGCCAACTATCGTCGACATGATGAAATTGCTCAAAGATTTCCAGACCGAAATGAGACAGAAATTCAGTCAGTTAGCAGACAGGGTGGAAAAATTGGAGAAATCCGGATTGGGGAAATCTACCCAAAACAAGCTAAAGAGAAAACAAAATGAGTAATTCGTTTTTAAGAATTATAACTTGGAACGCAAACGGACTAAATCAAAGAGTCCGGGAACTAGAATTATTCTTAAAAACAAATAACATAGATATAGCTCTCATATCGGAAACACATTTTTCTAAAAAAAACTACAATAAAATACGGGGTTATGATGCTTACTGGACACTACACCCCAGTGAACGGGCTCGAGGCGGAACAGCATTAATAATTAAATAAAATATACAACATTTTGAACAAGAACAGGTTAAAAATGAAGAAATACAAGCTACGATAATTAGTATCGAAAAAAACGGGGCTGAAATAAATATTGGCGCTATATATTGTCCACCAAGACATAAAATGACACAACAACAATATAAAGATATCTTTTCAAAATTAGGCCCACGTTTTATTATTGGTGGAGACTTTAATGTTAAACATACAGCTTGGGGTTCACGAATAATAACACCTGGAAAAGGAAACGAATTACTCAAAGCCATTAACCTTACAAATTGCAATTATCATTCAGGGCGCGAACCCACTTACTGGCCCACAGACAGTAATAAAGTTTCAGACCTGCTGGATTTCTGCATTACAAAAGGTATTTCATTAAATCAAATTAGTACAGAAAACTTGTGCGATCTAACATCTGATCACACTTCAGTATTGTTAATACTGGGCGCGACAATCCTAAGAAAAGCAAAAAAGCCTAATCTTACCAACAAATATACTGACTGGGACAAATTCAGATTAATACTGCAGGAACAAATCAGTTTAAAAGTAAGACTTAAAACTATAGATGATCTTGAGCAACAAACCAAACATATAACTGAACAAATTCGGTCAGCTGCAAAAGATGCTACCTCAATAGCAAGAGAGAAATCAGAATATGAAGTACTTTACCCCCTCGAAATTAGAAAAATGATAAAAGAAAGGCGAAAAGCTAGAAGAGTATGGCACAGGACCAGAAATGCTTTTGACAAAACTACGTTTAATAGAATTAGTGAATTAAGCCCACAAGCAGACAAAGATTATTCGCTATGGAAAGCAACTAGAAGATTTAAAAGACCAATTATTCGAGCACCGCCAATTAAAAATGATCGAAATGAATGGGTTCGACGCGACAATGAAAAAGCTGAATTGTTCGCACAATACTTAGGTAACATTTTTCGGCCTAATGATATAGAATCTACCATGGATACATCTCCTATTTATCAACCCGATTTAGATCTAAATTTAATTTCTCCACTGGAAGTTGCCACTGAAATTGATAACCTCAATCCTAAAAAGGCACCTGGTATAGATGACATTTCACCTGGATTATTGAAAGACTGCCACGAAAAGCAATCATCATATTGAGATATACATTTAATGCCTGTTTAAGGCTGAAGCATGTCCCGGAATGCTTTAAACTTGCACAAATAATTATGCTCAAAAAACCTGACAAACCTGCAGAACAAGTCGAATCTTACAGGCCTATTTCGCTACTACCTGCAATATCAAAGCTATTTGAGAAGCTGATAAATAAACGTGTTAAGCATTTGTTAACAATACCAGATTTCCAGTTTGGTTTTCGAAATAACCATTCAACTATCGATCAAGTGCACAGAGTAACTGCGGCTATTGAAAGAGCGTTTGAAGAAAAGAAATACTGCCCTGCAATATTCCTGGATGTCTCACAAGCTTTTGATCGGGTTTGGCATTTGGGATTAATTTTTAAGATGAGCAAATTGTTACCGCGTAACTATTGTCAATTGCTGGAGTCATATTTATCCGGAAGAAAATTTAGAGTATCGCACGAAATGGCGTTCTCGACATTTAAAAATATCTCGGCTGGAGTTCCACAAGATAGCGTCTTAGGACCTCTCCTGTATCTGCTCTACACTGCTGACATTCCAACAACAAAAGAAACACTTCTTGAAACATTTGCTGATGACACAATTATTACGGCAAAAGATATATCTCTGTCTAGGGCAATAGAAAAAATGCAAGTGGCAGTCAACAAAATCTACAAATGGACAAAAGATTGGAAAATTCAACTTAATAGCTCCAAATAGGCAAAATACTAAAAACTTAATTATATCACTCAATGGATGCCCAATTGCTCAAGCAGAATCAGCAAAATAACTTGGAATCTATCTTGACGGTAGATTAAATTGAAAGCATCACGTTAGACAAAAAGCAAAACACATTAGAACCAAAATAAAACAACTATACTGGTTAGTCGGAAGATACTATCAACTTGATCTAAAATTGAAGAGGTTGATCTATAATACAATTATAAAGCCAATTTGGACCTATGGGGTGCAAATATGGGGTTGCACTAAAAATTCAAATCAGATAGTCATACAGCGCTGTCAAAACAAGGTTCTTCGATTGATTACCAATGCATATCGCTATGTAACCAATGAAGAACTGCACGATGACCTGGAAATCAAATGGATTTGCGAAGGTTTGCAGGATTTCGCCTTGAAACACGAAAGAAGATTACTAAATCATTCTAACATGGAAGCAATACAACTGCTGGACAGCGCACAGGATATCAGAAGAGTGAAACGAATAAAACCATACGAACTTGTGTGAACATTTAGTGTGTATTATTAGTGTAAACTATAGCTATAAGTTAATAATTAATAAATAATTATAATTTTATAATTGAGGAATACATACTGATGTATTTTCTCGCACTCGTCTTGCTTGTTAATTAATCCAAGTACATAGGAAAGGTAGTAATAAATTAATTGTAATAATAATAATAATTAAGATTGTACTAAGCGTATCTAATAAAGATGTTATAAAAAAAGTCTTGAAAACAAAATTTAGATTCGAAAGGTTCCAGAAATTGAATCGATTCGAAAAGATTTGAAAAAGTTTTTACAGTAGCAGTTAAATTTCGTAAAAAATATTAACCGTAAAGAGATAAGCTATATTCAATATGTATAGTAAATAACTATAATAAATACATATTCTGATAGGAAAACTCTTCTTTAATATTCAACAATTTTTTTGATTGGCTATTAAAATATACAAGAATATTATGGCCACATATTTTAATTAAGATTTATTTTATCAGCAGGTAAGATAGAGAAATCTTTTTACAATCTATTTTTATTATTTTATAACTTTTCAGTAGACTGAAGAATTCAGCTAAAAGTTCTATGGTTTGACTATATTTTGAAAGAGAATCCTCAATTTCTGCTATCTGTAATGCTCAAGCAATATAGTCAGCATTTGATGTTACAAATATTGTTGCGACGATATATGAAATTATCATAAAAAAGATATATTCCATTCTAACTTCAAAAAATACAAATACAGTACTACAACTCGAAATTCAAGACACAAATACTTACAAAGCATCTATTTCATCTGAAGATATTTGGATAATAAAACTAGCTTGAATGAAAGAAATAATTACACCATGTGCTGCAGTATTTAGAAATGCCACTTATTGGGCATTTTTAAAAACCATTAGATTTTTGGCCCATAAAATGATATTAATCGATTAATATCAGTTACATGTAAAACATACTATACTATGCTATACCTGCAACATCTATCCCCTCGGAGTAAGTTTTTCAAAATCTGGCCAAATTATTAACTATCAAATAAATCTCATCATGGTAGAAAAACTTTCAATTATAAATAAAGGATTTATTTTATATACAAGAGGTCTAGTAGTTATTGTGCGATCGTTTTTAATAATGTCATAGATTAGTTTTTTTCTATGATTAGGTTATGTCTAATTTTGTTTAAGTTCTATTCTATTTATTATAGAATGTTATTTAAAAATAGCAATTAATATATTAAAATACGATAAAACATTTGTCGGGTTATTATTCCACTCCTTTTTGCAGATCCACAGAACATTCAAATATAAAATGAATTCTACTTCCTTCAAAATTGTTCACTGCTTGTAAATAGTATTCAGTAATTATTTTTTCTTTTCTTTCTTAGAGTTAGTACGCGCAGGAATATATACATCTCCGTCTCGCTTATACTACCGTATACCGTATATAAGCACATTAAAATTAACTATCTCCGTTCTTTCCTCTCTCACAACTTATACAGGAAAGAATTCGTACATCTTCGTCTGACATCACGAATGGAAAAAAATGCAGTAGAACCATGCTTTTGACTGAAAATAGTAATTAATTTTTGGCAATTGACTGTCTCGACAGTTTTACGAATATCGACTACTTCGACTGTTCTCAGTCGATAATTCTCAACGCTAGTTTAAACCGTTACACCTTGGAAACAAATGTCTGTAATATTTCTACGACCTGTTATATGATATGGTTAGTGCTTAAAAGCAAACTTAGCTACTTCCTATTTTTCGTCACATCAGTTCAGCAATAACATAATACACAAATATATGATTATTTTAAATAAAAAAATATGTAAAACCCATGTACATACTTTTGAAATTTAACGTTTTCCCTCGATTTCGTTTGATATTACAATATTTATATTCAAAATAAGTCAAAAAACTTTTGAAATTGTAGATAATAATCATGTAGGTATTAAATATTTCTTAAACCTTTCAACTGGATGGATAATTTGAACTTGATGAAAATAATTTACCTATAACATTAGTAACACTAATGTGTATTGTAGGAAGTACAAAATACATAAGGACTAATATGCTTGAAAATTGGTTAAGATAATTAAAAGTATATTTAGATAGATATGTTTTGAGGCTCAGCCTGTCCCATCAGGTTCCTTTCAGGTTGGATGAAAAAATAATGGCTTTGTCGATATTGAAATGTAGTAGCAAAGGATATAAGCTGTTGTCGAAGATATTCTGCTTGCCTTCTAGAAGAACATTAATGCAATATACTGAATAAGGTTAATTTTTGCTGTTGGAGTAGTAACCTCTAATTTTGGTCGTTAGTCCAGAAACTTGACTTGACTGTATAGACCGAACTGCAGATGTCATATTTGATGACATGTACCTCAGTTTAGGTAGGTTGTTAATTTGATTGATTCTGAAATATAAAACAACAGAACCATTAATTATT